>NC_133157.1:56917500-57542500 GCF_040802235.1 Manis javanica
ATCAAAGTGACCCTTTAAAGTACCTTTGAGGCACTTTGCCTGGAAATCAGCCACCAGACTCTCCTCAGAAGGGGATGTAGATTTCATTTAATTCTGCTATATAGTTGATTGAAGATTGAGTGAGGAGATACAGAGTAGAGAATTATTAACAGAGTGTATTATATTTTAGTCATGAGGAGTTCAGTACTGTAGGGGTGGAATCTACAGTGCAGTGTGAGTAAGGTATAGGAACCTGGGGTGAGGGGGTACCACTCCACAACAGTTGTAGTTTCAATAGGACTATGCACAGGGATTTGTGTAGTGGAGGCCCTCACCAGATGAAATGCAGTTTCATTGAATAGTGTGTATTACTTTCTTGTATATTCTACATTTATAGCTCTTTATTTCCTATTACAATGATAACTGTAAATATACCAGTATTTTCATATTTAAATTTGTAGTCTATAGAAAACACTCTATATAAAATTCCCCTCAATTATAAATTTTAAAAATTTTGGGGTATACAAGTTTGTCTCACTTTTAACAATACAGGGATTCCTAAAATTTCATAAATCACATTAATTTAAATGCCCCTTTTTGAAAAGTTGGTAAAACTTCCTGCGTGGGTGTAATTGGGAGAGAAACATATGGTGAAATGTGCATTATCCTATAAGTTCTGTATGCCTTTACTTCCAGGATGCTGTTTTAAATACTGTTCTTATGTAATGCTCATTCCCTCACTTTACTGTGGCAAAAAGAAAAAAAAATCTAACAAAGCCATTGTAATAATCTTGTTATATTTGTCACATATTTTTGTTCTTGCTATGTGTTTCTTAAGAAGACTAGCTTAAATAAAAGTTCTTGTCTCAAAGTTTTTTTCTCAAAGTTTGTTTTAGTATATTCTGTACATGAAATATGAAACAGTTTCTGTACAGAAACTGAGACAGTTTCTGTAAATCTCTCTTACAAAATTCGGCTACAAAATATTGCTAGGACAACTTACTCAAAATCCAGTCAGTCATTTAGATAGATAGCATAATCTTGAAATTAACTCAGTCAAACTTCGTACTTGAGTATGCTTGCTGTTGGGGCATTCTGTAGGCACAGGATGCATCCCCACCCAAAATTTGGTTCAGGTGTCAAGACTGATAATGCCA
Organism: Manis javanica; assembly: GCF_040802235.1. Classification (NCBI taxonomy): domain Eukaryota; kingdom Metazoa; phylum Chordata; class Mammalia; order Pholidota; family Manidae; genus Manis; species Manis javanica. The sequence goes on from NC_133157.1 coordinate 56,918,637, forward strand.
CACACACATACCAAGAGAATATAAAAAGATTTATTATTCACATAATGAGTTTTTCAAGGCAGAGCAGAGCAGGTTTCTGAGGTTGTCTCTAGAATGTCTTGAAATAGGAAATACAGGAGATAGGGTTGGGGTTTCATTGTGGTTAGGGAGTGAAGTCCAGGTGAGAGTTAGCGCTCAGGCAGGCCAGGGCTTGCATCACTTGAAACACCCACTGGTGTCAAAAGACTGAGCATCTAGGCCTCTTTTCTGTTTGTCTAGATTGGGGAAGAAGAGGAAGAGGGAATTGTGAGGCTTAAGCCTGTCAACTGTAAAACATCAAAAAATGGAGTTATACTCTTTATTACATTCTCTTTGCTCCTTTTCAAAATGAGTAAAGCAAAAGCTTGTTCCTACTTAAGTTCTTGGCATTGAAACTGTAAGAAATTGGTTCTGATTCTTCCTTCTGGAAAGATAAATAAAATCTCAGAAAAAGTGAGTAGTGATCTACAGGTAATATGAGGTGCTAATTATGAGCATGGAGATGACATTAAGCAGACTTAGCAGGACTTGTATGAGAACCAGGAGGCTTTAACTCCTCAGTTTAATCATATTAGCTGGCATGTATTGAACATATGTACCAGTCACTTGGTTAAACAGTGTATATGATTATCTCATTCAAATTTACAACCACCTCATATGCTGATTATTCCCAATGTACAACTGAGGGGACATGTATTTAGAGAAGTAAAGGGATTTCCTCCAAGCACATAGGCAGTGGTACAGAGAGTGCAGACTTACCCAGATGAGTGCTATTAATCACTGTAGTGTTATGCTTTCTGAAATTTTGAATTCTGATGGAAGATTACAAAAATAAGAAATATGTATTTCTGATAAAGACATATATTATGATATACATGATTCAATTTATTATACAGCATGATTTATAAAGACAGAATGTAACCTTTGTTAATTAAAAGTATACATTTTAGTGCTAAAGGTTGCAATCAAGTTAATTTGCTATAAACTAGCAGAATAAATTATGGAAAAATGCATTGCTCTAAATCTCTGTGATTTATGCAGAGATTGAATTTTGAAATAAGAGAAATTTCTATATTAGTGTGATTTCATTTATAATTCAAGGCTTTTTTTTAAGATTTAAGTAGACTACTTCAAGAGGTCAGGTTTATCAAACTTAAGAGTGATACTAAACTGTGAAACTGTATCAGTTATAAAAGGAATGGGAACATAATGAAACTAAGGCTTTTGAATAACACCTGGTTGATGGATGGCCTTCTGGTACTTCCTTTCCTTTTCTGTTCTTCTGTGTCTGTCTCTTGGATGTGCCATGTTGAAAGAATCAGGCCACAAGCAATATAATTAGGTTACCCTTCATTGTACCATACCCCACTGGTATGTTCTTATATTATATATAGATTCGAATTAGACTGAACTATGTATTGCTTGTGCTCTCAAAGAAGAGTAGAAACATGATGATCTGACAAACAACTGTAACTTCTGTTGTCCCTACCCCACTTTCTAGACATATGCCAGAATCTGTATATATTCATTTTTATCAATTCAATAGGTGTATGATATACAACAGTGAATTTTATAGGCTTAGAATTCATACTTTTATCTGCTATGACTTTTTATATTAGATTATAGAAGTACCTAGAGGCTAATGCAATGAATATGTCTAAAGATTTGTTGATTAAATGAATTTTTTACAATGATTTTAATGACGTTGTCTTAATTTACCAAGATACTATGCATACTGAGATATGATCATTTCACAAGTGGCTGAAATTCGTTATCATTTTCACCTACATTCTCTTTTAATGAGAAAATTAGCTACTCTTCTTTTTTGCCTTGTCCTTGGGGTAAATGGAGAAGGCATCAAAGGAAGGAAGGAAAGTACAGGATTGTACAATTGTGTCATGTAGTTGTTAATGAGCTGAACTCATGACATTTCCCAAGAAAAATTAAATATGCAAATGAAAGCAATGGCTGAAATGAGACCTTTCCATGTGTTTAATATGAAATCCTCTGTAGAAATCATTTTTAAAAAGTTACTGTTGTGTAATATTCACTTTCACAGTTGTTATTCATCCAGATGGCATTGCTGCAAATGATTATTCAGAAGTTTAGGGGTCTGCAGCAACTCTGTTTAGCATTGGCATAGGGTCAGTAGTAGCCAACTGAAAGGGGCACAGTACCTGGAAATTTGTCATATATTTGTCCTCAACTCTCAGCCTGAGAAACAAAATAAGTCACTTATTTAAAAGTACCCAAAATCGCAGTAGTCTCAAAGCCCCATGTGCTGTATTGATTTTGAGGTTCTCTTTCTCTCATATCCTTCAGGAATTTTCTCTACCTGGGCTATCTCAAACATATTCCTGAGCTACATCTGGCTTTAGCATTTTCTGGTTCCAAAATACATCTCTCTGATTTATTAGAAGGATGCTTTAATGCTTCTATAACTCATCTCCTATAATTCTGGGACAGATGACCTCAGCCTAGGTGCTGGCAAATATTACTTCCTCTATGTGATCTTGAAGGAGAGGGAGGAGATAGTACCCTCCATTTTTGGGAGTCTATCCCAATACTGGAATAGAATCTTACCTTCATTCTTTCTCTCAAAATGATACCAAGCATAACACTATTTATTATCAATACCAGATTTATAATACCCTTTATGGAGTAGTTAATGTGTGCTGGGTATATGAGTTAATCTTCAAATAAATTTATAAAATAAGTACATCAATTCTCTTCTTTAACCAAGGACAAAATAAGTTTCAAAGAAATTGAAATAAATTGTCTAAAGAGCTTTTGCTTGAAAATAGTATATCTCAGATGCAGGGCTACTTCTAGCCCATATGGTATCTTTGGACAAATAAAGAAGAAAAAAAAAGAGCTCCTTTTATATCCAACTTCTATCTTTCAAAAAATTAGAAGAATACAAGTGTATTTTTAAAAAGAAAAAGGATACTTCACTGCCACCTGCAGGAAAAGTTATGTTGTAATCTGTACATCTATGACAACTATGACATGCATGGTGGCTCCTTAGATGCACTGTCCTTGTGAAGTCAAGACTGAACAAATATACATGGCAGTCCCTTTGGGATATGAGTACAAGTGTTCTGAGTTCAAAGCCCTTCTGCTTAGCTGTGCCATAAACTCAGAAGTATCTAAGCCAGACATAGTCACATTATATATGTAAATTATCTAGGTAACATTGTTTAATGCTTTCTGTCCCCATCCCTCCTCACTAGTCACACATTCTAGTCCACCATGACTACTTGTGAGGGCACATTTACATTTGCTGTCTAGCACTTGAACATCCTGAGAACAAAATCAATTTCTGAGGGAGAGATTACAAAGTAAATCGAGTATGGCAAAATGTAAACTTGCCTTCTAAGTTATTTAAAAACCTTTAAGTGAGATGACCTTTCTTTCTTCAAAACAGCACAAAATAGGTGATAATAAAAAGAAAAATCAAACTCCTTATTTCTTCATTTGCTTTTTTCGTTCTTTTAATTTGTATCTAATATGCCACATCTAATGTAGTCTGCACTTTAAAAGCCCCAATTACTATAGCATTAAAATCATTTTCTTATAGGGTTGTAAAATATGTATTTCACAATAGTCATTCTTTAAACAAATATTTATTTAAAATCTAATATGTACCCCATGGTATGGCAATATGAAATCAGGAGATTTTTATAAGCTAATGAACCAAAGAGAGTCACTGATTCTAGAGTTGTATTTGTCTCAAAAGGACACTTCCAAGCTCTTATAATCCCTTAGTGATAATTCCCTTGTTATATTATTGGTATGTCATCTGAAAAAGATAAGCTCTTCCCTGAATATCAGAATTGTAAATTAAAGGAAACATCTGCACACAAATTGTGCCAATCATCAGAGCATTTCTGAGAAAAGATAATTTTTCCTATGGGCTTGCTCTTCAAATCTTCCTGAGTATGTTTGACAGTGACATCAGGCATTTTTCATTTCTACTGAATTGAAACAGAATACTGATGGATAATATTTCAATTGCTCACCCTTCAGAAGAAACACGTTTATTACAAGTTAAGATAGGAAGTCTTCAAAGAATTCTCACATGACGTGACAGTCTCTCAGTTTTTAGCCATATATTAAAATTTTAAATAGCCAAATATTCCTATTTAAAGAAAATGTCAGGTTGAATAACAGCTTGCTTAACTTACTGATTTTAAAAAGGGTCTCAAATGAAAATAGGAGGTAAACCACTGCTTATGTGGGTTCAAACACTGGTGGGGTTTATAAAACAGAAAGCAAATTTGTCATATGAAATTATGTTTTACATACTTCACAAGAACAAAACATAATGTTGTTTCAGAAAATTATACTTTTTTTTCAGCTGTTCAGAATATAGAAAATACATGAAGGAAATAGGGCACAAAAAACAATGTGTTCAGCAGTGCATTCTGCTTTCAAAGAACAAAGCAGTCAACTCCTGGGTCTATGGCCAAGAGAAATAAAAACATATGTCTACACAAAAATTTGTACACAAGTGTTCACAATTGCCAAGAAGTCAAAACAATTCAATTATCTGTCAGCATATGAATGAGTAATAAAGTGGTCTATCCACAAAATGGGATACGATTTAGTAATAAAAGTAAATGAAGTATTTATAAATGCTACAACTTGAATGAATTTCAAAAACATCATTCTCAATGAAAGAAGTCAGTCACAAAATACCACATATTGTATGATTCCTTCTTTGTGAAATGTCTGGAATAGGCAAATACAGGTAGAAAGTAGATTAGTGGTTACCTACTGATGGGAAAAATTCAGGGGGTGAATAATGGATGATGCTAAAGAGTATGGCATTTTTGGGGTGAATGAAAGTGCCCTAAAATTGATTGTGATGACAGTACCATAACTCTGTAAATATTGCAAAGATCATTGACTTGTATACCTTAAATGGGTGAATAGTATCATATATGAATTACACTTCTGTAAAGCTGTTACAAAAGAAATGCCTGGACAACAGACTAAAGGCAAAAATCACAAAAAGAAAAACAAAAATAAAACAAACCAAGGAAATATTCCATATCATAAGAAATATTCGAGTTTGTCAGTATTAGATAGTGATTACTTATTAATTTATGAGAAAACACTTGAGATGATCATGAAGTTATTTTTGTGAAGTTCAATATTTTTAGAAGTATTATAAGAATCTAAAGATTTTTAGTGAGTTGCTTTTGATATTTCAATTACTCTAAATTCAACAGTAAATTAAATGTATCTCTTGGATACTTTTAGTATTGTTAAATGGTATTTGTGACCACAAAAAAATGCCAATGGAAATTTAACATATTATTTTCCTTCAAAAAATATTTTTGAATTTAAAATATTGTATTTTAAATTAATTAAAAATCTCAAATATTTAAAGAGTTTAAATGTACCTGCAGAAAAATATGCTTAAGGTATTGCTACTCTTCGCTTTACTTATTAAAATATTAGATCTAATAATTTGAGTAACTTTAGGAAAAACCATTAAATGGTAAATTTCAGGTAATTTCTCATAGGATCATAAAATAGTCTGCATTCTAGCAATATATTTGAAAGAAGAATGCACCCATGATAGAGTTAATATGCATTAAATACCATATTTTTATGCTCAAAAATATTTCTATTTAAAGTAAATTGTCATTATCAGGACTGGAATGTTTCCCAAGGAGTTGAAGATCAATAGCACATCTAGTATAGAAGTCAGGTACATATTTTGGTTTCTGTATGGCATTTCTGCACTTTAAATCTTATTCAAATTAGGTTTTCTCAATCTTTTTATGTAATAGGTTTTCTCACAGATAAAAATTGTTTTGTAAGATTATACAAAACAAAAATCATTTAACGAGATGTTTATTTTTCAAACTCTTTAAAATCCAATTTGAAATTTTATTTATTGACTTATATCCCTAACCTGAAATCCATTAATTTATCACATTCTGTTTTTAAAAGTATGGTATAATGTGATTGCTGGATTGCTGGACCAGCATAATAAATTTTTGTTTCCAAAGTCTTACAAACATTTTTTTGAATGCATTTTTAATATAGTAATCCCTATGGATAATTTGATTAAGGAAGATGAATTAAAAATTAAAAAATATATATATATGTAATTATGAAACTCTCTATAGGTCTCTAGCATATTGCTAGAGACATCATTATTTAAAAATACACACATACACATATGTACACACACAAACATAATTTGTATTTATTAGAAATACATTATTGAGGATGGGAAAAAAGAGCAGGAAGGCAAGGCAGAAACTTTCTCCCACATACACACCTAGGAAGCAACTACAGCTAAATACAACTAATCCTGAATATGACCTGAAGACTTCAGAACAGACCATCTACACCTGTTGAAGAAGAGAAGACCACACAGTCAAGGGTAAAATGGCAGATCCTTGATTAATCAGGACCCAAGCCCATCCCCCATTCCAGCCCAAAAGCAGGGAGAGGAACAGAATAGGAAGGGCATAAGCACTCAGGAACTCTGCACACCTGGTCCTGGAGAACACAAGTCCACATTGCATTGGGCTTTGGTGATTAATGGGGGTGGAACCAGGGAGAGTTGGAACCATTTGGGAGCTGAGATATTTCTGCTTGTGGAACACAGCCATGCTCCCTTAGTTCCACCAAGACCCAACGCAAAGAGAATAGTTTGAGAGACTTACCAGCAATGAGAAGGGTGCCAGAGGGATGTTGCTCTTTCCAAAGAAGAAATGGCAGATGGAAAATGCTTTCCAAGCCCTCTCTTAGGCCAATGGGTCGGGCACTGATGGGATCCTCAAACACTTCATCCCCTTCACTGGTAACTCAGCCTTGAGGTACTTCCCTAAACACCTGCCTGGCAGCCTTGCCCATTCTGCCCAACAGAAGTCAGACTTTGCTGTCTGGCAGGTAGAGAGAGACCTTGAAGTCTGGAAGGCAGAGGAAAGCTTTCCCAGCTTTCCAGTCCTCTCTCAGCCTAACTGGGGAGGTGCCCATGGTGGGAGCCAGTTCTGAGCACTCCTCCATCCTAGTCAGTGGCCCAGCCATGCACCCCATCCCTTTAGCCCAGCAGCACTTCTGTGGCTACAGGGCAGGTAGAGGACAGCCCTGCCTACAAGGATCCCAGCAGAATTATCCCTGAAGGCACACCAAGAGCCAGCTGAGGCAAGATGCCACCCACAACAAATTGAGATCATCCATTGTCAGCAGACTGACAAAAAACAGGCCAAACCATAGCCTACCAACAGCAACTGGGGTTCCACCACAAAAGAGAGTGAGGCACTGGTGATTAAAGAGTTTTGAGCATCTGGGCATCAGATGCTTATTCATAAATCCAATATTCTAAATCAGGAGGCATAAGATATCTATCCTAATACAAAGGAAGAAACACAGAAACACAGACAAAGTGAGGCAGAGAAATATGTTCCAAACAAATGTACAGGATAAGACACCAGAAAAAGGGCTAAATGAAATGGAGATCACCAATATTCTTGATAAAGATATCCAATAACAGTCACAAATATGCTCACTGATCTGTGAAAAGCATTATTGCAGGGAGGACTTCAACAAACAGAATAGTTGAAAAAAAAACACTCAGAGCTGAAGAATACAGTAACTGAAATGAAAAGTACAATGGTGGGAATAAATATAGATTGCTGCAAGTAGAGAAGACAATGAGAAACAATATTCACATAATAGAGGTCCCAGAAGGAGAGAGAGACAAAGAAGTAGAAAGTGTCTTTGAAAAAATAATTGGTGAAAACTTTCCCAATCTGGGGAATGAAATAGACACCCAGGTCCTGGAAGTTCAGAGAGCCCCTAACAAAAGGAGCCCCAGGAAGACAACACTGAAACATAATTAAAATGACAAAGATTAAGGATAAAGAGAGGGTTTTGAAAGCATCTAAAGAGAGGCAGAAAATTACTTATTAGGGAAATCCAATTAGGCTATTGGCAGACTTCTCAGAAGAAATGTCACAGACCAGAAAGAAGTGGCATGAAATATTTAATATATTGAACCAAAATTACCTTCATTCTCATACAAATTGAAGTAGAGATTAAATATTTCCCAGATAAATTAAAGTTAAACTAATTCATCACCACTAAACCAGCCTTATAGGATATATTAAAGGGACTTATGAGGATGGAAATGTTCTTAAGCCTAAATGATTTTCACCAGTAAAAGCGAACCCATGGCAAAAGTAGTAGATGGATTACTTACAAAGCAAATATGAAGTTAAAACAAAATAAATCAAAATCAAAAGTAGTAAAACTAACTATACACAAAATCAGTCAAGGGATACAGAAAAAATGCAGATTATGATACCTATTACATAACTTATGGAGTAGGAAGAAGAAGAAAAAAGAAGTATTTCTAGATAATATTTGAAATAGAGTGACCAACAACTTAATATAGACTGCTGTGTATTTAGGAAACTATCTGTGAACCTTATAGTAACCACAAACCTAAAGCCTATAATAGATACACAAAAAATTTTTAAAAAGAAATCCAACAACCACACTAAAAAAAAAATAAACAAGAGGAGAGCATAAGAGATGAATAAAGGATCAGAGAGGAACTACAAAAGCAATCAGAAAATAATTAGTAAAATAGCAACTAATGCGTAATTATCAATAATTGCCTTAAATGTAAGTGGACTGAATCCACCAATCAAAAGACACAGGGTAGGTGGCAAATGGATAAAGAAACATGACCAATTTATACACTGCCTACAAGAGACTCATTTTAGACCTAAATACATATATAGATGGAAAGTGAGGGATAAAAAAAGATATTTCTTGCAAATAATAGGGAGACAAAAGCAGTAGTAGTAGTATTTAGACAAAAGACATTTCAAAACACAGTAACAGACAAGGACATTACATAATGAGAAAAGGGGCTATTCCAACAAGAGGCTGTAACAATTATAAATGACTATGCATCCATATTTCAGAGCACTGAAATATGTAAGACAAATACAAACAGAACTAGAGGGAGAAATATACTATAATCCAATCATATAAGGGGAGGAATTTAGTTCAACACTGACATCAATGGAGAGATCATCCAGAAAGAAAATAAATGAGGAAACAGAAGCACTGAATAACGCATTAGATCAAATGGACTTAGCTGGAACTAAGAAGTAAGAACATTGTACAGAATAGACCACGTACTAGGCCACAAAAAGATCCTCAGCAAATTCAAAAAGACTGAAATTTTACCAACCAACTGCTCAGATAACAAAGGTATGAAACTAGAAATAAATTGTACAGAAAAAAATGAAAAGGCACACAAACACATGGAGGCTTAACAACATGCTTCAAAATAATCAGTGGATCAATGGCCAAATTAAAACAAAGATCAAGTAATATATGGAGATAAATGAAAACAACAGTGCAGTGCCTCAACTTTGGTGGGATGCAGCAAAGGCAGTTCTAAGAGGAAAGTATACAGCAATCCAGACCTATTTAAAGAAGAAGGAACAATCCCAAGTGAATAGTCTAAATTCACAATTATTGAAACTGGAAAAAAAAAAAGAGCAAATGAGGCCCAAAGTTAGTAGAAGTATGGACATAACAAAGATCAGAGAAGAAATAAATAAAATTGAGAAGAATAAAACAATAGAAAAAATTAATGAAACCAAGAGCTGGTTCTTTGAGAAAATAAACAAAAATATAAACACCTAGCCAGACTTATCAAGAAAAAAAGAGAGACTACTCACATAAACAGAATCAGAAATGAGAAAAGAAAAATCACTGGGTAGGTGCCCATGAAATACAAAGACACCACAGAAATACAAAGAATTAAGAGAGAATACTATGAAAAATTATATGCTAAATCACTAAGCTAGAAGAAATGGAACACTTTCTAGAAAAATACAACCTTCCAAGACTGACAAAGGAAGAAACAGAAAATCTGAACAGACCAATTACCAGCAATAAAATTGAACCAGTAATCAAAAAACTACCCAAGAACAAAACCCCTGATCTGACCAGATGGCTTCACCACTGAAATTTATCAGACATTTAGAGAAGACATAATATGTATTCTCCTTAAAGTTTTCTAGAAAATAGAGGGAATGCTTCCCAACTCATTCTATGAGGCCAGCATCACTCTAATACCAAAAGCAGGCCAAGACAGCACAAAAAAAGAAAACTACAGACCAGTATCCATGATGAACATAAATGCAAAAATACTCAACAAAATATTAGTAAACCAAATCCAAAAATACATCAAAAAGATCATCCATCATGATCAACTGTGATTCATCCCAGGGATACAAGAATGGTACAATATTTGAAAATCTGTCAACATCATCCACTATATGAATAAAAAGGACAAAAAATCACATGATCATCTCCATAGATGTTGAAAAAGCATTTGACAAAATTCAACACCCATTCATGATAAAAAATGTGTATAGAGGACAGAATCCAAGAATGCACTAACAGTTACCAACAGGGAAGGGACTAGGGAATGTGGGTTGGAAGGGAGGGATAAAGGGATTAAGGAACATTATGATTAGCACACATAATGTAGGGGGTCACACTTTAGAAAGTATGGCACAGAGAAGACAAGTAGTGACTCTATAGCATCTTATTATGCTGATGGACAGTGACTGTAATGGGTTATGTGGTAGGGACTCGATAATGGTTGGTATCTAGTAACCACAATGTTGCTCATGTGATTGTATATCAATGATACCTTAATAAAGAAAAAAAACATTATCCTCTCAATAGATGCTCAAAAAACATTTACACAATTGAACATTCATTCTTGATAAAAACACTCAATAAAATGGGTATAGAGGTAACATACCTCAAAATAAAAAAGCCTACATTCAAAAAACCCACAGCTTACATAGTACACACTGGTGATATTCTGAAAGCTTTTCTTTTAAGATTGGGAACAAGACAAAGATTCCCGCTCTAACCACTTTTATTTGACACAGTACTGGAGGTCCTAGCCATGGCAATCAGATAAGATACAGAGATAAAAGGCATCCAGATTGGTAAGGAAGAAGTAAAACTGTCTCTATTTGCAAATATCATGATATTATACATAGAAAACTCTAAGGACTCCACCAAAAAACTATTAGAACTTATAAATGGATTCAGCAAAATCACAGCATGCACAGCATTTTTGAGATACTAACTATATTTTATTTATAGTCACCTACTTTCAAAAATGTTTTTGTAAGTCCATCTGCCTGATCTCTGACTACTCATAAAGGCAGGAATTAGTCCCTAGTGTCCTCATAAATTTTCCTGACAGTGGTTTGACAGCTTCTAGAATATACTTAATGCTTCTAATACTCTGAGTGTTTAAGCCAGATGGATTATCATAGTAACTTATCTAGGTTAGAGTGTTGTTTTCTTTGGGATTTTTTTTGTTTTTGTTTTACTAAAATAAGCCTTCAACACAGACCTGTATTCACTCTATTTTTGACTACATTTTCCCTTCAAGTCCTATTCAAACTTGACTCTGCTCAGTGTTCTTTTGTCTCTTTCTTCCTGCTGTCATATGCACATCGCTCTACTCCATGCATACATACACACTTTTGATGTTTATCAGTTCACTTTTACAATAAAATGCTTCCTTTAATTAATAACATTAACTGAATTTCTTTTTTGAGATATTTTCTGCATAAATTAAAAATGACTTATCTGGGTCAAAATTATTGTCATTCAGCATTTAAGGACGTAGAAGTCTTTTAGAACTACCATGTTTTTCAAAACCATCCTTTCTCTTCATTCTGATACTTTAGAGTTGCATTTACATCTGGCACATCACATAAAGGGCCACATTTGACACTTTGTATTAAATATATATTTGCAAATTTTTTGTTAACTTTCTGCTTAATATTCTTTAGATGAGTGGGTTTATAATTTTGCTTAGCAACTGTGCTTTTTAAAGCACACTTAACTAGTGACTTTTAAAATTTTACTCCAACTGGGTGTGTATATGCATGTATGAGAGGGAGAGTTGATCCCATATGGCCAAGGAAGAAATATCGGGTGAAATTTAAATTTTATATATATATATATATATATATATTTTTCTTTTTCTAGTTAATGTAATTCTAGTGATATATCCAAAGCTTCAAACAACCAATTGCAGCAAAAATGTATTTGAATTAGGGAAAAACAAGTATTTTCTCTTGTACTCAGTAATGAAAATTTTTTATTTGGGGACAGATTTTATCTGAAATAATGCAATGTTGGTTTACTAGGATGTAGTGCAAATCCAAATTACAAAATTGGTTTTCTCAATACCAGCACACTCATCCAGAATCTCCTGATTTCCTGTCACAATGCATCTATTCTTTTTAAATTTTTTATTAAAATAGAATTGATAATATTATCTTATATTGGTTTCAAGTATACAACAGAGTGGTTTGACAGTTACCCAATCATTAACATAGAAAGGTGTTACAGAATCACTGATTATATTCTCCATGCTGTATTACCATCCCTGTGACAAACTTACATTATGATTGAGAATTTTGTATTGCATCTTTCTTTTATTCTTTTTCAAATATCTGTCTGCTCCTCATCAGTAAACAATTATGTAGCACACAGGTATGGTATAGTACAACAGCTAACAACATTAACTTGGACTTCAGACCTCAGTTTTAATTTGGGCTTTTCTACTCTGTAGGTGATTTTGAATAGGTGACTCCAAACATCTGGATATATTTTTCCTCTTCACTTAAAAATGACAGAACCTACTTCATAAGCATGTTTGATGAGTAAGTGAGATGAACCCTGTGAGGTGCTACCGAAGCACTAAATAGGTGTAAGTGCTCAAAAAGTGCCCCCTACCTTAGTGTTATCCCATGCCAGATTCCATTGTGCCTTTTTTGTATCCAATATATTGTTTAGTCTTTAAACTTTTTCATCTTTTCTTTAAAAATCCAAAATACATTTATCTTTATTTTCCCTTCTGAACCACTGATTTTCAAGTAAACTCAGTTTTAATCTTTAGAGCCTAGTGTGTCAATTGAATGCTTTAGTGTGTATGTAAATAACAAGGGGACTTGTCATATTAAGTAGCTTTCTTGGGTACTTCCATTTGATCATGGCACACTTTTTAGAGGTGAGAGTATTAATTAGACAGACAGATACTCTCAATCTATATAGTTAGCTTTAACATATTCCAAGGCAGCTGTTGAGTTTACTGGGTTCTAGGGGGTAGAGCTTATTTCTTTATTCCCAGCAGGCCAGTGTACTTCAAAGCTCCCCATCTACTTTGATACCTGGTATAGAGACATATCTGTTTTTTTTGCTTTTATACATTCACTATTGCTTTATTTATACATTCACTTTTTATAAATGAAAACTGAGTTCAAGGAGTGAATCTTATTCTATTCTTATAATGTTAGATGTTGTCATTAGTATAATTATTTTAGGTTCTCTGATCTGATTTTTTAAACTCTAGAAATCACACCTACCATTATTTCAGCTGGGCAATAAATACATATACTAGTAATATCTTAAAAATAGTTTAGATTGTATAATGGTAAATGACATCTGTCTATGAATAAATTGTTAGAATTTTTCTGAATTATTTTACTGAGCATCTATATTATTTTATTTTTACAAAGTTACGCTGTAATGTTCTTTCTCCATATTTGAGTCTATGTGTGATTCCAATGTCCTAGTTTCAATTTTCTACCAGGGAAACTCATTCTCAGGTGTTCATGAAATTAGCTATACTGGTCATTGAGATAATGGGCTGACATACTATTTCAAATGACATTTGGCTTTTAATTTTTCTTTTCATCATTTGAGACAACAAGTGAGCTATAAGACTAATTTGCAAGCATGTCTAGTTTCTAGGATCCTCTAGGTTCCCCTACATCTGGCCAAGTTGTTTTGGTTTCTTTGAACTGTTCTTTAAAAGTTAGTTCCATTTTAATAACAGAGTCTGTGGCTTATTTAGAAAAATGGTGATATGCATGTCCTAAGTAATATAATTCCCTTGAATACCAAGAATTAAAAAGAGCAACAAAGAGATCACACTTAAAATTATAGTTTCATTTCTAATTACTGGCAAGGGACAAACAAGCTATTAGTATAGACTTGTAATCATGTGCAGGGTAAGGCTGCCCCTAAAGGAGATTTCCAGATGCAACTACAATTCCTTTTTGTTAATTATCTTAATAGGAGCTTAAATGCTCTTTTTCTGATATGAAAATCTGGACTAATGTAGAATATTCTCATATTCCCAGGGTAAGTAATCATCTTGTAGTGATATTCACAAACATACTAATGCAAACCTCCAGACTCGGGCATTCTTCAAGAGCTCAAGTCTTGCTGACATGGGAGTAGAGTGATCCAGTGATTCAGGCTCAATTGATAAAACCTGGCTTTATATTTAGGAATGCAAGGATTTGGAAGAGAGATACATTTTAGCATTAGAGTATGAATTTAGACTTGGAATGCACCTTTGGAATTACCTTTTTGAAACTGTATGGTTGAAATAAATTGAAATCTTGAGTAGAGAAAAGTCTTCCACAAAGGTCAAAGGTAGCTACTAGTAAAAAAAGGACTCGGTTAAGACAGTACTATGAAACATGACATTATACCAAAGTAGTTTCTTGGGCTGGATAAGGTTTTGATACTGCCCAAGGGATTCTGTTGAATACTCATTCACATTCTGGACCCAATTTCTTGTTGCCAGAATTAACAAATAAAAATACAGGGACCTAGTAAAATTTGATTTTCCAATAAATATTTTTTAGTACGAATATGTCCCAATATTTGTCATATTACAGCAGGCAGAGTTGAAATGTATCAGACCTGAGTTTATGGAAATGGCTAACAGGAAGTAGGAGACTAGGACTCAGGCTACAAAGCTGAGTTTCTGGGCAGTTTTTATAATTGAATGAACAGGGATGTTTGATAGGGGAAACTAAGATAGATACCAACTTTTTATTAATTTGGCCAAAATTATGAGTTTAAAGGAGAATTACTGAGATAGGCTCTGAATTAATTGATTGAAATAACATTCACCAGATGGTGTTGTGAACTTCTGACACAACCACTTAGCAGTTTCGATTGGCTCAAGAACCAAATGGAACTGATCCGAAAGGTGAACAACAACAGAAGCTCCCACTTGGAGGGTTTGCTAAGTCCAGAGAGTCAAGGTTGGAGAAGATGAGTCTGAGGCTTTTCTATAAATGAGGTATTATCCAGGGATTCCAAATTAAGGGTATTTTGAAGTTAGAAGTCAAATAATCACCATACACTGGTGAGGAGGCCAAAGAGCATAAGTTCTTTGTACTCCTACTGATAAAAAACAGATACAGCTGACCCTTGAACAATGTGGGAGTTAGGGGTGCCTACCCGTTGTGTAGATGAAAATCTGCATACAACTTTGACTCCTCAAAAACTTTACTAAAAGCCTGCTGTTTACCAGAAACCTTACTCATAACATAAACAGTTGATGAACACATATTTTATGTCCTCTGTATTACATACTGTATTTCTTCAATAAAGTAAGCAAGAAAAAAGAAAATGTTCTTTCAAATTGTCATAAATCTCCAAAAAGTCCTCCAATATATTTATTGAAAAAAAAATCCATGTTTAAGTGGACCTATGTAGTTCAAATCCATGTTGTTCATGGGGAAAGTATACTTTCAATAGTCTAAACAAGTCGACAATACTATTTTAAACTTGATCATTTAAGAATCCATTCTCCATCATACTGAAAATGCTTTCAATGAATTATAAATTAAACATGAAACATAAAAACTGTGGTGTATTTTCAATTGTTTTCCCTACTCTTTGAATTCTTCATTACAAATTATTTTTCCTAAACACATAAAAGACAGAGAGCAATACCTTATGCCTAAACATTTAAAAAATTTTAACTACACATAACTACTTATATGTATATTTTAGGTAAATTTGTATTAAAAAAAGATGTAGGTACAGGTAAACATTCTGAAGTAAGTATTCAGATGACCATTTGTTGGCTTTCCCATATTATGTATAAAAAGTATTGCTCAATTTATTACTAATTTTATAAGTATTACTACATGAAAATGTATACATACAAATACCTAGATGGTTTACATAAATTGCATAATTTCACAAGGATCTAAAGACATTAATAGTAGTCAGTTCTCTTTGAGATATTTATAGAGGTACTCTGTGTTTCTCTGTTCTTTTGCATTATATTCTACCTATTTCTCATGGTTCAGCCTGGTGAAACTTCCCTAATCAACGTCCCTCACCCTCCATCACCTTGTCAGTCCTCATGACTGTGCTCAGGAAACCTAAGCAGAAATTCATTAGAACCTGAGTTCTGGATCACACCCTTCGATTATTAATACTTGTATCCCACCCTGGACTTTCTGTTCTCTCTTAACACAACTACGACTAGTTTAAGTAAGAAAGGAGATGCGTTGCGTTCACCTATCTAATCCTTGTAAAGGGCAAGAGTGGAACTGGCAGATGCCTACCTGGTATTGGGGGGAATTGAAATCCGTGCTCTTGGGGTCTCTCGCTCTCTTCCTTCCTCCCTCTCTCGCTTTCTCTCCCTCTCCTTCCTTCCTTTTCTTTCCTACAGAAACACACACTCACATTTCCTTCTCTGTGCATGCCTAGTTCATTATTTTCTACTACTGAAAGTGTGTGTGTGTGTGTGTGTGTGTGTGTGTGTGTGTGTGTGTGTGTGTGTTAATACCACGAATTCATATGACTGTTGGCATCTTAACACTTCAATGATTTTTTAATCAGTTAGCCAATTACTCTCATCCTGAGTTTCCAAATTCCCAGGGGAAGATTCAGGTTGGCTTGCATTGAATGACATGTGTATCCATTGACCAAAGGGATTAGGAGCTTCAGTACCAATGATTGGTCCAGGTGAAGTCTCCTCTTGAATCTTTCAGCTGTTCTGTCAGAGAGGAGCATGAGAAGGAGGAAATGTATTATGGCACCATGGAAACCACTTTGAACTGCACAATCAGCCCAGACTCCATATATTTTAACTTTCAGTGATATTCCTGTCATTTCTCTTTCTTGTATGTCTGTGCTTACCTAGCCAATTGGATATGATGCATGCTATCTTCCTCCTGGCTATGAATTCATCTCTCTGATCCTGCCTCTTGGCCTTTGCAGTTTTGCCCTGAAGGATGCTCCTGGTTTTCTTAGCTCCCTGGGAACCCTTTTCCGCAAGTAGGTCCTTCCCTGTTGGATCCTTAACACAATTACATAAGGATTTGAGTGGAACCAGCGAAGTAACATTATTCTTAGGCCTATGTATCATAGACAATGTGAGAGATAAGCTTTCTTTTCTCTTTATATCTCAAGCAGTTAATTGAGAAGCCAAAACCTGTCAAAAGCCAGTTCATGTTAACTCCTTCAGTCATTAATTTATCTTTTAATTTTTATAACATTTCTTGAGCATTATGCCAGCCACTCTGCTAATTGGGGAAAATTCAACATTTTCCTGGCCTTATGGAGCTTTTAGTCTTCAGGAGACAGAAAATTACCCAAATTCACTTTAATATGGATGTTCTAATGTATGGAATGTATTGATATAAAAATGTGTAATGGTGTATGTGGTATATATTTATCATACTATGGTCATAATAAGGAGGGCATGGTTGAGGAGGTGATTGAGCTGAGGTGTGTAGAAAAAGGTTAAGTAAATGAAGTGGGCTATTTGCTGGGAAGAGGGAGTGGTTATGGGTGGAAATTACTGAAGAAGGAAACACTATGTGCAAAGGTTCTGTTTCATGGGCCTGTAGAAGTAGGAAGAACATGTTAGGGGTTCTGTCCTGTATGATAAGAGCAATGGTGGCCACTGAAGGTTTTCTATGGAAAGGAGACTTGGTCAACTACCTAACTGATTCATTGAATTTCTCAATCAATAACACAAAGTATGAGGTAAAGGTAGCCCAAAGGAAATAGCAAACACTTGACAAAGTAATGTAAAAGGCATCACTTCATTTAAAATAGTAACAATTTAAAGTTAGCGGGGCCAGATGAGAAAGCACTTTGTATAGTGTCTAGTGAATTAAAGATCCTTTAAGTATTCTGGTTATTCTTTCCCCCTTCCTTTTCTTTGTATAATATCTCCAAGGCCATGTTTTCTCAAGACATGCTATACCTACTAAGATTTTAACAAATAAGGGATTTTATAGAACATACAAAGAGCAAATGAGAAGAGTGCAATGCATATTTGTTTTTGCTTTTTTTTTAAGTCATCAGAGGAAAAACTTCGTCTTTTGATCACCAGAGACTACATTTGATGACACTTGTCAGGAGTCTCCTGGGAGACAGGCACCAGCCAGAGTAAACACACGTGAGATGTAGTTAACCAAAGATGGGTTTACATGTGGATCATTTTGACCTCAGAACAGGAGAGAAAGTGGTATCAAGCTCTGTGTTCACAGGGATATCTCTAACCTCATTCTTTTTTCCCTATATCTGGCAGTCAAAAGGATCCCCATTCTTCTGGGAACATTTTAATCTATTTGTAATGCAAGGACCAAAAAGATAATTAAATGTCCTCAGTCATTCTAAACATTACTGAGCACAGAATTTCTCAGGAAGCTCTTGGGGTTACATTGTTTTTATGCTTTATTCATTTGCCACCTACTAAAGATATTAAAACACACACATATAAACGACCATCAGCCTGGCAACAGTAAAAAATAGATAAAAGTCTTGGCTATTTCACAAACTGGAACATTCGCCTCTGAATAATAAGTTGGCTCAAATATTAAACAAATGTATTTCATTATGTAATTCATATTGTTTATCACCAGGGGAAAGATTCAAAATACTATTAAGCACATTTTGGTAAATCAAATCCTCACAGTTATTGCTTTGGATTTCAAAGAACTGCTTTTATTTTCAGTTACATCTTTTACTTTGATATGATCCAACAAATGACTTACAGCCTACAACAAACATCTGTTTATAAATAGTATAAGTAATTAACTATTTGGGGTGGTGGACGGGAGTATATGACTGTGAGTCAGGCTTGTTCTCAGTGGATAGTATGATGATTAGTTAGAACCTTATTTATTTAACTTGCTGAGGCAAGATGCTTAACATTAAGCTAAAGGCAACATTTTATTATCTTCAACATAATTACATTTGTGTAGGTATATAAAAAATACCTTACTTAAAGTTTTATTTTCTTTGACACTTTTTTAAAAAGCCAAATTGCTGACAGTTGTGATATTCTGTTATAGAGTTATCATGGGCTCCTTTCCTGAATGAAGAACAGATTCTCAGTGAGAGAAGAATGAGCCCATATCCTTCTCTGTGAAAATTACTGGGTTTGCCTTTTAAAATATATGCATAACCCTATACTAAAGGAATATCTTCCCTTCATTGTCTCATCAGCATATTTAATGCAGTAAACCTCTATGAAAGTCCACTTACGTGGCCTGACACAACCCAAGCAAATGGCCCTCTTTGAGAGATTTTTCTTTCATTATCTGACAGATTGTTCTTAAAACAGAAAAGCCTCCAGCCTTTATATATAAAAATGGGTGATGCAACTGAATTATAACTCAACAGTTTGAATTCAGACACCAGTACTATGTTTAAGTGAAAGAGAAAAAATTGGTTTTTAATTTTATGTGATAAAAGAGTCAGTTGCATTTCCCTAAGTAGCCAAGCACCTAACCAGATGGTCATCCTCAATGTATCTGGGCAATATGATTGTTATACACTTTGTTTTCTTTATTAAGAATTAGAACTACTTCCAGCTGGCGCCATAAAAGTAGGGGCCCCAAATTCCTGGTACTATGGCAATTGTGATAGAAATGCTCCTCTCTTCACAATAGGAAGAAGCCCCTTAAGATAAGTATTTGTCCTTTTTGTTTATCATTTTATGCCAGACTTTGAAATAGCAATAGATTATCTCTTTCTTTCTGGGTAGCAGAAAAGTAGAAAATTTCATTAAATCCAATTGTGAATATCCATATCTGCATAAGATCTATACTTTTAGAAGAAAAAGAACATGTTTCAGTTAGCTCTGTAACTAGATTTTTAAAAAAAATCAAACACAGGAACATATTTAATTAGCCTATTTTTAGTAAAGATTTAACAAAAAAAAGACTATGTGAGGTGCTGGTTATCTATTGCTGAATGACAGATCACCTGCTAAACTGGCTTAAAACAATACTGATTTATGGTTTGTATCTCACATCATGATCAGGTGACTGAACTCAACTTGGTGGTTCTTGTTCAAGTTGTCTCCTGGAAGGGAATCAGATAGTAGCAGAGAGTGGTGATATTTCAAAGGCTTTATCACTCACATATTTGGCAGTTGATGATGGCTATTGACTGGGATTTAGCTGGAGTTTTTGACTGGAATGTCTACACAGAATAATCTGTACATACGGCGGTACTTACAGCATAGTGACTGGACTCCAACAGTGAGCACAGACAGACAGAAATGGGAGAGATTGAGAGAGAGACAGCCAGTGACACAGACAGACACAGAGAGAGGCAGACACTTCACCATTTATGATCTAACTTTGACAGTCGCATGACTATTTTCATCAAGTCCTGTCGGTTGTGAGAGTCACAATGTATTACCCAGTTTCAAGGAAAGAAGACATGGCCTCTGCCTCTTGATGGAGAAGGGCAAGGTCACACTGTGAAATAAACAAATAGGTTATTCATATGGCCATTTTAGGAAAATATAATCTGCCTTAGTGACTCCCTAAGGATCACAGAGATAATCCCCAGTAATATTAGATAACTTTTGTTGTATACTGACCATGTGCTTTGTAATATTCTTCAAGATTTATATATATTGTCACTCAGATCTGACATCTATTCATTTAATATGGATACTATTATTTTCTCCCATTTAAGTGCTGAAAAAAGAAAGCTAAGCAACTTGTTCAAAGTCATAAAGGTTAAACTGAAGACACAGACCTTAGGCTTTTAACCTATATCCTATACTTTTTCTCACTAGACAGCAGAGATAGATTGGGAAAAGTTTAACATCTTAATTTAGAGAACCTATGTTTAACCATATGAACTTGATTTACTTACTCTACATCTGTGAACCTTAGAGTTCATGTCTAAAATGTTGAATAGAGGTACTGGGCTTTTAGGGTAATGGTCAAGTTTAATTTATAATGTGCACGAAAATATGCCTAGTACATACAGTTCTGGCCACATAATTGTTGCCCAAAATAGAATGTTTTGATCATGTTACTTCATTACTTTTTTTCATTTAATTATCTTTTTAATTTTTTTGTTTTTTTTAAGTTTCAAGTAATTTGATATAGATATATGGACAGTACTAAACTCCTTCATCTTTTTCAAGGCATCCGATTTAGCTCTACTAATTGAATTACATTGTTAATGGTGGATATCATAAATGATAATATAAATATTTATATTTCTTACAAATAAAAAATATTTTTAACATTAATTTGCAGTATATTGTTTTATAATCTGATATTTTTTTCAGGAAGGATATTTTTTCACAAGCATGAACTTTTTTGTCCTTTTAAATATATATAATTATATATTTTAACTGTATAATATACATAATTATCTGTAATTACATATAATATGTAAACATATGTGTGCATACACATAAACACATACAAACATGTAAACGGTTTTCCTCTTTTAATTCTGGGAGCATGTTTAGGGAAGTAAGCTGGCATATAGCCTATAGTTCCCTGGCAAACTCTAAGTGACTTGAAGGATTTATTTATTTTTCCTCAAACTGTTCAGATGTCTTAGAAATTTATTGTGGTTAACTTAAAATTTGATCATATAAATGAATAAGGTATCAGAGAACATACATGGCATATATATTTCATTATCCAAAACCTAAGCCTTGAAGGGAATTACTTGCTTTTTTACTGTTTTATAGACTCTTTTTCACAATTTTGATTTCCCATCCCTTGATGTAAATGCTTTAACACAATAAATGTTCACTTTTACCTAGATTTTGTTTTCTCTTGTGTAACTAGAATGTGGTATGTTCAGTAAGTGTTTGTTGATTTATCAAAGGATTTTAGGTCTGAGATTATGTGTAAAGAAAGATTATTTCTTAATTGTCTCTTGCTAAATATCATTTTGGGAAAAGCTTGAAAATAACCAAGCCCCATTTAAGGCTCCAATTTTGATCTGATGCTAATCTGAACCTTATAAAGAATTTCTAGGCCTTTTGACATTGAAGAATTTGGTCCCAGTATATCTTGTCTTGGCAGGAACCCAAAATGTACAAACTGTTCAGATGTCTTATAAAATTATTTTGGTTAATTTAAAATTTGGTAATATAAATGAATAAGGTATCAAAGAACATACATGGCATATATTTCATTATCTAAAACCTGAGCCTTGAAGAAAATTACTTACTTTTTTACTGTTTTATATACTCTTTTCACAATTTCAATTTCCCATCCCTTGATGTAAATGCTTTAAAACAATAAATGTTCAGTTTATGCTGTGCTGAAGCTATCATGAATCCTCAAATAATATATGCCGAGTGATTTCAATAGTGTTTAACAAATGTAGTAACAAGAATAAAAACTGAGGTTTTTTTCCCCCAACAATGTTCTTTTTAGACAACTCTATGAAAGATTTAGAAGTGACCTTTTTATTTTTTGAAAATGCATATCAATAAGCAAAACTAACATGTTTCTAAAGCGGCAAATGTCTTTGTTTTTAATTGTGTATAGAGGTAAATATTTAAGCATTTATTTTTTTAAGGTGGCAGCCAATTTCCACAGCTTATTGAAGGTCCTATCATCCATAGACTTTGATGCTGACACATAAATGTGCTTGAATTTATAGGTAGCTTAATATGAGCTTCTTTACTAGTCCCTAAAATCAAGACAATTGCATTTATGGTAGCACCATTTAAATATTATCTAATTATAGGAACCAAAGTCCTTAATATTAGTACTTCTCATAAAACAAACACATGGGGAAATGTTAGGAAAATAAGATAAAATTTAAAAACAAAACATTAATTACTAAATCTGGGTCATGAATTAGATTTCAGGTATGTTCCTCTACCTACTTTATAGCCAAACTTTATGTCCAGCTTTAAAGGGGCCGTCCTTTTTTTCTTAACAAAATGACTAACCTAGACAGCTTGTTCTTGCCTAATGGTTTCAAACCAACTACAAGGAAAAGGACACTTTGAGGAATAATTTTGACTGTTACTAGGTCAAAATTTGAACTTATTCATGGCTTCTGCAGATTGTGACACAAAAGAGAAGCTGAGATCTACCATAACTGCTAGTTACAGAAAAATATCAAGCACATTAACATCTTTTCTGTTACAAAGAACAGACTGACCACAGCAAGAACGGAGGACTAAGTTTACTTTTTACAAGGAGAAAGGACAAGAAAAGAACAGATCTTTTCTTGAGTGACTAATAGCTGTAAAGTTTACCCTCACTACTCTCGGTACAAGCATAGCAGGGGAGATAAAAGCGGAGTAGTCTTGCAGTTATTTTTAATCACATATCTGGAAGTGAAGTTTTTAAATGCAGGCTGAATTTCCTGACTACAAACTCAGAAGATTTGCAGAGGTAACAGCTTGACTTGAAAAAGGAGTACAAAAGTATTAGAGATGCATTTACATGATTCAAGGGACCAAGTTTCCAGACTACCACGCATTACTACCCCCTTAGGAATAGGAATTTCTCTTAATAGACTACAAAACTGCATTTGAGTAGAAATTGCTAAAGAAGATCACACACTTCTTATGAGCAGGCACCACATTTTAGTATCTTTTTGTTTCCAGTGCCTGACACAAGTTTTCTGAATTTATGCAACCTCTCCAAAACAATCTCACTACATGGAAGAAGAACATGCTCTTAGTTTAATGAACTTCTGCACAATAGCATGTTCCAGAGGTCCTTCAAGAAATCCCATGATGGGGATTTGGAATGCCCATCCACTTATTTATGGTTTCCAGGTGTTTTCTAGTAAATAAACTTTGATTTGGTTTAACCTACTCTCTCCAAACTGATTAGTTTTGGGAGTCTTTTTTTTTTCTGTCTAAGTACTCTTAGAAGTTACACAGAAGTAGAGATTAACACAACCCACATTGGAGAAGTAGAGCACCTCGTTTTTGCCCCATTATCTAAGTTTCTTTCCAAAGCAGTTCTTCAATAAGTAATTTTTCTAACCAGATTTCCTAACTTAGAGTCAGAGGCTATGGTGGGTATAAATGTAATTCTGTATGTATTTTCTTAATATGTGATATAATTGTTTAAAAATTACCTAAGACCACCACATAAACCACTGATTCAGAGCCTCAGTCCCCTCCCTGTCTCACTTTGATTCAGTTTAACCCTTTCTGCTTGCCTCCACCCTGTACTGCTGCTCATCACCTACTCACCTTATGTCTTGGCTGAATTCCTTTACCATCTGGAATACAATCCTCTTCATCTCTCTCTCCTCTAGCTTCCAGGGATGTCAACCGAGAAATAATACAAATAAACATGACACACAGTGAAATGTGTTATTTTTTAATTTCTTTAGCTACATAAACTAACATTAAATGCACAAATGTTGGGTCATTTAGAGGAAGATATCTGTGGAAATGACACACGTGTGACAGCAACTATAACTGGAAATAATGCTGAATCAATAAAATCTCTCATAAAATGTTCAGAGTATATAGTAATGTGTGTGTAAATTATAAAAATAAAAATTCCACTGAAACATTGCTTAAAAGTAACTATATAGACATAGATGTTGTGCCTTACTTGTATTTGGCATTAACTTTTTAGAGAATTAATAGAGTTTTAATAGGGATCCTATTTTAATTTATCTAGAAGGAAAATATGCATAACTCAGTTTTCAGCAACATGGATTTTAATCTTCTGATTAGGTTCAAGTTGCAACTTTATGAAGTCTAACTCAGAATATTTCATTTAGGTGTAGAAATTTGAGATGCCACTGCCGGTCTAGGTATATGGGTTTCTCATTAATAAGGACTATTAACAATAATGACTAATGAGACTACTATTAATTTATGTAACACCCTTTAATCAAAGACTAAAAATGTTTAATGTTCTAGTGAAGTTTCAGTTACATCTTATGCATGCAAATATTTTTTCCCCCTTAGAATATTTTTGTGTCTCTACAGACTACCCATGCAGTTAATGGGTATTTATTTTGTACTCACAGCACATCTACTCACATTAACTGCCTAAAGATCTATGTTTTAAATAGCTCTAACTCCTGCAGAGTGCAAATAAACAAGTAATTAGAGCAGAAAGGTTGTAAAATGATGATGACAGAAGAGAAGGAAAAGGAGAAGAAGTGGGAGAGGAGGAAGAAGAAGAAGAGGAGGGAGAGAGGGAAGTAGAGCAGGAGAAGGGGAGGTAGGGGTAGAAGGGCAATGGATGAAGAGGGAGAGTAAGAGGAATGACAAGAAAAGGAAGAGAAAAAGACAAAAATAGCTATGTTTTCTTGAGTTTTTATTTTGTGCCTATGGCTCATGCATTTTGCAAATGATTCTTTAAACAACTAAATGAGTTAAGCATTTATCTTTTATAGACAGGGAGACTCATGATTAGAAAGATTAAGTAAATTTTCAAAGTGTATATACCTACTAATCTGCACCCTTGTATTTCAAATTTAGGTTATTCTTTTAACCACCATTGTGAATGCAATTGATTGTTGTTAGAAGGTTTAGAAAGTTAGAGCAAAAAGATGCACAGGAAACCAAAGGAAATAAAAAATAGGGGGTATCCATTTCCTAATGGGGCTTATATTTCGTTAATATTCAATGCTTGCTTTTTTGATAGGAAGTGTTGTATCACTTGGTTGGCTTGTGATAGCTATCAAAGTATAATTCTTCAAATGTACCTCATTCTTGAAATCTTTTTTGATGTCCTGATTAGATATTCTCCCTATTTGAGTTTATTTAACTTTGGACTCCTTATATTCTGCCCCACCTACTTGATGAACCTCACTGCCTCATCTCACCTCCCACCTCCACCAACTCGCCCACCAACCCTACAGGCAGATTAAATGCTTTTGGGGGTAGGATTGTTTCTTATACCATGGTTTGTTCATTTATTTCATCAGTTTTTTTTTTGCATCATTAATGTACAATTACATGAGCAACATGAAGGTTACTAGACTCCCCCTATTATCAAGTCCCCACCACATACCCCATTACAGTCACTGTCCATCAATGTAGTAAGATGCTATACAATCACTACTTGTCTTCTCTGTGTTGTACAGCTCTCCCCGTGCCCCCACCTTACATTATGTGTGCTAATCATAATGCTCCTTTTTCCCCCTTATCCCTCCCTATTCACACACCCTTCCCAGTCTCTTTCCTTTTGGTAACTGTTAGTCCATTCTTGGATTCTGTGAGTCTGCTGCTGTTTTGTTCCTTTAGTTGTTTCTTTGTTCTTATACTCCACAGATGAGTGAAATCATTTAGTACTTGTCTTTCTCCACCTGACTTATTTAACTGAGCATAACACCCTCTAGCTCCATCCATGTTGTTGCAAATGGTAGGATTTATTTTCTTCTTATGGCTGAATAATGTTCCATTGTGTATATGTACCACATCTTCTTTATCCATTCATCTACTGATGGACACTTAGGTTGCTTCAATTTCTTGGCTATTGTAAATAGTACTGCGATAAACATAGGGATGCATCTGTCAATTCATACTGGGCTGCTGCATTCTTAGGGTAAATTCCTAGAAGTAGAATTCCTTGGTCAAATGGTGTTTTTATTTTTTAGTTTTTTGAGGAACCTCCATACTGCTTTCCACAATGTTGGACCAATTTACATTCCCACCAGCAGTGTAGGTGGGTTTCCCCTTTCCCCACATCTGTGTCAACAGTTGTTGTTGTTTGTCTTTTGGATGGTGGCTATCCTACCTGGTGTGAGGTGATATCTCATTGTGGTTTTAATTTGCATTTCTCTGACAACTAGTGAGGTGGAGCATCTTTTCATGTGTCTGTTGGCCATCTGAATTTCTTCTTTGGAGAAGTGTCTGTTCAGCTTCTCTACCCACTTTTTAATTGGCCTTTTTGCTTTTTGTTTGTTGAGGTACATGAGCTCTTTATATAAATTGGATGTCAAACCCTTATCAGGTATGCCATTCATGAATATATTCTCCCATACTATAGGATGTCTTTTTGTTCTACTAATGGTGCCCTTTCCTGTATAGAAGCTTTTTAGTTCGATATAGTCCCACTTGTTCATTTTTGCTTTTGTTTCCCTTGCCCGGAGAGACATGTTCATGAAGAAGTTGCTCTTGTTTATGTCCAAGAGATTTTTGCCTATGTTTTTTTCTAAGAGTTTTATGGTTTCATGAATTACATTCAGGTCTTTTATCCATTTTGAGTTTACTTTTGTGTATGGGATTAGACAATAATCCAGTTTCATTCTCTTACATGTAGCTGTCCTGTTTTGCCAGCACCAGTTGTTGAAGAGGCTGTCATTTCCCCATTGTATATCCATGGCTCCTTTATCATATATTAATTGATCATATATTCTTGGGTTTATATCTGAGCACACTAGTCTGTTCCATTGGTCTATAGGTCTGTTCTTGTGTCAGTACCAAATTGTCTTGATTACTGTGGCTTTGTAGTAGAGTTTGAAGTCACAGAGGATAATTCCCCCTGCTTTATTCTACCTTCTCAGGATTGCTTTGGTTATCTTGGGTCTTTTGTGGTTCCGTATGAATTTTAGTACTATTAGCTCTAGTTCATTGAAGAATGCTGTTGGTATTTTGATTGGGATTGCATTGAATCTATAGATTGCTTTAGGGAGGATGGCCATTTTGACAATATTAATTCTTCCTATCCATGAGCACAGTATGTATTTCCTTTTATTGGTATCTTCTTTGATTTCTCTCATGAGTGTCTTGTAGTTTTCAGAGTATAGGTGACTTCCTTGGTTAGGTTTATTCGTAGGAATTTTATTCTTCCTGATGCAATTGTGAATGGAATTGTTTTCCTGGTTTCTCTTTCTGCTAGTTCATCATTAGTATATAAGAATGCAACAGACTTCTGTGTATTAATTTTGTATCCTGCAACTTTGCTGAATTCAGATATTAGATCTAGTAATTTTGGAGTGCATTCTTTAAATTTTTTTGTACAATATCATGTCATTTGCAAACAGTGACAGTTTGACTTATTCCTTACCAATTTGAATGCCTTTTATTTATTTGTGTTGTCTGATTGCCATGGCAAGGACCTCCAGAACTATGTTGAATTAAAGTGGAGAGAGTTGGCATCTTTGTCTTGTTCCCGATCTTAAATGAGAGGCTTTCAGCTTCTTGCTGTTAAGTATGATGTTGGATGTGGATTTGTCATAATGGCCTTTATTATGTTGAGGTACTTGCCCTCTATATTCATTTTGCTGAGTTTTTATAGTGAATGAATGTTGAATTTTGTTGAATGCTTTTTCACCATCTATAGCGATAATCATGTGGTTTTGTCCAACTTTTTTTGATGTGGTGGACGATGTTGATGGATTTTCTAATATTGTACCGTTCTTGCATCACTAGGATAAATCCTACTTGATCATGGTGGATGATGTTTTTGATGTAATTTTAATTTGTTTGCTGATATTTTGTTGAGTATTTTTACATCTATATTCATTAGGGATATTGGTCTGTAGTTTTCTTTTTTTGTTGAATCTTTGCCTGGTTTTGGTATTAGAATGATGCTGTCCTTGTAGAATGAGTTTGGAAGTATTCCTTCTTGTACATTTTGGAAAACTTTAAGGAGGATGGGTATTAGGTCTTCACTAGATGTTTGATAAAATTCCACTGTGAAGCCATGTGGTCCAGGTGTTTTGTTCTTAGGTAGTTTTTTGATTACCAATTCAGTTTCTTTGCTGGTAATTGATCTGTTCATGTTTTCTGTTTCTTTCTGTATCAGCCTTGGAAAGTTGTATTTTTCTAAAAAGTTGTCCATTTCTTCTAGGTTATCCAATTTGTTAGCATATAACTTTTCATAGTATTCTCTAATAATTCTCTGAATTTCTGTGGTGTCCTTTAGTGATTTTCCCTTTCTCATTTCTGATTTTGTTTATGTGTGTAGACTTTCTTTTTTCTTGATAATTCTGACCAGGGTTTTTTCTATTTTGTTCATTTTCTCAAAGAACTAGCTCCTGCTTTCATTGATTCTTTCTATTGTTTTATTCATGGTGATTTTACTTATTACTACTCTAGTCTTTATTATGTCCTTCCTTCTACTGACTTTGGGCCTCATTTGTTCATCTTTTTGTATTTTCATTAATTGTGAGTTTAAACTGTTCATATGGGATTGTTCTTCTTTCCTGAGGTCAGCCTATTTTGCAATATACTTTCCACCTAGTATGGCCTTTGCTGCATTCCACAGATTTTGAAGTGTTGAATTATTGTTGACATTTGTCTCCATATATTGCTTGATCTCTATTTTTATTTGGTCTTTGATCTACTGTTTATTTAAGAGCATACTGTTAAGCCTCCATGTGTTTATGGGATTTTTTTGTTTTCTTTACATAATTTTTTCTAGTTTCATACATTTGTTGTCTGAGATGCTGGTTGGCACAATTTCAATCTTTTTGAATTTACTGAGGCTCTTTTTGTGGCCTAGTATATGATCTATTCTTACAAATGTTCCACGTGCACTTGAGAAGAATGTGTATCCTGCCACTTTTCGGTGTAGAGTTCTATAGATGTCTGTTAGGTCCATCTGTTCTACTGTGTTGTTCAGTGACTCTGTGTCCTTACTTATTTTCTATCTGGTTGAACTGTCCTGTGGAGTGAGTGGTGTGTTGAAGTCTCCTAGAATGAATGCATTCCAATCTATTACCCCTTTTAATTCTGTTATTGTTTGTTTAAAATTTGTAGGTGCTCCTGTGTTGGGTGCATAGATATTTATAATGGTTATATCTTCTTGTTGGTTTGACCTTTTTACCATTATATAATGCCCTTCTTTGTCTGTTGTGACTTTCTTTGTTTTGAAGTCTATTTGTATGATAAAAATACTGAAACTCCAGCTTTTTACTCCCTATTAGTTGCATGAATTATCTATTTCTATCCCTTCACTTTTACTCTGTGCATGTATTTAGGTTTGAAGTGACTCTCTTCAGCATATAAATGGCTCTTGTTTTTTCATTCACTCAGTGACTCTGTGTCTTTTGATTGGTGCATTCAGACTATTTACATTTAGGTGATTATTGATATGTATGTACTTATTGCCATTGCAAGCTTTAGATCTGTGGTTATCAAAGGTTCAAGGGTAGCTTCTTTACTATCTAAAAGTCTAATTTAACTCACTTAGTATGCTATTACAAACACAGTCTAAAGGTTCTCTCTTTTTTTTCTCCTCCTTTTTCTTCCTCCTCCATTCTTTAAATATTAGGTATCATATTCTGTACTCTTTGTCTATCCCTTGACTGACTTTGGAGGTAGTTGATTTAATTTTTCATTTGGTTAATAGTTAACTGTTCTACTTTCTTTACTGTGGTTTTATTTCCTCTGCTGACAACTGTTTAGCCCTAGGAACACTTCCATCTATAGCAGTCCCTCCAAAATATGCTGTAGAGATGGTTTGTGGGAGGGAAATTCTCTCAGCTTTTGCTTATCTGGAAATTGTTTAATCCCTCCAAATGTAAATGATAATCTTGCCGGATAGAGTATTATTGGTTCGAGGCTCTTCTGCATCATTGCATTAAATATATCATGCCACTCCCTTCTGGCCTTTAATGTTTCTGCTGAGAAATATGATGATTGTCTGATGGGTTTTGCTTTGTGTGTGATCTTTTTTTTCTCTGTGGCTGCTTTTACTAGTCTTTCTTTATTCTTGACCTTTGCCATTTTAATTATTATATGTCTTGGTGTTGTCCTCCTTAGTTCCATTTTGTTGGGAGATCTGTGCACCTCCATGGCCTGAGAGACTATCTCCTTCCCCAGTTTGGGGAAGTTTTCAGCAATTACTCCCTCAAAGATACTTTCTAACCCTTTTTCTCTCTCTTCTTTTTCTGATACCCATATAATATGAATATTGTCCCCTTTGGATTGGTCACACAGTTCTTTCAATATTCTTTCATTCCTATAGTTCCTTTTTTCTCTCTGTACCTCAACTTCTTTGTATTCCTCTTCTCTAATTTATATTATATTTATCGTTTCCTCCACCATATCTAATCTTCCATTATAATCCATAATGATTGGATTTCTGACCAGAATTTGTTTCTGAGTTCTTGAATATTTTTCTTCACCTCCAGGAGCATGTTTATGACTTTTATAATTGAAATCTCTTTCAGGAAGATTTATAAGTTCATTCTCACTAGATCCTTTTTCTGGTGTTGCAATTTTGCTTTAAACCAGGTTTCTTTGAAGTTTTATATTTGTATGTGGAACCCTCTTGTACCCAGAAACTCTACTCTCTGGAGCTGCACAGCTCCTGGAGTGATGGTGGGGGCCACAGGGGACTTCTGCTGGTGCCTGGGGGGAGGCAAGAGTTGTTTCCTGCTTCCCAGCTGCTATGCCTATCCCACTACCAGAGCCCAAGGGCCGAGCATACAGTTTTAAGCTTCTATGCTTTGCTTTTGTACTTGCCATAGGCGGGGCTTTCCTCTGGCTGGACTGAAATCAGGGCAGGGGCTGTGTTTTTGGAGCCAGGTGAGGGCTGGCCAGAAGCAAGGCACAGCAGACTGTGTATAACAGTGGGGAGCCTTGGAGCTGAGTATTAAGTCAGGGAGTTGGAACACCTGTAGCTCCTTAAAATTCCCAACCTGCTGGGCAGAGTGAACCCCAACAATTTTATCTACCTGTCTTTTTTCTGAGCTGCCAGCTCTGTGCAATCCTTGTCCCTTTAGCAGCCCTCTTGCTATTAGGAAGTCTCTCAGACTGTCTGCCTTTCTTTTGACCCAGAGCAGCCAGATGTGGATCCCTGTCCTCCACAAGTGGCTGGAATCTCATTCTCTCCAGGTATTCTGCCTGTCTTAGCTTTCCAACCCCACTAATCACCAGAGCACCATGTAATTTAGTTTTGTGCCCCCAGAGCAGATCTCCAGGTTTAGGTGTTCAGCAGTCCCAGGCCTCCAGCCCCTTCCCACTCTCTTTCTCTTCCTCTCACCTGTGAGCTGGGCTTGGGTAGGGCTTGGGTCCCATTGCATCACAGCTTTGGTACATTACCCTGTTCCATGAGGTCTGTTCTGTTTTCCAGGTCTATGCAGTCTGGCACAGCCTTCTTTCCTGTTGCTCTTTCAGGATTAGTCTTATTAATTATATTTTCCTATTATGTGAGGTTTTTGGAGGAGGCCTCTGTCTCACCTCTCATGCTGCCATATTTAATCTAATCCTGTCTCTGAACAACAATGTTTAAAATGCAGTGTCCTTGGGGTCACCTAGCACATCTTACACGTAGTAGAGTATCAATGATTAATAATTTAGTAATGAGTTATGCCCTTTGTAAGCAATTATTATACCAAAAGTGTTCTTATAATTCTATTTAGGAGTCATAGGTAAAATGGTTTGCTTAAATTTCAAATCATTAATTGTTTTGATTATCATATTAAATATGTACCACTTGGCTTTGTATGATAAGGTCAGGTATCCTGTGCTTTCAGGAATATATAGTTATTATGTTTAATGATATATCTGTTGTACACAGGGCTCTAAAACATATGACTCCTGTGTCCTAGGAGGAATATTGCCCCACTGTATACTGAAATCTATGTTTTTATCAGGTGGGTTTGGATGGAATTGCATTTTATTATTCATTATGTTTAGAGTAATGTTTGTCAATAAAGTGGAAAGTGTCAAAACTTATATTAGATCATAACTGTAAATAACATTCCTATTTGGGCAGTGAGGTGTACTGTGTTAATGTTCTCACATTCTTTCACTAAGAAATTGTTTCATTTTTATTATTAATTATTAAGAAAAGGGAGGATGAGAGGAGTTCCTCAACATACTTATAATCAAAACAAATTGTGTAATGAACTGTCAAGCAAACTTAAAGCATATGTCTGGAGTCTAAAAGATTATGCCTTAGGCTTAAACCAGTCAATACAGAATCAGCAAGAAAGCAGAGTGCTTATAAAAGTAGAACCCTGATAAGAGGGGAAAGCATTCTAAAATCATTGTTCAATTAAAGAAGCAGCAAATTTAGTTTTTTCTTTCCTGCTTTAATGATAGTTTGAATTTTAATTCCTTCAAATAACCTTTCCCATATAGATCATTGTGTTTCAACAGGGGCTTTACAATTTTAGTGGGGTGAAACAAAAATTTTAATTTTATGTTTTGTTGGGTTGATTCCCTATTTATATCCAGAATTCAAGAGGAATTTTTATTCCTGTTCAATCTATTGATTAACTTTGGTATGAAAGAGGATATCTATATTGACCATAAGCTCAGATATCTGTGCCCATATCTCTTTAATATACACAGAAACCTTCTCAGCTGTGCTCTGATGCCATAAGCATCACTATGTCTGTAACCAACATTCATTAACTATATACTATGTACAGGGTATGGTGATGGGTACAAAGGATGAAATATTCCCTCGATATTTCTGTTCTGAGGGAAAATGCAGCTTAATGAGGGTGCTTTGGGACAAATATTAGAACACATTGAAGAAATAGTGAAGATGTAGGTTTGATGTACTTTAAGAATGCAAAAATAGAATGACTAACCCTCTAAGGAGTACCAAGTAGTGAATCACAGAGAGGTTGCTTTTCATCAGTAGGAGTAGAATACCACTATATTACAACAATGAAAAAAAGCTATCAGTAGTAAATGATGACAGAAATCTCTCTATATATATATAGCCTCATTTAATCCTCCCAAAACCATAAGATAATATGATTATTCCAATTTACAGATGAAGAAACTGTATGAAGATTAATTTCTACAGTATTACATAGTAACAGAAACTTGATGTGAATTTAAAGTTTTATAACCTTAAATCTAAAAGTTTGGTGTAAGAACCTGATTTTAGACAAGGAAAAAAAATAGAGAGAGAGAGAGAGAGAGAGAGAGAGAGAGAGAAAGAGAGGTCATAAAGTAGGAATATATATAGCTTTGGTATGAAATTTATGTCTTTAGTGTTTGGGGATTATTAGTTTAAAGGCTGGATAGCTGGTAAATATGATAGATAAAATAGGAGGCTGAAATTAGAGTTTTGGGCCAGATTGTGAACTTGTGTATGCCAGATATTTGTAATTATTAGTATTACTATCATTATGGACATATATTCAGCAATGAAAAAAAGATGTATATCTTGTTTGTGGTATCTTAAGGAATTTCTGAAGGAAACTGGTAACAGTATAACAGGTGGATCTTACAGGCAACAGATTAAAGAGTATTGGTTGGAAATCAGTTGAGTAGAGTTACTGCAGTTGTGCAGGGGGGAAGATATTGATGAGGACTCACATTAAAGCAGTAAATATGTCTGTGGTATTATGGAATACAAGATCTGACTAATAAAAAGTATCTTATGATCAAACCTCAATTACCAAGAGGAATTTTGTGATAAAAAAGTAAAGTAATAAAGATAGAAAACAATAACATTTTACATTAAAAGAAAATTAAACTGTCTCAAGAACACTAGCCATTTCAGCTCTGGCCAAAAGTCACCAACAGAATGTAAATTATAAAACAGAATGTAAATGTGGAAACCATTCAATTTTCATAATCAAAGGAAACAGTTATCCTCAAAGCAGTGACTTCAGGAAGAAATGAGCATGACATTAAGGAAGGCTCTCTTTGAATAACTCCCTCCCCAGAATTGAATATCCTTGGACTTTTGACAGGAAGGTAAATCTGTCGATAGTGTGTAAACTGACAATAGAGAAAAAATAGCCTTAGGGTGTGAAAATGGAAGCCCTAGTTTACAGGCATAAATTTGTATCAGGTTTTAAATTTTCCATATTTGAAACATAACCATTTCTTTGCATCTCTCATCTCTCTCCCTCTCTCTCCCTCTCTCTCTCTCTCTCTCTCTCTCTCTCTCTCTCTCTCTCTCTCTGTGTATTTTCTTATTAACTCCAGCATAGACTTGGTGACATTTTACATGTTCTGGCTATTATCTGCTAGAGAAATGTTGTTATGTCAAGTTTCTTGATCATATCCAGAGAGAAGTAGCAAGGTTATAAAACATATAGCCATTCAACTCACTTAATTAGAGGTAAATTGAACTATTTCCTGAATCACCAGATGATCCTCTCCAACCTGTCTAATTAGATATCTTTTAAACCAGGTATCCTCAAGTTTATTGATTTTACATTATATAAAAAGGCAGCATGTTATAATAAGTAATGCAAAGATAAATTTGGATTCAATTCCTGCCTCTAAGATTGAGGTAAAGCTATGCTCATCACTATACCTGAATGTAGCAGACTGCCTGATACATAGTAGGAACTCATATATTTCTGTTGCATGAATTGATGACTATTGGTCTAGTGATTTTATCCATCTAAATCATACTATCTTAATCTGTTTTATGAAAACTATTGGTTATACACAAATGTACCTAAAATGTGTCCTGTCACTCTAGTTCATTTTCTTGATAGGCTTAGTATAGTTAAGTAGCTTCAACATTTCAGTCTAACATTATTTGTAACATTATTTGTCAAGATGAAATTTTATATGGAATTTAAAGAAATCAAACAAATGAAAGCAATGTTTCTGTTATTAAAAAGAGGTTAGAGAACCAAAAATGGATCTGTTCCTTGTTCCAATACCACAGCAAACATTCATATGGTTCTGTAAAAAGAAGGCAATTTTTGAAAGCTAATGGTAGAGTAATATTCTAAATTAATTATATTATTTTTATACTGCTTCATATTTTTAGATTTTTATCCTTCAAAGATTATAGTCTTATATTCAGAGTGTCTTTTCCCCTCTCTTGTTTATTTTAGCCTTATTATTCAGTACAGATATAAAAACAATCAAGTGTATAAATGAACTCTCAATAAAGAGTCAATTTGCAAATGAGAAATATAACAATGGTTACACTCACCATTAATTGTGATAAACACATGACTTCTTACCAATTTACATTATAATCAATTTTATAACTTAATTGTAGTATACTTGACACACAATAAAATGCCCCTATTTAAAGGTTGCAGTTAGATTAATTTTAACATATGTATTCCTCTACAAACCATGAACCATGCTTATATTAAGATAATGAATATCTCCATCACTCCCAAAGGTTACTTATACTCCTTTGTAGACTCCCTGTGATCCCAGGAAAATACTGATCTGCCTTCTGCAATAAAGTAGTTGTGTTTTCTAGAATTTTATATGAATGAAATCATGCAGCATGCACTATATTTTTGAATAGCTTTATTCACTTATTTTGAGATTTATTTTGTTGTGTGTAAATATTATGTCACTTTTTTATTGTTGAGAAGTAGTTTTCTGTATGAATATACTGCAATTTGTTCATCTTTTGTTAAAGTTATCCCTGGGCATTTCATTTTTTTATTCTTTCTTTAATGATATTGTGAAACAATTTTAATTATGATTATTTATTCCTAATATATAGAAATAAAGTTGACTTTTGTAGATTCATCTTTTGTCCTGAAATCTTTCTAAACTCACTTATTAAACCTAGCTTTCTTGTAGAATCTTTATGACTCTTAGAAAGATGATTATATAAAGAAAAGCACATATTTTTGTACTTAATATTAAAAATAACTCTGTGTTTCATGTGAAGTAATACAAAATTGCTCCAGTACCAGTTATATCTTCCTTTTCAGTCTGTGTGCCTTTTACTTTCTATTGCCTTATTGCTTTGTCTGGAACCTCTAGCATGATGTTGAATAGATGTAGTGAGAACAGAAATCTTTTCTTTGTTCCTGGATTTTGGTATAAAAATGATTTTAACTAAATTATTTTTATAGATTCCATTTATGAGATTGAGGAAATCTATTTCTGTTTATATTTTGCTGAGGTTTTTTTTTTTAATCATGAGTGCAGTTTGGATTTCTGTTAAATATACTGTTAATGCATCTTTTGAGGCAGTCAAATGCTTCTTTTTTCTTTTTCTTTTTTTTTGTTTGTCAATGTGGTAAACTCTGTTAGTGGTTCTGTAAAACCTACTTTTAATTGTTGCTGTATACCCACCAGGTGATGTTGTATTATCATTTTCTTATATTGTTTTATGTGTTGCTATAGAATTCCCAAAATTTTCTTACTCATTTTGCATCCATGTTAGTAACAAGTCTATAATTTACTTTCTTGAACTATAAAGTTTATTTTTTACCCACTTAACACTATAGGTGATTTTTTATTATGTACTTTTCATTCCCAATTTATATTCTCTTTTGCTGGACTTTACATATTTGTCCTCACATTTCTGCCCTGAAGCTCTTATTTTCATAATATTTTAACTGTTGTCTTCTATATTCTCTGGACTCAAAAGTCATCTTATTTCCTATTGACTTACACCACTAAACTCTCATGTAATGATAATGCATAATATGATGTCCAAATCCTTATTACTATTCTTCTTTTCTCAATCCTATTAGTCCTGATACATTTTATTTTTTAGAATACGTTTTGTAATCCCTTGCACTATCTGGAAATGAAATATAAGTTCACCTACATGAATAGAACATTGCAATGGTAATGTAAAAAAAAAAGGTGATTAATTTATGAAATAATTTATTTAATTTTTATACTTGTCTCTACTACTATGAAGACCTAAAGAAATAATCCAGATGCTTGTATCTATACAGAAAATATTTTTATTGGGTTGGCAACAAATTCAGATTTATTATACTGCAATTCAAATATCATGAGCAGTACTCTCATGGAGGTAATGCCTAATGGAAAAAACTACTAGTTAAAAAAAGTTTTATTAAGTTTAGTTTTTTCTTAATTTAGGCAGAGATTACTTTTTTGGAAATTCAGTGTATCCTTGCAAAAATTCTCTGTTTATATTCCAAAGAGTATTAAAGGTTAGACTTGGGTAACTATGTTTATTTTCCTTTTATTGATGCCAGGCTGGATATTCAAAACCATACAAGATGTGGTAGCCTTCTTTGTTGTGCTTAGATTATCCTCCATATTGCAAGATTTTCCTGGTTCTCTCTATGAAAATTCCATATCGTCCTAAATCATTCTGACAACCAAAACACATTGTAACCCAGGTTTTCAAAATCCTCTGTAAGAGGAGGTACTGCTTCTATGGACAATTACTGGAATAAAGTTTAAATTAAAATTCCATTTGAATCTACATAATTAAATTATCCCATTTGAATTGGTTCCTCAAGTTCACAATTAACAAAGTGACTTTGAGAAAGATGTTTTAGACATGACATAGTTTGCTGTATATTGTTATCCTCTATTTATAGATGAGATTTTAAAAAGATCTACATGTTAATTTGATGAATGTAAGTTAATTAACCTGTTGGGATACTGATGAATTTTTTAAATTTAAAGAAAAGCACATGTTTTTTGTAGTTAATATTAAAAATAACTCTGTTTCATGTGAAGTAATACAGAATTGCTCCAGTACCAGTTTTCGATTTTATTTGAGAATCAGAGACCAGATTTTAAGAATAGCAAAGGAATACTTGGTTCCTTTTCTATAATTAATAGGAAACAATGTTGTAAATGCATATTTTCAAGCTATATTTTAAAAATAAGCTGTATTAATATATGGTGAGCTCTCATAAGCTCTTCATAAATGTTCCTTTTATGAACATATTTTTATTTTTCTATAAGTATTTATATTTAGGAATCTGGACCCACATGCAAAATAAAATCATAATGGTGATGCTCTATTGCATCACTTTACTCCTAATGACAATATGACTTCCTTTGCCTTTCTTCTGAATCATATTTTTTATTTTTCAGTTGAAGAAAAATTATTTGTAATGGTTAATGGTATAGACATTTGTTACAGGTTGACAATAGATGTTAAAAAATAACATTTAAAATATTGTATATAGTGAAATATGCAATATCTTAACATAAAATATATTATGAAATATTTTGGGCTAAAATATGGAGTCTGATTAAAAATAGATGCATTGAATATGTTTGAGAGATGTAACAGTTGAATTTAAAGTGTGGTAATAGATTTTCAATGTATCCTAAATGCTGAGGCTCCCAAGCTCTGTATTTTGCAGGGAAGTCTACCATTTATAAAGTATAATAACTTAATATATGTTGTGTGTAGTTTTCAAAGTGAAATTCTAAGGGAAACCTAATAGACTACAAATGTAATTGAGTGTGCTGGGAAAATGCAATTAAGAAAACTGTTGTAGTCAGGTATGCAAATTATGTCCATCTGTTGAACAAACCCTTGGGATAACATGAGATTGATGGACAGAAGTGAATGATTATTTTCCAAGTGTTCCTATCAGAAGCCATACATTTTAAGCTTAACTGTGAAAATAGGAACCCCTTCTAAACAGTCTTTGTAGGTCAGAAATTTTCTCTTGTCTGAATGACTTAGCAAGCCCAAAAGATAGACCAAGAACCAGATAAACTGAAGCCCATTTGTTTCATTAAATCTGCATCAAACATGAGCCAATTCAGTCTCTCAAATGGCCTTGGCAATGACTTAGCTTCCTGGAATTCTTTGTAGAGTGCAGACATATTTATCTGGCAGATAGACAGAGGGTAGGACATAAAACAGGTTGTAAAAAGAAACCCTAGAGTTTTGAAAATTCCCTGTTTAAGAAATGGCTTTCAGGGCAGTATTGATGGTAAGAAAGTTTTCAGGATTGATTAGTGGAAACTCATTAAATCACAACTTTCCTTTTCCTGTTTTAGGTAGGCTGGTTACTGGAGGCACTATGGTGGAGAACAAATACAGACCCTGAGAGTCTGAAATGCACTAGAATCATTCATCTACTAGAATAATATCAAAGATGTATGGCAGTCTGCTAACACAAGGACCCACCCCCTGCTTATTTTTGAAGTGCCCTTATTGCGGGTCATTTTTATATTAAAATTTAAGGGCAGTAACTCATTAATTACTTACACATGCATATGCTATTGGGATGCTCTAGTCCTTTTATAATCTATAAAGTGAAGTCATCAGTGGAAAAGAGTTTAGTAACAATTGATTTTTTCTCACATGTAAGACATGTTATAAAACTGTAAGAGCTCTT
Source organism: Manis javanica (assembly GCF_040802235.1). Taxonomy (NCBI): domain Eukaryota; kingdom Metazoa; phylum Chordata; class Mammalia; order Pholidota; family Manidae; genus Manis; species Manis javanica. The sequence continues at coordinate 56,958,744 of NC_133157.1, forward strand.
GAATGTTGATTACCAAACCAGCTGGTGTTTGCCTCATTTGGCAGTTCTTATTTGTGCCTGCATTTGTTTTCCTGTAGGAGTCCAGAAATAGGCTAAGTGATTTCACCAAGTGTCTTCTAATTTTAGATTTCTCCACATGGGCTGGTTAATGGTCAAATGAGGTTCCATAACCATCTTTGTTCCACCCATTTTGACATGAGTAGCAAGCTATATCCTATTTGCTGAATCTTCCTAATGCACAACATGGGCATTTTTGTTAGTAAATGGAGCTCAGTGATAATTATTCACAAGTGGTCCTAGTATATTTTGGCTTACCTAAATTGTTTCACACTGTATTTAACATAATCTTTTACACTGCACTGTTAAACTAAGGCTATGGACATTCAGAGGCTTTTTAGAAGAAAAATGCAACCCACCAATGTGTAATGCTTCACTAATAATCTACAATTAAATAAATTAACACTTTCAGTATTTAAACATTTTGCCATTGTAGTAACACATGTTCATTGTTATAAAAGAGAATATGAGGGTAAAAAAAGGATAGATACTAAAGTAAGATCACTGATAATCTCATTACAAAAGATTTATTTTAAATATTGTGTAATGATTAATTCTAAATGTTTCTGTAAATCCATATATCCATATATCTATATCTATATCTGTACACATAATGATATCTGTTGCCTGAAAGTATTTTTAATTATCTAACTGTAACTATTATAACTTAGTTTTCATAAATTAGTAAAACATATAAAGGTCCTATATAATGAAAATTTTGTACTTGCAAATAATGAGTTATTTGATCTCCTAAACTATAATTAGGAATTTATTGTGATAATTAAAATCAATTTCAGTTTACCATTATTATTGCTATGAGATAAATAATTAGTGTTCACTCCATTCACCATTAAGCCATATCTTGATCCAGGCAGTAAAATAAAAACATTTTGATTATTTATTTGTTTAAACAAGAGTTAAGCACATTTTAAACCATCTATCAAAATACTCAGAAGTATTATTTAACAACAATTATAGGTTGGCAATTCAGTGATGCATTTCCACAATTTACATGTCTTCACTTAAATTTCTTGAATGTGTAAAATACTGTGTTTCTTGTTTATATTTTTTTGTTAAAATTTTAACAAGTTTGGTAATTCTATAGTCTGATTTTAGGTGTACATGTAAATAATTCCTGCCTTCTAAAGACTTAATTTTTATGTCTATCAGCTAAAAATGAAAATGTAGATCAGGTGTAATTTGTAATCAAATTATGTATGTCAATTAAAAAAATCAAGTCTTAGATGTTTTGGGACCAGCAAAAGCTATCAGAATATTATTACAATATGAGTTCTAGATATCCCTATTTGTGTTATTTATAGGTCTTTTAAAAGAGTGGTTGTGTAAAATAGTTATTCCAAGATTATGGGAGATCTTCGCATATTTTAGGATTAATATTTATCCTCAGTGGAAACATACACTTTTTCTAACATTGAACATGCATAGCCAGATGCTACCCAACATATTTAAACTTTACCATTTAGTTCTTTACTAGCAAGATATATCCTATAGCAGATATTCCGAATGGAATAGCTTCAACTTCATAGTCTTTTTCCTCAAGTGAATTCTCCTTTCTTGGAGCTTTTAAATTAATGGTGCATACTTTCATTCAGTTTCAATTTGTTATTGACTTTCTTCGTTCTTGCATGTTAAACTTTGAGAACCTTCTCTGTCCCATCTACACTGGGAATACCATGATTAGCAAGATAGAAAATCATTATGCTGCAGTAATTTTGCTTTTTTGTTACACACTAAACTCTAGATTTAAAAAATTGGGGGCAGGTATAAGTTTACATAATAATAAAGGGTTGTTAATGGGACACTGTGGTTGTTTTTGCCCATTATGATGGGTTTCCTCATAGGTCCAGTCTACTTCAACAACTTTAATTTACACAATTGTACCCCAACAGTCTGATAATGTGTACCATTCTTTTTCCTTAGTCTGGACTAGTGCTTCTCAAAGAGCATCAGCATCTCCTGGGGATTTGCTAAAAATCCTAATTTTGTGGCCCCACTTTAGTTGTACTATATCAGAAGCCTTGGGGGTGGGTCCAAGTAATCTGTGTGTTACCTTCCAAATTAAATGATTCTTATGCATGCTGAAGTCTGAGGACCACTGGTCTAGGCTATATATTAACATTGTTTTGATCACACTGTAATGGATGCCAATTCTCCAGTGGATAATTTCATAATTCTCCAAACAATTGATTCTTGAGGCTCTAGAATACTTTCATTTCAATGAAGAAATTATATTTCTGTCTACCATTTTTTTGCTGCACTAATTATGATTATGTCAACAAAATACTGTGGTGTATCCTTTGACACAGAGAAGGTGTTAAATTCAATCCCATCAAGCTTATCTTAAATAATATTTAAAAAATCTATGCAGCAAAATACCTTCTATATTCCCTAGGGTTAGTAGTTAACCCCTAAGTACAAAATAACTGTAAAAATGACCCATATTTTCATTGAATATTTTCATGCCTGGTAAGCATTGAGTTTTATTCTGTGGAAGATACATGGATGGGTTGATTTAGTCATTCAATAATTAAGTCCCTACTATGAGCAGGTATCCGCAGTAAGGCTGCAAAGTGAGTAATATGGTGTCATCAGTGTCCTCAAGAACGTAGAGGACATATGCATAGCTCTATACTGCAGGAGCAGTATGTGACACATTTCATAAGGGAAGTGTATATTCTATGTGGATTCAGAGCTAGGAGAAACCTCTGATCTGGACCTTCTGAGACAGTTTATATTAAAGAGGCCCTTTGAATTAAGACTACTAAGCGTAAAGACTGAATTATATTTTAAGGGAGAGAATGGAGTGAAGAAGGGTTTAGAGGAAAGGGCATAAGCAAAGGAGGGGAAGAAAGAAAGCTTAGCACCTGGTGTTTGGAGACTATCAAAGAATGTGGCTCATTAGAACTCAAAGTATGTGCCTAAAATAGTTGCAGGTATGCCTCAAATTTTGAGGACTTAGACTACATAATAAAAAGTACAGTAGAAATTTATGGGCTACTGAGAATTTTAAGACGGAAAGTAAGTAAGTCCATTAACTGTAAACTCATGTACGTACATAGTCATTTTTCTTGTGGAAAAGATTGGAAGAGAAAGAAGAATATTAACTGATAGAAAGACAATGGTCAGGGTAGGACAAATGATACATTTATTTAGGGGCATGCTGATGTGACTTTGTTAGAGGGACTAGCAGGTCTAGGGACAGGTGACACGATGTAACTGAAGCTTGAGAGAATGGTCAAAGCTAAAGAAGACACATGGGGACTACCTCTTTAGTGTCCATTACTACTACATGTTCACAAAACTGAATCTCTTTCCAGATTTTTTTTTAGTAATTAGTTCATTGTTTATTCAGCAAGTATTTACTAAACCCCAGCTCTATGTCACACACTATTCTAGGCACTGCTGATAGCAACACCTAGAACATTAAATCCTGCCTACATAGTACTTATGTTCTAGATAGTTATTAAGAATAAAGTTAAATTAGAAGAATGTATATAAGCATTATTTCAGTTAAAGATGAAACATGTGATTTTTCCCTGAGACTGTTTTCTAGAGCCAGTAACTTTGAGTATGAGCTATTGATTGAAATTGTTCTTTTACTTAATTTTCAAGTTTTTAAAAATGGTCTGTATATCAGATGTGTACCAATTCCCAGACTATGACATCATCTGAAAAATTATCTTAAGGTTTCCCAGTTTTCTTTCACATTTATGACAGGACTAATGATGTCTGTCTGCTGAACTGTAGATTTTATGGGCAGCAGAATTCTTTTTGGCAAGTAAAATATAATGAGGGAAAAATCTGTCCATTTCTTGGTTAGCTATTGCTCATAACTTGGCTTTCTTAAACAAAAGTGTTCATATTTAATTTAATTTGATTTTTTTAAAAAAGGAATGAACCCAAAAAGGAAAAGAGAGATCTCAAGCTGTTCGGCTTTGAAATTTTGGCAAAGATTTTTTTCTCTGAAAAAAGTCGCTGGATAAGAATTCAAAACATCCGCCTCTTTTGCCCTATTCAGACATCCATAATGCTGCCTCTGAGGACACAAGACAGAGAAGGCCCAGCTTTTCCTACTGGGAAAAATCATTTGAAGTATTGGCATGCAAGCAGAAACAAATTCTGGTGGCCCCTGTGTATATCCAAACAACTCACTTTCATTCTTAGACCTCAGTCGCTACCATTTCTGTGAAACTGACAGAATTCTCGGCATTGATATGCAAATGAACACACCAACAGTAGCCACACTATTCATTTTCCATGTGCTTTGTGAGTCAGAATCCTGAAAGGCTCCAGCAATTTAATACACAACACTTTCAATGAATTGGACTGAAAACAGTCAACCAGCTCCATATATACTAGGGTAGTCTATTGAGACCTGGACATACTCCTAAGAATGGAAGGTTCAAAATCTTTGTTTCCATTTATGCTCTTTCAGATCACATAAAACATATGGTATAGTTGACATTTGAGCTGTAAGATCAAATGGAAAAGGAAGGCCCTGTTTTGTGTGAGCTGAATATTTTTTTTAGCAGAGCAGTTAAATTGTTTCTCCAATACAGAGTACTCATTGCCTATCAGCCTGCTGTACTCTTCCGAGAGTAATGAAAATTGAAATGGGATACAGATTATGATAATGGAACTAAAAAGGAGGGGAAGCAGAAGGAATGTACTCTTTTTTTTTCTATTTCTCCTCTCCTAATTCTTAAGGTAATTATAAGACTCTGGAGATGTGAACAACTTTATTATCTATGCAAAACGCCATCTGCTGGAAGCATATTTTGCAAACCTTCAGGGTCTGAATACAAGAAAATCAGTTTAGTAAAAGGGATGTTTTGTTGTACTGTTCCTTTACTCAAGTGCCAGACTTGTCTCTGGTGTCCCAGCTCTGTTTCTAAGGGAAGTGGGAAATAACTAGAAAAAGATTTGATTTCATCCAGCCATATTCTCCTTTTTCTAATGCTTTAGAGCAGAGTGTTATTTCTGGATTAGGGATCATTCCAGTTATCTCATTAAGAACATTTCTTCTAATGATTTCAGAGTGTTATTTCTGGATTAGGGATCATTCCAGTTATCTCATTAAGAACATTTCTTCTAATGATTTGTGAAGCAGAACAAATTGAATATTTTTTAATAGCTAACCAAAGGTCATTCATTCAATAAGCATTTATTAAGCACTTAATATTTGTCAGGTAATTTGTCAAACTGTTGAGGATGTAAAATAAAACAAGTAGGCACGCATGAACATTCGTTGATGTACACACCTGCATGGGCATCCATCCATACACACACACACACACACACACACACACACACACAAATTCTGCTTTCCAAGGACTTGCTACCTAGCTTAGCTGAAAGTAAATAATAATGCCCTGAAACCTACAACCAGAGTGATAACAAGATGTCCTTTTATACTTACCTTGGGTTTTTTGGGTGGGTATTGAATTTTTGTTTCCTACCTTTCTCAACCTCTATTTAATCATTTCTTCCAATGAATCCTTGCAGTTTTTTCTTTCTTCTCTGAGTATTTCCCCCCTCATAGTTTATCTTTTCTACTTGTTACTACTGTTTCTTTTTATTTTTTCTCTTCTTACTCCTTTCTTATCTCAACCTTATATTATTTCTGTTTTACCTTATATGGAAAAGGTGCTAAGTCACACCTCTTTTAAGAAAACCAAAATCTTAGTCAGAATTAACTGTTACTTTTGGTTTATAATTTATCTTCCTCAGGAGCTCTAGAACTTAACAGATTTAGCTTTTGAAGCTTCTCTTTTTCAGTTAGTGTGCTCTATATTTCATGGGCATTTTGTAATGCAAATGACCACCAGTCCCCAGACCACCTCATAATCATCCTAGGGAATCAAGGGAACCTCATGAAGATTAGATTTCTGATTATTTACCACCAAGATATATGACAGCTTAGAGTGACTAGCATGAGTATTTAAAATAAGCTATAAATACTAAAAACACTCTGGGATAAACAGTGCCCTTCCACAACTGACCCAAATAACTAACAGTGATAGAAAACTGAAAGCCTCAGTTACATTTTGGTACACATCTTGAAAAGGTTTTACATTCTATTCTTTAACTTAAAAAATTAACCAAAACAAAAAGCTAGGATAAACCTCTAAAGAACAGCCCCCAAAAATTAATTTGAATTTCAAAGCTGAATTAATCTTACCTCACTCATTATTTCAGACTAATATATTAGCAAGATGAAAAAAGAGGTTAAAACTTCAAAGCCCAAGGAACTACATGTACCTCTGTTGTCAGATCCCAGTTTCATCAAGTGAAGGTTTATAGAAGTAGAACTGTGTCATCCTCAGGAAGGACCAAGATCAGAGAGTCATCAAGGTTACACATTGTATTAGTTTACTAGATCTGCTATAACAGAGTACAGCAAACTGAGTGTCTTAAACAATTTGATTTTACTGTCACATAGTTCTGGAGTCGAGAAGTCCAAGATCAAGGTGTTGGTAGGAAGGCTTCCCTCTGAGGGCTTTGAGGTATGATCTCTTCTATTTCTTCCTTCTAGCTGTGGTACTTTGTTGCAATCTTTGACATTCCGTGGCTGCTTCTGCATCATCCTGATCTCTGCATTTATTTTCACAAGGCTGTGTACATATTTCCCAGTCATACTGGACTTGGGCCCCAGTCTACTTCTGCATGACCTCACTTTAACTAATTGCATCTGTAATAACTCTTTACAGTAGAAACAACTGGGAGTCAGAACTTCAACATATGGATTATGGAGGACACAATTCAAATTGTGACATGAATACATCCCCATACAACCATTAAAAAGTCCAGCATGGTAGGCTTAGGTAATATTGAAGACCTTAACACTTAGCAGAGGGCTTGACCTGTAGCTAAACACACTGACTATTCTCATCTCAAAAGTACAATCCATCATTTCTTTGATTAATGGTTCAGTTTATAAATGAAAGGCATCAATAGCAAGAGCATAACTTGAGAATTGAAATGCACTATTCTGGTACAAAACAGGTCATCAGCCATGGGCAAACCAAAAATGTACACCAGTAAAATTATTAGACAACACCAAAGCTTTTGAAATGCAATTAAAAATTATCTTTGTCTTTTTCTACTACTGTAGTCACTGCTTAAACTGGTTGATACTGATCTCATGTACTTATGAATTATCAAACTTTGTTTCTAGTCCTGAAATTTCAACTATGGAGAAATTCTGTAAAAATAATGTCTCTGTTAGTATGTTCACACTAGTAGTGTTTACACTAGTCACTATTTTGTAATTGTAGTTTGAAAGTATTCTGAAGTAAATATAAAGCTAACATTTTAATTTGGAAATATTTATATTTGAGGATAAAATTATATACATATACATGTAATATACACATATGTGTATGTGTGTATAATCTATATGTATATATATATATTTATACATATGTTCTTCTAATAAATATCAACATATGTATGTATACACTGTTGACCCTTGAACAACATGGATTTGAACTGCATGGGTCCACTTATACACAGATTTTTTTCAGTAAACATTTTGGAATATTTTTTTCAGTATTTGCGATGATTTGAAAAAATGTATTTTATCCAGCTTACCATTTGTAAGGGTATGGTATATATACAAAATACATGTTGATCAACTATGTATGTTATTGGTAAGGCTTCTGGTCAACAGTAGGCTATTAGTAGTTAAGTTTTTGGGGAGTCAAAAGCTATATGTGGATTTTTAGTTGTGTGGTGTTTGGTGCCCCAATCCCTGCAATGTTTAGGGGTCAACTGTTTATATATATACTATACAGGGAGAATTTATTATATTTTTATACGTTATATATATATTTATGTACATATACATAACAAAAATATATATTTTTATGTAATATATAACATGAATATCTAAATATATAGTATATATAAAGCTATATCATTATATAAAGATAATATGTATTCTCTTCAGTTTTGTTTGCTTTTATTTATTTTTTTTTAATTTTCACCTTTTTTTCAAAAAGAAAGGCAGAATTGATCATAGGATAGGTTAAGAATTCCACCTTTATAAAAATTATGAAGAGTATGTAGATGATGACAAATATTTACTGTGCTCTAGAAATAGCTCTAATGGATTTTCTTCTATTTTAGAAGTAATTTTCTACCTAACATGGTTAGCTTCATAGTTAGAGTTAATTGTAGTTGTTGAATTGGTATGACAAGCAATAGACTAATGTCAGTTATTATGTAGATAACAATCAATATTAAACCTAACAGCTAGTTAATGCTGAGATTTAATATACACAAATATACTGTGGAAATAAGAATGCATCTTTTCAATGAATGTACCTTCCTAGTTGACTTAAGAAAACAAAATAGTCAGGAAAGCTTCCTAGAGGTTTAATGTTAGACTCAAGCTCGTTACGTGAACAGTAATTTCCATAGATGGATCTCTTCACTTCCTTGTGAATGAGTCATTTTCCAAATTTTCATTTGAAAGCAAGTTATCTAGAACAAGGGATATTATATTTTTTGAAAGTTTTAGATTTAGATTTAGAAGTTAGATTTTGAGGCACCCAAATCTTATTTAATCATAGTCTAAAAGTATGACCACTGATATTTCAATTAGAATATAACTTTAGGCTCTAGGTGGTTTTAGCAACATTAACAAATTATTTCAAGACTTCTCTGAATGACAAGAAAGGGTTTACATTATTCCTGGACTGTGAAGATTTGACACGTGGGGGAATATCTTGCTGGTCTTAACCGTGGAGGGCCAGGCAAAGCAACTATTACCTTTGGCCTCAGGAAGAGAAAAAAAAAAGCCCATCCTCTCATTGATTGATTGATTGATTCATTCATTCATTCATTCATTCATTTGGTACTGAATGAGTATTTTCCATATCCAGACATACATAAGCACAGGTGATACAGACACAAGCAGGTAAACAAAGAAAAGCAGATTCATCTTTCTCTGAAGTTACTGAGAGCTAGGAGGAGGAAAGAGGATAATGAAAAATGAAAACATTAGATGCTAATACTGGGTAAAAGATGTGGATTAGCTTCCCAGGCAGCATTGAGAAGCACCTTACTTTGGGAGCAGAGAAAGGTGGTTAATGTAAAGTAAATAAGAGAAAATGATCCTTTAGTCAAATCTCAGATAGCTTTACTGCTGAGGGATTACATAGGATATTTCAAAGTCTATTGGGCAACAAAGAATTTTTAATTATAAAATTAAAATATTTTTATATAAAAATGAAATAGGTCATAGACCTGATTTAAATTATCTCTGTCATACTCCTTTGAGGAATATATGAACACTGATTTGTCTATTTGTATAAGGCTGTACAACACATTTTATTCCAACATTATTCTTGACCTTTCATTATTCCAATGGCTTTATAGAAGCTGTAACTCTCTACTTATCATTCTATTTTTCTATGGAGCAGTTCTAAAAATCCAACTTTACTCATTTTGAAACACTAGAGATGAATGGTAAACTAAGTCTGAATAAATAAATTTCTACATTAAAAAATTTCTACAGGCATAATGGAAAATCATTTTGACAAGTTAAAATATTAGCTCCCATTTTGTAACTTTTCCTGTAAACTTCTCCTGATAGTCAATATTGAGCATGATAACATAAAAAAATACAGAAATGTTATCATGGCCTAAAAATGCAGAGTTTTGATAGGGTGGCCACGTATATTTATATTTTATAGTCTTCCAAAATGAGCTCTGTATTATTTATATCAATTTCTTATTCTCTTTATTTTAACTCCAAATATATGAGCTATAGGGAATACACAGTAAAACATTTTCCATTACTTTTGGGTGTAGTAAATTTATGTGGCCAATTAAACAGTGGAAAAACTTGACTTAGTGTTTTTGCTACTGATCCCACCACTATTTGCTACATACACACTTGCGTTTTATCTTATGCTGACAAATGTGACTTTGGACATTTTTTTTCCATCTATAAAATGGGAACAGCTGATGTCACAGGCATGTGAACAGTGTAGTCATACAGAGCCCCATACTTAGCCTTTGGAGCTTAATACTCTGTAACTGTTATCTTCAAATTCATAATAATTTTATCTTTGAATGTGTCTAGTGGTAAAGTCTTAGAGTAAAGGAAGTGTGCTCTAAGTACTTGAAACCTCATGATTGTTGTCATCCTTCACCTGGGGTGGCAGCTGAAGAAGGTCCATTTTCCACTATTGCCTCTTTACTCATGGTGTCTGCTCATGGGCACAGAGAGGTTTAGCATGTGCTACATAGAGTTTCAGAGCAGGGCAAGACTGTGGTCATCCCATTCTAGGTTGGCAGCGCTGTATATTCAGTAGTCAGTTTGACAGGGACCTCTCCCCCATTCTCACCCACGTACTGAGTGCATTCCAATATGAAGGTTGTTATCCCCTTAGGGACGTCAGTCCACCATATGTTGGGATGGCAAGCTAGTAGGAAGAGGACATTGACTTCCCCACCCCAGCTGGGGCCCCACATTTTCATTTTTTCCTAGAACCCACTGATTACGTAGCAGGTCCTTAATGGAAGTGATGCAGAACTTTAACTGAGATAGGAATCAAGTAAGATGCATGAAAAGTATATAGAATATTGCCTGGCATAGAAGATGTTCTCAATATAGTTATTGTTCTTCTCAATGTCCTATTCTTTTTCTTATTCGCTTCCATTAACTGCATTAGCCAGATCTGTATTAAGCAGGCATAAATCTATTATACCAATCCACTCCAACTCATTCCCATGTGCTACCTAAATTGAAAACCAAGAATATTGGCTCTTAAAAGAGTCATTACATTATTTATTGGATTTAGTTAATACTTAAGAAAGGTTCCCACCATAGAGGCATTTATCCTAAGTATAAGTGTGACAGTTAATGGATGGATAGTGTTACTCTTGCACCATGTTTTTCATTGCTTCTAGGCTCCCATATTCAGTACCTTCTATAGAAGAAATAAGCAAAAATTTGAATCAGGTTTCAGTGCAAAAGACCAAACAAGCAGTTTGCACATCGCAGCGGCCTCTTTCCGAGGGGATGTCCAGTTTGCTTGTGTTCCATCCCCTGCCCAACAAAAGCGGTACTGACTCTTCACCCATGTAGCACCCTCATGGTCTTTCATGAGAAACATATGCTCACTAGTTTTAGTTTACTGTCTCTAGATGGTTACTAGAAGTGGATTTCTGATAATAACACCCCCTTTATAGTGATTAAGAAGGCTATTTATATTAAACCTAGGAAACAAATTATGATGGTCAGCACCTCAGACCTGTATAAAGTAGTGTGCTTTGTTCTTATCAATGTACTTAAATTTTTAATTATGGCAACTATAAAGTTGAAGTATTGTTCTCTTTTTTTACAAAGGAAGTTTTAAAAAATGTCTTTCCATTATACACTATTAAAATACAACTATGTAAGACTCAATTCATCTGTTTTGAAAATGAAATACATAAATTTGAAGTCACAGTTTTTGTTACTTAATGTTCTAGATTCATACTATAGAATAGAGTTACACTATTTGTTCTAAAAAGAAACCATCAACATTATGTGAAAAAAAAATGACTGAATGGCTTTAGGTTTTAAAATATCACAAATGGAGAGGCATGGCAAAAAGTTGATTACTCGATGAATATTTAAGTAGATAAAATTATGGGATAGTTTGAACTAATGCTGCTTCTATAGACTTTAAATATTTGACACTCTTATTTATAAAAAGACTAGTGCAAATTCTGGAGTTAATCAGAAATAGGTGTGACTGTCCCCCAGTTCTCATAAACTATGTAACATAACACATTGTGAAAACTCTTATTTCGAACAATCTCTTTGTGATTTGTACCTCTTAGGTTTGTTGTAAATGAGATAATATAGAGTTCTTGGTATAATGTAAACATTCAACAAATAGGAAGAGCTGTGAGATTATTCTTTTTAATAGTTTTATTGCTGTTATTATTCCTAAGAGACAAGAGAAGCAATTTTATAGACTTACCATTATATGAGGGTTTAGTCATTTATTGTTGCTTTGCTTCAGAAAATATAATTCAATCTATAATAACATTCAAATCAACCTAATAATATTAGCCATATGCTAATAAGTCCTATAGTAAGTTTTTGGTCTACCTAAAGGCATTGGGAAGTATCAGTGTGTATTTACTATGGTTAAGAGTATTGTGGATAGATTATATTGTTTATTTTTTGACTAAAGGTCTCTGCAGGATTTGTGAGAACATGTTTCTATTGGAGCTGATTTTATTACAAATAAATTACAATTGGCTTTTTCTTATATTATCTTTTTTTTGTTTTAATGGAATGAAGTGGGTTAGCTACTATAATAACCAAGACTTAGAATTTAACTACACATCAGGAGATTATAATTTTCAGTCTAATATTGGCTTGGTGCCAGAATATGGGCCTCTAAAGAACAAGAAGAATAAGAAATAAAGAAAAAGGGATAAAAAGAAGAAATAGAGAAACTAGGAAGAGAGAAGCCACATTAGAAGAACGAATGAGGAAATCATAGAAATAAAAACAAAATAAAAAAATAATTGAACTGAGCAGGGATAAGAAAAAAAGAGTGAAACAGGCTGAAAGTGAAAAAACTTAAAGAAAGCAAGCCTCTCTTTACCCCCTTCCTTTTTTGCTGTTTTTCACTGTCCATTCTCAGGTTCTACTTTTTTCCCTCTGTCTTGACCTACAACCCTGACACCTCCTTTTCAACAGCCGTTCATCTCAGTATCTCACCACCACCACCAAACACACACATATACAAAAAGCACATTTTCACTTCTCCTTGATATTCTCCAGAGCTTTGGTGAATGGGAATGTAATGGAACCAAGTATCCTTTCATTATTTTCTTTTTTTTTTTTGTTCTATCCCTTCCCTCTCCTACCCTTTCTTTCTCTCCCCTGTCATTTTTATCATTTCAGAGTACCAAATTTGTATATTACATATGCATACCTATTAGGAACTAGATCAGGCATTTATTTCACTTTTTTTTGTTTTTATAATGCTTATCTATCTTTGCCTGGGTGAGCAGCTTAGGCAAATTACTTGTAGTTTCTGTGCTTTAGGTTACTACAAGATAAATTAAGGATATTCATACAGTTTTGGTAGGGATAATATATCATAGTTAATAGAAAACATGTATTTTAAATTATAAGACATTTTCAAATGTCTATCAGTTTCATCTCATTACATTAAAGTGGCTTTCATAGCTTTATCAAACTGAAAACCCAGACTCATAGCAAAGATAGAGAGTGCTATGAAGAATGCTTGGAAAACTTGAGTGAAGCTGTCCAAAAATATTGTTTGATTTGTCTTTGTTTTACAAACAGCATGAAATTTCAATGTTTTGTTTCATATAGATATAGGATTGCTGAATTTTCATTATAAAAAAATAAAAACAAGTACAATGAAAGTAGTGTTGCAAGTATCTTTCTATTAGAATATTCCTGTATTATGTATGAACTCTTCATGGCAAAAAAAGAAAATCTTAAAAACAATTTTATGAAAATATTTTCTCATCTATTTAACTCTCAAAACATTCAATTCCAGTTGTAAATGGAAAGTACAGTTGTGCAAACCGTGGTTTTGTGCATTGTGATAATGGGCAATTTACACCTCTGTAACCTGGAAGTTTAGCAGGAACTTCTTTCCTCTGTCTCTGCTATAAGTAATAAGCTTGGTCTGTTGAAGAATATTATTGTTAGCCTCTGTAATTGTGTTTATTGTATGATTTCCCAAGTTTAATAATTATGAAAAGAATATTTATAGATCAAGATAATGCAAGTATTTATGGTCTTGCTGCTCAATATTTGCTTAAAAGTACTTCTATTATACTAATATACCAGGTGGGAAGTAAAATAGAGAAAAATAACTGTGCGGTTGCCATAAACACTTATCTAATATATACCTACTTGCTACATATTGCTTTATAAAGATGAGGGGAAAACATTAGTTTAGGAGGACTTACAGTTGTACTTAGTGCATCTTGAAAATACACCAGAAGGGAGTAGTCCCTTAACTCTAATGTAAAGAAGTTGTATGCAATATTAATCCTAATGTATTCATAAAAATAAACATATACCTGTGGAATCATAGTCTCTAACGAATAGTGGATGAGTAATAAATTGTGTATTACCATGTCAGAACTGTAGAGAACATTAAAAACTTTGTGTTTAAGATATCCATTTTTATTGACACTGAAAAATGAAGAGCTTAAAAGTGAACTTAATAAACTTAAATATGACTTTCAATACAGTTTCAGTAAATCTTAGGTCATACAATTTAAAAAATTAATTCAGCACAAAAAACCAAACAGAATGTGAGGTGAGTTAGTTATTGTAACTTCTGGGTCAGATGATCTTTGGGGTTTTCCTATTTGTTAATTTTATTTCAACAGGGTATAGTTAGTATCAAGCATAAACATAGGATAATCAAGCTGTTAGCAGACAATAATAAAAAGAAAAAGTAAGACTGAATCCCTCAAGAGATTCACAATCAACTGATAGACAGATAGATAGATAGATAGATAGATAGATAGATAGATAGATAGATAGTTACGTGTGTGTGTGTGTGTGTGTGTGTGTGTGTGTGTGTGTGTGTGTGGTGTCTAACCACCCTTTTAGAGTGTGATTTATTTCTGCACACTAATAAGTAGGAGAAAATAACAAAGGAAAATAACACTCTTCAGCATCTTATGCATTTGTGCTCCACACAGGAAGGCATTAGCAGGAAAACATTCTGCCAACATCTTTTCCTGGTGAGTTTGGACCCTGATTACATAGGCTTTCACATCTTACTGAATCCGTTAGGAGGAAAAGAAAACAGCATCTCAGCAGCTCGCTAAAATTCTTACTCTTGGCATTTGTCCTGCTTTTCACAATGCCTTTCTGTGTGCTTATTTTTATTTTTTAATATGTTTCAAGAAAGAAATTATTTATCTACTCATTCATGTGTTTTTCATTTATTAATTTTGTCCATGGCTTCCTGTGCTCTTCAGCCTATTGTTTGCATGAAGTTCTAGAATATTTTCTGTCTTAGGCAGTGCAGGGTTTATCTACTTTATAAAGAAATTTAAAAATAATTACTGCAGAACAGTTGTCTGTTAACTTTTCTACTCATTTTGACAATTTTAACTTATTATTTATTTGTTCAAAATGATATCAGTGTTTACCTTTTGATGGGAAAGAACAATGAATAACAGAGCTAGGTTCTAGAGTCACATTGAGTACTCTTTCTGGTTCTCTATCAATGACTACTTATGTAAACATGAGTGACTTAAAGTATTTGGCTGGCAGTTTCTTGGTCTATAACACTGGCACACTTTGAATACATAGTTCTTAGTGCTGCAATGAAGGGATCAATTAGTAATATACATAAAAATTAGTAATTGTGTGTTGCATGAAGTAAGCATTCAATAAATGATAGTGATTTATCTCTTTTAAACTTAGAATGTTAGTATCCTATAGTGTTGTATTAAAATTTATTATTCAGTACATTTGTAAATGGAAATAAAGTCACTATATTAATTGATGATTATTAATGTGCAAGTTGTCATTTTTATTTAAATCAAGATACTATTTAAGATAAATACAGGTCATTAGGGGTAAAAGTAGGTTATGTAAAATCATATTCTAATCAAATGTTCAGTGGGTATGAATCTTTTTGTTTCAATTTTTATTTATTTCTATTTTCTTCAATTTTTAAAAATATTACAAAGTACAAATAGAATGGGATTTTACAGTAAATGGAGAGAAATGAATTATATAATTTGAAGTGTTTTCATAAGCATTGTTGATAATATTCAATTTCTCTGACCAATTGACTCAAATTACCTAGACCACAAGATCTGTCAAGTTTCAGCTCTGAAATTGTGTTTTTTCTTTCAAAGAATAGGAAAAGTGAAATGTTCAGGATCTAGAGCAAGATTCCCAAATACAAGTATCTTTTCAGCACATAATGGGCAAAATAAAAAATAAGGAGCGTAAGAAAATAGATAAAATGTGGCAAAGGCTAACTAGAGAATGGAGACAGTGATTGTTATAACAATGAGCATGGAAATTAATTCACATGATGTTTTAGATGCCAGACACTATGGCGGCCTAGAATTTGTAATTCTAAGTATGAAGAGTATTGGAAGTAATATATTATCTGTTTAAAGTTTAACAAAAATACTAGTTCATATTTTTTCAACTAAAACATTTATTATGAATGATAGAAAAAGCCAACATTCTAGTATGTAATGAACAGCTTTTCTATCTAAAGATTATAGGAGAAATGTAGTTCAGATAAAGATGAAATTCCCTGCTGCTTATCTTCCCATGTTTTTACTGATAACATTCAGTGAAAACCTTTGGGAATCTTAATACTCTGGTATGTTTTCATAATTACAGGGATCATTTATGATACTAAGTAAACAACCTGAGGCTTTTTCAGACTATATTGAGTTTATATTCCAAAAGGTTTTGCCTTGTTTTCAGTTTTCAATACATTTTCAGTAATGGTCACTGTAGCTCCAGGGGGGAAGGCTGTTCCTGACCCAGGACAAATCCCCTGAGAAACCAGTGAAAACAAAATGAGTCAAGGGAAAGAATAGGCTGGGAGAAAGGCTTTTTATTTCTTACAGTGTGCTTGAATTTGCCAGCTAGGCTGGGACCTGTCCATCTCCTTCCACCACTGCTCATGCTCTGCTGGCACTGTGTTCCCTCTACTTCCCACCCTGTGCACTCTCTACTTCCTGCCCACCCCTTCTTGGGAAGGCCATTGGTGGGTCCTTGATGACTGGCAGACACAAGACCAATTACGCACAGGAATGGAGGGGAGGAAAAATGGCCCTCTTCTCTCTACCCTTTGCCCCAGAGGCTGCGGGAAGCTGCATCTGTAACACCTATTGATATGTAAATGGACTCAGGCCAAGCCATAGATTTCTGGAAATTCTGCAATTTAGCCACAGTCACCTAATAATCTTATTGAAAAATGGCCAAAGAATTTTTTTTTTATGAATTTCTGATAGAGGCCTGAGATATACGAACAGGTGCAATCCATACTTATCCAAAGCCTCTCATTTTATTTATTTATTTATTTACTTAAGTACATAGATACACAAATCTTAGTATATAGCTCAATAAATTTTTGACATGTGTATACCTTTTGAGTTGTGAAAGTCTTCTCATTTTAGTGTGTAGTTTCAGACACAGTCCCATCAAAACTAAAGAAGAGTAAAAATGCTTCAGAAGACCCAAATTTAATATTTTAAAGTAATTATTGTCAATATAATGTGATATTTTAATGAGCTGATAGTGAGATTTTGATGAGTTTATAAACTAAAATATATAAATGTAGCAGAAGAAATTCAAAATGTGGAAAAATCCAAATAACATTAATTAGTTCATGAATGCTTTAGAGTTGAATGGATTTAATCAAGTTACCCTGTTTAGAATGAAGGCATTTAATGTTAAATGGTACATCCAGAAAAAAAATTCAGAATATGCATAATTTGGAGACTGTGTTGGCACTTCTTTTAAAATGAAAATGCAGCTTAACTTTAGTAAATGTTAGAAATGAACTTATGTTGAACATTTCTGTATATTTTTTCCTCCCTTGAAATGAAAAGTATTGGTTCGGTATATTCTTGTCTTCTTTATACTTCTTTTTTATTCGTTTAGATATCTTTTGGAAGACTTTTCTTTTTCAACATTGTGGTTTTAGAGAATAGATTGATTTGTGTTTAGTTCTAGGAAATAAAAGTGTCACAACTCTTATATTTACTGTTAGAGTATCATTTTAAATGTTGATGTTTATATGCAGAGCACATCTCATCTGAAATAGTGACATAGTTGAAAAAATGGAAAAATGCAATTCTAGGCTACTAAAATATAGTCTTCAAGCCCTATAATGTTCTGCCATAAGCCAGAATACTAGGCTGATACAGGTGGCTGGCTTACTACTCTTAAAGGATGCTTTTTGAAAGATGGAGGCCTACCTGACTTCCAAGTAGTCAGTGGAATGGCCTTCTGATTTCCAGAAGTCAACCAAATATACATGATGGATTAAATGGTTGTTCTGTTCATTCACTTATTTATTCATATATTCATTATTCCAGAAACATTGATTCAGTGTTTACCATGTCACCTCCCTTATGTAAAAATTCAGGATTCAGAGTAATAAACATAGTGTTTCCTTGTGAGATATTTAAAATCTAGTGTAGAAGATCAATATAAGGAAAGAATTGCAGAATGTTAAATGTCTTCTCCCAAGGCACTGTGAGATCACATTGAAAGAGAAATTCGGTTTTAAAGTCAGGTGGAGTGGTAAAAGGTGGGAAATATGAAAACAGAATGCTGTTTCTACAGGTTTCTAGAGGAGTTTATATCTCTTAGAAAGCTACTAGTAACTTAGTAAGGAAGACTTCCCTGATATTATTAATCCTATTCACCATTATTATCTTTATAATAATATATATTTGAACCCTTTTCTTTGCAGATCCAATCCACTGCAAAATAAATCAAAGTATGGTCTTTCTGTGTAGATTCCTAAGTGGTAGTTCCTGCTTAGTTCTTAAAACATTAGGAATTCTACCCAGATTATATATTAAGGTATTACTCTTTTGCCACATTCAAATACTTGTTTTCCTTTTAATGAAATCGAGCATTCTGGTTTTGCTCACCATTTCATCATTATTATGGTGTGGCTGGTAATTATTAATCACAAAAGGGTAAAACAAGGGAAGTGAAGTGAAATTTTTAAAATATTAAAAAATATTTTTCTTTAAGCAATATAGTAAGGATATTGAACTGCTACTAAATAGAGATTTAGACTTACTTGTGAGTTTTACATATGGAAAAACTAGAAGATTATTTTTTTAATTGAAGTTTTTAAACCATTCATCTGATTACTAAGAAATCCAGAACCAATTTTGAAAAACCTTTACTGAAAACTTGCTCTGCAATTTACAGAGGGCTTCCCTCCTAACTATTTACCGTAAAGTAGACAAATAAGCCTCTCATTCATCTTAGAATTTCAATTATATTCCTTTGCTGGCAAAGAAATCAGAAGGTGGTAAACCCAATTAATGCCAGTGATTTCAGCATAAATACACATTTGCCCCCAAATTGCAGGCTGGTAAAAGAGTCTTCAGACCGTCTCATGTCTAAGGAACATTCCTGCAAAAGCAGGCATGGAGAAAGATTTATATGCAAGACCTCATAGTGCTAATGCATGGAAGATAACCTGCAAAACAGAGGATAGCATATTTGAGATAACTTTTCTTCCTATATTACCCTAACTATATATCTTTACACAATATTTAGAGTTTTATTTATTGGAGAATTCACTTGGACAGCATAGATCAACCTTTCTTACACCTTGATCCATGTTTTTATTTCTTTCACCTGAGAGATAAATGAAAATGCCAATTGGACCTCACTTCACCCTTTTCTAATATATTATTATTTGGAAATGAAATATCTTTGGTTAAGTAGTTTAACTCCCAGCTTTTAATTTGGGCTTTAATCTTTTATGTGGTGACCCCAGTTTATTATTCAGCACAAGGTTGGTACAAAAAAAACATTGCAATGATTTTTTCTTTTACTTTCAATGATCTCTCTGGACATAGTTAACTATGTCAAATGCAGTAGTCTTACTATGTTGTTTAACTTCAAGACTCATTAATAATGTATTTTATTTTATTTTTCTTCATAATACAAACCTTATTGTTTTTGTTGTGAACATATGACTATTATAAACAATTCACACAATTCAGAAAAGAAGAAGAAAAATGTTATGAATCACATAATCCTATGGTAATACTATTTATAAACAACCAGTGCATTTGGTAAACATAATTCCAGACATTCCTGTATGCATACAGATTAAACTCTCTAATTACAATGTGAATGGATTCAGACTAAATATTCTTTTGTGTTCCTAGGGATTCACTTCAATCCAAGGTTGTATACATTTTATATCTGAGAATGAAAGGCAAGTGACCTTGCTTACTAAAACCCTTAAGAACATGGCATTTATATTGAATAAGACGTAGCAAATTTACTGCCTAATTTTTTTTAAGAAAGCTAAAATTTAAGGGCTAAAAATGTAAATGCTCCCTTAAGAAACATGCTGCATTGAAAAATCTTTTATTATACCTTATATTATTATATAATAATATTATTTAAACCAGAATTTTAAAAAGTAAGGTAATAAAACCATTTCTTCCAAGTAGTGTGTATGTTGGCTTCTTCCGTCGTGAAAATTCAGTGAACAGTAGGTACAGATAGATAGGGAGGTATAGAGAAGACATGACTTACTGTTTGGGTGTTTGGGTTGCTCGCTTGTTTTAAATATCTATTTCATTGTTAATATTTTTAAAGTCTGCTTTTACAAAAGCCCTGTGTGGAAGAAGTATGTCCAGAAGTATGCAAAGGCTACTTTCAGAAGTACTAGCTCTCTTCCTTCTTATTTAATGAAAAAAATTAATTCCTGGGTACAGCAGAAACTCTTTAATAACTTTAATTCTTCGATCACTAAATGTTGCATTAACAAAAATACAAGCAACCAAACAAAAACTCACAGAATTCGTGGAATGTACTACATCTTATAAACAATGAGCGTCCATTGAAAGAGTAGGCTTTTCAAACCATTTGACTGCTGCTAGGGAACCATTTCTGCTAAAAAAAAAAAAAAGAAGAAAAAAAGTGCCAAGGGCCAGTGACACATCCTGGGAGCTCTTCAAGCTGCTCTACTTCTTAAGTCATAGCATTTCTCTACCATCATTATTTCCCTTGCATCCTCTTCGTAAGTGGAGGTCTGTGTTGGCTAATTATCCCTGGGCTGGACACATAATAGATCATAATTACATACATGTGGTTTGATTTCTTAAAATTGACTGTTATGATTTGGTTTAATCAGACAGGGAGAATTAGGATATTTAGTTCAATGAAGTCACCTTTTTTCTTATTTGGTCAGAGAAGACATTTCAGCTCTGATCAGGCACCAACTCTGATGAACTGGTGGTATCTTACTGTTGTGCTTTTTTGAGAGAAGTATTTTGATGCATTTTTATGGATAAATGGAAGGAATGCTATGATCAATTTGTAATGTCTGTTATGATGGAAAACAAATTAATAGAAGTAGACTTGCCTTATATTTACATTCTTGTCCAAAGTCCTCAGTTTTGGGAGAATCACACATTACTCACTAACATGCTTTGAGGTTTGGAGGGTGAAGTAGGTTGAGTTTGTAATTTGTCAGGTTTCAGAAGCTAATCATTGTGGAGTGTGTGTGTGTGAGCTTGTGCATGTATATTCATGCACATGTGTATGTGCGTGTGTGTGTGTATGTTTTCTTGGAAGAGATCAGTAAAATGCAATGCCAACACCAGATATGCCAATAACAGAGTATAATTTTAATCCAACACATTTATATTTTTTTTCAAAAGAAAATACTATTTGTATTGACATTTGGGATAAAGCAAAGAAAAATCTGATAGAAAACCAGTTTCAGTAATGAAAACTCTTTCAATGCCACTTGAGCACTTAATAGAAATAAGGAACAAGACAGTCAAGTAAATGAGAAGGAAAAAGTCTACACTATGTTGTAGCAGTTATTTTCCTAATTGCAACATTACAGCTGCATGGCTATTAACAATGAAAAATAAATAACCATATAATGAATGAGTCCTTGATTTTCATTTTTAACCTAGTGGGAGAAAAATGGAAAGCAATTGCTATAATGGACATCTCCATGGTAGAAATTGAATGAATGAAAGACTCCCATCTCTCTAATAAACAAGGTAGTTGGAGAATTTTGATAATGAAATAGGGGGAGATAGAAATGTTACATTTGCATGTTAAGGCATTGCTTTCTAGCATTTAATAATTAATAAACTGCAGTTAGAGTAAGTTTATCCTTTATATTTTTAACTTCATCAGGAAAATTCAAGGAATGGTTGTGTGCAGAAGTTGAGTATTTGAAATTTTATAAGATTTTTAACAGTTGTGGATTTAAAAGGGAAGCGTCATTATATGCCTTTATGTTAGTGTCATCTTAATATTGATAAAAAGATACGTAGTTAATATATGGAATGATACTTTGTGCCAGTTAATACATACATAATGAATAGCAGATTTATAATAATTGATATGTAACTAATGAAGATTTTTAGCATTTGAGTTAACTAATTTACTGATCTTTTAAATTTGTTTTAATTATGCATAAGAAAGACTATATGAGCTATATGTATATTTCAAAGAAAAATAATAAACACATGTTTTCTTTAACTATGACTCAGCTTAAGAAATAGAATATCAATATTTTTGAAGCTCTACACACCCTTCTTTCTACCTGCAAACCTCCCCTGCAGTGGGACTAACATGAAACCTGTTAGTCACTCTCTACAGGCACAAATTTAAGGGGGCACTGAAAAACTTAGTAATCAAGGTACATAATACTTTATTGCAATATTTTAAAATAATCCAAATTGGTGACAAACACATGATGTGAAAGATGCCACAAATTTAAAGAAAGACTGTATCAGTGAGAAGGAAAATTTAAGAGGATATATTAGCAACACTGATAGTTCCTTTATTTAAAAATTTTATTTACATATTTTAGTTATATATTATATGTATTTAAGTATAGTTTATTATATATCCATATTTATTTATATACAATAAAAATTAAATTTGCATTAATTATGATTTCACTTTTCTTTAGAGAAGTTAGTAGTACTGACACTTGGGCTGGGAAATTCTTAGTGGTGGGGCTGCTCTGCGCATTGTAGGACATTTAAGCAGCATCCCTGACTTATATCAGGTTTTTGAATCTTATTAAATAGGACCATGCTATATGCATTTTCCTTAACTTTTTTTTACTTCAGATGTTGCTTTTTAAATTCACACATCTTGATATGTGCAGCATTAAACATGTATACTTCAATCTAATTAAACATTCTACTATTGATGGATAATTGTATTTTTTTTAGTATTTACTGCAAACTAGGTTGCTTTGAACATTCTTGCATGTCCCTTGATGCATATGTACAAAATCTCCTTAGGGTTTATACACAAGTGTATAATTCTGGATAATAGTATGTGTCCATGTTGTGAATAGCTAGATAATATCAAGCTGTTTTCCAAAGTTGCTAGTTCAGTTTTCATTCTCACCAAAACTGTATGAGTCGCTTACTGTTCTTAATCTTGACTTGCTGTTACCAGACTGCAAAATCTACCAATCAGGTGGATAATAAAATGTGTCTCATTGAGTTAAATTTACATTTCCCTGACATCTAATGAGTTTGCATATCTTTTTAGATTGCAGTGCCCATCCCTTTTTCTTTTTCTGTGAAATTTCTTGTGTACTAAACATTTAGGCTATCTACTGAATTTGTCACTTAATTATTTTTTATTATTTCTTTTTTTGACTCTTTTTTTCTAAATCCACTTTGCCAAATTTCATAGTCTTTTTCCTTTGTCTTACTTCAGCCTGGGTAGATTTGATAGTGTTAGTTTTGTTTTTGGCTTTTTTGTTTTTCCCTGGCTTTTTTTTTTTTGCTTTATTTTCTCATATGTTCTGTGATTTTTTTGATAATAATAATAGCTATCTTAAACTTTTTGTGAGGATTAGAGAGTATAGATAGATAGATGATGGCATTATTATTACATAGCAGAAGCTTAATTAATGTCACTTGCCTATCTTTCCATCGTTTCCTCAATACAACTTCTAAAATATAGGATTTCTATCATGCATGCTATACATATATATTTAAGACATTTTTAATGTGACTATTGTACAGATTTCTACAAATCTCATTTGTTCAATTTTTTCATAGGATTTCTGTTTTAATGAACATAAATTACATTTTTATATACTTATGTGACATTGATAGACCTGTTTAAAGTTTCTGAAAGGTGAGGTTAAAGTAGAAAAGTTTCATGCATGGAGAGATGTTTTAGACAGTAGTTTTCATTTACAATGCGTGGGCTGTCTTCATCTAAACCTTGTGATGGAGATCTACATTGTTATTTTGAGGAAGAAAAGGTTGTTTTGCTTGGGAGCAGAAAATATTTTGGGAAAGGGCGGGGAATGCTTTAAGATTAGAGTATGGAATCATCTTCCTTACATATTGTGCAACATATTATTGCACTTGCTTGTCCTAAACTCATCCAATACTTGGTCTTTTCGCTAGAGTGGGCCAAAGCTTCCACTCCTACTGACATTCCTGAAATTAAATAACCAAGATGGGAGTGCTTTTAGAGAAAGGCATCTGATCAGAGACCTTTCATATGCAATATAAGAATATCCACACTAGATTTGTCCCAGCAGTAAGACTTAGTTTAATGTGTTAGTTATGTGTGGGCAAAGAGACTCATGGGAAAAAGATAATGAAGGAAATCTTGATACAATAATGTTGCATTCTGGCAGCTTTATCCAAGTAGTAATTCTTCATAAAAGCTGCTTTACTGCAGCAGGACTGAAGTATTTTACGTAAGCAGGCCTTGTGTTAGGTGATCAATGTATTAATAAAAACCATACCTCCAGTCAGTTGCCCTAAGTGAAAGCAAATTTTCTAGAATAATTAACAGTAAATGGAGGAGGCAGTAGGATGTCACTGATATCTGTGGATAGGACTTTCCTTATTTTTCTAGACTTTAGCAATATAATTTTCACACTTAAATGTAAAGATTAAATAAGTTAAGAGAGAAATAAAATCAAAGTGTGCTAATGGAGTTCCTTCAAAACCTAAGGATACGCTTGTAAAATTTACACCTTTTATATAATATGTGTAATTATTTTTTTTTGAGAGGGCATCTCTCATATTTACTGATGAAATGGTTGTTAACAACAATAAAATTCTGTATAGGGGACTCAATGCTCAATATACAATCATTAATCCACCCCAAGCCTAATTCTCAACAGTCTCCAATCTTCTGAAGCATAACAAACAAGTTCTTACATGGTGAATGAATTCTTACATAGTGAATAAATTCTTACATGGTGAACAGTACAAGGGCAGTCATCACAGAAACTTTTGGTTTTGATCATGCATTATGAACCATAAACAATCAGGTCAAATATGAATATTCGTTTGATTTTTATACTTGGTTTATATGTGAATTCCACATTTCTCCCTTATTGTTATTATTATTATTTTTAATAAAATGTTGAAGTGGTAGGTAGATGCAAGATAAAGGTAGAAAACATAGTTTAGTGCTATAAGAGAGCAAATGTAGATGATCAGGTGTGTGCCTGTAGACTAAGTGCTAATCCAAGCTAGACAAGGGCAATAAAACATCCACGGATGCAGAAGATTTCTCTCAAAACAGTGGGGGTGAGGTTCTAAGCCTCACCTCTGTTGTTCCCCAATTTCTCACCTGATGGCCCCCCTGTGACTGTGCCTGTCTTAGGTTGTTCCTCCCTTGAGGAATCTTACCCGTCTCTGGCTAACCAGTCATCTTCCGGGGCCATCCAGGGAAATGTAAAGTTGGTAAGTAAGAGAGAAGCAATATTGTTTGAAAAGGTTAGTTTTTTACTTCTTTGCATATTTATGCCCTGTGGCTTCTATGCCCAGCATTTGTCTTGAGGTATCTTTACCCCTTGGAAGAATTATGATACTCGGTAAATTCGATATGAGGCACGAATTCTATTTAAGGGTTGTAATTAGGAAGGAAGAAGAAAAGCTATGGAAGTAGCAGATGGAAGAAAACATGGGAAGAATGATTATTTCTTTGACATATCTTCTTGTAGAGTAACTTAAGCATGTATAGGTTTTAAACTACTAATCAAATTGTGCACACACATTAACATAATATAGTACAGTTACATAAAAAAGCAGACCAATAATTACCAGCCATCTCCAGTGAAAGCAAGAAAACCAGTTAGGCACCATAGGCATTTGTGAAAACTTATCTATGATATGATGGATATTGTCCAACTAAACTTGAACAGTCTGAGAGAAATCAGACAAATTAAAACAATGCATTCCTGGGGACTGTTCACATCCCATATGTTCTTTTAAGAGTAGATAGTCTGTAGTTGTAAGATTTTGGAGTGCTACAACTTGTACTTCTCCTAATTCTTGGTTGAGTTCAAACACTATAGATCCAGTCAAGTTTGTTGTTTTACTGTATGCACAGGCCAGCTTACATATCTCCTTCTTTACTCTCATGGCAAGTCCACGAACCAGTGGGATGAATGCAGCTACAACTGTTACAGCACCTGGATCTTTGTTGAGGTTTTTTGATGATCATTTTCTGGTATGACTTCCAGAGAGTGCTGATGTTGGAAGTTCTTCTTCATATTGTATCTTAGTTCATTTTCTAGGTAGGCAAATTGGGCTTTGATCCTCTGTATAAACACAAACAGACCCTTTGCCCACACTTTGATATGCCCTTTATACCATTGTGTAGAACTCATTGGAGGTCACCACACAGGAACTGCTTTTTTTTTTAAGAGAAAGAAATATTATCAGAAAAATGTATCTCCATAGCCGATCATCTGACACCCTTTAAATGATCAAAATTAAGGATATTTAAAGCATGCATTAATTATTGATTTACAGTTAGATTTATCCTATCAGGGAGTAATCCCCCCTTTTCTTTCTATCTTTTTCTTTTTTGTTATCATTAATCTACACTTACATGAAGAACACTATGTCTACTAGGCTCTCCCCTATACCAGGTGCCCCCGACAAACCCCCATACAGTCACCATCCATCAGCATAGCAAAATACCGCAGAATCACCACTTGTCCTCTCTGTGTTGCACAGCCCTCCCTTTTCTCCCACCCCCCCATTATACATGCAAATCTTAATACCCTCCTTCTTCTTCCCCCTCATATCCCTCCCTACCCACCCATCCTCCCCAGTCCCTTTCCCTTTGGTACCTGTTAGTCCATTCTTGGGTTCTGTGATTCCGCTGCTGCTTTGTTCCTTCGGTTTTCCTTTGTTCTTATACTTCACAGATGAGTGAAATCATTTGGTATTTCTCTTTCTCCACTTGGCTTATTTCACTGAGCATAATACCTTCCAGCTCCATTCATGTTACTGCAAATGGTAAGATTTGCCCTCTTCTTACAGCTGAGTAATATTCCATTGTATATATGTACCACTTCTTCTTTATCCATTCATCTACCGATGGACATTTAGGTTGCTTCCAATTCTTGGCTATTGTAAATAGTGCTGCAATAAACATAGGGGTGCATCTGTCTTTCTCAAACTTGAGTGCTGCGTTCTTAGGGTAAATTCCTAGGAGTGGAATTCCTGGGTCAAATGGTAAGTCTGTTTTGAGCATTTTGAGGAACCTCTGTACTGCTTTCCACAATGGTTGAACTAATTTACATTCCCACCAGCAGTGTAGGAGGGTTCCCCATTCTCCACAGCCTCGCCAACATTTGTTGTTGTTTGTCTTTTGGATGGTATCCATCCTTACTGGTGTGAGGTGATACCTCATTGTAGTTTTAATTCTCATTTCTCTGATAATTAGCAATGTGGAGCATCTTTTCACGTGTCTGTTGGCCATCTGTATTTCTTTTTAGGAGAACTGTCTGTTCAGTTCCTCTGCCCTCTTTTTAATTGGATTATTTGTTTTTTGTTTGTTGAGGCGTGTGAGCTCTTTATATATTTTAGACATCAAGCCTTTATCGGATCTGTCATTTACAAATATATTCTCCCATACTGTAGGGTTCCTTTTTATTCTATTGATGGTGTCTTTTGCTGTACAAAAGCTTTTCAGCTTAATATAGTCCTACTTGTTCATTTTTGCTGTTGTTTTCCTTGCCCATGGAGATATGTTCAAGAAGAGGTCACTCATGTTTATGTCTAATAGATTTTTGCCTATGATTTTTCCAAGAGTTTATTGGTTTCATGACTTACATTCAGGTCTTTGATCCATTTTGAATTTAATTTTGTATATGGGGTTAGACAATGGTCCAGTTTCATTCTCCTACATGTAGCTGTCCAGTTTTGCTAGCACCATCTGTTGAAGAGACTGTCATTTCGCCATTGTATGTCCATGGCTCCTTTATCAAATATTAATTGATCATGTATGTCTGGGTTAATGTCTGGTGTCTCTAGTCTGTTCCACTGGTCTGTGGCTCTGTTCTTGTGCCAGTACCAAATTGTCTTGATTACTATGGCTTTATAGTAGAGTTTGAAGTTGGGGAGTGAGATCCCCTCTACTTTATTCTTCTTTCTCAGGATTGCTTTGGCTATTCGGGGTCTTTGGTGTTTCCATATGAATTTTTGAATTATTTGTTCCAGTTCATTGAAGAATGTTGCTGGTAATTTGATAGGGATTGTATCAAATCTGTATATTGCTTTGGGCAGGATAACCATTTTGAGGATATTAATTCTTCCTAGCCACGAGCATGGAATGAGTTTCCATTTGTTAGTGTCCTCTTTAATTTCTCTTAAGAGTGACTTGTAGTTTTCAGAGTATCGGTCTTTCACTTCTTTGTTTAGGTTTATTCCTAGGTATTTTATTCTTTTTGATGCAATTGTGAATGGAATTGTTTTCCTGTTTTCTCTTTCTATTGGTTCATTGTTAGTGTACAGGAAAGCTACAGATTTCTGTGTGTTAATTTTGTATCCTGCAACTTTGCTGTACTCTGATATCAGTTCTATTAATTTTGGGGTGGAGTCTTTAGGGTTTTTTATGTACAGTATCATGTCATCTACAAATAGTGACAGTTTAACTTCTTCTTTACCAATCTGGATTCCTTGTATTTCTTTGTTT
Source organism: Manis javanica (assembly GCF_040802235.1). NCBI lineage: Eukaryota > Metazoa > Chordata > Mammalia > Pholidota > Manidae > Manis > Manis javanica. The sequence continues at coordinate 56,987,548 of NC_133157.1, forward strand.
TGTCTGATTGCCATGGCTAGGACCTCCAGTACTATGTTAAATAACAGTGGGGAGAGTGGGCATCCCTGTCTAGTTCCCGATCTCAGAGGAAAAGCTTTCAGCTTCTCACTGTGCAGTATAATGTTGGCTGTGGGTTTATGATATATGGCCTTTATTATGTTGAGGTACTTGCCCTCTATTCCCATTTTCCTGAGAGTTTTTATCATGAATGGATGTTGAACTTTGTCAAATGCTTTTTCAGCGTCTATGGAGATGATCATGTGGTTTTTGTCTTTCTTTTTGTTGATGTGGTGGATGATGTTGGTGGACTTTCGAATGTTGTACCATTCTTGCATCCCTGGGATGAATCCCACTTGGTCATGGTGTACGATCCTTTTGATGTATTATTGAATTCGCTTTGTTATATTTTGTCGAGTATTTTTGCATCTACTTTCATCAGGGATATTAGTCTGTTGTTTTCTTTTTTGGTGGGGTCTTTGCCTGGTTTTGGTATTAGGGTGATGTTGGCTTCAAAGAATGAGTTTGGGAGTATTCCCTCCTCTTCTATTTTTTTGGAAAACTTTAAGGAGAATGGGTATTATGTCTTCCCTGTACGTTTGATAAAATTCCAAGATAAATCCATCTGTCCCGGGGGTTTTGTTCTTTGGTAGTTTTTTGATTACCGCTTCAATTTCGTTGCTGGTAATTGGTCTGCTTAGATTTTCTGTTTCTTTCTGGGTCCATCTTGGAAGGTTGTATTTTTCTAGGAAGTTTTCTGTTTCTCCTAGGTTTCCCAGGTTGTTAGCATATAGGTTTTCATAGTACTCTCTAATTATTTTTTGTATTTCTTTGGGGTCCATCGTGATTTTTCCTTTCTCATTTCTGATTCTGTTAATTTGTGTTGACTCCCTTTTCCTCTTAATAAGTCTGGCTAGAGGCTTATCTATTTTGTTTATTTTCTCGAAGAACCAGCACTTGGTTCCATTGATTTTTGCTATTGTTTTATTCTTCTCAATTTTATTTATTTCTTCTCTGATCTTTATTATGTCCCTCCTTCTGCTGACTTTAGGCCTCATTTGTTCTTCTTTTTCCAATTTCGATAATTGTGACTTTGGACTATTCATTTGGGATTGTTCTTACTTCTTTAAATATGCTTGGATTGCTATATTCTTTCCTCTTAAGACTGCTTTTGCTGTATCCCACAGTAGTTGGGGCTTTGTGTTGTTGTCGTTTGTTTCCATAAATTGCTGGATCTCCATTTTGATTTGGTCATTAATCCATTGATTATTTAGGAGCATGTTGTTAAGCCTCCATGTGGTGTTTGTGAGCCTTTTTGCTTTCTTTGTATAGTTTATTTCTAGTTTTATGCCTTTGTGGTCTGAAAGTTGGTTGGTAGGATTTTAGTCTTTTGAAATTTACTAAGGCTCTTTTTGTGGCATAGTATGTGGTCTATTCTGGAGAATGTTCCATTTGCACTTGAGAAGAATGTATATTCTGCTGCATTTGGGTGTAGAGTTCTGTGCATGTCTATTAGATCCATCTGTTCTGGTGTGTTGTTCAGTGCCTCTGTGTCCTCACTTATTTTCTGTCTAGTGAATCTATCCTTTTGAGTGAGTGGTGTGTTGAAGTCTCCCAGAATGAATGCATTGAATTCTATTTCCTTCTTTAGTTCTGTTAGTATTTTTTCACATATGTTGGTGCTCCTGTATTGGGTGCATATATATTTATAATGATTATATCCTCTTGTTGGTCTGAGCCCTTTATCATTATGTAATGTCCTTCTTTATCTTTTGTTACTTTCTTTATTTTGAAGTCTGTTTTGTCTGATACTAGTATTGCAACACCTGCTTTTCTCTGTCTGTTGTTTGCATGAAATATCTTTTTCTATCCCTTGACTTTAAGTCTATGCATGTCTTCGGATTTGAGGTGAATCTCTTGTAAGCAGCATATGGATGGATCTTGCTTTTTTATCCATTCTATTACTCTGTGTCTTTTGATTGGTGCATTCAGTCCATTTACATTTAGGGTGACTTTGTAAGGTATGTACTTATTGCCATTGCAGGCTTTAAGTTTGTGGTTACCAAAGGTCCAGGGTTAGCTTCTTTACTATCTTACTGTCTAACTTAACTCTCTTGTTGAGCTATTATAATCACGGTCTGATGATTCTTTATTTCTCTCCCTTCTTATTCCTCCTCCTTCCTTCTTCATATGTTAGGTGTTCTGTTCTGTGCTCTTTTTAGGGGTGCTCCCATCTAGAGCAGTTCCTGTAAGATGTCCTATAGAGGTGGTTTGTGGGAGGCAAATTCCCTCAGCTTTTGCTTGTCTTGGAATTGTTTTATCCCTCCTTCATTTTTAAATGATAGTCGTGCTGGATACAGTATCCTTGGTTCAAGGCCCTTCTGTTTCATTGCATTAAGTATATCATGCCATTCTCTTCTGGCCTGTAGGGTTTCTGTTGAGAAGTCTGATGATAGCCTGATGGGTTTTCCTTTGTAGGTGACCTTTTTTTTCTCTCTGGCTGCCTTTAATACTTTGTCCTTGTCTTTGATCTTTGCCATTTTAATTATTATGTGTCTTGGTGTTGCCCTCCTTGGATCGCTTGTCATGGGAGTTCTGTGTACCTCTGTGGTCTGAGAGGCCATTTCCTCCCCTTTCTATCCCTTTTTCTCTCTCTTCTTCTTCTGGTACCCCTATAATGCAGATATTGTTCCATTTTGATTGGTCACTCAGCTCTCTTAGAATTCTTTCATTCCTGGAGATCCGTTTATCTGTCTATGCATCAGCTTCTCTGTGTTCCTGTTCTCTGTTTTCTAGTCCATTAATGGTCTCTTGCATCTTGTCCATTCTGTTTTGAAGTCCTTCCAGAGCTTGTTTTATTTCTATATTCTCCTTCCTTAGTTCTTGCATGTTTCTCTACAAGTCCATCAGCATGTTTATGACTTCTGTTTTGAATTCTTTTTCAGAAAGACTGGTTAAGTCTATCTCCCCAGTTTCCCTCTCAGGGGAAGATGTAGCAGATGCCGAAGCTGTCTGGGTTAGTCTTGTCTGGATCAAATTTTTTTGCCTTTTCATGTTGATATGTGCTATTGACTGTCAGCTGGGCGAGCCAAACTTTCCACTTGCTACTGGCCTTTCTTTACTGGGACAACTGCATCCCCTAGTGGCTTATGTTGGGCAATTATGTGTAGACTGGGTCTTTGTGTCTTGCCCAGCCAGTATGGAGGAAGCTCCCTTGCTCAGTGCGTGGCCAACCTCAGGCTGCTTCTCTGCTATGGCCGTGCCCTGGAAGGGTAATGGTCGGGGGGCTGTTTGACTGTTTACCTCTGTGAGGGGTCTCAGAGCTGTTGCCCAGGGGGTTAGTGCACCTGGGTTTCCCTGGAATTTCCAGCTGCTGGACTGTGACCTGGGTTTTTTCCGTCCAGCTGTTGCATCCCTGTCCCTTTAAGACTTTCAAAAAGCACTCACTTTTCTTTGTCACACGGGCATCAGATTTGGGACCTGCTCAGAGGTCTTGCTGCCCTGTTTCCCTAGTCTCCAGCCCTCCACGCATGCACTGTGTCTGCGTTCTGGTGCGGATGGCTAGGGCTGGGTGTTTAACAGTCCTGGGCTCCCTCTCTCTCCCCACTCTGACTCCTCTCCTCCCACCAGGAGCTGGTGTGAGGGGCGCTTGGGTCTCCCCTGGCCAGGGCTTGTATCTTACCCCTTTCACCAGGCACTGGGCTCTCGCACTTGTGGATGTAATCTGGCTGTTGTCCTGTATCTTCTGGTCTCTCTTTTAGGATTAGTTGTATTTGTTGCATTTTCAAAAATATATATGTTTTTGGGAGGAGATTCCCACTGTCCTACTCATGCCGCCATCTTGGCTCCGCCTCTTAATATGCATAATTTTGCACACACCTTGCACATATGCAAGGCTTATTTTTGGATTTGATGAAGATGTACTTTTATGGCTGGTGGTGGATAATTGGGTAAGTGTTTGATGTAAATTGGGATCTAGATAAGACAGAGAAACAGACTTTTTCCAGTAATATGCTGCAAATGTAAACCCAAAGACAGGGAATGGAGACAAACAATGAAGCCCGTGTAATCTCAATAAGTAATTCAAGTAATACAAAATTAAAATGAAAGGGATAAGTTAAGGAATCCTTAAGTATATGGAAGGCAGAGTTATACACTGAGACATCAAGAGTTTTACCCACATAATGGTGACAACACAGGGTTTAAATATCTGTTCTAGGACTCATTATTTCAAACCAAGACTCGCTTGGATTAATAATATTGAGTCTAAAATATGGAGCAAAGAAACATGCTATTCTCAAGCAAAATAAATAAAAGTAGCATTAAGCAAACCTTGTTTGAGACATTCAAACTGACAGTAAAACATTACAATGTTTTAGTGGCTTAATAATGAAAGATCATGTCTTTCTCTCAATATTATCTCTTTAGCAGGTGGCTTTCCTCAGATATCTGAACTAAAACTCCCTGCTCTTGATTCTGTCAACCTTTAGGATGTCAAGGTCCTGCATTCACCCTCCAGACAGGGAAAGAGAACATGGAGGAGGCACAGAGGCTTCTTAAAAGCTGGGCCCAGAGAACACCCATCGCATATCTAAAGCTCACTTTCCCCTTGAAGCCATCCCTGATTCTCATGGCCATAATGGTCCCTTGGCTCTCATCACTATCCCCAGAATAGTCTGTTTATAACTCTATGTTGTTGTTATTTTGACTTACTTTCTCTAGCCTCATCTTAACATCTCTAGTTGCAACAAAGGACCTTTAATCAACTCTCTTAGAACAAATACATACAATTTCAATTTATTTTTATAATACTTTTACATCATTTACATATGTGCATGTTTTTCTAAATAAAATTGCATCTGACCATCACAACAATTCAAAGTTGTTAATACATACATTTAAAAAGGAGGAAATGATGTTCAGAGATTGTAATACTGCTCAACTTTTGTAAGTAGTGTAGACTAAATTTGAAGTTGGTAGACACTAAACTGTGTTTTTTTACAAAATAATTGGCAGAATCCTCAAAAATATATTAAGTATTGTCTAAGTGTTGTTTTTTTGACTCCCTGAGGCTCTCTATTCCACCCACCTCACATAGCGCTACCTTAACCTGTTAGGAAAGAAACTGCCAGTATCCCCAATGCTATTTTGAGTCTACTTTTTCTGATGGTGGTGATTAGACAAGAAGAGGTACAGATATAGCTTTACCCAAGGAAGGTAAATCTGAAATTCTTTAAAAAGGTGCCTTTAAAAGCTGAAAGGGGAAAAAATGACTCTTAAAAAAAGCATACTCAGTCGTTGGGGATTTGCAGTCCCAGAAGCTAGTTTGGGAAATCTTGGTTGTCACAATGACATTTTTAAAGTCTACTTTTAAAAAGACAAATTTAGTGATATGTATTTTTTGTAGTACATAGAAACCTAAATGCTATTTTTTAATATCAGAACATATTGTTGAGAAGCTTATGCATTTAGGAGAACTTTGATGGTGCCATCTAGTGAATTCAATATAGAAATCCAAGTAAAATAAATCTGTTTTGTTAAAAAAAAAAGGTACAGTAGCATATTTCATGGTGTTAAGAATTTACCTCTCTGTAGTGCCAAAGGTGTATTATCACTTGAAAACTTGTGTACCTTTAACAGACCTGTCTTTGTTACGTGTTGGATAGATTTTTAAAAGCCAAACAACAATAAAAGGATAACTACTATAAAATTGGTATGGAGCTTAGACTTTGTGCAAAATTTTAGTAATAACTTCATTGCATTCCTGGGAGAACTGTCTGAGATAAATAGCTCTGTCATATACATCCTTAATATTCTCAGACATGCAATTACTCAAGCTCTGAGGGGAAGGAAGACCAGGTTACACAAGTAGGTTCGTTGATCCTGTGGGTGAAGCTTTGTAGGACGCTGGCAAGTTCAGCTGTGAAAATGCTGTCTGCCTTTTGACGAGAACAAGATTGTAAATGCTTTGAACAGAGGATATCAGTGGTGACCTGGATGATGGGGAAAGGATGACAGTACATATCCAAAGAATAATTAAGGGATTATACTTATTTTTCATGCAATGATGAATTAAAGTATGACCAATTATTGTTTCTGTTTTGAGGACTTAGTATTTAAACTAAAAGAAGTTATTTTTATTATGATGAGTAGAAAAACTCTCCTGGTCAAATCAAGGACTCTTCTATTTCCTCAATAATAAATATTGTCTTCATACTGACCTGATCATACTGAAGTATATATATAAGCCTTTTTCATCATTATTTGCCTTAAATATAAGACATATGGCCATAAATTTATGTTCTGCTTCTACCAACTGATAAATTGAGATACTCTGATATCAGGTTCCATGTACTGTTTTTCCATGGCCTTTCTCCAGCCTACTGTTGCCTTCGCCTGCACAAACTAGTTATACTTACATTAATCTATGATGGCTCCTTGATCAATGGCTTATGGACATAGACATATTAAATGAGTAGCAGGGCTGTCAAAACCTCTGAAGTTACTGAGAGAATACTACCTGGTACAAATTGCATAATAGCTACTAGACAGCAGAGGAAAGGTCATTCCACTGGTTACTGTCCTCTACATCATATTTAGACTGGCTTAGCAACATACACTCCTTAAATTTCATCCTGAGGTGCAATAGTATATGCCAAATGTGCCTGCTGCACCGTTAATGAGTTCATGTGGTGTGTTTCACATCAATCCCTATTGATACAGAGAGAGAGCACCAGAAGATCTGATGGAGTTTCACCTCTCAGCATATTTATTTAGTCACACTTGCCTATGTGCTGCCCCACTGCTTCATTCAGCATCCTCTTCAAGAACTTTGGGTCCCAGATCAGCTCTACATGACCAGTGGCATATTTTGAATTTAGAAAATCAGGAGTTTGGTCTAAGTCATGCATGACATTTTTCATCATTACAGATCTATCCTCAGATGCATTTGCCCTTGAAGATGTATTCCTTTTCTTTGTTTGGGAACTTGACGTTTTTGCCTTTGAAGCATTTTCAGGCACTTAATCAAAGGTTGTTATTTCTGTTACTATGAACTTCGTTTTCTTCCATGACAGGGTTACTATAAAAATTAAGGAATAAAGAAATTATTCACCCCAATGCATCAGCTGTTTCCATTTTTCATTTTCACTGTTACTCCCTTTTGCTTAGATATATTAAATACAGAGATAATTGTATTCATATAGTAATTACCAAATTGTATTCCGTGTCTTCCAAATAAATTATGTCATAAAATTTGTCATGTGTACCCCACATGTTGTTTTTCTGTTTGCTGTGGATATATAGGTTAATTAATGGAATCATTTACTTTGTTTAGCATTACTTCTGAACTTGTAAATCTGGTAAAACATACAACAATTCAAGTGCTCAGCTCAGGATAAGAGTTAGTAGTTTATATATATCTAAGTTAATATTCAGAATCTCTAAATGTCACCTAATCATTACATGAGTAACTCCATTGATACTTCATAGTGGAAATGGATGAAAACTATGTTGGAAACCTCTTCTTTGTCATTTGTTTGTCATTCTCCAAGAGCTGTAATGTGTTGGTGTTGTCTTCTAACTGGTTGATAGAGTTTCTGCAAAATACGACCATAATTACTAATGTATGGATAATCAGTAGTTTATTTATGTAAGATATGGACCCCTACTAAAATGCCTCAACCATATTTTTATGTCATCCCTCCATCTCTTCTCACTTTTATCTGAGCTCTTTACGTTTTTTTTTCTGTCCTCTGGATGGCTTTGGGAAACAACCCATGCAGATGGGATTCACTAATGGGTATTAGTCTCTTAAATAGCAGTTGATAAATCCCCAATAGTGTAAGTTGTAAAGGATATTCCATGGTTTCCACAATTATATTTTAATGGCTGACATAAACATCATCAGAATTGGTAAGTCAGTGGAAATTTATATAATTTTTTAGAAATTAATATTGTTGCTTATTTGTCACTAATTTTTGCATGAACTTTTTCACTTTTTGTAATTCTTTTAGTAAATATTTACTAGACTGAGGATTTGAATGGTAGATTGATTCTTGATACTAATGGTTACATTGCTTTCCATGGATATTGTATTCATTTGTCCTCGTTAGACCAAAAGTGCTAGATTTATCTCATTTCTGACCTTTAATATTCTCTAATTTGGAGGAAATGTACTTGAGATGATACTTTTATTTGCATTTTTTCATTTTTTTATCACTGATGTGGAAACATTTTTCTCATTTAGTCCTTAATTGCATTTCTGTATTTTTTGGTTATTCACTGTGTTTAAAGGACTTTTATTTTGTCTTATTTAATTTAAATAAGTAAAATAATTGAAAAAATATGAAATCAAGGGCTCTGTGTACAACTGTAAAATTAAATCCAAATAAAATCACATAATACAAAAGATAAAATCAGAAAAATTTTAACAACTTTAAAAAATAACTAAGAAACTAGAAATCAACTATCAGTCAATTGTTGAATCCAGTTGTATGTGAGAGTGCAGGGACATGAGGAAAAATAGTTTGAATTGATTAGACTACTCTAATGGTCCATTATCAAATTGCTTAAATGAAGATATTTGCCACTAATCTTAGCAGAAGTCGAAGTTGAGAATGGATTGGTCATTGCAGTGTCTCATAAGAAACCTTTTAAATTTTGCTTTTCATTTTCAAAAATTTTGTTTTATATAAATTGGGTATAAATAGCTTCTTGTGGGTCTCTGTTTTCATAGATTTCTCTGTCTAGATCTGCTGTTTTTCTGAATACTTGCTATTGTGTACTCATTGTAAAAGTAGACTCCATACATAACACAGTACTGTCCTTCTTCTTGACATATTGTATGCAAGAGAACTTCATAAATAATATTTTAGTCATATATATAGTTTAGTGGAATAAAATATAATGAACTGAGGCATCCATATAACTCTTAAACACAAAAGTCAGATCATCCCTTAGAAAAGCGGGTAAAACCAAATAGCATTCAAGGTTTTAAAAACTGAAATCTTAGCTCTTTGTATCATTTTGTTTTGACACCTTTCTCATGCGCAAAATGTCTGTTGTATAATAAATCAACGGTCTGGTAGGATAAAAGCTGTCTCCGTTCTCTGCGGCTGGTGCTATGTGCCTTGGTGCCTTGTCAGCACCTGCCCACATTTAATTAATAAGCATCTGTTTCATTTTCATATTTACTCAGGATAGTGGCTTTAGTTTCGTATTTTTTATTTTCTACTTATTTCTGTAATAAAGGACCATTTTGTCCTTTTATTCCTTCTCAAATAGCTTATACTGCCAGGGCATAGTTGTTAGACCAATATGGAGAAACAGACAATGCCAAAGGGATTTATAGTACTAGGAATTAAAAAATAAAATAGCTTGTGGATAGAACAACAGTGAATTGGGTTACATTTTAGTTGTCCACAATATCTATTCTTGTTCAAGTGGTTTGTTTTTTATTATACTACCAGATTCAATATATCAAACTAGATAGGGTTTGTGATAAATTACAAGATAATACAATTATTTTCCAGAGAAGACTTTAACAACGTCCCCATTAAGTATATTTTGTGGTTGTTACTCCTGGGAAGTACGGACTTGACAGCCTGGAGCTATATTTAAGTTAATAATTGACAGCTTCTAATTCTCTATTTATGCTGAATATGTGGAGATCCAATGGAGAAAATGTTAATAATGCAAAGCTTCTCCAAGGAAACAATTCCAGATGTGTAGAGATTGATGTACTATTGATTGTAGTAACACAAGTAAATTATTATTTTTTTCTTAAACAAGAATTTTTTTCTTTGCCTTCATACAAGAAATTACAAGCCCCTTTTATTAATGTTTCCTACTTTTGGAATATTTTTAAATTTGTTCCCACTCTCCTATAGTGGATTCAAGTGATTGTCAGTCATAAAATTAAGTATAGATTAGTGTTATTACATAGCAAAAGAGAATATATAAATGACAAGTTCGTTGCTCTTTACAAAAATCTACATTTGTGAAATGGTATTTTAAAACAACTGTAAGCATGCATGCTGTGTCAAATAGTGTTTTAATTAAACTAACATTTTTATTAGAACACCATTACTATTTAGTTACAAAATGATCTCTTGTGATGTCATTTATAATTGAATGATATGGCAGTCTGAAAAGTCTTTACATTCTTAAAATGTAATGACATGTCCTAGTTTACTTGTGGGTGTTTCCTAAATTACCCTCAGTCTCACCTATATTTTTTTTTAAATCTCTGTTATCTTTCAAAAATCTGTATATCAACTAATGACCTGCAAGTCTGTGTATCCAACTAGAACTCTCTGCCACGATCAGGACTTAATCACACCAAACTACCTAGCAGAGGATATGGTCCCAGTATTACATATTCACTTTCAACCTGTGTATCTAAAACTCACATCCTCATCTGCCCTACAAAGTTTGCCCCTTGTCTCTACCTTAATTAATTTATAATTCTCCATGTCCGCTAACAAGAACATTTAGACCTACTTTTGTAGCTTCACTTCTTTACCTAGTACATTCAATGGCTTTCGAACGTCTATTAATTTTAACTTCAAAAACATATTGTCATCATTCTTTCTTTTCTATTCTATTCATTCTCATGAGGACAATTTCAATAGTCTCAAACCTAGATCAGGTCCTACTTCCTTCTAATCTACTGTACATATTGACAATAGTGTGATTTTCTAAAAGATAAGTCTACTCCGAGGTAGCTTTGCCTGAGTATCCTAAGTGATGTTTCAGGGCCTTCAGAAAAAAGGCACAGATTTGGCATGTGGTGAGAGATCAGTCCTTTATACTCTGGAATGTACTAATATCTCCTGTGCCCTTTTGTATTACTTGGCTTCCATGAAATTTAAGCCAAAACCTCTTCCAGTTTTCCAAACATGCTGTGATATTTCATTCCTCTTTTACTTCAAATATGCTATTTCTTCTCTCAGGAGTCCTACTCTCCTGTCTGCTTGCAAACTCCTACTTTCTCTTTAAGACACAAAGTTTCATATGCTCTATGATAGCCTTTGGTGTCTCTGAGTCATTAACACCATTTCTTTTCTTTTCTCTTCCTCCCTACCTGCCCGCCTGCCTTCCTGTCTTTCTGCTTTCATTTTTTGTTGTTGTTTTTTTTTAGCATAAAGCTATGAGTAGAAGTTTGATTTACATAGACATGACTTCCCTATTAGATTAGAAGCTTACTGTGAGCAGGCTAGATCTGACTCATCTTTGTTTTCCCAGTACTTAGGAAGGACACACATTATTCAATTGCCATCTGTTTAGTAAATAAAGGGTGGAACAAAAACATGAATAATGCAATCAACCTTATTTTATAAATTATGCAAGTACATATTACTTCAGATTACTATGATTTGTTTGAAGATTCAAGATATGTACTATTTCAAATTAAATACCAATGACTATAATCATAATTTATCCTGAAACATGTTTTGTTTCAGTTTTAAAAAAACTAAACTGTGAACACAAAAAATAACATTTCACAACTGTTATTTAAAAATAGCTGATCTTTATAAATTCTCTGTTCATTTATACTATTTAAAGTTCTTACATATTTTGTGGTTTTGGAAAAAAAATATTTGAAAAAAACTTTTAAGATAGTTCCTAAGCCATAGATGAGAAACATTTTTAATATTAAAAATGTTATAAACTTGATAAAACTGGTAGTTACAGGTACAGAGAATGTATAAATAATGTAAATAAATCAATGCAGCATGTAAGTAATGGACTCTGAAGATAGTACAAATGTTCTTGAAAATAATGTAAAGCTTTGCAGAGTTGTTAAAAGAAATACATAATTGTCACATTCAAGGTAATAACTGTATCTAACTCTTCATTATTAAAAAAAATCTTCCAGCAAAGGAACTATATTAAGTATAGTACTTCACATACTCTAACAAATAAATCTGCAGATGAGTCCTGGACTTGTCTGGTAAATGCATTAACTGTTTCGGGGAGACTTGTTTATTTGACATCTACAGAGTTGCTTATAAATCGACAATAGATTTTCTGATAAAATTAAACGTAATAAATGCTAATTTTGCTGAATATACACTTTTTTCTTTTTAGGTTGCAGAAATTTTTGCAACCAATTCTTCCTCCAGTGAGACAGTCTTGAAGAGATATCTTTTTTTAAGTTATCATCAGTCTTGCTTTTGTCATAGTCATGCATAACATTACATGGCTGGATAAAAACTGAGTCTAAATTTATGAATCAGAACAAATGGTAAGTTCTCTGTATTTATTGTACCAAAACTGCCATCTTGATTTATCTGCTTATTCAACAAATGTTTAATGGTAGCCAAGTACATGACAGACTTTAATTGAGGCACTAGAAACATAGCTATGAATGAGATCCTTTCTCAGATGGAAGTGATAAAATGTAGTTTATAGGTATATGGGGTTTTTCTAGTATTTTAAATGTTCTAGTATTTTTGAAGCATCATGGTGTGGGAGGGATACTCCAAGACTGAGTTGGCCAAGTTGGTTCTGTAAAGCATATACAACGGGACAAGCATCACATCCTAATATGTTCATGTAGAGGGAGGAATCTGTGTAGCTGCTGTGCATACCAAAAAGGAAGAGGGCTCTTGAAAAAGGTGAGAACACTATGTTAACCTCGCAACAGTCAAGTTCTGTAAAACTAAGGCATGGGGAGATAAAAGGAGAGGGCCTTGAACCAGAGATTCAGCAGCAGTGGTACAAGCTGGCAAATTGGAAATATGCTTCCCCTCCTCCAGAACTGTTTTTCTTTCTTCACTGTTTTATTGGGGGTGAGAAGAGGATACATTAAGTTCACAGATTTTGCCATCAAATTCTATGTACATTGAGACAGGAATAAAAATGGTAGGATTGCTTTCAACTCAACCCCTGTATGCTTTTCTCCACTCTATAATTTATGAGTTAGCAAAATATCAGCATTATCTAGTATCTTAAGGTGACCTCATCTATTTTAATTATATGTTATTACTAGACCTGTCTGAGACATTTATAATATGGAAGGGTTCTATATGCAAAGGCATTTTTTTCCATTTTAGGTGTGTGCATACACTAAAGAAAATTATTCATAGTGAGAAGTGGAATCTGCCCTCAATTAGGGATATCTAGTTCTTAGCATAGTGGGATAAAAGTAATAGAATCCTATATTCAGAGGGTGTGTCTAGCTTCTTGTATATGAGCAAATAACTGTCAATGAAAGTAGTTCAAGATTATAAGAATCACTGATGAAGCATTTTAAAATATAGATTCCTTAACCTTCACATTGGAGCTTTTGTTTCAGAATGTGTGTGTGGCCTTTTCATCACTGATATTTTACCAAAACCTCTACCAAGTGGTGGTGTATAGCCAGAATTGCCAACCATAATATATATACTTAGAAAACTAACATTAGCTGTTAGGTTTATTTCCTTGTGAACTCCAGGAAAGCCAGTTAATTTTAAGCAGCTTTCAATTTATTCATTAATGATTTATTAAGTGCTTCTTATGTGCTGGCCACCAAGCTGTGAGGCAAAAACTGACAACACATAAACTTTTCCTTCAAGAACCTCATAATCCACATATAGAAGATGGAAGGTAGTAAACAGGAACTAGATTTCTCAGGGACTCAGTTGGATTTGGAGGAACAGTATCCACTCTGTAATCAATACCTTTACTCTGATTAAAATGAACAATCGTATTCTAAAATATCATGAAATACATAGATAGAAAGAAAGAGATAAATGGATAGATTTCATTTCACAGAGGTTGAAAACTATTTCTCTTTCTTTCAGGTCTTAGTTAGATTACCTGTAGAAGATTAAAATGTGCCATATACTAACATTTAATTGACACACATCAACTCTTCACTGGTGTGTACACATATCCATAAGCATTCTTGAAAACAGCCATACAAATGCTATAGATTTTGAAGCAGCTGTTCCCCACATGACAATTTGAATCATGCAATCAAAAGATAATTCAAAAATTATATTGTAAAAAGAAATGTAAATCCTCATGGAAGCTAAAAAACAAGGTGCTAAATTGTTTCTTCATTTGACCTAATATCATTTCTAAAGCCAGCCCTTTACCTACTGTAGCATCTGAACTGGAAAGGAGATCTATGTGGTCACCTAGGTTCAGCTCCCCCCAAAAGCTGGATTCTGTTCAATAACATGACCACCAAATGGTAAGAAGCCTCTGTTTGAAACTTCTGGTGGAAAGGATGCTTCTACGAGTTGAGGTTGCTATAGCTAGATTATTGGAACATTCTTTTTATAATGATTCAAAACTCTTTTTGTAAACTCTACCTGTGGAGGCTGTGCTCTTTTCCTCAAGAGAATCATATATTTCACTAAATTCCTTTGCATATAAAAGTGCTGAAGAATTTTGAGGGCAGCTATCATTTCCTCATGCATCTTCTCTTTTCCAGCCTAAAAATCCTCTCCTTATTCGAAACACATCTAGTCCTCCCTGTCTTGGTTCCTCTCATCTGGGGCTTATAATGTCGTCAAAATCTGTTAGAAAACATGCTGCCCAGAAATTGGATTTTGGTATTGCTTGTTACTGGCTTCAAGACTGGAGTAAATCTATTTAATTTCTATGGTTAAGTATTAAATATATTTTCCATATCTGAAAAATGAGGAATATACCGTATTTAGCTTCTGAGGTGGTTGTGAGAATCAAATGAGATGACCTATAAAGAGCCTCAACCTATTGCCTGTGTCCTGTCCCTGATTAGGAGATAAAACTATACTGGCTGATACTATAATTTTCATGATAGAATAGAGAACAAAGGTGGGCAATATACTGCTATGTCAGACCATGAAATGTCACACCTTCCATAAACAGTCATTTCTCAATATTGGTTGTTTGTAAGGTTCTGCTATCATGTATAGAATGATTTCAAGTGGTGGGGTTAGGGAAAATTTGATTTAAAGGTGATAGGTATCATATGTTAGAAACAACTAACTGTATACTAAGTAATTTATGGTGAGAAACAGTGCCTGAGACCATATGTTGGTTTAAAGAATGCACAAGGAAATACGTAATAAAAGGTAAGTAAGAACCAGTTCAAATACAGTAGTGTATCTGCTCTTAAGTTCCAGAACCCTACCTCTACTGTAACATGAAAGGATTTGAAAGGCTAAAGAAAAAATTAATAATAAAGAAGAAGTTGGATAGAATGGGGAAAAGGAAAAATTTGTGTTGGTATTCAGCATAATAGATTGTCTTCTCTTAACTCTGTGAACTTCATTTAGCTAAATTTGAACCAATAAAAAATTTCAAAGGACAGTTGTGAAGGATACTGACCCTTAAGCTTCATTAACATACTTTTTATTGCCAACTTATAAACAATGATCAATTGAACGTAAATCTCACACTGCATATTGCATTTACAATTATAACATCCAAACTGATTTTACAAAGAAAGATGTGGTCTGTCATAGGGTAAAATAAATTTTCATTGAACCTAATGATTTAATATAGTTTCCTTTTGCTATTTCAATATCTAGTTTCCTACCTTTGAGCTCTAAAGAGGCATATTAATTCACTGGAGAATAAATGTATTGTTAAGGAAACCTCTCCAGTTGTTTATCTGCTTCTAAAGTTTTGATTAAGCACCATCAGTGAAAATGAAATTTCATTTTATCCTTTCAGCGCTTCCTTTGTCCTTGCCTCTAACGGTCCTGTAATGGATCCTGCCTCTCGTTTTTTCCAATTATGCCCATAATGCTAATGCCTTTAAGCATCAAATGTCCTGTGAATCTTTTTTGACCCACCTCTGCAGGCAATCATTACAACTTTCAGCTTCTATTACTGTGCTCCATTTGTTAGCGCTGATCATACTTGGCCACCGGTTGTAAGGTGCTGCTTAACTCTGTCTCCCTTTCAGGCACCATCATTCATGTCTGACCACTTATTCATTTTGTTCCCAGCGTTTAATCTGATCAATCAGCATTACTATGCTTGCAATTATCATGCTGTACCTATTTTTTCCCTCAACTATATAGTTAATAATTCCCAAGAGATGCCTTCTTGCTATCATTAGTTCTTTTTATTGGTTTTAGTTGCATGAAGTTAATTCTTCCAACTTTTTTTTTAAGAAAAATAACATGTATCAATATAATATGAGTGATAATTTGAAGCTCAGTGATACATTAAAAACAAGATCATTTCCTCTATTCAATTGAGTAATTAAAAATATATGGACAGAAGAAACAAAAAATTTTAAAAGTAAATTATCTGTGGGTGGGGAATATAAAATTCCAATCTTAATTTCTTTTTTGTAGTAAATATGGCTTATATATCACAGAAATTTTAAGTGATATTTTATTGCCATTCTGAGATGTCTTAAAGCTTCTCTGTATATTATTTTTTGGTCTTTGCTTATCTATGTTTTTCTCTCCAGTTATTGCTTCTCTGTCCATTTTCCCCTCTGTGCCTTCATTATAGACCCATTTCTCCCATGGCCGATTAGACTTCTGATGAAAAGTTCACCATAAACCATATGCTCAGTTTTCCCTAGAAGCATTCAGGTCTCTACTCTTCCTAAATCTTCTCCCAAAGCAAAAATTATCTACTGGTAAAATACATTTTTATACTGCTATATCTCTCTGTGTCTAAGTATGCCATACAGGAAAATCATTGACCCTTTAACAGGCTGATTTCTTCAGTGTAACAATAAAACAATAACATATTCCTTATTTTTGACAGAGATAAACTTACCTGTATGAAGTAGAGCATGCATTTGTCTAAAGTGGAACAATGACAAACTTTTGGAGAGAGTAATGCCCCTCCATGGAATTGTTCTAGCAAAGCTTTTAATGTTCTGTGAGGGAAAGGCATGGAATCCTATTAAAGGAAACAATGTTATGTCTGTATCCTGTCAGAATTCATTCATATCTTTCATTTTGAATGGATGCTGTCATATCTTAAACCTGGTTTAATTCTTCTCAGTTTTTTCAATTATTGTACTTATAATTAGATTCTTTGTTTTATGTAAAGTAAAATAAGTCATCCTGATGGACTGAATTAAAAGGAAAAAGGTCAGGCTAGGGCCAAATGATGGTAGTGGCATAGAGGGAAAGTGACAATGATTCACCTCAAATGTTTGGTTGGTTGACAACACACTAAAGTTTTCTTTCTGTTCCTATGTGTGTGTGTGTGTGTGCGTGTATGTGTGTCTGACACTTTAACCCTAATGTAAACATGCCTACAATAATTATATTCAGATTGTTATGTTTAGTTTTAATCTTTTTCACATGTAAATTTCCTTTAACACATTTACTTTATATGTTGTACAGGTTTAATGCTAATTTGTTGCCTTATTACCGTGGATTAACATTTTATGTCTTTTATATTAGGTATCCTAGTAAGACAAGGGTACTCAGAATCTTACAGAGAGGCACTGGGTGAAATTTTGTCCTTTGGGAAATGCGCAGGTCACCTTTAGGAGTGACAGTAGCAGCTAACAGAGTGGTTCCTTTGCGCTGAATGCACTCTGAGCACTTCACTTATATTGACGAACTTAAGACCTCCAAATACAACTTTATGGGTGAGGCGCTCTCATTAGCTCCATTTTCAGGTGAGGAAACTGAGGTACAGAAGATTAAGTTCCTTTTCCAGGGTTCCAAGTAGTAAACAAGGGAGGATGAGTAAATGTAATTTAAAATGAAAGTAAATTAAATACTTTAATATTGGAAAAGGGTTTTTGTGATGCTTTAGAATCCAGTTCCATGGATCTCTTGAAAAATAAAGTAGATAACCTATCTGCCTAAAAAAGGTTTAGACTTATCCTTCCTGGAATCATAAGTGTAGACTTACAGGCCCCTCTTGTACCATTTTGCTCTTGTGATTTCTGAAATCCTCATTAACACTGCTTTCAGGCTAAGCTTATCTCTGTCTACTGGGATCCGTAGAGAGTAGTTATCTCCCTGTAGCTGAGCTATTCCTTCCCAGGCATGTGTTGTCATGATCTGAGAACAAGCTTAAGGTTTGAGAGTTGGTGAGGAATAAAAAATACTAGGTTCAATGTCTCATGTTGTCTTACATAAATCTTACCAGTTTGAGAACACATATCATTTAAATATTACAGAAAATATTTTGCTCTAAGCAGTATTACTTTCTTCCTACTAAAGCTATTAAGTTATAGATCTGTGCCTATAAGAACTTTTATCATTTTATCAGGAGGAATTGTATTGTTTATGTAACAAACTTTTTAAAATTTGTATTTCTTTTCTAAACCATGATCTTGCCAGCACTTGATTTCATCTCAGGGTTACTGCTTTAGGTTCTGGCTCCCAGACCTGTGAAAGAATACAGTTCTGCAAAACTAGCCATCCAGGTTGTGGCAATTTGTTTTAGCAGCCGTAAGAAACTAATACAGAATGTTGATACAATTATATAAGCTGTGTTTACTCAAACACTCCACAAATTTTCAATTCCTTTTAGAATATATACAAAACAAAAACAAAATTCAGTTTTTTCAATCTAAAAGTCATCATTACTTTATACTTTTCATAAACTCTATCTTTGTCAAAAAATTGTCTTTCTTTTCAAATCCACGTAAGTTTCAGTTATAATGTATAAGTATTACAGACCTCACCTAGGTCAGATAATGGTCTGAGTTGTTTTATCAATCTTAATATTCATTTTGTTACCCACTAAATAATCAATAATAACAAACAACAGTGATTAGCAAATTTAGCCATCAGCACCATGTATTTATAAGTTGGTGTATGTTGGTTGACTTGCACTTTGATATTTCTATTAGAAACCAATGAGAAAAAGAATTTAAATAACCTTAAGGAAGTAGAATAGAAAAGAAAAATAAGAAAATAGTTATACAGCAGTGTGGTAAATGCTATTACAGTTGTACATAATGCTTTGGGGTCACTCAGGAAGCCATTAAAAGCCCAGAGAGATCAGGGAAGGACTCTAAGAGGAAATACCACTGGAGATGGAATTGGAAAGGTGACTAAGCATCCCTCGTATCAAATATACCCTGATGGACATTTCACGGAGAAAGAGTGCTATTGGCAAGGCACATATGAAAGGTGAGATTGTGTGGGAAATTGTTTTCTAAAAAAACCAGATCTTAGAGTGTGTGGTAGGAATGTGAGGAAGATAAAAGTTGAAGAGTTTTGTTTTGTTTGTTAAGTTGAACTCAGTTACCTTTATGATTCCTTCTTTCAGTTTTTAAATGTAAAAAACAGATTTGCTACTTTAGGAATCATATAAGTTTTATATTCTTATTAGTAGCTGTAATGGTGATCATTGATACTTAAAATGATCTCTGTTGTTTATATTAAAGTCTTATAACAGTTATTCTGTAAGAAAGAACAGTAAGAATATTTTCTTTGTTTTCAAGACTGTAGATTTTCTGATACTATAGATTTATGAAAGGGTAGTCATTGGATAAAGATTACATTGTAATTTGCCCATGCCCTTTTCTCTTTGTCTCAGTTTCCCAAATTAGTGAAACATCTCCCACCCTTAAAGTGAGCAGAGTTTATGAAAAATGTTACATGTATCTTCAACCTGATATTATTAATAATCTGAGATCTATTGTTTTTTAAATTTCCAGTGCCCAAGGAATTGAGAGGCCAATTATTTGTCAAATGGTCCAAGCTCCTTTGGCATATTTCACCAACATAGATCTTTACTCAGCCTGTCTTTGTCAACCAAATAAAGGGATATCATACTATGCTATTGCTTTTTCCTATTCTCAGTGACAAAAGTGAGCTGGTTCCTTAATGATATCAACATAGTCAGTGCCTACTCAGTAACAGGCTGCTAATCCCAAGTAAATCTCATGCCTTCTGTGTTACCTGACAGTCTTCTCTGCCTCTAGATTTGTAAACCTCATTCTGTGCTCCCTGGAACACTGAGTGGTTTTTCTAAAGTGCTGATCAGTGCTGAATATCACTTTGATTTATCTGATCTTCCAGTAGCTTCTCATTTTACTCAGAACTGAACTTTTTAACATGATTGCCATTGTTCTTTGGATTCTGAAATCTTCTTTATTTTCCCTACCTCTATTTTGGGATCCTCCTCACAACAAACATTTTTTTCCTTTTTCTTCTATGCTCTCTTTTGCTTCCAGACCTTTGTGAGTGCCCTGCTGTTCCTTTAACTCAGAAGATGCCCAATCTCATTCCTTCAGTTTTTCCCTAACTCCTATTCACGCCTGGAGTCTCAGTTGTTATTTTTCTTTTCTAGAAGTTATTTTCTGATCCTACTAGTCTAAAGAGATACTCCTGCTGATACTCTTGTAGTGAAGTACCCTATAATTGTTCCTTCTTAGGTATTTTTTACAGCAGTTGCCCCTTTGTTTGCCCTTCTTCCTCATTGCTCTCTGTGAGGGTGGCATTCATACTTGCTCTGTTGTTGGATGTGGAAGATTGGAAACCATGCCCCACATTGATTCCATGTAAACCCTTTCTCAGAGTGACATTGTGCCTCCTTGATTCCAGAAGTGAAATCTATTTTTCCACCCCAGTTAATCTCAGCTGGATTTATGACTTGGTTCAATTTATAAAATGTTGTGGAGATTATAGTTATAAACCTTAAAAGACATTACGGCATCTAATCTGTACTCTTTCTATCCTGAGATCCTTCATGTAAAGAACTCTGGGCTAGCTTCCTTGAGTATGAAAGACTCATGGAAAGAGACTCAGCCAGCACAAGCTCCACACTTGTGTGAATGAGACCATCTAAGACTATCCAGCCACAGTCCAGCTGCTAGATAACTGCAGCAGCCTGAGTGACCCCAGGCAAGACCAGTTCCAAATGCCAAACAACTTAATGAGTAAATGCAATTATTGCAATGTTGAGCCTTTAAATTGTTAGGTTGTTTTCTAGCAATAGGTAACTGAAACACATGTTATATTCACAGTGCCTTCACAATTTGCTGGCAAATGACAATATACAAATTAACTTGCTGTTTTCTTCTGATTACCTTCTATCTTAATTCTGTGAATAATCGTTTGAGATAAATGCTTTTCTATTGAGATTTATACTTTCCAAAATAAGGTGTATTAGTCTCAAACTTTTGAATGGCAATTCTACTTGTGAAAATATTGATTTTTCTAAATATTTAACAAGGAAAAATATATGTGTGAAAATACTAGTTATTTCTAAGAAAACTAAATTGAATTATTTAGAAAGTCGAAAAAGGTAAAAATGTTTTAAAGATGCTGTAAATTAGGTGTGGGCATAGCAACTACAAAGGATTAGAGGGACATTACAAAAATTTTGAAGGATTCTACATTCAGATTACTTTACAAGTAATTTCTTACTCCTCGTTAAACCACACTCTTAGAAGGTATATTATGGGTGGTGATTCTGCAAGAACAATTTAAAAACTGTATTCAAAATGAAGTTCTGGTCTTATATCAAAATATTCTGAAGTAAATGTTGATGAGTCAGCTTTAAAATTAAATGAAATGCTCAAGTTATGCCAGTATTATGCTTTTATGAGTTTTACTGTAATAAAAACTTCCAATTAATCAACCAATTACAGTACCAGTCATGTCATCTAAGATATGTGGCTGCTCAATCCATATTCATAAAATGAATATAAGTAGAGAAAATCAAGGAGAAAATGGTTGCTAGGATTCCTCTTTGAGACAAACTGCATAAAAGAAGGAACTTTAGCAGCAGAAAATTCTGTGAGATTCCCAAATAATGGTAAATGATGCTAAATAACAGGGCTAAGAAGAAGCAGAGTGGTAGAGTGCTTCCAGGAAGATGTGTTGGAGCTCTACTGTAGAGTCCTCTGTGTCAAACTAAAGAGTTTAATATTGATCCCCTAAGAAAAGGAAAAAAGCCTTGCTGATTTTTTGAAAAGAAGACTGAAATGACTCAACTACTAAAATTACCCAATACTAGCCATATTGTAAAGCACAAATAGGAGAGCCAGGAGAGACTAATTGGAAGACTTTTGTCATGATATAAGTGGGAGATGATGAAGTCCTGAGGGCATCTACAAATACTGGTTCCCCAGATGTGGTAGAAAGTGCCATGGAATGGAGGGGCACCTTTCGCAAGCAGAGACACTGTGTTTCTCCTGGGCCTACACCCTCACCTCCACAGCACAGGCAGGAGAGGACCTTCAAGTCTGAAGAGAAGTGTAACAGCTGCCTTGACTGTATCTTTTGGAAATCTGATGTTAGTGACTGTGCAGATTAGAGACTCACTGCAAGTCAAAACTGGAGAGGATTTGAGGAATCAAACCCAAAACTCGGTGTAGTTTTTGTTAAGGATTCTTTGTGTAAAAGCCTAATTGATGATGTATTAGAAGCTCCTAATAGAATACAAAATCAGAACCCTAAAAATAATCAGGCAATGATCATAGAATTAAGTGATATTGTTAAAATCCAAATTCTTGATTAAAACTACATAGAAACCAAGAGCTGTTTTTTAATGCTGGATTGAAAGAAGGGTGATGAAGCTGACTCCTCTATTCAATGAGTGGATTTATATCTCTCTCTCCTATTCCACACATGGTACTTTGCTAGATGCTATGAGAGAAAGCAAGATATACAAAAATACAGCATTGTTCACCATGAAAAATATTTAAAAAACCAATAAGAAACAAATTTCAAATGAGCATTTATGGATTATTAACAAAAGAAAATTATATAAATTGAAAATTATATAATATAAAAATAATTAGAATTTTCCTTGTATTGGTCACGAAAAGTACAGAATATCTTTTCTTTGCTGGTATGGGATGGGAATATTAGGATTGTTACTGCTTTTAGGAATGTTAACAATGAAAATTCTTAAATATAGCAACAAGTCAAGAGATTTTCTAATTATGGGATTATTTAACGTAGATGTCAACAGCTTAGAGTTTTCTTGAGCAGTGGTCTTTCCCAAATATCAGAATAATCTGAAAAGTCAATTGTCTGTATCTTGTGACAGTAGGCTGGGTACTGTTGTACAGACAAAATGATTTGCGCACTTGAGGATATCATTTTATGTAATGTACTTAATGTTCCACACTTCAGTGATTCCCAATACTGCATTTTTATGGCATTTATTTTTTCTACCAATGTTATTTATGAGCAAAACCCCATTTTAGTAAGGCTGCTCATTTTAGAAACCTCACTGGAAATTGTTCAGTGTAAATTTTTTTTGGGTTAGGATATGTATAAGATGATAAATGCATTGTGATATAATAACCTCATCCTTTCATCTATCATATTGTTAAATCAAATTGCAAGTGTTGCATTGTGATAAAATGCTTTCTGCTTTTTCTTTTAGTCAGTTAAGAACTGAAATCAAATGAGAAAATTGGACCTGAGTAAACAAGATTGCTAAATGTTTAATCTATAGACCAATAAATTAAAAGCCAAAGGATTGACCATATATCTTTGAAGTCCCAAATTATGCAAAGAATCCTAATGCTATCTTGCATATAGGACAACTGCAGAAGAATAATTGACTCTCAGGCTGCATTTACTTATGCAGAACCTTTCTGTTAGTATGTTGAAAAATTGTTTTAGTTTTGGGACCCACACTCCCATCAATAACAAGGGCTATTCTTTCCTTCTAGCACAACTGTCTCCTACTATTGTGCATGTTCTGGTATACAAATGAAATGATTATGATACATCAAAATATGAGCCGTTAATTTGGGGAAGTAACATTCAAATGTTGACAAATAAAAGGATCTGGTAGAAATTCCTCTGGAAATCCTCACCCTTTGTGCTGAAGCTGTTTTATTAAAAACACTTGTCCTCCACCATAGGGAACAGACATGGCAGATTTTATTATCTACTCTTGCATCATATTTTGATAGAATGTTATGATGCTTCACAAGAAATGTGTTAGATCACAACCCACATATGTAGATTCCCCAAATAGCAACAATGACAAGGACAGAAAACTCCCAGTTCTACAGTGAATTCATCTTAAAATATCAATTATAATCAGCAATGCAGATGTGAAAAGAAAAGTGACATTTAGAAAGCATGTTTTTTAGAGTCAAATTAGCCTTTTTTCTAACCATTGTCTTGAACATATTAGCCATATAACTTCAGGCAATTTATCAGATCACCCTGAGGTGTTTGTAAAAGTCAATTAACAACCATTTCATAAGGTTTATATGAGGATTAGCTGAGATGATTAATATATATGCGAGTAGATACGGTTTTCCACAAAGGAAGAAAGATACAAATGCTAATTATTTCTTTTTTCCTTCAGAAGGAGTCACAAGACTCCTCAAAGCAGAAAATAAATTTCCCGTTGTAATGGAAGTTTCTTCATTATTCCAACCTGGAAGATAATCATTAAAATTATTGCTTCAAGTGTTGTGATTTTTGTTTTTTTCTTTTTGTCTGAAGTATATCCTGCCAATTGAAAACCATTTTGTGAAAGCCAACTTTCATAAATGCTGTAAATTGTACTAAATAACAGTACACATAAAAGGTAGGACCCCACATAGAAAATGTTTTCAAGTTCTGTAAAGATTCATAGTGAAATCATCTTTAATGCTGTTGTGGTAATAGTGTTATAAAAGAGCTAGTAGAGATTTTTAAAAAATGAAATATTTTACTACTATCAGTCTCTTTGTATAACATTAATCTCCTTATCTGAGGAAATATACTCTCTACTTTTACATACAATCTTGAATAAGACAACCACTTTACAGTTACTTTACAATTATACTTTACAATTACAGGCCTTTATTATGTGCGCTTAAAGTCTCACTGGTCTTCAGGTGTGATGCATAGAAAGGAATGAAAAGAGCTGTCTCAAACTACAGAAAATCTACTCTGTGACAAACAGAATGCCAAGGGTATCACACTCATTCTCCTATTTGGTTCTCAGAAAACATTCCATTTATCACTCTGGATGGCTGAAGAGAATATTCCTGGCCTTACGCCTATCTATTAGTCGTTTTATAAACCAGAGGAGGAGTGAAAGCAGCAAGGAGAATGGGGAGAGAAACGAGTGTTTGCCAGGAAAAGAATTGGGCATAATTCTACCTTATAATCAGTTGGCCTTTTATTTAAGTTGTGAGTTACTATCAAAGTTTGGCAAACATTCCCAAGCATGCACTATATTCTTTTTTTTTTATTAAGGTATCATTGATATATACTTTTATGAAGATTTCACAAGAAAAACAACGTAGTTACTACATTCACCCTTATCATTGAGTCCTGCCCCATTGCAGCCACTGTCCATCAGTGTAGTAAGATGCCACAGAGTCCCTACTTGTCTTCTATGTGCTACACTCTCTTCCCCGTGACCCCACACACACCCTGTGCACTTATCATGATACCCTACAATCCCCTTCTCCCTCCCTCCCCCACCCCTCCCCTTTGGTAACCACTAGTCTCTTGGTGTTTGTGAGTCTGATGCTGTTTTGTTCCTTCAGTTTAAGCATGCACTATATTCTGGGCACAGTGCTGAAGCTGAGAACTCACATACAAATGCATCCTAATTCTTGTCTTGAGTTCTAGTGTCTTGAATAGTGGATCCTAGGATTTCTTTTTCATTGAAACCAGTGACACATCTCCTTATGAAAACATTTTGGAATCTTTCTTATCCCACCTTATAAGTCCTTCTTCAGTCATAGAATAATATCTTAAGTTCTAAGGGGATTTGAAAGTGATGTACACCTGAATGTGACTTCAAGTATTAAGTTGCTTAAAGTGTGAATTAAATTCGTCAAAAATACTCAGAATTGAATTACTATATGTTAGTGAAAAGTGACTATATTTACTTATGAACACTCAGTGGGAGCACAATTTTGATAATCATCTCCCTTTTGCTGTTTACGATTTATCTACTTGTCATTATGTTTCTGCATTTCACTGTTTGCTTACTAGTTTGTAGTAGAACAAGACTGGTTTTCTTGGAGGCTTCCTATAACATCTTTTTTCTTAAAAAAATAATTTTACAGTTGTTTCCCATTTCTTCTCTTTGTCCCCATCACTGACTCTCATTTTTCATCTCTTTTCCTTTTATCCTTTCCTACCAGCCCTACATTTGGCTACTTCCAAGACCTTGAAGAAAAGTATGAAAACAAATGAATAAACTAAAACAGATGCAATATTTCATTTACTTATAACTCTCTTTTAAATAGCTCCTAATGCTGATGTAGTAATTTTATCTTAAACACTATGTAAAGGGTATATTTTTGAAACATTTAGAGTTTCTGCAGTCATTCACCACTTTGACCATTCAGGGATAAGTGATACTGATTTTCCTCTGCTTTCACTTAAGCATTTCAGTTGCACAAATGTTTATAAGTACAAATTGTTCATAATACTACTGCATGAAACATTGTCATCATCAGTCCATGCAAGACAATTCTTGTTATTGTTGTTAGCTGGTTTTTCTCTTCTTCTTATTCTCTTATTCTAAACTTTGGTCCTCAGAGATACTCACTGTAATGTAGTCAATAGTGACAACTTCTCAGGTCAGATCCTCTATCTCCTTTCAGTGTGGGGATGCTAAATATGTAAAGACAAAATGACAATCACAAATTGACATTTACTGTGTGCTAGGATCTGACGTAAGAAGTTGTCATAATCAAAACTTATAACACCCTAAAAGGCAAACATTGTTATTATTATTTTTATCATCATCATTATTATTGCCATTTTCTGTTTTTGATACAGACATCAAGAGATTAAGAAACTTGGCTAAGCTCAAAAGGTAATATGTGGAAAATACAGTGTGTGCTGCCTAATAGTTTGGTTGAAAACCTGTGGTTTTAACTAATTAGATTGTGTTATCTAAGTGCTGTCTTTGTATTTCACTGCCAGAAAGCCCCAGGACTGGAATTGCTGATTAATATACATACATACTTTCATTAAGTGTTGCCAGATTGTTTCTAGGGTGAATGAACCAATTTAGTCCGATTTGTAGGTTGTGAGTCTTCATTATATCTATTCCCAGAACTTAATATTTTCCTGTTTTCTATTTTATAAAGTAGAAATCAGTAGCTTTAATCTGCATTTATCTATTTTCTGGTGTGTTTGAGAATCTCTTCAAAATACATATTTGTCACTTTGGTTTCCCCTTTTGTGAATTTTCTCTTAATGTTTTTAAATAAGTAAATATAAAACACAAGCACACTGATACATAGGAAGATATTGTCTTGGCTTGTCATTATTATTATTGCTATCTTTACAGTATTTTCTATTTGATTTCCTATATTTCCCATGGAATTTGGAAGAGGCACCAACCTCCTATAATTTTAGACATTCCAAGTGCATTCTCCCAGTCTTTTGCCTATCCATTAATTTTTTTTCTATAATTCCCTTTGATGAACAAATCTATAATTTTGATTATAGTAAATACAATTTTCCTTTTAAGCACATGTAATAAATAGTCATATTTTAAAAAGTGTTTCTACCTCAGGGTTCCAATATTACTCATTTATTATTTTTGTTATCATGGCAAGTTTTTCACATTTTGATACTTCATTCATTTGAAGTTAATTTTTATATATGATTGAGAGTGGGATTTATTTGTTTATTAAGCAACTCATCATTTTTGCATATATAGATTGTTTCTAGGCCATTAATTTTGTTAATCTATTCTATTTGACAGTAACTGCAAGGATGCAATACTATATTATTGTGTTTTTTTAATATGCTTTAGTTTTTTGCAACATCAGTTTCCCCTGTGTATTTGCTCTTCTATTTCATAACTATTTACCTATTATCTTTTTTTAATTGATAATATTTGTGAGTCTCCCTAAAAATTTTTTTATTTTAGATTAGAATTGTATTAAACATAAATAAATTTAGGGAGAAATGAGATCTTTACAATGTTAAATCATTTCATATATGAACACAGAATTACTCTATAGTTTCTGAGTATTTTTATGTCATTTAATAGAATTTTAAACTTCCATATTTGTAATTCATATTCTTTATGGTTAATATCTTTAAAAAGAATTGTAGTTTCTCTTGGTATTTCAAATGGTAACCTACATTTTCTGGTTGTTACTTGATCATATAAAGAATGATACTAAGGTAGGCAACCTCCTCTAGTTAGCTATAATATAACTATATATAATATAATAATTAGGTGGTTATCTTGATTTGTCTGTATAAAGAATTGTGTAAATTAATAAATTTTACAGTATTATCACTTAGTTCCCAAACTATATGATGCTCTTTTCCTCTGGCCATATACTGCATTATCTAGGACCTCCAATTCTGCATTGAACAGTAATAATAACAGAGGACAATCCTTATACTATAGTTGATCTTAAAAAGTCCTCTTTATAAAATGTATGCATTGAATGTGGTATTTACTTAGTTTTTTAGTGGCAATGGCTATCAAGTTGTAGAAGTTCAATTCTAACCCAGTTTTCTAATTTTCTTCTTAAATCATATGTACATGTTAATAAAATCCTTTTCTTCACAAGTGAGATGGTCATGTGATTTGTATCATTTCATTAATGTCAATATTTACATTTACTGATAATCTAAAGTGGAGTCATCTTTCAAGCACCAAATAGGAGATATAGTGTGCCAATATCTTTGTGATTTGTTGAAAACAATAAACGGTAAGTGAAGATAGGTAGGGTGGCTGAGTAAGCATTAGAATGTAAATCTGAAGACAGGGGTAGAATCCTCTTCTTACCAGGTCTATGTTTCTAGTATAAAACACATATCATTCTAATGAAATTTTAAAATACATTGTTGTATTTAGATGGCTAATCTTTCATTTATGATTTTTACATTTCAGCTCATAAATGAAATTGTTCTATGATCTATTTCTATCTAGTTTTGGTATCAATGTTGTCTTTAAAAAATAAGTTTTTCTTCTTTCAATTTTATTGAACTAAGGTATTATCTTGGAGAGTCTATTGGTATTTATCTTAAATCATCCAGCCAGAAACACATCATTTCATTTAGATTTTCGTTTCTGTTTGAGCTGGTGTGTCTCAAGCAGACTGAGTGAAGGAAAGAGTAATAGGAAAGGTCAGAGAGGAAAAAGAGTGAATGTTGCACCTTATGTGGGCTTTTAAAAATTTTTATTACTTTAAAAACTCTGGCTTTTTTCTTATTTTGTTTGCTTTTCCAATATATGTCTTATGTCTTTTTTTGTTTTCTTAGTTTTCCCTTTTTACTTGAAATAAAATATCTATCATAAACTTCATTTGAATAAATATATTTTCTGGTATATTTTAAAATATCCTTTTTTTAATTTGCCAAATATTATGTATATATACTTTTTTTACCTAAATGTATATTATAGACAATGTATTTTTAAATCATGATTTGGTTTTTCAAAGTTAACTGGAGAGTCTCCATCTTCTAATTAGTGAATTTAATCCACTAATAGTAGTCTATATTTACTATCATATGTTATTTCTGATATTCTACTTTGTATTTTTATATTTACCATACTTTTTTTTTCTTTTTACCACTTTACTTCCAATTAGATATCCTAAACTAATTTAATTTAGCTGGCCTGAACTGATATGTATGATTATTTTTCCAGTCACTGTCTATACCCAATTAATAGTAATACCTTCTAGTCATCTCCGTGTTTACTACAGAGGAGTGCGGGCTCTGCAGCCAGACTTCCTTGTTGAATCCTAGCCCTGTTAGTTTGGACTAGTCAACCTCTCTCTGCCTTTGTATTCTCATTTTCAAATTAAAAATAAAGAGAGAGATTACTGCATTATATTTTAGTGAGGATTATGTAAGTAAACATAGGTGAAGCATTTCAAAACATATTTCACATGCAGTAAGCCTATAATAAATGTCAGTTATGAGTATTATATCTCAAACATATTCAGAATCTTAATATGTTGTTACCTCTCTGTCCAATCCCTCTTCCTCCAAATTCCTCTTTCTCTAGAGCACATACATGTACCATTTTGGTATGATTTGAAATCTTCATTCTGGAGTTTTAGAGATATGCTTTATTGTTAGTCTTACTCATTTAGACAATATCAAACTTGTGAACAGTTTCACTTACTTTACTTCCCACATCTCATTGCTAACTCTTGGATTTATTGCTCTTGATGCTGAAAATTTCCTCTAAGAGTTATTTTAAAAGGATTCAGTTGTGAATGTCTTCTAAGACCTTTTATAACAGTACACATCTATGTTTTGGCCTCAAATTTTATTGCTTCTCAGCTGAAAATGATATTCCTAGATCAAAGTTCTTTTCCTTCAACACTGGAAATACATTGTTTTCTTTTATCCACTGCTATTGTTGATATGCATGATGCCCAATTCTTAATTTTAAAGTGATCTGCTTTTATTGTTTTGAAAATTATTAAATTTAAAATTTGGTTTGCGATATTTAAATATTACAAATATTATAATTTAAAATATTAACCATAGTATACTTAAGTGTGGATTTTTTAAAAATCTGTTTTCTTTGATAGTCCATGAATGATTTCCAGCATGTTTATGTATTTCTTTAATTCTAGAAAATTCTTATTCCTTAGTTCTTTATTTTCTCTCCTTGATTTATTTCTCTTTGAAGGTTCATAAAACACAGTATGGGGAATATTTAGAAATATCTGAAGAATTTTGGTATTTGCAAACTGAAAAGGGCCTATTGGTACCTAGTACCACTTTGATTTGCAATTTGCCGTATCTTAGATGGAAGACAGATAATAATTTTCTGAAGCATGAGAGGAACTGGGCAGTTGGTAATTAGTCTCGAAACGTTCAACAAAGAGATCTACTGGCTTCAAATTTACAGTTGATTCAACATTTAAATTTGACCCTCAAATAACAGCAGAGCTAATAGAAGAACGAATCATGGTCAACAGGTCACACACAATCTAAAAAAAATTAATAATCGATTATCAAGTCCTTTTAACGCTAATCTTTAAATATATCTCCAATCCATTCACATAATTTTATTGCCACTGACATTGGCTACTATACTATTTTTCCTGAAACCTTTTAAGAGCTTTCTTTGTACCTAAAGTACAAACTCATTATCCCAGCACACAATGTCCCTCATCATTGCCCTTTAGTTTTTTGTTTCTGCTACATCTCTTCACCTTTGCCAATCTGGATTTCTTAGACTTCCTCAATTTATCATTCCCTCTCTTTCTTCCTTGGACTTTCATATTTATATTCTTTTCCATGAACACTTTGTTCATTACTCATCTCCCCTGGCAATTTCTTATACATCCCTCAAGTCTTAGTTTAAATGCTGGAAGCACTCCATAATGAAACCAAGTATATTGCCCCTTTATAATATTCATTACAATGTGAAGCAACTTTCTATTTCCATTTATTTTTCTCTATTCCCTCTTGGGGTAGAAGTTTTGTGAGGGCAGGGACTTAATCTTATTGCACCCCAAACACCTAGTGGTGGCCACAACATTGTTAGCTTACATGAATGAGTGAAAAATGAAACAAACAGTAAGAAAACTGCAGAGTGCTACCATCCAGTAAGCATGCTGTGCTTGCCTGCTTAATCTTTATAAGACTGTGCTTCAGTGGAATAAATAAGAAAATGCTGATCCCAAGCAATTTTTTATAAAAAACTGGACATTAAGTATTTATTTCACATCAATAGTGAATTATATTAGCTTTTCTATTCACACTTTATTTCTTCTTTCAAATACAACACTTACAATGGTTTACTCAACTGGAGCTTGTCTTTTATAGAGATGATGGTGCAGCTCATAAATGGCTGAGAATCTCTGGAGGTTGCTCCTAAAGTTGTGCACTTCCTAAGCCCCTGTCATCACACAGAGATAATTATTTGTATGATTTATGTGCTTGCAAAGAACCTTTGTTCAAGATAACTTTCCCAATTACTTCCATTGTGTAACTGTCACAGTACCTTGAGAATCGGAATCTTTCTCTACCCTTATGGTTCTTGTTTTGGTTTATATATAGGTCTGATAATTGATTAGATTTGTGATATATAGGTCAAAGGATTGCCTTTTCTCTTCCCTTGGTTCTGAACAGTATATGGGTAATCTGAGTGATTCGGTTTGAGTAATTGAAAGGTAAACTGCTTAGGGTGATTTTGGTTTTTAAAATTCTTAGGTTATTACATTTTTAAAATATAATTTAGATTTTCACCAAACTGTTAATAGAAAAAAAACTAATTAAAAATCTTTTAACCTGCACTAAAAAAACTTTACATAAAAATAACTATTTATATGAACAAATACTTAAATAAAATATTTTATTTACAGGTAATGTTCAAAGATTACATACAAACCGTTTTGCTATTCTGAGTAAGAGGTATTTAAAGTAATATAACAATTCATGGTCCTCAAAGGAAAAATCTTTGCTTTTATGGCCATTTTCCACCAAATAAAAGAAAATAGCCCTATCAAATATTGTTTGAAATACATTGCATTTCAATGGAATAGTTGGAACAGTAACATGCCATTTGCAGTCAAATTTTATGTGTATCTTTACTCATTTTGCAGCCAAGAGAATAAAAAGACATTGCAAAATGCTATTAAAAATAACCTTCCTTTTATGTTTTACATTATCCGTGCTATTTTTTTCTTTATCTTTAGTTCATTTTTTTCCTTCTAATTCCAGATGAAATGCTAATGTGTTGAGGTCATTTATCATCAGACTTTACCCCACACTTTAACTAGTTTGATTACTTTTAAGGAAAGTTTGGCAAAAAATCCGAAATTAATTCAATAAAACCTATATTTAAATGAAATATGTAGGACTTGTATCCTAGAATAGCTATTACTTTTTTAATGAACCTATAATGTGGATATAAGGGATTGCAAGGCTTTCCACTGTATTAAAGATGAAATAAAAAATAGTAAGCCTACTGTACAATATAGTGCCTACAGTTAATATACTGTATCATGTAATTAAACATTTGCTAAAATGGTAGATCTTATGCTGTGTTCCTATCACAGAAATGTAACAATGCTAATAATTCAAATAAAGAGGGTAGGAGGAAACTTCAGGGGTGACGAACATGCTTATGGCATAGATTGTGGTAATGGTTTCACAACTGTACATCTATCTCCAAACTCATCAACTTGTATACATTAAATATATACAGCTTTTTGTAGTAAACCTCAATAAACCAG
Organism: Manis javanica; assembly: GCF_040802235.1. Lineage (NCBI taxonomy): Eukaryota > Metazoa > Chordata > Mammalia > Pholidota > Manidae > Manis > Manis javanica. The sequence goes on from NC_133157.1 coordinate 57,020,588, forward strand.
TTTAAAACAATATTAAGTTACCACTACCTGTATTTAGATACTTATAGAAAATTATTTGGTTCTCTAAATTGTTATATCTTAAGGAAACTGTATGTGACATTGGACTATATATGTTTCATTTTTTCTAGGTTTTTAAATTTAGATAAATAATGATTTTGTTTTCTCATGGGGTATAGACTCATATAATAAGAGCTAACATTCACCAAGAGCTGTTGGCAGGTCAGATGCTGTTTTCAACATGATTTCTAAATCTTACTTTTTTCTTCTGATAATAGTAGTGTTCAAACTCTACAAAAAGACTGAAGTTTTGGTGAGGTTAATGACCATATCAGGTTGAGACAGCTGATGAGTAGTAGGGGTGTGGCAGGGAAAACATTTTGGTAATTGTAGGAATGGTCCAGCTCCTTCCATCAAGTGGTCATTAACTCTTTTAACCTGAAAGGACTGAGAGAAAAATCAAGAATTTATTGTCAAACAAAGAAAAGTTACCCCTTATTAGTAACTTAACAAACGAGTCTGATGTTCACTAACTGGTTGTTTTAAGAAACAGAATTAATAATATTAGAGGTAAATACTCTCAAGATAGATATTTTTCCAAGTAATATCAAATATTTAATTTACTGATCTAAATAATTTTTACTGATTATCACTAAGCATTCCTATATTTCAGAAAAGCTATTGTACTCTAATTCCTGAATCAAAAGAAAGAGTAAAATAAGTTTAACATAAAGTTTAGAGGGAATGTAGCATTGAGTTAGTTATTTTATTGCTAGCTCTTGAAAAATTATGTCTCATTTATGATCTTTCTGTCAACATTTGTTAAAATTGCTATAGGTACCCATATAAATGGGTACCAATGTATTTATGAATATTTGCTACAGTTCTCTTTGGAAATATGTATAATAAAAAATTATAAAATCTGATTCTTTAAATTCCAAGCCTTTGGAAAGAAAACTAGAAGAAAAAAAAAATATTTTATTGATGCACTATAGACAAATGTTCAAAACTTTAGGCAAGTGAAATTTTTAACCCCCACCTCTGCCACATTAAGAAAATCATCTTCATTTAGTAAATGATGCAGACAAAAGCCAATCATCGCTAAGGCATAGAGTTCTAAATAGCATTTTAAATTTTGTATGCACACACATATGGCAGGCAGTTATTTTTGTTACTGGTAGGAAAGAATTTTCCCCAAAATTAAGTCCTGTAAATGCCATCATCCCTATTATGGTACCATGTCCCATTTTGGAGATCTTCAATTTAACATTCACAGTTGAAGTGTTTGAGACCACAAGGCTCGGGGCATGTTATTACTTGTAATTATCCTGAGACTCAACTTTAATCTAGTGGTCTGTGAGCGTTTTAGGCATAAGCCAGGCATTTACTGAAGGATGAGGAAGGACAGCTGCTTGGAACGAGCACAGGCATCTCTAGAAGCCTTTACTGGTGTCTATTTATCTTTAGGTGTGATACATTCTCCTCTGAAGTACTCAAATCTTCCTTTATTCTGTGTGAAAAACACCAAGGAGAAAAATTTGAAGTCAATCTTTTTGGAAATGTTAACATATGGAGAATATTCCTATATAAAAGATGTTTGTAAACTTAAGAATGTAGGAAAATTTGGAGACCTTATTCTTTTGGAATATAAATGACTTCGGTTTTAATATGATCATAAATGTGACAACCTGTGTGGAGTATATGAGCCTACATCTTAGTAGTTATGAGTGAGCTGATGTAAGTCACGTAAATTTTCCTTACCTCAGTTCCTTGTTCTTTTTCTTAGTGAAAAACAGCCTTGCATATTTTTTTATTTTGGTATCATTAATCTACAATTACATGAGGAACATTATGTTTACTAGACTACCCCCATCAGCAAGCCCCCGTCCCACAAACCCCATTACAGTCACTGTCCATCAGCATAGTAAGATGCTGTAGAATCACTACTTGTCTTCTCAGTGTTGCACAGCCCTCCCAGTGCCCGCCCTTTATACATGCTAATCGTAATACCCTCTTTCTCTCCCCCCATTATCCTTCCCTTCCCACCCATCCACCCCAGTCCCTTTCCCTTTGGTAACTGTTAGTCCATTCTTGGGTTCTGTGATTCTGCTGCTGTTTTATTCCTTCAGTTTTTCTTTGTTCTTATAATCCACATATGAATGAAATCATATGGAACTTGTCTTTCTCCGCCTGGCTTATTTCACTGAGCATAATACCCTCTAGCTCCATCCATGTTGTTGCAAATGGTAGGATCTGTTTTCTTGTTATGGCAGAATAATATTCCATTCTGTATATGTACCACCTCTTATTTATTCATTCATCTACTGAGGGAAATTTAGGTTGCTTCCGTTTCTTGGCTATTGTAAATAGTGCTGCGATAAACATAGGGGTGCATCTGTCTTTTTCAAACTGGGCTGTTGCATTCTTAGGGTAAATTCCTAGAAGTGGAATTTCTGAGTCAAATGGTATTTCTATTTTGAGCTTTTTGAGGAACCTCCATACTGCTTTCCACAATGCTTGAACTAATTTACATTCCCACCAGCAGTGTAGGAGGGTTCCCCTTTCTCCACATCCTCGCCAACAGTTGTTTGTCTTTTGGATGGTGGCGATACTTACTGGTGTGAGGTGATGTCTCATAGTTGTTTTAATTTGCATTTCTCTGATAACTAGCGATTTGGAGCATTTTTTCATATATCTGTTGGCCATCTGAACTTCTTCTTTGGAGAACTGTCTGTTCAGCTCCTCTGCCTATTTTTAATTGGATTATTTGTTTTTTGTTTGATGAGGTGCGTGAGCTCTTTACATATTTTGGATGTCAACTCCTTATTGGATCTGTCATTTATAAATATATTCTCCCATACTGTAGGATACCTTTTTGTCCTATTGGTGGTGTCCTTTGCTGTACAGAAGTTTCTCAGCTTAATATAGTTCCACTTGTTCATTTTTGCTTTTGTTTCCCTTGCCCGGAGAGATATGTTCATGAAGAAGTCGCTCATGTTTATGTCCAAGAGATTTTTGTCTAGTTTTTTCTAAGAGTTTTACGGTTTCATGACTTACATTCAGGTCTTTGGTGCATTTAGAATTTATTTTTGTGTATGGGATTAGACAATGATCCAGTTTCATTCTCTTACATGTAGCTGTCCAGTTTTGCCAACACAAGCTGTTGAAGAGACTGTCATTTCCCCATTGTATGTCCATGGTTCCTTTATTGTATATTAATTGACCATGTATGTTTGGGTTAATGTCTGGAGTCTCAATTCTGTTCTACTGGACTGTGGCTCTGGTCTTGTGCCAGTACCAAATTGTCTTGATTACTGTGGCTTTGTAGTAGAGCTTGAAGTTGGGTAGTGAGATCCCCCTTACTTTATTCTTCTTTCTCAGGATTGCTTTGGCTATTCGGGGTCTTTGGTGTTTCCATATGAATTTTTGTATTATTTGTTCCAGTTCATTGAAGAATGTTGCTGGTAGTTTCATAGGGATTGCATCAAATCTGTATATTGCTTTGGGCAGGATGGCCATTTTGACGATATTAATTCTTTCTACCCATAAGCATGGGATGAGTTTCCATCTGTTAGTGTCCCCTTTAATTTCTCTTAAGAGTGACTTGTAGTTTTCAGGGTATAGGTCTTTCACTTCCTTGGTTAGGTTTATTCCTAGGTATTTTATTCTTTTGATGCAATTGTTAATGGAATTGTTTTCCTGATTTCTCTTTGTGCTAGTTCATTGTTAGCGTATAGGAAAGCAACAGATTTGTGTGTATTAATTTTGTATCCTGCAAGTTGCTGAATTTCGATATTAGTTCTAGTAGTTTTGGAGTGGAGTCTTTAGGGTCTTTTACGTACAATATCATGTCATCTGCAAATATTGACAGTTTGACTTCTTCTTTACCAATCTGGATGCCTTGTATTTTTTTGCTTTGTCTTATTGCCGTGGCTAGGACCTCCAGTACTATGTTGAATAACAGTGGGGAGAGTGGGCATTGCCCCTGTCTTGTTCCCAATCTTTGAGGAAAACCTTTCAGCTTCTCGTTGTTAAGTATGATATTGGCTGTGAGTTTATCATATATGGCCTTTATTATGTTGAGGTATTTGCCCTCTATATCCATTTTGTTGAGAGTTTTTGTCATGAATGGATGTTGAATTTTGTCGAATGCTTTTTCAGCATCTATGGAGATAATCATGTGGTTTGTGTCCTTTTTTTTGATGTGGTGGATAATGTTGATGGATTTTCGAATGTTGTACCATCCTTGCATCCCTGGGATGAATCCCATGGTACATGATTTCTTGATGTATTTTTGAATTCTGTTTGCTAATATTTTGTTGAGTATTTTTACATCTATGTTCGTCAGGGATATTGGTCTGTAATTTTCTTTTTTGTGGGGTCTTTGCCTGATTTTCATATTAGGGTGATACTGGCTTCATAGAATGAATTTGGAAGTGTCCCCTCCTCTTCTATTTTTTGGAAAACGTTAAGGAGAATGGGTATTATATCTTCTCTGTATGTCTGATAAAATTCTGTGGTAAATCCATCTGGCCTGGGGGTTTTGATCTTGGGTAGTATTTTTGATTACCACTTCAATTTTGTTGCTGGTAATTGGTTTGTTTAGATTTTCTGTTTCTTCCTTCGTCAGTCTTGGAAGGTCGTATTTTTCTAGGAAGTTGTCCCTTTCTTCTAGGTTTTCCAGCCTGTTAACATATAGGTTCTCATAGTATTCTCTAATGATTATTTGTATTTCTGTGGGGTCTGTTGTGATTTTTCCTTTCTCGTTTCTGATTCTGTTGATGTATGTAGATTCTCTTTTTCTCTTAGTAAGTCTGGCTAGGGCTTATCTATTTTCTTAATTTTCTCAAAGAACTAGCTCTTGATTTCATTGATTTTTTCTATTGTTTTATTATTCTTAATTTTATTTATTTCTTCTCTGATCTTTATTATGTCCCTCCTTCTGCTTATTTTGGGCCTCATTTGTTCTTCTTTTTCCAGTTTCATTACTTGTGACTTTGGACTATTCATTTGGGATTGTTCTTCCTTCTTTAAATCGGCCTGGATTGCTATAAACTTTCCGCTTAGAACTGCTTTTGCTGCGTTCCACAAAAGTTGGGGCTTTGTACTGTTGTTGTCATTTGTCTCCATATATTGCTTTATCTCTATTTAATTTGGTAATTGATCCATTGATTATTTAAGAGCATGTTGTTAAGCCTCCATATTTTGTGAGCATTTTTGTACAGTTTATTTCTAGTTTTATACCTTTGTGGTCTGAGAAGTTGGCTGGTAGAATTTCAAACTTTCTGAATTTACTGAGGCTCTTTTTGTGGCCTAGTATGTGGTATATTCTGGAAAATGTTTCATGTGTACTTGAGAAGAATGTGTATACTGCTGCATTTGGGTGTAGAGTTCTGTACATGTCTATTAGATCCATCTGTTCTAGTGTGTTGTTCAGTGCCTCTGTGTCCTTACTTATTTTCTGTCTGGTGAATCTATCCTTTTGAGTGAGTGGAGTGTTGAACTCCCCTAAAATGAATGCATTGCATTCTCTTTCCTCCTTTAATTCTGTAAGTATTTGTTTCAGATATGTTGGTGCTCCTGTATTGGGTGCATATATATTTATAATGGTTATATCCTCTTGTTGGACTGACCCTTTTATCATTATGTAATGCCCTTCTTTGTCTCTTGTGACTTTCTTTGTTTTGAAGTCCATTTTGTCTGATACTAGTACTGCAACACCTGTTTTTTCTTCCTGTTGTTTGCATGAAATAAATTTGTCCATCCTTTGACTTTTAGTCTGTGTATGTCTTTGGGTTTGAGGTGAGTCTCTTGTAAGCAGCATATAGATAGGTCTTGCAGCAGCATGTAGATAGGTCTTGCTCTTTTATCCATTCTATTACTCTGTGTCTTTTGATTGGTGCATTCAGCCCATTTACGTTTAGGGTGATTATTGAAAGATATGTACTTATTGCCATTGCACGCTTTAGATTCATGGTTACCAAAGGTTCAAGGGTAGCTTCTTTACTATCTAGCCATCTAACTTAACACACTTGTTAAGCTATTATAAACACAGTCTGATTATTCTTTATTTCTCTCCCTTCTTATTCTTCCTCCTCCATTCTTTATATGTTAGGTATTTTATTCTGTGCTCTTTTGTATTTCCTGTGATTATTTTTGTGAGTAGCTGATTTTATTTTTTGCCTGCATTTACTATTTGTTTGGTCTGCTTTCTTTGCTGTGATTTTATTTTCTCTGGTGACATCTATTTAGTCTTAGGAGTACTTCCATCTGGAGCAGTCCCTTTAAAATATCCTATAGAGGTGTTTTATGGGAGGTAAATTTCCTCAACTTTTTCATGTCTGGGAATTGTTTAATCCCTCCTTCATATTTAAATGATGATCATGCTGGATACAGTATTTTTGGTTCAAGGCCCTTCTGTTTCATTGCATTACATATATCATGCCATTCTCTTCAGGCCTTTAAGGTTTCTATTGAGAAGTCTGATGATAGCCTGATGGGTTTTCCTTTGTAGGTGACCTTTTTTCTCTCTCTGGCTGTCTTTAATACTCTGTCCTTGTCCTTGATCTTTGCCATTTTAATTACTATGTATCTTGGTGTTGTCTTCCTTGGGTCCCTTATGTTGGGACTTCTGTGGGCTTCCATGGTGTGAGAGACTATTTCCTCCCACAGTTTGCAGAAATTTTCAGCAATTATTTCTTGAAATACTCTTTCTATCCCTTTTTCTCTCTCATTCTGGTATCCCTATAATGCGACTATTGTTCTGTTTGGATTGGTCACACAGTTCTCTTAGTATTCTTTCATTCCTGGAGATCATTTTATCTCTCTCTGCCTCAGCTTCTCTGTGTTCCTCTTCTCTGATTTCTATTCCATTAGTGGCCTCTTGCACCTCATCCCGTCTGCTCTTAATACTTTCAGAGATTATTTTATTTCTGTATTCTCCCTCCTAACTTGATCCTTTAGCTCTTGCATATTTCTCTCTATGTCCATCAGCATGGTTATGACCTTTGTTTTGAATTCTTTTTCAGGAAGATTGGTTAAATCTATCTCACCAGGCTCCCTCTCAGGGGTTGTCTGGGTGATTCTGGACTGTATCAGATTCTTCTGCCTTTTCATGGCTATAGAGTTCCTGATTGCTGGTTGCCTTGCCCTCCTAGAACAAAGTCCATGGGCAGTTGGCACGTGTGTTAGTTGGGCTGCCTCTGCTGGTTACCTGCACATGGGGAGCAGCTTCCGGTTTTATCTTGAGCCACCATGGGTGGGGCAGCCATTGGGGCAGCCCAGAGCCCCACGGGGAGAGGCAGGCACACCGAATGTGCTCTCCTATGAGAACGGTGACCCTTAGCATCCTGTCCCAGCTTCCTCTGTCTGTGCGTGCTGGCGGGGCCTCTGAGTCTCACCCAGGTGGCTGTGGATGAAGCTCTGGGCAGTTGCTGTGGGTGCAGCTGCTCTCAGGCATCTCCCATGCTATGGTGGTGCTGCACTGGAGGGAGAATGGATGGGAGAGTGTTTATCGCACTGAGGGGCTTCAGAGCTGCGCTACCTCCCAGGGGTCTGGAGCACCTGAATTTCCCCGGGATTCCCAGCTGCTGGGCTGAGTGTGCTGGGATGCTTCTATCCAGCTGTGAGGCCCTGTCCCTTTAAGACTTTCAAAAAACTCTCGCTTTTCTTTTGTCTCAGGGGTGCCAGCTGTGGGGATCCACTTGCAGATTTTACTGTTCTGTTTTCCTAATATCCAGCACACCACACAATGTGTAGCTGTGCTCCTGGTTCGGATGACTAGGGCTGGGCATTTAGCAGTCCTGCGCTTTCACTCCCTCCCCACTCTTGACTCCTCTCCTCTTGCTGGGGAGCTGGGGTGTGGGGGCTGCTCGGGTGCAGCTTGTGTCTTACCCCCTTTGTGAGGTGCTGGGTTCTTGCAGATGTAAATATAGCCTGGCTGTTGTCCTGTATCTTCTGGTCTCTCTTTTAGGAATAGTTGGATTTGTTGTATTTTCAAAAATATATATGGTTTTGGGAGGAGATTTCTGCTGCCTCCATCTTGGCTGCTCCTCCATCCTTGCATATTTTACAAGTGTTTTGTAACCTTTAGTTATTTATACTAGTTTTAAATTTTTCTAATGTATTTTCTAAGAATCCCAAATACTCCTAACAAGATTTTTTAAAAAATACCAAAAAATACTACAGTGCAAGAGCTCATACTTCACATTAAATTTTCCCAACACAAATATATGTAATCATAATACAATGTTAATGTAAAACTGTGCCATCTGGAATCATACTAACATTATATTCCAAATAAAAATAGAAGAAACATCACCATACTCTATTCTATGATGTGAATTATTTGTCAGGTAATAAATACTTCCTAATAAATAGTGGCTTCACATTTACAAGGGAAAGGGGGGACTCGTGACATTTATGTGACAATAGAATCTTGACCCATTCTCCATGTGTTTCATTTAAATTAACATTTGTATTTATATGTATGTACCAATGCCTTCTCCCTAAGATACAGCAAGTCCCTCCCAGTAATAAGGTCTGTCTTTGATCAGGCATGAATTTGGTTTACTTCTCACATACACACTAGAACCCAATGTTAAATGTTGATTGGCCCAGCTTTTACTAGCAGGCCTATCTCAAGTTGATTGTGAGGCAGTAGAATGCAGTTGCATCTCTATAATATACACTTTCTCGAAAAGGCCCCAACATCTGCCATAGCCACATTGTTTCTCTCTCTACAGTTCAGTCTTGCATTAAATGAGGCTGGAAGAAAGTCAGCTATGAATAAACTGACAAGCCTCATCAAAGGTGATCAGAACCAGAATGGACATGATTGGGTGACTCAGAGAATTATGGGTCATGCTAGAAATGATTCAAGTAACAAGATCACTTTCAAGTAATCCCATTGCTGAGATTTCACCTACTTATTTGTGTATTTTATTAGTATCATAATGACAATATTTTAATTTTAGTCTTTAAGATGAGTGAAACACTATCAGTCTTAGAAAAACTCTGTGAACTAGATGGTGATGTAAATATATGAATATTCAGGCTGTAAGAGATTTTAACTTGTCCTTGAAGTTACATTTTAAGCATTGACAGTCTACCAGCAGCTAGGTGATCATTTATAACACTACTTAAAAACAAAGATGTGCCTCCAGAACTAAATGATTTTTCCAGTATGTCAACCTTTAGACTTTGATTCCTTAAGAGGCCCACTAGATAGATATCTGGTCTAAGATAAAAATAGTTTTGATATTCCATTGTTGAAATAATTTACCAACCAATCTTTGGGACTTGAAATAAATTCTTATAAAGCCAGGATGATATTGTTTGTCCCCTTGATATATTATTCAAGAAAAATATAACACCGTATCTTGAAACATCAGAACAGATTTCCTCTCTCTTTTCCACTAATGTTTCTGGGCTATGAAAAAATACCTTGGTGGGTAAAATGTATGTTTAAGGTACAGAAAGTATATTTTTTTAGGCTTAGATAAAACTCACAAAAAACTTATTTCTGTTGTGAAAGTCTTTATGGGATGTTCTTTGGGGCACTTGATCTTGTTTTTATTCAACAAATATTTCTGAATTGCCTGCTATGTGGCAGGCACAGAGATGTAATGCTACTAGACTACACAAGTACTGATTGCATCTCATTGAAATCAAGGAAGTGAACTTGATGGGAATTGTGCTGGATGTGGGAGGTGTTACTGAATTAGTGTCCAGTCCTAGTAATTTTAAAGTTATTGTTATGAATATTTTCATATCCACAGTTTCTATTAGTATAAAGATAAGCTATTGGTAAAGGAAAATAAACATTAGAATGGACCTAGAGGGTATTATGTTCAGTGACATAAGCTAAACAGAGAAACAAATACCATGATTTCACTTATTTGTGGAATATAAAAACAAAGCAAAACAGAATGAACAAAACAGCAGTAGACGCACAGACGCTGAGAAACGGCTAATGGTTATCATGGGGGAAGGATAGGTGGGTGAAGTAGGTGAAGGAGGTAGAGTAACTAAATCTCAATCATAATATAAATTGGTCATGGTGATGAAAGTATGGCACAGAGAATACAGTCAGTAGTTCTGTGCTATCTGTGTGGAGACAGATAGTAACTACACTAGTTGGGGTGAGTTACATTATGTATATAATTGTTGAATCACTATGCTGTATACTTGTAACCAATATAATATTATATAACAACTATACCTCAATTTTAAAAATCCATAGGAAAAGAAACATAAAAAGGAAATAAAAATAACATGAGGTTTAAAATTGTAGTGTCTGTATGTTGAATAATAAATCTGTGACTAAATATGTTGTTGAAAAAACATGATGGCCATGACTTCCAAAACATGATTTTAGTTCTCTCAAAGAATAATTTAGTTATAGGTAAGAATCTTCCAAAGTATCTATGCCCATTTGGAGGCACCTCACCACTTGCTTTCAGTGAACACTTAGAAAAGAAAGAGGTCTGTGCCGAGCTATTCTCAGTGATGTTACCGAACAGCAGCCGAGGATCAGATTCTGGGAACCATCACTCCCACTGCAGGCAGGAGCTGTGACCACAGTTGCCTGCTTAGGCTTAAATGCATTGACTCATTTGATTCTGCAAGATTTTCCTATCAGTCTTTGGAATTCTTGATAAACTAAAGTCTCATCTATGTTCTCTAATTTGAATGCCAAATTTGAATAATACCTCCTTTGCATTTTGTAACAGAAGAAGAAAAATTACATATTTTCTCTAATCCTTTGGCATCTTTTTCTTTGCTTAGTTGAATGCATTTATTATAGCTACTTTGAATTTTTTTCGTCTAAATCCAATATCTGGATCCACTTGGAACTTTATATTGTGTATTCTGAATATGGGTCAACTTTTCTAATTTCTTTGCAGGTCTACTAATTTTTTGAAAATTGAGCATTATAAATAATACATTTTGGAGATTTCCAGCCTGAAATCTGATCTTGTGGCACCTTTTACTGGCAAGGCTGTGGAGTTTTATTTCCTGCAGCACTAACAATGGAGTTTAGACAGTGCCCTTAGGCCAGAAAACCACAATAGAGATTAGATTTTCCTCTGGAGTCTTTCTGCTTAGGGCATTTTATAGTATTTTTAGTTGGGCTGCTTTAATTTTTTTTTCTCCAGTATATAATTATTATTTGTGTAAGGTACAACTACCTCGGTCGACTGCCATTACAATAAACGTTCCTGCCTTTTCATTTGTATTCATAGATTTTCTCTATTAGGACTCAGATGTGAATGCATTGATGGGATGAGGAGCATAGGGGTCAGCTACTAGTAACTGTTATTTTCAGAATCTTCCCTCCATTCTGCAGGCTGTCTGTGTATTTGAGCCAGGCCTATTCTCTACCTTTTTTTTCTTTTTGATAGACTATCTCTCAGAAATCACAAACTCCGAACAGATTGACTGGCCTCTTCTAGTCTATTAGAAATGGTAAACCTTAGAGGGAAATAAACCAAAGATTAAGCTATAGTTACCCTACTTTACTTTCATATCTATCTGCCCTTGAGTCTGGATAAGGTAAGCTTTTTTAGAATTAATTGCTAGGCCAGTGGGATATACACATATTTTTTTATTTTTTTCTCAAACAGAGCTGAACACTCCAGTTTGTTTTACTTTTGTCTGATATTCATAGAAAAAGTAAGTTTTTCACTTATGCAGTTAGCCATTGAATTAGTGAGTGACAGATCTCTTTTCTTTTAATAAACACCCTTTTGGCTAAAAACTTTATATTGGAAAATGAAAGATTAAAACATTTTTCTTTCTTTCTTTCTTTATGGGAAGATACACTGCTGCTTTGGTATTTCCAGAGAAAGAGAAGCACAAAAGATGCTGTACTTGTGATTTTTCTGTTAGATCTCTATAGAGATTTTAAAAGGCAAATGTTAGGAATAAGAGCCCATGCGGAGGCAAGGTATCATAAAGGACATGGCTAACTCCAGGCATAGAGCAGCTGCAAAAACATCATTTCTACTGCAGATAATTGTGTAGATCATTACACAGACGTTTTAAATAGTACTACCTATTATAATGAACAGTAGATTAAAAAAAACAAATTAGTAATAAAATATCTTTTAAATCTCATGATTCAATAAATACCTCTATGTGGATTAAATGACTGAATAAAAATATATTGGTAAGATACAAATCTTATCACATCATTAGTAAAATTTTAAATTTATTTCAACAAATGCAATGCTTATTTGTATATATTTATAATAATATTTTAGAAGATAATCGTATCACAACACAATATTAAACACAAATATTTTTAGCACTTGAAAGTGTTCTACCAATTTTTTAAGTATTGTTTCAAGGAAAAAAATTGAATGGTCTCTGTTAGCTCTGTATTATATGCTAAGGTACCATGAGCTCTGCCCATCAAGGTCAGATTGATGCTCAAATCACAGTGCACCTTCTCCTGGCTCCTCGCAAGGTTGTAGTTTGATGGGCATTTTGGTCTTCTCCATCTCTTACACAGCAGCAACTATTAGAGCTGCATTGGTAGAAGGTGAGTTTGAACTTTATCTATCTTGCCCTGAAGCAGAAATAATAGTCTCAGAGGTTTTGGATGAAGGCTGAAGAAAACTAAATAGAAAACTTCATAAATCAATCTTTTAAAAATTCCATATACTTACTTCCAATTCTAAGTTATCTCATACTGTACATATAATGTTTTCCTAAAAATTACAATTCACAGAGGATATTCTGTTCCCTAATAGCTAAATAGGTAATAAAATTTTTAATAGATTCTATCCTGTAGACAGAATCTCTAACAGTAAGTTTCTAAAATTTGGACATATTCTTGAACATTCTTTTCCCTAACAAATGAACCTGCAGTCCATCTGTATATACAATTGAGATTAAAGGTATGCTACTTTCAGCATGTCAGAAAATTCTATCATTACTCCAATTTTTTCACTTTTATAATTCTTCTGTTTGATTACTAGTAACAATAAATTTAAATTAACATTTGCCCCATTATGTGAAGAAATGAAATGTAATTGCCATAAAATATGCACATTTTTCAGATTCTACTTGAAGATTTCTACAGGTTTAATAATGACCGAGTCAGTGCATTACTGGTGGGCAGCATGTAATACAATAGCTCATCCTAGGTTATTTCCTTTTAAGATGAAACATATGTGGGTTTGGGATGTTTAACAACCAAGGATCACCTGTGATATGTAATAGATATGTGGATTTTTATAGGCTAAATCTAAGTATCCTTACATCCTCATGATCAATCAATGAAAGGGAATATGCACTTTACTACTTCAATATGTTCATTTTTAACTGACTGACAATTTATTTACACAAGTGTGCAGTGCTCAGATATCATCATCTGTAAGTGTATCCTTGTATAACCATGATGCTCAAAACTGAATGAGGTTTAGTTCCATTATTAGTAGAGAAGGGTCTCTGAAGGACTGTCTCTAAGATCCCCCTTCAAGTTCACGTCAGTCTCAACCTACTCTGTAGGCCACTGCTAGCCATGTTTATTATGAAAAAACTGTATGCTTTTTTAAGAGTAAGCACCTGTAAAATCCAAGCAGGCGAATGCAGTACTTTAGATTTATAAGACTCTTGTATTTGAATGCTCAATAAAAATTATGAAAGTGATTAATTTGTCTTGTTTTATGTATCAAATATTTTAAAAGAAAGGAGGTACCATAATAGTCTTAGAGATATTATGCACATTTTGAGGTACTGAGCATAACTGGTTATTTTAAACCTGAAGGGTATAAAAGAAGTCAGCATTATCTGATGAAAATAAAACTACTAAGAAACTATTTCAGAAGCAGGTGGTGCATGGACAAAGTATCTGATGGATATTTTTGGATATTTTAGTGGAAATGCCTGATGCTTTGCCATCTCTCTTTTATTTCAGTTAAACATATTAATATCCCAAGTTTGTTGAAAGTGTGTTATTTTTATCTTTTTCCAAGTGCTAGGGAAAAAGAGCAATTTTGTTTACTCCCAGGTGGCTTAAATTTGATTTGAACTCACAGCAGAGTTTGCACTGATGAATAGCTTTTCATTGAACATGAATAAATTGAGAAATTCAGATTAGTCAGCCACTTTTTCTTCATAATTTAAATTCCTGAGAAGAAGCATTTAGCAAAAATAGAACACAAAGGGTTGTGCAGTTGATGAATTGCACCTGATGACTAGCTGAATTAATAAAACTATTAACAAATTAGACACCAAAGCTTCTTTTCAGAATATTTATGAAAATGATTGTTTTCAGTAAACAAAGAAAGAAAGGAGCATTGGCATCAAAAAAGAACAAATGTTTTGTTCAGTTAATATGCAGAATGGTAGGATGTTACCAACAGAAGCTTGAAACAACAAGCTTTCCAACACATTTTTTTTTACTGTGTTGTGTTCTTTTTTTGCTTTGCTAGTGCCTTAACTACTATCTCTAATAATTAAAATTAAAAACTAGACATTCTCACTCTCTCTGTATAAATATGTATACATTTAAATGTCTTCTACTTTTTACAGAGTTCATCCCTTTAAAAGTTTCATATTTCTCCAAATATATAAGCATGATATTATATTTAGATAGGTGTAATTATTTTAGATTTTTAATTTTATTTTAGAGAAAATATTTCCTTAGCATTCCAAATCTTGTAGTGTATCTGTAGCAAGCATGTGAATTTATCTTCTATTTGTTTAATTCATTTATTAACTATTTTAAGACATTATTGTCATGACACTAAATTTGACACCATTTTATTAATTTTAAAGCACTAAATCTTTTAAGACATTAATCTTTTATCATTTAGCAACTAAACAAAACATTTTACTAGCCACAATTTTATTTATAAGAATAGGAAAAGGTTACAAAACAAATCTGGTTGTTTACTTATTTAAAGCAAAGTATTTTTCTGTATTTGACAGTTCACTAATTATTTTCCTAGTATTCATTCTATTTTAACATAGAAATCTTACAAGACACTATATTTTAGTGATCAGACCCTCTCTGAGGATAAAAGTTGATCAAAAGTCTTAAAAATCACTCTTGGTAGATAAAAGTAGAATCTTTAAATGTGAAAGGATTAACTCAATGTTATTTTTAAGCAAATGCAAGCTATAATAGCCTAGTCCACAGGGTGGTAACCTTTTGAGCTGTATAAATAAGACCTCTATGGGTCGGGACTGTGGGATTGTCCATTGAGATTCCTGAACTAAGTTTCTGTTTCTGTAGGTATCAGAATGCCTTTAGCTCTGGGAAATTTGCCATGGCTTCTAGCTCTACAGGTGATTCAGACTTTCAAACTTGAGGGGATTTTGTTTCTTTTCTTATCCTTACTCATTTTTGACCAGTTCAGGTTAAACTGTAGATTCAGTAGTCCAAATGCATAATTCAGATGTATGCTATGAAGTACTGCTTCTTTCTCGTCCAATCTAATCTCAAGGTCCTTTCCAAGTTCGTATGCTTTTCAAGGTTTTTGCCATACTTTATATTACTGAAACCTTTAGACCTTCAGGAATGTTCTAAGGTGTGATAAGCTGCTGACTGATCATCAAAGCTAGGAGAGTATATATTTCATATATATAAATATTATAAAAATCTATTATTTTGTGTACTTTTATTTGAGCATCATATTTCAAGTAAATCTATGAATCCTTGTGAACTACTCAGCTAACTGATAATTACTTCTAGATTTATAAAGACACTACAAATCACATGTAATAGTATCCTTCTTTCATGGAAGCCAAATGAAGAACCCCAAAACTGTTACATGAAGTCAGATGTGTTCTGTGGTCCTTGAACAAACTCCAATATATGTTCTATAATAATCTCTTATAAAGTGAGTTTTTTTCAGTTAGCATCAAACAATATTAATGAAAGGACATTAAATGTAATGCACTGCTGGTAAACTTAGCATAATGGGAGATAAAATAACCAATCTGGAAGACTCATAATTAAAAGCAGTTTAAGATCAGTTGAGAAATGATAAAAGTATATGGCAAGCTAATTGATTAGTTCAATAAATTGGCAGTCATTTCCATTTTTAATATGTTTCATCTCATGGGCCTCTTGAAGCCATTTAACGTAAGTGCTAAAATGGATTTGTAGATTTTGTAGAAATGAAAGCAAAAATAGGTGATTACAACTGTCCTCTGCTTTTTATTTTATAACCCCTCATAACACTTAAATAATAATCCGCTCAATTTTATGCATTGAAATCCAGATATCTGTTGATCATTTCTTTTATGTATCTCCCGTTTGAAAGGATAATAACGTCTTTGCATCCTGTGCTTCGGGCCAAGCCATCATTTTGAATTCTGCATCTATGATATATGTTAAAAATAGTTCATGGCTAATGAGTTACACTACATATATATTTACTTTAGACTAATTTTATTAAAAGACTCTGCAAAATGTATGAAATAAAAAGTATTATTCCAGGTTCAATAGTAATAACACTTTGAATAACCCTTCAAGAAAGAATGTCAATAGATTTTCTGTGTCTTATGGTTGAACATGCTGATGACTTGAATATTTTGGCATAACTCACATCAAAATAACAATCTCCAGACATACTTGATTTTAGATATATTTTTGAAGAAGGATTACCTTGAAGAATACTCTTCAAGAACATATTTTGTTTTGAGATGTTGACCTTGGTCAGATCAAGTAAAAATTGTTGTTTAACTTCTCCACCATTTGACATATACTGAGTTGATTTTCAATCTTGTCTTTGGCTCTGTGTATGAAAAATAAACTATATACCTTGAATTTGGAAATGGAATATGGAATGAAAAATGTGGTTCCGTTTATAAAAATAACAGCAACTTTAATGGAATTGTGACTGACTGAACCATATTTATTTAGTCATCTTAGAAACTCACTTTATAAAAGTGAATACATTTCATGTAAGAATACATTTAAATGCAAATATTTTAAAATTCTATCATAGTTAAAGGATGTCTCTGGTTTTTAGATTAAAAAATGCATAATATTTTCTAAATAATATGTAAAATGTGTTACAAGTTTGTAAAATCAAGTTGAAATGAAGGGTGCATTTAGGTTCCTGGAAGAAGACAGTGACAATAGAAAGTGGCCTGAGTGAGGTCACATATTTGGTAGGTAAGTTATAGAGGAATAAAATTTAAATTATTTTTAATTAGAAAAGTCAAAATTCAAAGAAATACATTTAATAGAATAAAGATGACTTTAAAAATATATAATCAAATAGTCAAAATTAAATTCGTATTCCTTTATTCCTTCATACTCTGTCAAATAAATGTTGGCATATGTTTGCAGTGTATATTCACTTTAGAGTCAACCTTGTTTTTGAACTTGAAATGCTTCTTGTATTTTTTCCTGGAATAATGGCTGTTAGTGTTATTGTAGTACTTTTTCTTAATTGAAAAGAATGCAAAAATAAAAAATTAATCAAATTATATATATGTAGGCATATTTACATATGTATATACATATGTATATATGTACATAAATATACATAAATATAAATATGCATATGTAGAAATATATATATACATACATATATATGTATTTTTTTGCATGATAAAGAAAAAATAAGCTGTGGTGAGGGGAGATTAAGGCCCCTTGTTCCATGGCCAGACTACTTGGATTTGAAGAATAACATTCTCATTCACTGACTATGTGACCTTAAGCAAATCATGTTGTCCATTTCTAAAGATTCAATATAGAGATAATTATATGATTATTATTATTATAGTACTTTCTTCATGGGTTTTTTTAGTATTCAGTGAGATGGTGCTTATATATGATCTGACATAGAGGAAATACTCAATAAATGGTAGCTATTAGTAGTTAGACCTTGTTTTAATCGAGTATGCATTAAGTAATCTTGGAAAAACAACTTTATCTTCTGAACTTCAATATCATTAATTTAAACTGAAACAACTACCTATTTCAGAAGTATTATAAAAATTAAAAATAATTGGTGGGTAGCTGATATATGTTATGTATTCAAATAATTTGTATAATTTTTTTTCTTCTTCCCTCTTCTTCCTCCTCCTCTTCCTCCTTCTCCTCCTTCTTCCTTGTTATTATTTTTAGTTTGGTTCTCTTCATTATTATTGTAAATAAAGTGAATAAAAACTGTCCACAGAATATAGCTGGAAATCATTCAATAAGAAAAGAGCTATTTATGGAAGTTAAAAAATAAAGGAGTAAGACTGAATAGATGAAAAGGGCAGGTGAGTGGAATGATATCTTCTTAAAAATGGATTGGGGAGAAGTTCAAGGGACAGTGCAGTTAACAGTGACAGATGTGGACAGGAAAAGATTCAAAATAGGTTTCTTTTTCAGCAGAGAAAATGGGATCAAGAGAGATAACACATTGGAATTTGAAGTGGTAATGCTGGTTCTTAGAATATAAGCAGGGACTGATCTAATAACCTAGCAGTGGAATGATCTTTTTAGTCATATTAATCAGCATAAAGATTGAAGATTTATGAAACTCACACAAGGACTGCTAAAGCATTCAAAAATTTTTGAGCAGCAGGAAAGCAAATTAATAAGCAGTGAAATAGAATTTTTTTCCAGTGAATTATCCCTTGATAATGAAGAGAAATTAGTGATTTGATGCATGCTTGTTTGCATAAGTAGACAGGTAATAGTGAATGTTTATTATACAATTTATGCAAATTAAAAAATCAAGATACTTATAAATATGGATTTTATATTAAGTCTTTATTTAGGTTGTATTTTGGATTACTGTAAAATTTTGATTAATAAAGTAATTCAGTAATATCACAATCACTTCATTGCCCAAGTTTATGGCTTGAATTATGATGTTTAACAGGATTTTTAAAAAGTGAATTATTTTTTTAGAATAAAACATATATTACTTTATTTTTTTCATTGTAATTAGTAAGCTTATAGATGCAGAGAGAATGGACCATATGAAAATTGACTGCCTTTTCATATTTTATTGGGGGCAAAGAGATCCTATGAATTTAGCATTGTCTTTACTAAATATACAAAAACTCCGTGTATCTAGTGGGAAAATGAACTAGGTACAGCCATTAAGAGTTCAGTGGATTATCATTCCCCAACTTGTTAGGGAAAGCTTTACAATTAATACTGATAATTCTTGCCTCCTCCTTCCTTTCCCTCTTTTTTCTTGGGGGTGTTTAATAACAGAGTTTATCTAATCCCATTCTGGGAAATTCTAAATTCTTGTTTAAACTGAGCATCGTACAATAGAGATAGCACTTTATGAGTAACTCAATCATATATACAGTTGTCTTTTCCCCTCACTAGATTGTTTTATTCCTCAACCATATATTATAATTTTTTTAAGTTGTATCAAGAGTATTTATCAAAATGTTTGATATAGAGGATGTACTGAATAATTTTTTTTTGGTAGTGAAGTATAGGTGATATACAACATATTAGTTTCAAGTATAAAACACAATGGTTTTATACACATTATTAAACCCTCACCAACTAGTACTGTTACTGTCTATCAACATAGAAAGTTGTTACAGAATCACTGACTATATTACCTATGTTGTACACCCTCCCCATGGCCAGTTAATGTTATGATTGAAATTTTTGTGCCCCTTTATTACCCTCACTCATCCCAGCCACCCACCTAGCCCTCCCCCACGGTAACCACCAGTCACTTCTCAGTGTATATGAGTCTATGAATAAATACTTTTTGAATAGCTTGATGGAAGAAGGGTAAATGGATCAAAAAAAAAGCAAAGTAAGGAAAATATCAATAAAATGCATAATTTCTAGCCAGAATGAAAAGGAAAATTAATAGAAAACACAAATTACCAATCTCAAGAATAAAGACCATCACTACAGATCCTACAGACATTAAAAGGCTCTTAAGTGTCATTATGAATAACTTTAAGCTAATAAATTCCACAAGTTCAATTGTGTAGATACCTTGAAAGGTAAAAGCTATCCCAAGCTCACTCAAGAAGAAATTGGTAACGTGAATATTCCAGAGCTATTAAAGAAAACTCTATGCCCAAATAGCTTCATTCATTACTTTTATCAAATATTTAAGGGAAGAAATAACACCATTTCTTCATTAACTCTTCCAACTCACACTATGATGTGAACTTCACCCTTATACCAAAAGTAGAGAAACTTCAAGAAAACTATTTCCCAGTATTCCTAATGAATATAAATGCAAAAAAACAACAAAAACAAAAACTAAAATTTTCTCAATCCAACCCAATATTGTATAAAAAGGCAGTGCTTCATTCTAAGTGGGGTGTATCTCAAGAATACAAATCTGGTTAAATTTTTACAATTAATTATTGTAATTTTTTATATCAAAAAACGTTTTAAAATCCATATAAATCATCTCTGTAAGTGTAGATAGGTTTTTGACAAAATTCAGTATCTCAGCCTGATAAAAACATTTTGTACATTAGGAAAAGAGATTTTCTGAAACTGATAAAAGTCATCTACAAAGGTCTTTGGCTCTCATCACACTCAAAGGTAAAAGACTGTATTTTTAGCCCAAAATGGGAATCAAAGCAAATTTTTCTTACTGTTCTTATTCATTATTGTAATTGAGGTCCTAGACAGTGTAGTAAGGCAATAATGAATAAATAAAAAGAAAACAAGAGGAGAAATAGAACTACTTCTATTCATAGATGACATGATTTTCTATTTAGAAAATTCCCTGAAAATACTGGAAAATCCTACCAAGTGTAATAAATGCGTTTAACAATGTCATAGGATATAAGTTCCGTGTACAAAAATTAATTCTATCTCTATATATTAGGAATTAGCCACTAATTCAAATTTAATTTTTTAAATAGTGTCATTTATGTAAGTGGTTGAAACACACTGAAATACAATAAATCTCTGGATACAGATGATTAATTTTTTTTATTTAATAATCAAGGTAATTAAATTTTATTTTTAAATCAAAATACACCTAAATATGTGGAGAAACATGTGATGATCCTGGATTGAAATAACCAATATTGAGATGTCACTTCTTCCTAAACAAATATAATATCAGTGCAATACCACTGGTAATTCTAGCAATTTTTTCTTATAAAAATCAACAAACAAATTATAAAAATATATGGAAATACAAATACATCAATCAAATGAACAATTGAACAGAATGGGCCCTCCAGAAATAGACCCATAGATATATATAGACAGTTTTGACAAAGGTGAGAAAGTTATTCCATAGATTCCATATTACATAAATGTGTTATGCTAAGTCAAAGAAGGCTATATATTATAAGATTCTGTAAGAAATAAAACCATAGGAACAGAAAACAGATAACTGGCTGCCTGCACCTAGAGGTGAAGAGAGGGGTTGACTACAAATAGCTTCAGAGGCAAATTTGGGGGGTGTTGGTAGTTTATATACTGGCTGTGGTGGCCATATACACGCTTTATGAATTTATCAAAACTCACAGTACTTTACACTAAAATTGGTGACCTTTACATAAATCCAACCTTAATTTAAAAATTTAGAGAAAATTTAACCAAAAGGAGTCTAGAAATTATACACATATACACACATATTACATTTATGCAGCCAAGTTTGATTAATTGATTAATTTTACACCTACAGCCCACCGATATAATGTAGTATATCATCCAGTGACATCAAGATTAAGGGTTAATTGATCACTTCCTATGTTCAAAAGCAAATTTAAAACTTGGAAGATAATTAGGGATTCAATAAAATATTTATCCGACCTTGTGTATGTGTTAACTGATTTTTAAACAAATAATTCCACCAGGTAATGTTCTGAGGGAACCCAGATCATATTTTCTGATGAACACCTTGTATTCCATTATACTGATTTATCAGGGTTCATTTAACCATTTCCTACTGGTAAACATTGATGTTATTTTTCAGTTCCTCAGTATTATAAATAATTATTTGAGACTATCTTTGAAAATAAATATTATGAAATTCTGTATTTCTTAATGCTGTATTTCTAAAATTCACTGTACAGCTTCAGAGTTTATAAGATGGATGTCTTCAAATTTTTATTGTAAGAACAATGGACAAGATTTTATACTAGATCATTTACACAAATGATATCATTTAAATTGTACAGTATTATGCAAATAAATAATAGTGAGCTGGAATTATAATCTATTCAGTCTAGCCCCAGAGCCTGAGTTTACATCGATATATCAAATGTCTTGAACTCAAACAACCATGGAGACCAGTAAGTGTGTATGAGTAAGTGGTGCCCACTGGGCAGAGGGAGGCAGAGGCAAACATGAGGGCAATGCCTTCCCTATAGGTATCATCTGCTCTTCACCTAAAGCCAGTTACTGTCATGTAAGGTTACAGACCACTGTAAAAAAAAGTCTGTAAGCTAGAGTTTTTAGTGTTTTAGAGGTTGATTGCTTTTTAAATTCTGTGCACACCAAGGAAGAAATATCTGTCTTTGGGTATTTCTATTGTTAAGTTGGGTCTGGATTCGACTAATTTACTTCCTTAGTGTATAGTTTGCTATCTTGAATGGTTAATGTCATATTTTAATAAAAGTATTGAAGGGAAAAGTGGCAAGTGAAACCTGTGTTGCAATATGACCGACCTAGAATGTATAGCTTCATGTCAGTATATTAATATCTAATTTCATTTCGATGTTTCTAAATAATAAGATGAATATTGCTCCTTACTTGTACTTGCTACAAAGTCTTAATATAGAGACAGCACCGATTCATTTGAATGTGAATCACATATTCTCATTCCTTTCTACTCTGAATGAAATGCTTTTCTCAGCCAGCTGCAGGAAGCACACTGAAATCCCATTAATTTATTGTGAAACCACATTTCTGTCCTCACATACCACAGTCTCTTACAATTCAGCTTTAGTGGTATATAGACGAGCTAAACATAGTCCTGATTTTCACAAGTCTATATTCAATAAGGAAGGCATATTTTAATATGTGTCTAATGTAGTAGTACTGAAACTTGGCTGCAATTGGAAATACCTGGGGAGATTTATAATATATTGAGGACTGATTCGTATCCCAGAGGTTGTGACTGAATTGACCTGTGTGTCCTGGCAGTAGAGTTGTAAACTCCCCAAGAGATTCTAATGTACAGCTATGGGTAGGGCTACTAATCTAAAGTATGTTTTACAACACAGTATTTGATAAGTAGTAATAGTTCAATAACTAGTAACTTTATCATTTGTAATTATTATTAGCAACAGCATTTTAATCTCTCCAATAACACAGACTGTTTTGTTCTTTTTCATCCAACTTTCTCAAGAAATGGCATATAGAATATGGTGATGCCATTTTTTATAAAGACAGAGAGCTGTCTCATCAGATCAAAGAGGTAGTTCTGTTTCCATCATCTCAATTTTTAGACAACAATCTCCTTGAAGGAAGAAACTGTTTCTGTATTCCCCACACTTAGCATCATGCCAGATATACATTATATGCTTTAAAAATTACTTGTAGAGCAAATGAGTACATCCATTCATTTTTCATAAAGCAAGGGAAGTAAATTAGTTTAAGAATAAACAGAAACAACCCATGAATACAGCATTATTTCCCTGAAAACAGAACCACAGGAAAAGGAGTAGGAATATAAGCAACACCATTTGTTTCTTTGACTTGAATTCCACATTGTACAGTTGCCTCACATTCATGCATATTCCTTTCTCTTCATAGTTGAAACTGAAGGAAAGTGATGAGGATAGGGCAGAAATACTTCAGCTCTAGGAACTGCTCTCTCTGGATTTCAAGTATCTCTGAAAAACAAAATTTGGATCAAGGCCTTTGACCATGCACTTTAATATTTATAATGTACTCAGGGTTACTAACACTGTACTCAAATATGCAAAATAAATGTCACTTCTAAAGCTCCAAAACTCACCCTCCTAGACCTTTCTTATGGTTGAGAAAAAAAAGTAAATTTAGGGTAATGAAATAAAACTCTATCTTATTTTATAAACTGAAGCATTCATTATGTAACTCTTAGAATTAAATATTTGTTATGCTCTTTACTTTCTGTCATGTTCTTCTTTGAGGTGGCTTCTTAGTGTATAGGCAGTGTGCTTTCCATGCCTGGACAATATGGGAGAAGGATAGAAAAGGGTACACCTCCACCTGGAATCTTTCATATCTTTCCTGGTGTCTGCTATAAGAAGGTATACTTTGTGCCTGTTATGTGACCGCGTTGATTTTTATAGTCCCATTTGAACAACAAGTGGAATTTTACTTGGCCATGGTTCCAGTCATTCTTTTCAACTCAAAGTCGCCACCCAAATCCTCGAGCACTGTCTTCTCTACTCTCTAGTGACCCTGTTAGCAGAAGCATCTTCATACTTCAAATGCTTTATGGGTTTCTCAAATGCACTTGTTGCTTGTCAAAACTTCCTTTCCCTCTCAAGGAATTACTCCAACATGGGGATGGGGAGTGACTAGGACTTCAGAATTCCAAATCATCACTCTTCTAAGTCTCCTCTTTCTACAACAGAACACACTGGGAGGAGAAAGATTTTTAAAGTTTTACTTCTTATTCAGATTTTTCTCTACCCAACTGATCAGGGCCAAATGGGCCTAGCTCAAATACCCTAAATTAAAGAGCTTTAAAAAAATCCTTCCCCTTCCATCCCTCAGTAACCTAGCTTTCAAGGGACACAAAATATTTTCTAGGGACACAAAATTTATCTATGATCTTTAACTTTTGGGAAAGACTTGCTCCCTCCTTCTCTGAGGTCATAATGCCCACCTCTTCCAGGAATGGCCACCTTCAGGGTAAATATCAATATATGAAATTATTTTATATATTTCTTCATATATTTATTAGTTCTCTTTCCCCCACAAAATGTAAATTAAATGAAAACATTCATTTTATTGGTTTTATTAATCATTGTATCTCCATCACATAGGACAATGGTTTTTTGTGATAGTATCATTTAACAATTCATTGACTGTATGTATGTATATATGTATGTATGGATGGACAGATGGATGGATGGATGAATAGATTGGTAGACTGATGGGCTAATGACTGTATGTCTATATGTGTGCATAGGTGGCTATATAGATGCATATATGGATTAATTCATTAATGAAATTTTCAGCTTTGAACTTAAAAGAACCTAAGAAAATATGATATAAGGAAAAAATGTAATGATAAATTTTACGTAACAAAGAATATCATCTCTGCATTCTTTTATTTGCTAATATATTAGAATAAAAACAGAAGATTCGATAGTTAATGTTTGGAATATCAGTTGCATATACACTAGTGTTTATAAATACATGCATATAAATTATATGATTGAGACTATAATTAAAATATTATAATCTGGTTGGAATTTTGAATAGTTTTTGTTTTGCCATCATATTTATATATATTTTATAGTTTTTCTATGATAACCATATTTTACTTTATGTATAATAGAGAAAAAACAAGTCATGTTATTTCATAAATATTTGTATGCATATTTATCTGAAATGTTATAAGGCTTCATCAATAAATTGAAGGGGTCCTAAACAAATTCCTCTAGAAGTTAGCATGCTAATCATTGATAGTATCCTAACAACAGTTTTCAAAACTGTTTCCACCATAGTGTGAACTTGATAGACATATTCTTCTGGAAGATGGACTGTATAAAGGAAAGAAAATAGATACTGCTAAAATGTGCATGCTTCTTTTTATATTTTCCCTTGATAAAGGAGGATTTTTCAATTTTTCGTTTTTTCCAAAGATGGGCTAGTCCTATTATGTATTTTTGTTAAATTGTAACTTAGTGCTGTAGTTTGACACTGATTTTTTTTTTTTTTTGGCTAATGAAAGAAAAAAAGATTAAAACATGATTAGCCCAGGAATGTACAAGCTAAATGCCAAATTTCATATTGAGATTTATTTGGGAGCATTTTATAATCTATTAGAGAAAGAGGTTTATAATGAGAATGCTGACAGCCTGTTCCTGTGTCATATAGAGGCTCCCTTAGGTGATCCATAATATCTAACAGAGTCAGGCCAATGTCTTTTTGCAAATCAAATTCTTCTTCTCCAGTGGAGACAGGTCAAAATACTGAAGAAGCCTGTACTTTCCAGTAGAAACAAAATAGATGATGCTGACATCTCCATTGGGATAATGAGAATGTGGCAGCAGAGTTCTGCTGGGTGGAGTGCTTTGTCAAAGTGGACTGAGGTCTATTTTTAGACAATGTGGGTTGCCTTTTATATTTATGCTTCCTAATAGCAGGGGGAATGCAGCAAGTTCGTGAGTACTGAAATAAAAAGACCAGGAACAAAAGCCGCTCAAATTTGATCAGCACCTAAGTCCACCTGAGCGTCACTTTGCCTTCACTTAGGATTTATTTTCCTTCACTGTTCAGAAACTGCCATTATCCTTTGTGTAACATAACAGCAGTCTGAGAGTTGTACTCCATTAAAATGACCTCTTTTGGGATTTTTTTGCTTTTCACTACTTCCAAGTAGCTTATAAGGAATGCCTGGTGGTTTGACATTTATTACACATCTATGCTGATAGAATTGGTTATGCTGTCTCAAGGAAATTTTTAAATTGTTAAAAATTATAAGGCAATTTGTTCATATACTGATTTGTATTTAAAAGTAAGAACAACTTAGAATGTGCACAATCAATATTGCTACATTAGTCTTGCCTTTACTGGGACATATGCTAATTTTTGTATCTAAATTTTTAGGATCTATATGCCATTTTTATGAGCTGTCACTATAGATCTTTCATTATGTGCAATGAAAACTAGATTCCAGATTAGAACATCATATGCTTAAAAACATACATGTTATTAGAGTGCCTGGGTTCAAACCTCATTTATCACTTACTAAATATGTGATCCTTGGCAAGTTGGCCTCACTTTGCCTTGTTTTCCTAATTAGTAATATGGCAGCAATAATAAATTAATACATGAAAGACCCTTAAACCAGTGCTTGTCTTACAAACACTCAATAAATGCTAACTTTTTAATTCAGAAATGAATTTTGTTATACCACTAAGTATATAGATTAATTAACTTGCAGTATATATTTAATGAAGTAATTCTCATATAAAATTTGGTTTTCTATTTCCAATAAGCTAGCAGTACTTTACTGTTTTTATTATTTTGATAAACACAAAAATGTACCCCCAAAAAATAGGTCACAATTCTATAATTATAATGACTTTATTAAAGTACATATGTAAGTATTTGGGGCAAGAATCAAATGTCGTATTTCAAGTACAAATATTTTATTGTAAGATTTCAACTAAGTAACTGGACTTACAATGTGCTTTCTTATTCTGAAATTAAGTTTTAACACTTACATGTAATGATCGGCAATGAAGGCCCATAAAAATGCTCATCTATCCACAGGTTCAAAAATTAACATATGCACCATTAAAAGCAAGCCTAATGTAGTGGTATTAATTTTATGCATTTTAAATTGTGTTTTTTGTCCTACATAAAAGATGTCTATCTTCTCTAACTGAAAATAAGTTTAGCATTTATTAGACTCATTTCTGATATTTAAGCATTTGCAGTATAAAATTTTAAAAATAGGTATATACTAGTTAATTGTATTTATTTATTACTATTTATTATGATGAGTGTAGTACTTGTTCTATATATAATTTATTTTTATGATGGTAGGTTATTATCATATAATATGATTATATTATTTATTCTCCAATGCACTTTTTATATGAGTTAATATTAAGTCATCTATGTTATTTTTGCACCTACATATTTATATATTTATATATAGTGTGTGTGTATGTATGCTTTTATATTTCGTTCTTGTGTTAGTCATTTATGTGTCTCTCTTGATATTTCTGAAATCAAATTATGGGTTAGGGATACCTGTTCCACAGAGTTAACCATTGGACACAATTCCAGTTTATCAGCTGTGGACATCTAGAATCTCCATGTTCACGGCACTTTCTGTAATTCCCCAACAACTTCCTTTATTCATGTTTCCTCAGTCTCTGTTACACCTGTGAGTGATGCATCAGGCCTCCTGTGTCACCTGGACAGACACTTCTACTCCTCTGGTGATTAACCCCTGTACCATGTATGTTCTAGTTTATCACCTTAACCAATACTGGCAGCCATTGAAGGCCTTCACTGGCTGTGTGCTAGAGACTCCAGATCTTGGCCACAAGGATTCTCCCTGGGACCTTGGGTGTCCTTAGGTCATGGTAGCTGGCTGCCTCTAGATCAATTAATGAGAGAGAGAGAAGGACAGACAGACAGAGAATGCCAAAAACAGCACCCACAGGCTTTTATTACCTAATCTTGTTAATGATATATTACCACCTCTGCTGTACTCTGTTGGTCTCATAGACCAGTGTGGAGGGACTTTCACAAATACATGAACACCAAAAGGAAGGGATCACTGGGAGCTGTCTTAGAATTTGCCTACCACAGTCTGGCCTCTGGACTCCAGGAACATGTTTCTTATGTACAGAGTATATTCAATGTACTCACCTCCAGTCAGGGTTACAAGAGGCAGAAGCATGCCTTCCTAGAATCTACTGCCACAGGGTGGTGGGCTTCCACCTGCCCTATTTCTTTTTCATTCAACCCCATATCCCCATCACAAATAACTTATCTCTCAATCAACCAACAAATTTCTCCACTTATTTTAAGCATAACAAAGCCATCTATGCTATAGGTCAGCTAAGGTCATAATTTCTAGTCCCACTGTACCTATCTTCTTAAGAGGGATTCTACATCTGACTATAAAAATAATTTGTTCCCATCTCTGTACATTTGACTCCTCTCAATCCTGTGTTTAACCTAATGCTCATCATATAGCAGATAAGGATTTACTAAATTAAAAAAAATAATTATTTCCAGAATAGTAATATACACTTTTTAAATATTTTATTAAACCTTGTCTAAGAATCAAGGGAAATTGAGGCAACATAAAAAATGATGAGAATCCATGTCAACTGTTTTTTGGGGGTGAGGGGAGCGTGTTGGGGGCACTTGAATAGATTTTTTAGTCAGGGAGAGTTTCCAAGATATTATTATGCCTTAGGTTAGTCAACTTGGACAATTACATTAAAATTTATTTTTTATCTGAATTATTAAATGCTCCCAAACTAATGTAGATCAACTCGTGTAGTTAGTATCTTATAGATAGAAAGATGTTACAGAACTATTGACTATATTCTCTATGCTGTACTTTTCTTGCCTATGACTAATTTATATTATCATTGAGATTTGGAGCCTCTTTATCCCCTTCACTTATTTCATCCACCCTCTCCAACCACTCCCCCATGGTAACCATCAGTCACTTCTCAGTATCTAGGAGTCTGTTGCTGTTTTGTTCATTTGCTTTGCTTTGTTTTCAGATTCCACGTGTAAGTAAAGTCATATTGTGTTTGTCTTTCTCCTAATCTGGCCTATTTCACTGAGCATAATACCCTCTAGGTCCATCTGTGTTGTCACAAATAGCAGGATATTTTTTTATGGCTGAAAAATATTCCATTGTATTTATGTACTCTACATTGTCTTTATCCACTTCTACATGGACAGACACTTTAGTTACTTCCATATCTTGGCTTTTGTAAATTATGAGACTATAAACATAGGGTATATATATTTTTTCAAATCAGAGTTTTGTTTTCTTTGGATAAATTCCTAGAAGTGGAGTTACTGGGTCCTATAGTATTTCTATTTTTAGTTTTGTGAGGAGCCTCCTTATTGCTTTCCATAATGGCTGCACCAATTTACATTCCTACCAACAGTGTAAGAGGGTTCCCCTTTCTACACATCCTCACTAACACTTGTTACTGCTTTTGGATTGTGGCTGTTCTGACTGTTGTAAGTGATACCTCACTGTGATTTTGATCTGCAGTTCCCTGATGATTAGTGATGTAGAGCATTTTTTGTGTGTCTGTTAGCCCACCATATGTATTCTCTGAAAATACGTCTATTCGGGTCCTCTGACATTTTTTTAAATTGGTTGTTTTTTTTGGTGTTGAGTCATTGAGTTCTTTATGTATTTTGGATGTTAAACCCTCATAAATATATCATTTATTAATATATTGTCCCATAATGTAGGTTGCCTTTTTGTTTTGTTGATATTGTCCTTTGCTGTACAGAAGCTCTTTAGCTTGATGTAGTCCCAAATGTTTAGTTTTGCCTTCATTTTCTTTACCCAGGAAGGCACATCCAGAAAAAAATTACTCATGCTGATGTTCAAGAGATTCTTGCTTATGTTTTCTTCTATGAGTTTTATGGTTTCATGTCTTATATGTAGGCCTTTAACCATTTTGAGATTACTTTTTTGTATGGGTTAGGGAATAACGAAGTTCCATTCTCTTGTTTGTAGCTGTCCTGTATTCCAAAAACCATTTAAGAGTTCATCTTTTCCCCATTATATTTTCTTGCCTCCTTTGTCAAATATTAATTATATTAATTGACCAGATATGTGTGGGTTTTTTTCTGGGCTCTCTTGTGTTCTATTTATCTATAGGTCTGTTATTGTGCCAGTACCACATGGTTTTGATTATGATAGGTTTGTAATATAACCTGAAGTCAGGGAACAGGGTATCCCCAGCTTTGTACCTCTGTCTCAAGATTGCTTTGGCTATTCAGGGTCTTTCGTGGTCCCATATAAGTTTTACGATTATTTGCTTTAGTTCATTGAAAAATGCCATTAGTGTTGCTTTAGATGGGATGGCCATTTTGATAATATTAATTCTTCCTGTCCAAAGCATGGTATAAATTTCCATTTATTTGTATCTTCTTCAGTTTCTTTCATCAGTGTCATAGTTTTCAGACTACAGGTCTTTCACTCCCTTGGTTAGGTTTATTCTTGGTATTTTATTATTTTTGATACAATTGTAAATGGAATTGTTTTCTTGATTTCTCTGTTTCACAGATTGTTATTAGTATATAGGAATGCAACAGATTTCTGTATATTGATTTTGTGTCCTGAGACTTTGCCGATTCCAGTTATTAATTGTGATAGTTTTTTGGTGGAGACTTTATGGTTATCTATGTATAGATATTATGTCATATGCAAATAGTGACTGTTTTACTTCTTTCTTAACAATTTGGATGCCTCTTACGTCTTTTTCTTGTCTAATTGCTATGACTAGGACTGAATAACAGTGGTGAGAGGGAACATTCTTGTCTTGTTCCTGATCTTAGAGGAAAATCTTGCAGCTTTTCACCATTAAGTATTTTGTTAGTTGTGATTTTGTCATATATGGCCTTTATTATGTCAAACTGTAATCTCCCATACCCATTTTGTTGAGTTTTTATCATGAAAGGATGTTGAAATTTGTTAAATGAATTTGGCATCTATTGAGATGATCATACGGTTTTATCCTTTTTTGTTAATGTAGTGCATCACATTGATTGATTTATGAATATTATACCATCCTTGCATCCCTGGAATAAATCCCACTTGATCATGATGGATGATACTTTTGATGTATTTTTGAATTTTATTTGCTCATATTTTGTTGAGGATTTTTGCATATACATTCATCAAGGATACTGCTGTGTAGTTTTCCTTTCTGTATTGTCTTTATCTGGTTTTGGTATTGATGCTGGCCTTTTAGAATGAATTTATAATATTCTCTCCTCTTCTATTTTTTAGATACTTTAAGAAGGTTGGGTGTTAACTCTTTAAATGTTTGGTAGAATGTGCCTGTGAATCCACCTTTGTTGGAAGTTTTTAGATTACCAATCCAATTTAGTTACTGGTAACTGGTCTATTAAGGTTTTTGTTTTTTCCTGGGTCAGTCTTGGAAGGTTGTATGTTTCTAGGCAATTTCCATTTCTTCTAGGTTGTTCAATTTATTGACATACATTTTTTTTTGCAGAATTCTCTTATAATTCTTTGTATTTCTGTGGTGTCAGTTATAACTTCTTTTTTGTCCTCTCTCTTTTTTTTCTTGATATGTCTTACTAGGGGTTTGTCTATTTTGTCAAAGAACCAGCTCTTAGTTTCATTGATTTTTTTCTATTGTTTTCTTATTCTTTGTTTTATTTATTTCTGTTCTTATCTTTATTATATCCCCCTTTCTATTAATTTTTGGCTGTGTTCTTTTTCTAGTTCCTTTAGTTTTAAGGTTAAATTGTTTATTTGGGATTGTTCTTGATTCTTGAAGTAGGCCTTTATTGGTATCTACTTCCCTCTTACAACTGGTTTTGCTGCAACCCACATATTTTGAACCATTGTGTTTCTGACTTCATTTGTTTCCATGTGTTTTTTATTTCTTCTTTGATTTGTTTATTGATCTGTTGATTATTTAGAAGCAAATTGTTTAGCCTCAATGTGTTTGGTTTTCTTCATATAATTAATTTTTTCTTTACCAATGTGGTCTGAAAAGATGCTTGATACAATTTCAATCTCTTTGAATTTATTGAGGCTTTTTTGTATCCTACTTTGTGACCTGTTCTTGGTAATGTTCCATGTGCATTTGAGAAAAATGTGAATCCTGTTGCTTTTGGGTGGAATGTTCTGTATATATCTGTTAAGTCCAGCTGATCTAATGTGTTGTTCAATGCCACTATTTCCTTATTTGTTTCTGTCTGGATGATCTATCCACTCATGCAAGTGGTGTGTTAGAGTTACCTAATATGTTTGTGTTGCTGTCTAGTTCTCCCTTTAGATTTGTGTTAGTATTTTACATATTTAGGTGCTTAGATACTTACAATTGTTATATCCTCTTGTACTGATCTCTTTATCATTATGTAATATATTTTTTTGTCTCTTGTTAGTTTCTTTGTTTTGTAGTCTATTTTGTCTGGTACAAGTACTGCAGATCCTTTTTCTGACTTGTATTTGCATGAAATATCTTTTCCATCCCTTCACTTTCCATCTGTGTAAGTCTTTAAAAAATGAGTCTCTTGTAGGCAGCATATATATGAGCCTTGTTTTTTTATTCATTCAGCCACCGCATGTCTTTTGATTGGTGCATTTAGTCCATTTACATGTAAGGTAATTATTGATAGGTATGTACTTATTGACATTTTATGAATTGTTTTCTGGTTGTTTTTGTAGTTCATCTCTGTTCCTTTGCCCCTCTCTTATACTCTTCTCCTGTGATTTATGGTTTTCTTTTGTGTTATTCTTGGATTCCTTTCTCTCTTTGTTTTTGTTTATTTATTATAGGCTTTAGATTTGTGGTTACCATAAAGTTCATAGATAGTTTCCTGCATATATAAAAGTCTATATTAAGTTGGTGGTCACTTGATTTTGAACACATTCTAAAACTACTAGTTTTTTATTCTGCCTCCTCCTCTACACTTTCTGTATATGAGGGCACATTCTATATCTTTTGTGTATCCCTTGACTAATTTTGTATATAGTTGATTTTACTACTTTTGCTTATTGAAATTCATACTTGCTTTGTGAATAATTGGTCTTCTACTTTTACTGATAGATTTATTTTCATGTATGAAAAACATTTAGAGTTAAGAGCATTTCCATCTATAAAAATCCCTTAATATATCCTGTAAGGCTGGTTTAGTGACAAATTCTTTTAACCTTTATCTGGGAAATTTTTAATCTCTCTTTCAGTTTTGAATGATAACCTTCACATTATCATTCAAAGATAATTCTTGTTTGTAGAGTTTTATCTTTCAATACTTTGAGTATTTTATGCCACTCCCTTCTTGCCTGCAACATTTCTCCTGAGAAATCTCATAGCTTGTGGAGTTTCTCTTATAGGTAACTGTCTTCCTTTCTTTTACTGCTCTTATGATTCTCTCTTTATCTTTAATATTTGCCAGTTTAATTACTGTATGTCCTGGTGTTGTCTTCCTGGGGTTTCTTTGTTAGGGGCTCTATGCACTTCCAGGATCTGGGAGTCTATTTCCTTCCACAGATTGGGAATGGTTTCCACTATTATTTCTTCAGAGATATTCTACTCCTTTGTCTCTCTGTTCTCCTATTGTCTCTCTGATTATGTGAATATTGTTTCATTTGGAGTTGTCACACAGCTCTCTTAGCATCTTCTCACTTTTTGAAATTCTTTTTTCTCTGTTCCTCAGCTTGGTTATTTTACTGTTCTCTATCTTCCATCACAATGATTCTTTCCTGTTCTTCTAGCAGTCTGCTATTCATTCCTTCTATTGCATTTTTTATTTCTTCAGCTGAATGGCTGTTTTTCTTATTTTCTCTTTGTTGAAATTTTCACTGGGATCTTCAATACTTTTCCCCAGGTCAGTGAGCATCTTTTTGACTATTACTTTGAAATCTTTATCAAGATGATAGCTCCTCTCTATTTAGCCTTTTTTTCTGGTCTTACTTTTTTCTTCTGTTTGGGACATTTTCCTCTGCCTCCTCATTTTGTCTGTGTTTCTGTGTTTCTTCCTTTGTATTTGATCCTCTATATCTCCTGGTCTTGAGAGTAATAGCTTTATGAAATGGGTACCCTGTTGTGCCCAGAACTCAAGACTTTCTGCTCACTAGTGGGTGTTTCTCTTTTAGGGCTGAGCTGCAGTTGCTATTGGTGGGCTTTGAGCAGAAAGCTCACCTTTTTGCCTATCTTCCAGCAATGGCAGAGCCCCACGGCTACTTTCTGCTTGCGAGAGTGCAGAGCCTGGTGAGTGTGATTGGGGGCACTGAGGTAGGGACAGGAAAGGCAGCAAAGTGTCATCCACTTTCTGCTTGCCAGTCAGCAAAGTTAGACTGCCTCTAGGCCCAGCTGGTTGGGCAGGCCAATACACAGGGAAACACTGCAGAGTTGAGCTGCCAGCAAGGGAGATGGAAAGTTTTGGAACGGGCTCCTGAAAGCCCTTGACCAGCTGAGCTGAGGGAAGGCTGGGAAATTGTTGTCCACCTGCTCTTTATCCTCTGCAGGAAGCTCCCCCTAACCCCCACCCCTCTGGTGCACTTTCTGCTGCCAGCAAATCTTTCAAACTGCCACGTCTGTGTGGAGTCCCAGTAGGACCAACAGAACATGCAGAACATGCCTGTCCTCCATGGGTGACAGGGGTCTGAGCCCTTACATTGCTCCAGCTCTCCCTGGTGTCCAGCCCCATTAATTATAAAAGCCCAGTGCAATGTGGACTTGTATTCCTGGTGCATTTCTCCAGGTCCAGGTGTGCCAGAGTTCCTGAGTGTTTATTCCCTCCCCCATGCTGGTCCTCTCCCTCTCACATGTGGGCTGGTATGGGCAAAGGGCTAGGGTCCCAACCAGTCATGGCTGTGCTCCTTTACCCTTCTAAATGTGGTCTTCTCTTTTCACCAGATTTAGATGGTCTGTTCTACAGGCTTCAGGTCATTTTCAGGGTTAGTTGTATTTGCTCTAGTTGCTTCTCTGTGTGTAAGTGGGGTGGGGGGGCAGGTTTTACCTTACCATCCTATTATACCATCTTCTTGCCACCCCTTCCTCAGGAAAACTTTTAACCATAATAGTGATCAGTGATACATAGAATGGAGTACCATATAAACAACATTATGTGACAAGAATTCCATAATTTCTGAAAAGCCTTATGGAATTTATATTCTTCTATGTACAATTCTTTTATTTCAATAACTGATTGAAAAAAGACAATAAATTGCCAAATGACTTAAGAATAAGCATGACTAATTTTAACTGCTGACCACTAATATAAACTTTCTCAAATGGGGATTCTTGCCTCAGTAAGTTTTCTGTACTGTGTTTCATTAAATATTTTATTTTTGTAGTATTTTAAATGGATAACAGAATAGTATATAGCTGAGAAGATGCCAGCCTACCATACAGCAGGATTTTTTCTCATCTCTTACTTTTAAATATTAAGTGTATTTTTGATTTTAAGACTATAATTACATTACCTGTGATTCATATTCCGTGAACTATGCAAATGTATTCCATAAGGTGTGAATGAGAAGGCTGAGTATCTGATATGCTTTCCTGCATACTAAACTAGATTTTGCAAAACTGTTAAGTAGTGTATCTTCCACACCTTCCCACCACTGCTGTGCTCGAATGTAAAGAACACTCTACCATTCCCCACTTGAACACCCATAAACATTTTTATTCAGTTATAATAATGGATATCCAATTATGAAAGATATTGAGGTATGAAGAAATGCCTAATAAATTATATCTTTCTCTATACAGAGTTAAAAAAGAATGGGAGGTGTTCAGTATATAATTGCAACATAATTATTTGTGAGTCAGCCTTGAATTTTGGGGCAGGAAAACCTCCCAAGAGTTTCTGAAACATAATGTTTTAAACATGGAAAATAATATGCTGGTGCTCCTTTGTTGGATGCATACGTATTTAGAATGGTTATATCCTCTTGTTGGACTGAACCCTTTATCATTATGTAGTGTCCTTCTTTATCTCTTGTTTCTTTCTTTGTTTTTAAGTCTATTTTGTCTGATATTAGTACTGCAACCCTGCTTTCTTCTCTCTGTTGTTTTCCTGAAATATGTTTTTCCATCCCTTGATTTTAGTCTGTGCATGTCTTTGGGTTTGAGGTGAGTTTCTTATAAGAAGCATATAGATGGGTCTTGCTTTTTTATCCATCATATTACTCTGTGTCTTTTGATTGGTGCATTCAGTCCATTTACATTTAGGATGACTATTGAAAGATATGTACTTATTGCCATGGCAGGCTTTAGATTCATGGTTACCAAAGGTTCAAGGTTAGCTTCTTTAGTATCTACTGCCTAACTTAGCTTGCTTATTGAGCTGTTATATACACTGTCTGGAGATTCTTTTCTTCTCTCCCTTCTTATTCCTCCTCCTCCATTCTTTGTATGTTGGTTGTTTTATTCTGTGCTCTTTTGTGTCTCCTTTAACTGCTTTTAGTGGGTAGTTAATTTTATTTTTTGCCTTTAGTTAATATTTGGTTGGCCTGCTTTCTTTGCTGTGATTTTATTTTCTCTGGTGACATCTGTTTAGTCTTAGGAGTGCTCCCATCTAGAAAAGTCCCTCTAAAATACCCTGTAGAGGTGGGTTGTGGGAGGCATATTCCCTCAACTTTTGCTTGTCTGGGAATTGTTTAATCCCTCCTTCATATTTAAATGATAATCATGCTGGATACAGTATCCTTGGTTCAAGGCCCTTCTGTTTCATTGCATTAAATATATCATGCCATTCTCTTCTGGCCTGTAAGGTTTCTGTTGACCTTTTTCTCTCTAGCTGCCTTTAAAACTCTTTCCTTGTCCTTGATCTTTGACATTTTAATTATTATGTGTCTTGGTGTTGTCCTCCTTGGGTCCTTTCTGTTGGGAGTTCTGTGTATTTCCGTGGTCTGTTCGATTATTTCCTCCCCCAGTTTGGGGAAGTTTTCAGCAATTATTTCTTCAAAGACACTTTCTATCCCTTTTTCTCTCTTCTTCTTCTTCTGGTACCCCTATAATATGGATATTGTTCCTTTTGGAATGGTCACACAGTTCTCTTAATATTGTTTCATTACTGGAGATCCTTTGCTCTCTCTCTGTGTCAGCTTCTATGCGTTCCTGTTCTCTGATTTCTATTCCATCAATGGCCTCTTGCATCTTATCCATTCTGCTTATAAATCCTTCCAGGGTTTGTTTCACTTCTGTGATCTCCTTCCTGACATCTGTGATCTCCCTCCAGACTTTATCCCTTAGCTCTTGTATATTTCTCTGCATCTCCATTAGCATGTTTATGATTTTTATTTTGAATTCTTTTTCAGGAAGACTGGTTAGGTCTGTCTCCTTCTCAGGTGTTGTCTCTGTTATCTTAGTCTGCCTGTAATTTTGCCTTTTCATGGCGATAGAGATAGTTTGCAGATCTGGCACGAGTGATGGCTGGAAGAACTTCCCTTCTTGTTGGTTTGTGGTTTACCTCTCCTGGAGAACAGCGCCCTCTAGTTGCTTGTGCTGGGCAGCTGCGTGCAGATGTGGTTTCTGATTCTTGCCCGGCTGCTATGGAGTTTATCTCTGCTGTTGCTGTGAGTGTGACCTGCCTTGGGCTGCTGCTTCAATATGATGGAGCTGTGTTGGAGGGGGAATGACCAGGAGGCTATTTATCTCTGTGAGGGGCCTCCATGCTCCCTGATGCCCAGGGGGTTAGAGTGCCCAGAGTTCCCCAGATTCCCTGCTGCTGGACTAAGTGTCCCAGGGCGCTTCCATTCAGCTGTAGGGTCCCTGTCCCTTTAAGACTTCCAAAAAGCACTCGCTTTTCTTTGTCCCCAGGGCGCCGGCTTGGGGACCCACTCACAGGTCTTACTGTCCTGTTTTGCTAGTTTCCAGGACCCCACACATGCACTGTGTCTGCACTCTGGTGTAGATGGCTATGGCTGGCTATTTAGCAGTCCTGGGCTCCCTCCCCCTCCCGCTCCAACTCCTCTCCTCCCACCCAGAGCTAGGGTGAGGGGCACTTGGGTCCTGCCAGGCCGGGGCTTGTGTTTTACCCCCTTTGTGAGGCGCTAGGTTCTCACAGGTGTTGATGTGGTCTGGCTGTTGTCCTGTGTCTTCTGGTCTCTCTTTTAGGAAGAGTTGTATTTGTTGTATTTTCAAAAATATGTGTGGTTTTGGGAGGAGATTTCCCTGCTCTACTCATGCCACCATCTTGGCTCTGCCCTAAACATGGAAAATAATAGCTAATATTTATTGAGCACTTAACAATACAGGCTTTTTGCTGAATGTTTAAATGTTCCATCTTATTTTATCTTTCAAAAATGCTTTGAAATATCACTATTATACCTGTCCTATGGAGAAGGAATCTGACGCATAAGCAACTTATGCTGGGCCATCTAGCTCCTAAGGGGCAGAACTTGGAGATAAGCCCAGTTATCTTTTACCTCAGAGTTTTGAGTCTTTGTATATTATTTGATACTAACACCAGATGACCAAAATGAAAACACAGCAGTTGTTTTTCTTAGAGGTTTGCTTTATCCCCACTCTCTCTTTTCCTCCCAAGCAGCATAGCTAGTCTCCTATGACCTCCTCTGCAACCCATTCTCCAACAAATGCAGTACCTTGTTCTTGTTTTGTGTGGCATGACATTACTATCACCTTTTACTTCCTTTTTTTGAATTTGATGCAAGCTTATAGAGCTTTAAGGGATCTATTCTTTCCTTTCTTTTCTGAATGTTCTGTGCTCTCATCTCCACTTTTCTAAGAAGTGCTGACCTACTTTGTACAATCCTTTATAAAGGATAGTCTGGGAGTCTTGTTTCCCAGACCGCTTCTATTGCCAATTCTAGCTCCTCTGCCTACCTTAAAGTATTATTTTGTTCAAAGAGATGATATTTCTGGTCTCTGTAGTTCCAGTTTTTGTTTTTATTTTCAGGTGTATCTTTACTATAATAACTTTTATTCAGACATATTATTATTTGTACTATTTCTGTCAAGTCAGAAAATATTTACTGGAAGTGTTTTTATTTATAAGCACTCAGTATTTTTTTCTAGTTTGTATCTTGCAACTGTGTCTTCATAA
Organism: Manis javanica; assembly: GCF_040802235.1. Lineage (NCBI taxonomy): Eukaryota > Metazoa > Chordata > Mammalia > Pholidota > Manidae > Manis > Manis javanica. Next base: position 57,059,961 of record NC_133157.1, read on the forward strand.
AAGACATATCTCTGCATCCAAATACAGTCCAATTCTGCAAATATTTAAGTGATTCTTTTGTGTTGTGCATTGTGTTTGGTAATCTCAGGAACACATTGATACTTGACCTCAAGAAACCCAGTTATGTAAAAAAAACATATTTTCAAAGAACTATAGAAAATACATGCTGTTATCACTGATGTAAAAGGAAGACTTATCTGACCTATACTAACAGAAAAAGGTTAATAAAGAAGTGGGCTTTGTGTTAAGAATTTTATGGTAGAAACACAAAGGAAGGTTGTTATTTCATGTGGAAGAAGCCTGTTTGAAAACAATCTCAAACACTGAGGTAGGAATTGCAAATGTCTGAATGGGTATTGGATATCTGGTTCAATTGGAATATAAGTTTATGGTTCAATAGAGGAGAAAGATCTGAAAATAAATATTTGGGTCAATTTTTATAAGGCTGTAAGTGCTCATCTAGGGAGATTAGAATGTATGCAGGAGAAATGGAGAGACATTAAAAGTGAAGGCTACAAATATCCATATCAAAATCCAAAAGTAAATGAAAATGTACCAATTTAAATTAATATTCAGCAATATTATTTTTAAATTATTGTAACAGAAGAGAAGACACAGTTAAAACTATAACAGAGCTCAACAATCAAATCATTTTGACTGACACAAAGGGTTTATGTAGAGGAGAAGTGCTAGTGGACATTAGAGTAAAAGTCGGCACCAGAAATGGGAGAATCTGCAGTTTATAGAGATCAGACTTGATACTGAAGACAGCCAACATCAGTGCTTTTACAAACTTATTGTAACCACCAAAGCCTCTCTCCAAACATAATGTCAAACAAAGACAAAAATGTCAAAGCCTTTCTAGCTGCTGTCGCATGTGAGATCTAGCCCTTCCCATACTCCTCTCCCCACTGATTTAAGGGTCCCTAGAGCAAGTTTGAAAACTTCCACTTCAGAAGATTAATATAGAAAAGCAGGTTAGATAGAGAAGAATAGAAGACCACTAATGTAGAAATTAGAAAATGAGGCCAGATTGGGGTTGCCCCAGCAAGAAAGGGGAAGTTAGTAACTCTGCTAATACAAATTGTACAGTTTGTACAATTTGAATGATAGTAGGATGATAGAAGGAAGAGTAAAGAAGAATAGCAGGATTAAAATTGTTAACAAATAATTACAATGTATTAAGTTCCCACTCCATGACAAGCTGTGCCCTACTTGCCCAAGTTCATTAAACTAATACACTGGGACTTGAAAATAAAGCTGGGATGGAAATCTTATCTTTGAAACCTCTGTTCTTTATTGTAGATGTCCCTTGCTTTCAAATCACCACTGTTTTGAATGTTGTAACTAAGGAATATTAATACCATTTGTAGAATTGGAGCATTTGTATTTAAAGAAAAGGTGAATTTTCTTTTACCACGTTAATTTGAGATAATGATAAGAAATTTAAGAAATGTCTTGGCGGCCATTACCAATATGAGAATTGTGTTCAAGAGAGCAGTCTTGTGTGCCAGCACTTCTGACACCACTTACATCAGCTGCCCCTCTACCACCCAAGGTTCAGTGGTTTCCTAGAAGAATTCACAAGGCTCAGCATATAGCTGTACTCATGGCTGATAATTATTGCACCAATACAGTAAGGATACACAGCTGGATGAGAGAGGGAGAAAGAAGACATATCAGATTGTTTGTAGAGGAATCCACGCGCTCCTCTTCTATGCTTTTACTGAAGGTGTTACACCAAGTATGCTCTCCCCAGAAACTAAATAACACGTGCACAATTTTCTTCTCAGGAAAGTCCACCTGAGACAGAATTCAAGGGGTTTTGGGAGGGATAGTTACCTAGGTAATCTCTACTTATCCACAATGATCAAAATTCTAGAATTCAAGAAGAAAAGAAGGTATTCACCATATATCACATTGCTATCATATATATCACCATATATCACACATATCACATTGCCTAGTCAGGCTGGTTTTATGAAATAACTTAATCAGTTAGTGGTAGAAAAATTTAAAAGCCAAGTTCCTGGATGATAGACAATATCCATCTCTGTCAGCCAGCCATTCTAGAGTCCTAGACTACCATGTTAACACTTTCCTTGCTGTACTCTAAAGAAGAGTTTGCTGTTACTCATGAAAGCTAAGTGACATTCAAGATGAGTAATGAGAAAAGTAGAAGAGTAAGAATTCCTGGGTTATGACCACATTTATGAACTCAGATATCTATAAAATTTGGTGATTAATTGATTCTAAAGTTTGAGGTGATGAAGAGATTTAAGATATAAATATAAAAAGATACATAAATAAAAAATAATAAAAAAATAATAAAAATGTATATACATAAACAATACATAAAGCAGTATTATTTAAGGGGTCAAATTTGCCATTGTTCAAGCACCTGAAACGAGGGAAAAATTGTGAGATATAAAAAATTTAATAATGAGTCTGAAAGTATTATAGAATATCAAATATTATGACAAATCATAACAGGTATAATATGTATCTGACACATCTTTATAAAACAAGTAGAGAAAGAGGTCAGGAAAATTTAATTCCATTTTCCCCAAATTCTATAATAATATGAATATTCAGAAATCTTTTGCTTCCCAGTCTAATTCTTGAATTGCTATATTGATATATAGACCCCTAATTTTTTTTGAATGCACACTAAAGGTTAAAGAGAATATGACTTCTCTATATTGCTTTAAAATGAAATTTAAAAATTCAATTTATAGTCTCTTCACAAATTTTGTTTTATAGGTTCAAAAATAATAGCATGTTTTATCATGTTACCTTTATGCTAGTTGACAGTTTTGGTAGAGATAAAAAAAAAATGATTCACTTATTTTCCTTGAACCACCACATCACTCCTTAATGATATAATATATGTATAAGGAAGTATGAGGCAATAATGTGCATTAGAGAATAGCTAGGGAATGTGACAATAGTATAATAGTGTCCTAACAAAGGTAATTGATTATTACCTTTTTGTCAAATTGCCTTTGACAGATTAATACCTTCCTGACAGTTTCAGGAACTCTAGTTTACTTCAAACTAATTCTGCCTTGGAAAATCTTCATATGTATCAGCATATGTATCAAATAGGACTCCAAATACAATACTAAAGATAGGCTAAAACACAAGCACCTTCACTCAGTGATGAGTACTCAGCTGCTACTTTGATGTGTCTTTTCTTTTCTGCCATAAGCTATATATGGTTTCACAGCCTCTTGCTAAGGTTCTCTATCATATCTGAAGATGGTGTTTGGTGTTTTCTAGACTAATGTTCTCTGTTGACATCATTTCCTTCAGATTGTTCTTCCTCTGTTTAATAATCCCACAAATGTATTTATTTCTGCTATAACACCAAACATATATAGCAGAAAAAATTTCTGCTCTGAAAAAGTGTACTCAAAATAACAAGGTTTATTAGAACAATATGGTTGAGAGCAGAATACTCAAAATCCATGCAACTTTATTATCACAGCATTAACAAAACAGTAACAACTCTAGCAAAAATAGTACCATACTTTGAAAGGTATAGAAACTTCCTAATGAATGAAAATGACAGTACATAGAAAAATTTTTTGTTTTCTTTAAAGCAGAGGAAGGATGTATCTAACATGATAATAAAGAGTTCTAAGGAAGGGCTAACACCTCTAAACCACAGATTCAAGGAGTAAGTGACCAAAATTTGGAAAACTGCCCAATAAGCACTTCTAATTCAGAACATGTAGCCCATCTGTGCCAAAGAAAACATTAAATGGGGTTAAAAGCATTGCCTACTATACTGCAGTCTTCATAGCTTGCTACATTTTTAGTTGTGTAGTTTACTTGGCTTTCAAAAGCAATATTTGGTGGCACAGTCTAATTGGGAAAATTATATAACAAAATAATTATATAATAAAAATATATGAATTAATTCTTATTATAGAAGTATGCATTGAAACAGTAACTTCTCCTAACTTGTATTAATAGTCACATTAAAAATTCTGCTTACAATATAACAAGTGATGTAACAAATCATGGCTGGATTCTGTGAGCTGTTTTGCTTTGTCTGTTTTTTAGAGCACTCCTAAAGACTAAAGCACAAATTACAAAGGCTGAACAAGAATTTACCCAAGCACTGTCTTCAAAATAAACTCTTCCTTTTTGCAACCACTTCTTGTTCCTTGACCAACTTTTAGTCCTCAGCCCTTTCTCCCATCAAAAAGAGGCACCTTGGCTTCTCAAATGAATAAGTAGGTTCCAAGTAAATCTGATCTACCCTCCAAACACAGCTTGCCTATATATGAATTTATAATAATTACATAGCACATACTTTCATTCTAGGATTTCCATCACACCATTCAAAATTAAACAGTTACACACCCATGTCATTTGGCAAATTATTTTCAAGAATAGGTGTTTTCCAGAACCCAATAATGGACTAACAGTTACCAAAGGGAAAGGGACTGGGGAGGGTGGGTGGGAAGGGAGGGATAAGGGAGGGGAAAAAGAAAAGGGGCATTACAATTAGCATGTACAACATGGTGGGGATGGGTACGGGGAGGGCTGTGCAACACAGAGAAGACAAATAGTGATTCTATAGCATCTTACTATGCTGATAGTGACTGTAATGGAGTTTTTGGGGGGGGACTTGGTGAAGAGGGGAGCCTAGTAAACATAATGTTCTTCATGTAATTGTAGATTAATTATACCAAAAAAAAAAGAAGTAAAGGGAACAAAAACAATTTTTATTACTTTTCTTAATGCAACTCTGCATTTTAATGAACTGTTATAAGAAACAATTAAATTTAGCATATGCAAAAAATATTAAAGGGCTGAACTGTCACATGTAAAGTACCTTCAAATAAATCTTCACCCTTGAAAAGAAAAAAAGAAAAGAATAGGTGTTTTCTAGTAATATGGATATCACTCAGGTCCTCACACATTCACTGGTTACCTGCTATGGGGCTTTGACATTGTAGATGCAACGTTGTATACACACTAGGTTATTTTCTAGTCACCCCATACAGCTGTTTAAACCATAATGTAACTAAAACACAGCACTGGCAGTAATGTAGAAACTAACACCATGAATACCAGTCTTTGAAGGAAGATGCATTCACAACTACAATTTACGCTGCCATGTGGTCATTTTTCTCCATCCCTGTTCTCCAAAACAATGAAGTCCTTTTCTTGATCTGCCCTCATTTTGTCCTCATCTTCCTAAAGTTCAGATGAGTTGTTGGTGGGTTCCTTTTCACAACTCACTTTTGACAGTGTCATGTAACAAGATGGTGCTTGAATGCCAGGGATAGGAGTCACAGAGAACAAGTGGGAGAGTTTTGGACATTCCATTTAGAGTCAACTTCCAGGACAAGCCTTCACAGAATTTTCTGTGTAAAAGGGAAAGACAAATAAAATCAAAAGCTGTCTTTTGTGATTTAAAACTTTATAGAGATGATTGAAGGACAAAATACCTAAGAAGGAATATGATAATCTAGAAAATTTGAAGTGTTTCTTCACCCCACATACTCATACACATTAGTATACCACTTATTCAGCACTTGTAATTTTTATAATTAATGTCTATTTAGTCTAAAGGTGGCCACATGCCCAAGGCAAATTTAAAGTACATGGGGCTCTTGTGTAACCTCAATTCACTGTGTACCCTGCTCAATGCCTCTTTGCTCCAGGGAACTTCTACTGTCAGCAATAAAATTCTATGGGATGTGTCTCTGCTGTTGTGTTCAATGTCCAGCTTTTTACTACAATTTGCCTAGACCAGGTGTTTGAATTTGGTCATCTCCTGGGACTCAGGCAGAGTGCCGACAACCACATCAGCAAATGTTTAACTTAAGTAAGCATATTTGTTAATGAGAGAGCTGCTGAAAGGTGTCAGTTTGATACCTGCTACAGTTCTCAGTAAACTGCTGTTTTTAGGCTGCCTCTGGCAAGGAAAATCCTCTCCACCAAGTTCCACTTTACAACTGCCCTACTCCCTGTGCTTAGCCAACTTCCAGGTGATTGATGGGTGGGTTGTCAGTGTGACTGAGGCTGTGAGTGTGGCTAGTGAGGCCTAAGGCTAGTCCTCTCTTCTTTGTAGGGAAAAACCTGGCTGTAGTCCCTCCCATCTTACTCTCTAGTTGTAAACTGTAGCTGTGGTTTGGATACAGAAATTATAAGGATGATCTAGAGAACTGAAGATCTTCACCAATGTTAAACTGAGTTCAACTGGTTCAATAACCTTCCAATCTTTCTTAAACATCCCACAGTCCTCAGACAAACTTAAACTCGTACCTTCCTTGGTCACCCTTTGCTATCTGGTAATGTCTAGATCTATTTTAAATAAATTCATTCTGATTGGCTATGTTATTTTTATTGACTAACTTAATGTGGTATTGAAAATGCTATGATTGAGTAATTAAAAGACCTTAAACCTAAGCACATAACATCCCGGAAATAACTGTGAACACTTAATTTTCCTAAACTTTAAGGACTAAGGAAGGAAGGAAGAGTACAATAAGCGTATCTAGCCCCAAATTAAAATAGAGTATTTGAAAAGTTTGTACTCTCTTCTTAGGAACAAAAACATATTTCTGCCAGAGATAGATCCAGGTTTTCTGGGGTCTGAAGCTTATACAAGTCATGTCACCTCTGTAAGAAAAAGCATACAAAATCATGAACACAAATTTAACCTCATTTTGTTGGAGAAATGCTTATAGATGGAAAACCTGATGTTTGTTTCACTAACTTCTCTTTGTGCCCTCTACTCACTCCTTACCCTTATCTCTCAATTCCAGGGTTCCCTGTCCCCCCCTTAGAACCAGCTCTGAAGGGATAACTTAACTTCCTTTTCTCTAATATGCAGAATTATTTAACATTCTTGTCTGAAACTCCCCCATTGAAACTAGCCCTTCCCTTTCATAAGACAAAGATTTTCTGAAAACAAAGCTCCATTTTCTCTTAAGATTCTTCCTCATCCCCAGAGTTAAGTCATGAAATATACATGTACTCATTTTTTATTAAATGACATTTAAAAAATTAATGTGAACTCGTTAGTACAATGTCTGGCTATGGTACATATATGATAAACAATAGATGATGGTGGTGATCATGTTAGTAGTCAGAGCGGCAGCAGTAATAAGTTATTATTTAATATCAATAATAGTGATGAGCATTAAATTTATGGAACAGAACTTAATTTCTTTTTTTCTTTACAACTCTCTTAAAGACTATAACTATATGTGCTCTTTTGAAGTTGTTATTGATGGCAATAATAAGGAAAATATGAAGTTTTGTTCACTATTTCAACCCTGATTAGGACAAAGCCTGTGCTTTGAGGTATACCCACTGCCAAAGTAACAAACTAGACACTTAAAATTCACCCAGTCTGAGATTTATCTTGGGATTTTGTTATATGAGAGAGTGTTGCAGGGAGCTCATGGCATGCGATCAGAGTCAGAATGAGGTCTGTTTTGGAGTTAATAGTACAGAGTGCTGTAATTCACCTTCAATCTCTGTGATTGGTAGGAAAAACACAAATTAGGGAGTTCCCTCTTCAGTTAGTAAGATACCTAGATTGGATCTGTTTAAGTACTGAGGGAGACTCAGTACTCAAGTTAGAGAGTTACTGCTAGCCTAAGAGCGTGGGACTTGCAGTATACTTTCAGCTGTTGAATAAATTTGGGTAAATGAAAATATAATAAAATTATATGCAGAACAACAGGAACAGGGCAGCATTTAAGTCAGATGTAATTCTAACTGATATCATAAATTAGATGTTTTTGAATAGTCTCAGTTTCCTCAAGTCTCTTTTGTTGCTGATGTTAACGTTGTTACTCTTGTTAGCACTGTGATTGACAGTCTGGTCTCGCCTGCCCTTATCAGTTGCAACCCTTTAGGCCATTCCATTTTCTTATATTATTTGCCTATTTTAATTTAACGTTAGTAAAATGTAATTTGGAAATAAATCTGCTTCCAAATTAAAATACATCCCAAAACCAACTCTAAGTGATTTTGGAATCATGTAGTATTTAGGATTATCCACACCACTACTTCCTTCTAATTATATGGTTAAAATTCTTTTTATTTTTTGAAGGGTAGTTGACACACAGTATTACATTAGTTTCAGGTGTACGACACAGTGATTCGACATTTATATACATGATAATTCTAGCTACCAGCTATCACCATACAAAGTTGTTACAATATTTTGACTACATTCCTTATGCTATACATTATATCCTGGTTACTTATTTATTTTACAATTGGAAGTCTGTACTTTTTTTCGTTTGTTTGTTTTTTTGTTTTTTGAGAGGGCATCTCTCATATTTATTGATCAAATGGTTGTTAACAACAATAAAATTCTGTATAGGGGAGTCAATGCTCAATGCACAATCATTAATCCATCTCAAGCCTAATTTTCATCAGTCTCCAATCTTCGGAAGCATAATGAACAAGTTCTTACATGGAGAACAAATTCTTACATAGTGAATAAGTTACATGATGAACAGTACAAGGGCAGTCATCACAGCAACTTTCGGTTTTGATCATGCATTATGAACTATAAACAATCAGTTCAAATATGAATATTCATTTGATTTTTATACTTGATTTATATGTGGATACCACATTTCTCTCTTTATTATTATTATTTTTAATAAAATGCTGAAGTGGTAGGTAGATGCAAGATAAAGGTAGAAAACATAGTTGAGTGTTGTAAGAGAGCAAATGTAGATAATCAGGTGTGTGCTTGTAGACTAAGTGTTAATCCAAGCTAGACAAGGGCAATAAAACATCCATGGATGCAGAAGATTTCTCTCAAAACAGGGGGTGAGGGGTGAGGTTCTAAGCCTCATCTCTGTTGATCCCCAATTTCTCACCTGATGGCCCCCCTGTGACTATGCCTGTCTTAGGTTGTTACTCCCTTGAGGAATCTTACCCGTCTCTGGCTAACCAGTCATCTTCCGGGGCCATCCAGGGAAATGTAAAGTTGGTGAGTGAGAGAGAGAGAAGCCTTATTGTTTGAAAAGGTTAGCTTTTTACTTCTTTGCATATATATGCCCTGTGGCTTCTATGCCCAACATTTGTCTTGAGGTATCTTTACCACTTGGAAGAATTATGATACTCGGTAAATTCGATATGAGGCACGAATTCTATTTAAGGGTTGTAATTAGGAGGAAGAAAGAAGAAAAGCTATAGAAATAGCAGGCGGAAGAAAACATGGGAAGATTATTTCTTTGACATATCTTCTTGTAGAGTAACATAAGCATGTATAGTTTTTAAACTACTAATTAAATTGCGCACACACATTAACATAATAGGAGTACAGTTACGTAACCAAAGCAGACCTATAATTACCAGCCATCTCCAGTGAAACCAAGAAAACCAGTTAGGCACCTTAGGCATTTGTGAAAACTTATCTATGATATGGTGGATATTGTCTAACTGAACTTGAACAGTCTGAGAGAAATCAGACAAATTAAAACAATGCATTCCTGGGGACTGTTCACATCCCATATGTTCTTTTAACAGTAAATAGTCTGTAGTTGTAAGATTTTGGAGCGCTAAAATTTGCACTTCTCCTAATTCTTGGTTGAGTTCCAACAGTATAGATCCAGTCAAATTTGTTGTTTTACTGTATGCACAGGCCAGCTTGGATATCTCCTTATTCATTCCCATGGCAAGTCCAGGAACCGGTGGGATGAGTGCATCTACAGCTGTAACAGCACGTGGATCTTTGTTGGGGTTTTATGATGATCATCTTCTGGTATGAGTCTTCCAGAGAGTGCTGATGTTGGAAGTTCTTTTTCATATCGTATCTTAGTTCATTTTCTGGGTAACCAAATTAGGCTTTGATCTTCTGTATAAACACAAACAGACCCTTTGCCTACACTTTAATATGCCCTTTATACCATTGTGTAGAACTCATTGGAGGTCACCACACAGGAACTGCTTTTTTTTTTTTTTTAAGAGACAGGAACATTATCAGAAAAATGTACCTCCATAGCCAATCATCTGACACCCTTTAAGTGGTCAAAATTAAAGATATTTAAAGCATGCATTAATCGTTGACTTACAGTTAGTTTTATCCTATCAGGGAGTAATCCCCCTTTTCTTTCCTTTTTTTTGGTTATAATTAATCTACACTTACATGATGAATATTATGTTTATTAGGCACTCCCCTATACCAGGTCCCCCCTATAAACCCCTTTACAGTCACTGTCCTTCAGCATAGCAAAATGTTGTAGAATCACTACTAGACTTCTCTGTGTTGTACAGCCCTCTCCTTTCTCCCACCCCGCCCATGCATGCTAATCTTAATACCCCTCTTCTTCCCCCCCCCCCTTATCCCTCCCTACTCACCCATCCTCCCCAGTCCATTTCCCTTTGGTAATTGTTAGTCCATTCTTGGGTTCTGTGATTCTGCTGCTGTTTTGTTCCTTCAGTTTTTCCTTTGTTCTTATACTCCACAGATGAGTGAAATCATTTGGTATTTCTCTTTCTCCGCTTGGCTTATTTCACTGAGCATAATACCCTCCAGCTCCATTCATGTTGCTGCAAATGGTAGGATTTGCCCTCTTCTTATGGCTGAGGAGTATTCCATTGTGTATATGTACCATACTTCTTTATCCATTCATCTACCAATGGACATTTAGGTTGCTTCCAATTCTTGGCTATTGTAAATAGTGCTGCGATAAACATAGGGGTGTATCTGTCTCAAAATTGATTGCTGCGTTCTTAGGGTAAATTCCTAGGAGTGGAATTCCTGGGTCAAATGGTAAGTCTGTTTTGAGCATTTTGATGAACCTCCATACTGCTTTCCACAATGGTTAAACTAATTTACATTCCCTCCAGCAGTGTAGGAGGGTTCCCCTTTCTCCACAACCTCGCCAACATTTGTTGTTGTTTGTCTTTTGGATGGCAGCCATCCCTACTGGTGTGAGGTGATACCTCATTACATCATTATAGTTTTAATTTGCATTTCTCTGATAATTAGCAATGTGGAGCATCTTTTCATGTGTCTGTTGGCCATCTGTATTTCTTTTTTGGAGAACTGTCTGTTCAGTTCCTCTGCCCATTTTTTAATTGGGTTATTTGTTTTTTGCTTGTTGAGGTGTGTGAGCTCTTTATATATTCTGGACATCAAGCCTTTATCGGATCTGTCATTTTCAAATATATTCTCCCATACTGTAGGGTTCCTTTTTGTTCTATTGATGGTGTCTTTTGCTGTACAGAAGCTTTTCAGCTTGATATAGTCCCACTTCTTCATTTTTGCTGTTGTTTCCCTTTCCTGGGGAGATATGTTCAAGAAGAGGTCACTCATGTTTATGTCTAAGAGGTTTTTGCCTATGTTTTTTTCCATGAGTTTAATGGTTTCATGACTTACATTCAGGTCTTTGATCCATTCTGAGTTTACTTTTGTATATGGGATTAGACAATTTTCCAGTTTCATTCTCCTACATGTAGCTGTCCAGTTTTGCCAGCACCATCTGTTAAAGAGACTGTCATTTTGCCATTGTATGTCCATGGCTCCTTTATCAAATATTAATTGACCATATATGTCTGGGTTAATGTCTGGATTCTCTAGTCTGTTCCATTGGTCTGTGGCTCTGTTCTTATGCCAGTACCAAATTGTCTTGATTACTATGGCTTTATAGTAGAGCTTGAAGTTGGAGAGTGAGATCCCCCCTACTTTACTCTTCTTTCTCAGGATTGCTTTGGCTATTTGGTGTCTTTGGTGTTTCCATATAAATTTTTGAATTATTTGTTCCAGTTCATTGAAGAATGTTGCTGGTAGTTTCATAGGGATTGCATCAAATCTGTATATTGCTTTGGGCAGGATGGCCATTTTGACGATATTAATTCTTCCTAGCCACGAGCATGGGATGAGTTTCCATCTGTTAATGTCTCCTCTAATTTCTCTTAAGAGTGGCTTGTAGTTTTTGGAGTATAAGTCTTTCACTTCTTTGTTAGGTCTATTCCTAGGTTCTTTATTTTTTTTGATGCAGTTGTGAATGGAGTTGTTTTCCTGATTTCTCTTTCTGTTGGTTCATTGTTAGTGTATAGGAAAGCCACAGATTTCTGCACGTTAATTTTGTATCCTGCAACTTTGCTGTATTCCAATATCAGTTCTAGTAGTTTTGGGGTGGAGTCTTTAGTGTTTTTTATGTACAGTATCATGTCATCTGCAAATAGTGACAGTTTAACTTCTTCTTTACCAATCTGGATTCCTTATATTTTTTGGTTTTGTCTAATTGCCATGGCTAGGACCTCCAGTTCTATGTTAAATAACAATGGGGAGAGTGGGCATCTCTTTCTAGTTGCCGATCTCAGAGGAAAAGCTTTCAGCTTTTCGCTGTTCAATATAATGTTGGCTGTGGGATTATCATAAATGGCCTTTATTATGTTGATGTACTTGCCCTCTATTCCCATTTTGCTGAGAGTTTTTATCGTGAATGAATGTTGAACTTTGTCAAATGCTTTTTCAGCATCTATGGAGATGATCATGCGGTTTTTGTCTTTCTTTTTGTTGATGTGGTGGATGATGTTGATGGACTTTTGAATGTTGTACCATCCTTGCATCCCTGGGATGAATCCCACTTGGTCATGGTGTACGATCCTTTTGATGTATTTTTGAATTCGGTTTGCTAATATTTGGTTGAGTATTTTTGCATCTACTTTCATCAGGGATATTGGCCTGTAGTTTTCTTTTTTGGTGGGGTCTTTGCCTGGTTTTTGGTATTACGGTGATGTTAGCTTCATAGAATGAGTTTGGGAGTATTCCCTCCACTTCTATTTTTTGAAAAACTTTAAGGAGAATGGGTATTATGTCTTTCCTGTATGTCTGATAAAATTCCGAGGTGAATCCATCTGGCCCGGGGGATTTGTTCTTTGGTAGTTTTTTGATTACTGCTTCGATTTCGTTACTGGTAATTGGTCTGTTTAGATTTTCTGTTTCTTCCTGGGTCAGTCTTGGAAGCTTGTATTTTTCTAGAAAGTTGTCCATTTCTCCTAGGTTTCCCAGCCTGTTAGCATATAGGTTTTCATAGTACTCTCTAATAATTCTTTGTATTTCTGTGGGATCCGTTGTGATTTTTCCTTTCTCGTTTCTGATTCTGTTGATTTGTGTTGACTCTCTTTTGCTCTTAATAAGTCTGGCTAGAGGCTTATCTATTTTGTTTATTTTCTTGAGGAACCAGCTCTTGGTTTCATTGATTTTTGCTATTGGTTTATTCTTCTCAATTTTATTTATTTCTTCTCTGATCTTTATTCTGTCCCTCCTTCTGCTGACCTTAGGCTTCATTTGTTCTTCTTTTTCCAATTTCGATAATTGTGACATTAGACCATTCATTTGGGATTGTTCTTCCTTTTTTAAATATGCCTGGATTGCTATATACTTTCCTCTTAAGACTGCTTTTGCTGTGTCCCACAGTAGTTGGGGCTTTGTGTTGTTGCTCTCGTTTGTTTCCATATGTTGCTGGGTCTCCATTTTGATTTGGTCATTGATCCACTGATTATTTAGAAGCGTGTTGTTAAGCCTCCATGTGTTTGTGAGCCTTTTTGCTTTCTTTGTACAGTCTATTTCTAGTTTTATGCCTTTGTGGTCTGAAAAGTTGGTTGGTAGAATTTCAGTCTTTTGAAATTTCCTGAGGCTCTTTTTGTGGCCTCGTATGTGGTCTATTCTGGAGAATGTTCCATGTGCACTTGAGAAGAATGTGTATCCTGTTGCTTTTGGATGTAGAGTTCTATAGATGTCTATTAGGTCCATCTGTTCTAGTGTGTTGTTCAGTGCCTCTGTGTCCTTACTTATTTTCTGTCTGGTGGATCTGTCCTTTGGAGTGAGTGGTGTGTTGAAGTCTCCTAGAATGAATGCATTGCATTCTATGTCTTCCTTTAGTTCTGTTAGTATTTGTTTCAGGTATGCTGGTACTCCTCTATTTGGTGCATATATATTTATAATGGTTATATCCTCTTGTTGGGCTGAGCCCTTTATCATTATGTAATGTCCTTCTTTATCTTTTGTTACTTTCTTTAATTTGAAGTCTGTTTTGTCTGATACCAGAATTGTAACACCTGCTTTCTTCTCTCTGCTGTTTGCATGAAATATCTTTTTCCATCCCTTGACTTTAAGTCTGTGCATGTCTTTGGGTTTGAGATGAGTCTCTTATAAGCAGCATATGGATGAATCTTGTTTTTTTATCCATTCTATTACTCTGTGTCTTTTGATTAGTGCATTCAGTCCCTTTACATTTAGGGTGAATATTGAAAGGTATGTCCTTATTGCCATTGCAGGCTTTAAATTTGTGGTTACCAAAGGTTCAGGGTTAGCTTCTTTACTATCTTACAGTCTAACTTAACTCGCTTGTTGAGCTATTATAAACACAGTCCGATGATTCTTTATTTCTCTCCCTTCTTATTTGTCCTCCTCCCTTCCTTATATGTTGGGTGTTTTGTTCTGTGCTCTTTTTAGAAGTGCTCCCATCTAGAGCAGTCCCTGTAGGATGCCCTGTAGGTTTGTGGGAGGCAAATTCCCTCAACTTTTGCTTGTCTGGGAAATGTTTAATCCCTCCTTCATATTTAAATGATATTCGTGCTGGATACAGCAGTCTTGGTTCAAGGCCCTTCTGTTTCATTGCATTAAGTATATCATGCCATTATCTTCTGGCCTGTAGGGTTTCTGTTGAGAAGTCTGATGATAGCCTGATGGGTTTTCCTTTGTAGGTAACCTTTTTTTTCTCTCTGGCTGCCTTTAATACTTTGTCCATGTCTTTGATCTTTGCCATTTTAATTATTATGTCTCTTGGTGTTGCCCTTCTTGGATCCCTTGTCATGGGAGTTCTGTGTACCTCTGTGGTCTGAGAGGCCATTTCTTCCCCTAGTTTGGGGAAGTTTTCGGCAACTATTTCTTCAAAGACACTTTCTATACCTTTTTCTCCTTCTTCTTCTTCTGGTACCCCTATAATGCAGATATTGTTCTGTTTCGATTGGTCACTCAGCTCTCTTAGAATTCTTTCATTCCTGGAGATCCATTTATCTCTCTCTGCATCAGCTTCTCTGTGTTCCTGTTCTCTGTTTTCTCATCCATTAATGGTCTCTTGCATCTTGTCCATTCTGTTTTGAAGTCCTTCCAGAGCTTGTTTTATTTCTTTATTCTCCCTCCTTAGTTCTTGCATATTTCTCTGCAAGTCCATCAGCATGGTTATGACTTTTGTTTTGAATTCTTTTTCAGGAAGACTGGTTAAATCTATCTCCCCAGGTTCCTTCTCAGGGGAAGATGTAGCAGATGCCGAAGCTGTCTGGGTTAGTCTTGTCTGGATCATATTTTTTGCCTTTTCATGTTGACAGGTGCTATTGACTGTCGGCTGGGAGGGCCAAACTTTCCACTTGCTACTGGCCTTTCTTTACTGGGACAACTGCGACCCCTAGTGGCTTGTTTTGGGCAATTGCGTGTAGACTGGGTCTTTGTGTCTTGCCCGGCCGATATGGAGGAAGCTCCCTTACTGAGGGCATGGCCAGCCACAGGCTGCTTCTCTCCTATAGCCGAGCCCCAGAAGGGTAATGGGCGGGGGGCTGTTTGGCTGTTTACCTCCATGTGGGGTCTCAGAGCTGTTGCCCAGTGGGTTAATGTGCCCGGTTTTCCCTGTAATTTCCAGCCACTGGGATGTGACCGTATTGTTTCTGTTCATCTATTATGTCCCTGTCCCTTTAAGACTTACAAAAAGCATTTTCTTTTCTTTGTCACAGGAGCATCAGCTTCAGAACCCGCTCAGAGGTCTTGCTGCCCTGTTTCCCCAGTTTCCAGCCTTCCACACATGCACTGCGTCTGCGATCTGGTGCAGGTGGCTGGGTTTGGGTGTTTAGCAGTCCTGGGCTCCCTCTCCCTCCCTGCTCCGACACCTTCTCCCGCCAGGAACTGGGGGGAGGTGTGCTTGGGTCCCACCTGGCTGGGGGTTGTATCTTACCCCTTTCACCTGGTGCTGGGCTCTCGCACGTGTGCATGTAGTCTGGATGTTGTCCTGTGTCTTCTGGTCTCTCTTTTAGGATTAGTTGTATTTGTTGTATTTTCAAAAATATATATGTTTTTGGGAGGAGATTCCCACTGTCCTTCTCATGCCGCCATGTTGGCTCCGCCTCCTACGGTTAAACTTCTTAAAGAAATTTTGTATTTGGTTATGGATTCTTAAAGTTTTATGTTTTTAAGCAAACTATTTTTTAGCCACATATAATTACTAATGGCTATTTAAAACTATAGGGCCTTTTCTATAAATCTAACATGTTTAATATTTGTCATAGAGAAGTAATTTTATGTTTTAATAGGTATACTTTAAAGTGCATCAACATGATCTATGACAGTTCAGTAGTATAGTAATTATACCCACAGACTTGATATTGAAAGACCTGACTGGAATATTATTAGTTGTGCAATTTTGGCTAATTAAGTGACCTCTATAACCCTCAATTTCCTCACCAATAAAGCAGGGAGTACTTACAGAACAGCAGTGGTTCTTAAGATTGAAAATAGATAATACTTAGGCAAGTACTTGACTTTCGGTAACTGTTCAACTAAACAAGTACCATTGTTGCTTTTTTTGTTCTTGATGCTGCTGTTGTGTTATTGTGACTAGTAGGAAAATTATTTATAATCATGCACATACATCAATTAGCACAAAACCAGGCATAAAGAAAACACTCAGTAGTTATTTGTTGTTATTGTCATAAAGTGTAAAATGCTTAGCACTAAAGGTGGTCCATAGTCAATGAATGTAAGTTTTCTTTGGTTTTCCTATGTAACATACCAGTATCTTTGGGGAGGCTGTAGGGCTTCCTGTAGATTATCATTGTTTTTCATGCTAACCAGACCTGTCACCTTGAGATTCCTGCAATGATAATGATAAACACTTGAAGGAAACTGTTAAAGATTTTGAAATGGACCCAAGTGGGTATCTTCAATGGAAAACCAGATGTTTTCTAAGCATGTCCTCGCAAGTTGTTTGATTCTAATAGGTCACTGCATCTTATTATTTTGGAGCTATTTTACAACTTTGTACATTGTTAATAACTGATAGCAAATGATTATTTTTCATAAACATGAAAATAAATTTTAACAAAATACAGTTGATTTCCTTTTCTATAGAATACATGAATTTTATATCTATTTGTAATTTTTAAATTATTTGTGTATGTGTGTATGTGTGTGTGTGTGTGTGTGTGTGTTTGAATTCTCCTTAGAACCAGTTATAATAGTTTACTGGTTCCTTCATTACTTAATGAGTTAAATAAAATCTCCAATACATGTTCATTTTATACCTGTATGAGAGGCATGATTATATTATTACAATCTCTTTTAAAAAGTGCTCTTTAACACATAATACATTTTAGCTACTCTTACTATCAGAATTTTTTGAAACATTTTTTCATGTATTAACTTTAGAAGTCAGAAATTCTACACTCTGGATTCATGATATCCTTTTAAAAGTCTTGTAACAGATATGCTCAATCTAGCATACCATAGAAAGCCAAGACTATAAATGTGCTTAAAATAAGCTCAGAATCTCTAGTTGTTTGACCATGGGCAAATCACTTATATTTCCTCTTCCAAGAAATGGAAATAATAACCTCTGCCTCATAGGATTGTTGTTGAGTTGCAATAGTGGAGAAATGCAGTTAGCTCAGTACCAAGCACTTCAATGAACAGTAGTTATCAATATGAAAATTCAGTGTCTGGCAGTCCATTTCACAGCTCAACAGCCCTCATACTTGGCAGGATTTTCTTTCATAGAAATCTAAGCTTGCTTGTTGTAACTTTCATTTCCTACTTTTGGTTGTCTGTTTGGTTTGGTTTAATTTTGTTTTGCTCTTTTCAATGTGACCATGGTTCAAATTTTTGTATACAAAAGCAATTTCTCTTCTGAGTATTTTCTTCAAGCTAAATATCCTTTTTTCCTTCACCTGTTTTTAATATTACATATTTCTCACATTTTTTACCTCCCTGGTTGTACTGTAGTTTATAATGTTTATCCTCAAAGTATTGTGCCTCCAATTCAGCACCATACCCTCATTATGATCTGAACCACCATTGATCAAGGCAGTTATTTCTAGGAGTTCAGCTCAATAATACACTAGATTGTGATACATTGTTGGCTTATTTTGACTTTTGATACATTGTTGGCATATTTTGAGTTTCGAGCCATCTAACACCTTCAAGTCTTTTTCCTGTATACTCTCCTTTCTTTTTTCTTATTGCACATATGACATTTTGAATCAAATTGTCAAAATTTACAAGTATCACATTGATAATAGTAATACATGTAAATAGTGATAATATTAATAACACATTTAACACAAAAAACAATTATTTAAAGTAGATACTCTCCAGGACTTAGATCAAATATATGAAGCATCTTTTTTTTTCTTTTTGACAAGTAGGAGGTGCTCAATAAATGTTAGAACTTTCCTTCAGCCATTGTGCACTTAACCTCTAATTGAATGCTTCCTTAACCGTGGCCATTGAAAATTTCACAGGTAGGTGACTTGAGTTGCACTCCAGTCTTCATCTGGCTAGCCACAATTGACTTACTGCCCTTGCAGAGAGAACATGGCATTTATTCAATAGACATTTCTTATCATTATTTTTTTCTAGAGGGGAAAGTACCAGGTCATAGTTCTTGGTCTGTAGATTTATAAGCTTGGAAGCTAAAGGTCAGTTTGCATTCAGTCACTTTGACTATGTAAAGCTTTAGAGTCCTGCTTAACAATGATAGTAATTTTCCCATTTAAACTTTTAAAATCACTTTAAGTATTAACAACCCTTATTCTTTTCCTGAGAATCAGTTAGAAGATCCCCTAGGCAATGAGGTGTATAATTCTAGAGTAATAATAAGAAGTTATAAATATTTATCTTTGCACACAAGGTAAATAAAAAATATATATAGTTTCTTCAGGCAAAAATTTCCAGATCATTTCTTATCTTGTGTAGTGAATTGTGTCTTCCACAAATATTGATCAGAGTCCTATAATACCTCATTTGGTAATAAGGTCTTTTCAGATATAATTAAGTAAATGATCTCAAAAGAAATCATCATGAACTTAGAGTAGGCCTTAAGTCCAATGGCAGTTACTCTTATTTTCAAATAAATATCATTATTTTTTTAATTAAAGCATTATTGATATATAATCTTATGATGGTTTCACATAAACAACATAGTGGTTTCAGCATTCACCCATATGATCATGTCCTCACCCCCTCGGCTATGGTCACTGTCTATCAGCATAGTAAGATGGTATAGAATCATTAATTGTCTTCATGCTGTACTGCCTTCCCCATGACCTACCTATATTATGCTTGTGAATTAGGGTGCCCCTTAACCCCCTTCTCCCTCCCCACCCACCCTTCCCAACCCCTTCCCTGCAGTAACCACTAGTCCCTTCTCCGTTTCTGTGAGTCTGCTGTTGTTTGTTCCTACGGTTTTGTTTTGTTTTTATATTCCACAAATAGGTGAAATGATTTGGTATTTGTCTTTTCCCACCTGGCTTATTTCACTGAACATATACCCTCTAGGTTCATCCATGTTGTTGCAAATAGGAGGATTTATTTTCTTTTTATGGCTGAATAATATTCCATTGTGTGTATGTACCATTCATCTATTGATGATACTTAGGTTGCTTCCATATCTTGGCTATTGTAAATAGAGCTATAATAAACACAGGGGTGCATATGTCTTTTCAAATTAAGGATTTTGTTTCCTTCAGGTAAATTCCTAGGAGTGGAATGACTGGGTCAAATGGTATTTCTATTTTCAGTCTTTTGAGGAACCTCCATGTTGCTTGGCAGAAAGGGTGAACCAATTTACATTCATTCCAACAGTGCAGGAGGGTTCCCCTTTCTCTGCATCCTCTCCAGCATTTGTTGTTTCTTGTCTTTTGGATAGTGGCCATCCTAACTGGTATGAGGTGATATCTCACTGTAGCTTTAATTTGCGTTTCCCTGTTGATCTAGCGATATGGAACATCTTTTCATGTGCCTGGTGGCCATCCAGATGTCTTCTTTTAAGAAGTAACTGTTCAGATCCTCTGCTCGTATTTTAATTGAGTTAATTGTTTTTGGGTATTGAGACATGTGAGTTCTTTGTACATCTCTGGTGAAATGCATAGACATTGGGGCGTTTTCAGGAGACCAGTGTCATGACCTGATGTGTGCTCCAAACAGGCACTTTAAATCATTTTTGTGCCATGAATTTCTTCTTAAGCTTATAGTCTTTTGAAGAATATTTTAACATTCATAACATCAAAGGTGTAGAGACTACAAAGTAAACCATATCATAAATTTGTAATAAAGTAGAATATGTGATGCCCTAAAAATCTAGCAGTGTGTATACTAATTATTGTAATTGTGAAATAGTTATGGATGTAAATGCTATTTCAAAGTATATGTAGTAACTTTAGTGTGACATGAAAATATAATTTCTTATGGTAACCAAAATGTAGATACTGATAATACAACTGTGGCTTATTGCCTGTATTTATGATCAATGAAATAACTCCATGAATTTTCCCCAAATTAATAACCCTTGGTTATATGTATGTTGTAGGGAATCAATAAGAAAAGCAGAAACACTAGTAATGCATATATCATATAATTTAACATAAAGTGACATCTTGCCACTTAGAAATAAAGAGATTTAATAAGCATGCAGCTATTTTAGTATGCAACTGCAAACCTCCTGTAGTCTTAATGTTCAAATGTAGGAATTTGTATTTGTACAAGGCAGGTGTACTTTAGTTTACACTGAACTTTAGTCCCTCATTGTAAGTGTGTAGAATTATAGAAACAACTATGGTGAAACTGAGATGACTCCATTTTTACCCAGGAGCATATTTATTTGAAATAAGTATATATATCTTCATTTGGGAGATACATACATAAATATGTACATACACATATATTTTATTTCCCACTTTATGACATAGATTGGTTCTCCTATATTTAAAAGGAATCTAGGTAGAAAAAGCAACTAATTTTAAATATTGTCAGTAATCCTACTTGTGTTATATTCTATGTATAATACAAGCCAAAAATAATTTGGTTTTCAAAAGGGAATATACCTACACAAATTTACACTGAATCTTTTTCCTTATATGGAAAAGAAAACCAACAAAATTTTAACAAATATAATTTAACTTTAAATGCCTTACTCCCTTGGGTATTGAAACTATTGAAACACATCAAAACTGAAAGGGAACTGGACTTAAAAACAAAGAAAGTTTGGGGTTAATTTTCTTTTTTTAAATTTTTTATTGACATCACTGATACACAATTTTATGAGGGTTTCATATGAGCAACATTGTAGTTACAACATTCACCCATATTATCAAGTCTCCCCACACACCCCATTACAGTCACTATCCACCACCATAGCAAGATGCTATAGAGTTACTACTTCTCTGTGCTATACTGCCTTCCCCGTAACTGCCTACATTAAGTGTGCTAATATAATGCCCTTTAATCCCCTTCTCCCTTCCTCACCACCCACCCTTCCCACCCCTTTCCCTTTGGTAACTGCTAGTTTCTTTTTGGAGTCTGCCAGTCTGCTGCTGTTTTGTTCCTTCAGTTTTGCTTCCTTGTTACAATACACAAATTAGTGAAATAATTTGGTACTTGTCTTTCTTCTCCTGGCTTATTTCATTGAGCATAATACCCTCTAGCTACATCCATACTGTTACAAATGCTAGGATTTGTTTTCTTTATATAGCTGAATATATTCCTTTGTGTATATGTACCACCTCTTCTTTATCCACTCATCTACTGATGGACACTTAGGTTGCTTCCATTTCTTGGCTATTGTAAATAGTGCTGTGATAAACAGGGTGCATATGTCTTTTTAAATCAAGGATCTTGTTTTCTCTGGGTAAATTCCTAGAAGTGGAATAACTTAGTCAAATGGTATTTCTATTTTTAACTTCTTGAGGAACCTCCATAATGCTTTCCTCAATGGTTTAACTAATTTACATGCCTACCAACAGTGTAGGAGGGTTCCCCTTCCTCTGCATCCTTGCCAGCATTTGTTGTTGTCTGTCTTTTGGATGTTGGCCAACCAAACTGGTGTAAGGGGATATCACATTGTTGTTTTAATTTGCATTTTACTGTAATTAGTGATGTGGAGCATCTTTTCATGTGCCTGTTGGCCATCTGAATTTCTTCTTTGGAGAAGTGTCTCTTCAGATCCTCCATTCACTTTTAATTGGTTTATTTGGGAGTTGAAGCATGTGAGCTCTTTAAATATTTTGAATGCTAACCCCTTATCAGATATGTTGCTTATCAATATATTCTCCCATACTGTAGGATGACTTTTTGTTCTGCTGATTGTGTCCTTTGTTCTATAAAAGCTTTTTAGTTTGGTGTAGTCCCATTTGTTCATTTTTGCTTTTGTTTCCCTTGCCCAAAGAGATGTGTTCAGGAAGAGGTTGCTCGTTTATATTGAAGAGATTTCGCCTATGTTTTCTTCTAAGAGTTTAATGGTTTCATGAATTATATTCAGGTCTTTGATCCATCTTCAGTTTGCTTTTGTGTATGTATGGAATTAGACAATAATCCAGTTTCATTCTCTTACATGTAGCTGCCCAGTTTTGCCAACACCAGTTGTTAAAGAGGCTGTCATTTCCTCATCGTTTATCCATAGCTCCTTTATCATAAAATAATTTACCATATATGTATAGGTTATATCTGGCTCTCTATGCTGTTCCATTGATCTATCGGTCTGTTCTTGTACAAGTACCAAATTGTCTTGATTACTGTGGCTTTGTAGTAAACCTTCAAGTTGGAGAGCATAATTCCCCCTGCTTTATTCTTCCTTCTCAGGACTGTTTTGGCTATTTGGGATCTTTTGTGGTTCTGTATGAATTATAGAACTATTTGTTCTAGTTTATTGAATAATGATGTTGGTTATTGATAGGAATGGCATTGAAACTATAGATTGCTTTAGGCAGGATAGTCATTTTAACAATATTAATTCTTCCTACCCAATAACATGGGATGCATTTCCATTTATTGGTGTCTTCTTTAATTTCTGTCATGAGTGTCTTATAGTTTTCAGAATATAGGTCTTTCACCTCCTTGGTTAGGTTTATTCCTAGGTATTTTATTCTTTTGATACAATTGCAAATGGTGTTATTTTCCTGATTTCTCTTTTTGCTAATTTGTTATTAGTCTATAGGAATGCAACAGATTTCTGTGCATTAATTTTGTATCCTTCAACTTTGCTGCATTCAGTTATTAGTTATAACAGTTTTTTGGTGGAGTCTTAAGGGTTCTCTATGTATAATACCATGTTATCTGCAAACAGAGACAGTTTCACTTCTTCCTTACCAGTTTGGATGCCTTTTGTTTCTTTGTATTGTCTGATTGCCATGCCTAAGACCTCCAGTACCATGTTGGATAAAAGTGGGAGAGTGGGCATGCTTTTCTTGTTTCTGATCTCAAAGAAAAAGCTTTCAGCTTTTTGCTGTTAAATATGGTTTTGACTATGGGTTTGCTGTATATGGCCTTTATTTTGTTGAGGTCTTGCCCTCTATACACATTTTGTTGAGAGTTTTTATCATGAATGGATGTTGAATTTTGTCCTGTTTATCAGTGTTTATTGAAATGATCATGTGATTTTTGTCCTTCTTTTTGTTGATGTGGTGGATGATGTTGATGGATTTTCAATATTGCACCATTCTTGCATCACTGGAATAAATCCCACTTGATCATAATGGATTATCTTTTTGATGTATTTTTAAATTTGGTTTGCTAATATTTTGTTGAGTTTTTTTGCATCTGTTCATTAAGCATATTGGTCTGTAGTTTCCTTTTATTGTGGTGTCTTTGCCTGGTTTGGGTTTTAGAGTGATGCTGACCTCATAGAATGAGTTGAAAGTATTCCCTCCTCTTCTACTTTTTGGAAAACTTTAAGTAGGATGGGTATGAGGTCTTCACTAAATGTTTGGTAAAATTCAGTGATGAAGCCATCTGGTCCCTGGATTTTTTTCTTAGATAGTTTTTTGTTTACTAGTTCAATTTCAATGTTGGTAAGTGGTCTGTTCAGATTTATTGTTTCTTCCTGTGTCAGCCTTGGAAGGTTGATTCTTTTTTACTTGATACATCTGGCTAGGGGTTTATCTATTTTGTTAATTTTCTTGAATAACCAGCTCCTGCTTTCATTGATTCTTTTTATTGTTTTATTCTCAACTTTATTAATTTCTGCTGTGATCTTTATTATGTCTCTCCTTCTACTGATTTAGTTAGCATATAATTTTTCATAGTATTCTCTAATAATTATTTGTATTTCCATGGTGTCCATAGTGATTTTTTCCTTTCTCATTTCTGATTCTGTTTGTGTGTATACTCTCATTTTTTCTTGATTAATCTGGCTAGGAGTTTATCTATTTTGTTTATTTTCTTGAAGAACCAGCTCCTGCTTTCACTGATTTCATTGTTTATTCTTCTCAATTTTATTTATTTCTGCTCTGGTATTTATTAAGTTCCCCCTTGTACTGCCTCAGGGCCTCATTTTTTCTTCCCTTTCTAGTTGCATTAAGTGTGAGTGTAGACTGTTTGTTTGGGATTGTTCTTCTTTGTTGAGGTAAGCCTTTATTGATATATACTTTCTCTAATAATTGCCTTTGCTGCACCCCACAGAATTTGGGGAGTTGAGGTGTTGTTTTCATTTGTCTCCATAGATTGTTTGATCTCTTTTTATTTTGTCATTGATCCATTGATTATTTAGGAGCATCTTGTTAAGAATCCATGTGTTTATGGTCTTTTTTGTTTTCTTTGCATATTATATTTCTAGTTTCATACCTTTGTGATCCGATAAACTGGTTGGTACAATTTCAATCCCTCTGAATTTACTGAGGTTCTTGTGATCTATTCTGGAAAATGTTCCATGTGCACTTGAGAAGAATGTGTATCCTGCCGCTTTTAGGTGGAGTGTTCTATAGATGTCCGTTAGGTCCATCTGTTCTAATGTGATGTTCAGTGCCTCTGTGTCCTTACTTATTTTCTGTCTAGTTGATCTGTCCTTTGGAGTGAATGGATTGTTGATGTCTCCTAAAATGAATGCATTGCATTCTATTACCCCCTTTGTTTCACATATGTGGGTGATACTGTGTTGGGTGCACAGATATTTATAATGGTTATATCCTCTTGTTCGACTGACCCCTTTTTTCATTATGTAATGTCCTTCTTTGTCTCTTGTGATTTCTTTGTTCTGAAGTCTATTTTGTCAGAAACAAGTTACTGCAACACCTGCATTTTTCTCTTTATTGTTTGCATGGAATATATTTTTCCATCCCTTCACTTTTAGTCTGTGTATTTCTTTGGGTTTGAAGTGAGTCTCTTGTAGGCAGTGTGTGGTAAATTTCCTCATCTTTTACTTATCTGAAAACTGTTTAATACCTGCTTCAATTTTAAATGATAATCTTGCCAGGCAGAGTGTTCTTCCTTCAAGCCCCTTTTGTTTCATTGCATTAAATACATCATGCCACTCCCTTCTGGCCTGTAAGGTTTCTGCTAAGAATTCTAATGATAGCCTGATGGGTTTTGCTTTGTATGTGATCTTTTTTTCTCTCTCTGGGTGCTTTTAATACTCTGTCCTTGTCCTTGATCTTTGGTATTTTCTTTCTTGGGTCCTTTGTGTTTGGAGATCTGTGCACTTCCATGGCCTTAGAGTCTATTTTCTTCCCCAGAATGGGGAAGTTTTCATCAATTATTTCCTCAAAGAGCCTTTCTATCCCTTTTTCTCTCTCTTCTTCTTCTGGTACCCCTATATCATGAATATTGTTTCGTTTGTATTGGTTGCAGTTCTCTTACTATTTTTTCATTCCTAGAGATCCTTTTTTGTCTCTTTGCCTCAGCTTTTTTGTATTCCTGTTTTCTAATTTCTATTTTATTTACCATCTCCTCTACCTTAACTAATCTGCTTTACATCCCTCCATTGTATGTTTCATTTCAGGAATTGTATTTTTCAAAGTTTCTATCTCTTTCTTTATATCTTCCCTCATATAGTGAATATTTTTCTGTAGTTCCATGAGCATTTTTATTATTTTTATTTTGAAATCTCTATCAAGATAATTGGTTATTTCTGTTTCACTTAGCTTTCTTTCTGCTGTTTGAGAGATTCTGTTTTGTGCAAGATTCTTTTGCTGTTTCATATTTCTAATGATTACTATGGAATAATAACTTTGTGTAGGTGTTGCCCTCTAGTGCCCAGAAGCTCTACTCTCTGGAGGTGTGCATCACCCTGAATGATGGCAGGGATCACTGGCACTTGCCAGGAGTAAAGAGCTCTTTCCTGCTTCCTGGCTGCAGGGCTTACCTCCACTGCCAGGTTCAGTGGGCCGAGCACACAGTGAGGAGCCTCTGCGTTATGCCATGTAGCTGTCATAGGCGGGGCTGTCCTTCAGTTGGCCTGGTGTTATGGCAGACCTGCAGATTTGCGAACCTGTGCTTGGCAGGAAGAAAGAGCAGCAGGCAGCATATCACAGTGGAGGGCCCTCTGTGCTGTGTTGTCATCCCGGGGTATGGAGCACATGATGCTTCTTAAAGTTCCCAACCTGCTGGGCTGAGTATACTGGAACAATTTTGTCCAAATGTCTTTTCTCATGTACAGCAAGCTTTTTGTAATCCTTGCCCCTTTCACACCATTTTCACACCCCTTTTACTGTGTAGAAGTCTTTCAACACAGTACAACCTTTCTTTTGTTCCAGAGTTGCTGGTTGTGGGTACCTGTTTTCCTCATGCAGCTGAAATC
The DNA here is from genome assembly GCF_040802235.1 of Manis javanica. Lineage (NCBI taxonomy): Eukaryota > Metazoa > Chordata > Mammalia > Pholidota > Manidae > Manis > Manis javanica. The sequence continues at coordinate 57,086,741 of NC_133157.1, forward strand.
TCAATCTCTCTGAGTATTCTTCCTGTCTTTGCTTTCCAACACCTCTAATCTCCAGAGCACCATATAATGTGGGCTTGTGTTCCTGGACCAGATCTCCAGGGGTGGGTGTTAACAGTCCTGGTCTTCTCCTCCCTCCCCACTTTGTTTCTCTTCATCCCACCTATGAGCTGATGCAAGGGGAGGGCTTGGGTCCTGCTGGACCATGGCTTTGCTACTTTACCCTTTTTTTTGAGATCTTCTATTTTCCCTAGATGTAAGCAGTCAGTAGCAGTTTTCAGTTCGCTCTTTTAGGATTAGTTGTATTTGCTGTATTTTCATGTTATATGTGGTTTTGGGAGGCGGTTTCTTCCTCACTTCTCACACACCCATATTTTTCCCAAAACAACTTTGGTTAATTTTTTATGTATCTTTGCCAAGTCATGAAGAATTGAAGGAGTATATTTTTAAATCTCATAAGGTAACTAATAACCCAAAAGTCATTTAAGATACCTAATTACCCACAGGCAGCATAATTTCATAGACCTCATGTGATTCACTCTTGCAAAATCTACTAGAATCCACTACTTCTTATCCTTCATACTATAACCCCATATAATTCAGTAAATATACCCGAGCATGCTCACCAAAGGCTGCTTTAAATATATGACAGTAAACATATGGAAAGTGTATTCACTTGATTGTAATTTTGGTACTTTCCCCTTTTGTGTGTGCCTAATCCACATTTTAAAATATCTAGATACACTGAAGGGAATATACTGTGAAACTTCTCTTTTTAATCCACATATTTTTGCTGCTTCTATAATAGGTGTTGACCTAAGACTTGTCCTTGCCTGAGGCTGTGAAAGATAGTACTTTGAAAGTTTTGGGTTTTTTTAATAAATAAGACATGGTCTGAGAAAGAAGCTGAAGACCTCTCCCTATAAAAAAGTAATAAACTTTCAAGCAGGGTTAAGACACAGTAATAATAGCAGACCACAATAATTCTTTAGAAAATTCTGTAATAAAATTCTGTATCTTTCCATATATCTACTAATATTCTTAGTAGACCTTGAGATTTAAAAGTTGGGCATATAACATATGAATCAGCTTAACATTTAAGAACATGCATTATTAAAAAGATGTTGTTAAAATGTCATATTGTAGGAGCTATATTAGCATTGTTTTAAAGGTTAGCTACATTACATGTGTCTTTAGAATCTCAGGGAATCTATAAAATTTAACTATATATGCAAATGTGTATATTTCACATCTGCAAGTATATACATTTTGTATATATAAACATTTACATATGCATGTGCAGACACATATATTTATTAATCTCTACCTGTATAGATGTATAGATACATATTTGCTTGAAGGCAAGACATGAACATATACAGAGAGAGAGAGAAAGAGAGACTATCATTTTATAGTAACAAAGTAGTATCAGCTCTGCCTAGCTAGTGAGCAGATAGCATGAATGTAGTGATTTTGTGAATTGCCTTTATAGCCTAAGAATCAAGAAAATATTGGAAAGCTTTTCTGCTGTTTTGGCTGAAAGTGTTTCTTTGCTGCCTCCATATCCTATTTCCATTGACCCCTTGAATAGGTGTCTCAGCTGTTCTTTGCTTTCCTGTCTTATCTCATTTTAACCTAACAACTCTATAAAGCCACACGTTATTCTCTCCAGGTTTTGTGCAATAAAATCAAAGGATTGAATGACTTCTATAATGACATGCTGCTGTTACTTCTGCCTTTAGAGTGCCTTGATTTCTGTAGCATTTTCAGTGTTTATCAATGGAAAGTGGGATTGAGAACTATCTGCATCAGAATCAAATCACTTGGAATTACTTGTTGAAATAGTAGATTTTTGATAACTATACACTGTCAAAGAAGAACCTGTAAGAGAAGACACTGTAATTTGCATTTTATACAAAGTGTTTTGTTTATTAAAAGGCTAAGATTATGGCTAATAGTAAACAAACCCTTGATCCTATACTGTGGTCATTGCCTAGAGCTTTGCTTTTCAAAATGTGGTCTGTGCACCAGCTGTTCTGCCATACCCTGGAAGCTTGTTCGAAATGCCAAAACACAAGCCCCACAGCTGAACTTAACAGAATCTCCTGGTTATTCATGTGCACAGTGAGGTGTGAGAGGCACTGTTTTAAGACTTTTCATTATTCACTCCATTTGGTGTTTCCCAAACTTCCTTTACACTAACAATAATTACCTAGCAGCACTTGTCCACCATAGCTGTCTCAGGCTTTTCCCTGGAGATTGTTTCTCTAGATCTGGGGAGACGTCTGGAATTTGTATGTTCAGAAAGCATATCTGGTGATTATTTATCATTGGATAAACTTAAAAAACATCACTTCCATTATCTTTATTACAAAGTCTCTAATATATGTCCTTCGACTGTTAGAGTTTGGAGATGCTGTTTGCATTCTTGATCAGCAGTTGTGGCAAATTATCTGTATCTGTACAAAGGCAGTGTGGTGTGGTGTGGGGAGAATGAGCACAAGGTCATAGAAGCCAGATGGACTGGGTGTGAACCTAGCAAGGTAACCTCTCTTCTCTGTCCCTGGTGTCCTCATTTCTAAAATGAGGAAAATAATCATATATACTTCAGAGGATTGTTGTGAAGGAAAAAATGGGTTTTTGTGAAAATCACTGAATACAGTTCCTGTTTCCCTGGTGTTTCTAATATGTGGCCTCACAAAGCCCCTTTCCAATTGGCCCTTGATTCTGGACTTGTACAATTACCCAGCACTCTGGGGTGTTTCTCTGCCATCTCCCCTTCTTGAGATAAAAATTAGGTTTTGGAATTTAGATTCCTATACTTTGAGCTCATTTTCATCTTATCCTTCCCCACCCAGTAGGCCAAAATTGTGTGCTTGAATTTTGTATCTGAAAGTGCTCCTTAGGGCCACCTGCCAGCCTGAACCCCAAATCAACTACTGCTGTTCCAGCCTCATCCCAGGCCAGGTGGGAGTTGCCATCTCCAACTTGGGATTGAAAGAAACCACAAAAAAAAACAGTGAGATATACAAAGAGGTGGTGGAAGGAACCATGAAATATTGAGCAACACTTGATCTAAATGATTTTATTTACATCAGTAGCCCTGCAGACAGTTTAGAGAGAGGCTAACTGATAGAACAATTGGGTTTTTTCATCAAGGCCACACAGACTAGGTGATCCAGATTCAAACTCCAGGTCTGTTGGTCTCTGTAGCTAGTGCTTTTTCCATTAGAGATATACAGTCTCCACATTTCAGAAGGGAATTGAGGGTATATGGAGAATGAAGTACAGTACACCAGATAAAATAATTTAGGAAATAGGTGAAACATGATAAAGTAGTTAACATAAAAGCTAACAATTTTGGATCACTGAGGAGCCAAGATGGCGGCATGAGGAGGACAGTGGAAATCTCCTCCCAAAAACATATATATTTTTGAAAATACAACAAATACAACTAATCCTAAAAGAGAGACCAGGCAGAAGACACAGGACAACATCCAGACCACATCCACTACTGAGAGAACCCAGCACTTGGTGAAAGGGGTAAGACACAAGCCCCGGCCCGGTGGGACCTGAGCGCCCCTCACCCCAGCTCCCGGTGGGAGGAGAGGAGTCAGAGTGGGGAGGGACAGGGAGCCCAGGACTGCTAAACACCCAGCCCCAGCCATCTGCACCAAAGCACAGACACAGTGCATGCGTGGGGTGATGGAAACTAGGGAAACAGGACAGCAAGACCTTTGAGCGGGTCCCGAAGCCAGCGCCCCAGTGACAAAGAAAAGTGAGTGCTTTTTGAAAGTCTTAAAGGGACAGGGACATAACAGCTGGATGGAAGCTTCTTGGGTCAAAGTCCAACAGCTGGAAATTCCAGGGAACCCCGGGGACACTAACCTCCTGGGCAACAGCTCTGAGACCCCTCATGGAGGTAAACAGCCAAACAGCCCACCCGTCCATTACCCCTCTGGGGCCCCACCATAGCAGAGCAGCAGCCTGAGACAGGCCATGCCCACAGCAAGGGAGCTTCCTCCATACTGGCCAGGCAAGATACAGAGACCGAGTCTACAAGCAATTGCCCAACACAAGCCACTAGGGGTCGCAGTTGTCCCAGTAAAAACAGGCCAGGAACTAGTGGAAAGCCTTGGCCCTCCCAGCTGACAGAAAGTAAATAGCTCACCATTGCACATATCAACATGAAAAGGAAAAAAATTTGATCCAGACAAGACTAACCCAGACAGCTTCGACATCTACTACATCTTCCCCTGAGAAGGAACCTACAGAGATAGATTTAACCAGTCTTCCTGAAAAAGAATTCAAAACAAAAGTCATAACCATGCTGATGGACTTGCAGAGAAATATGCAAGAACTAAGGAGGGAGAATAAAGAAATAAAACAAGCTCTGGAAGGACTTCAAAACAGAATGGACAAGATGCAAGAGACCATTAATGGACGAGAAAACAGAGAACAGGAACACAGAGAAGCTGATGCAGAGAGAGATAAAAGGATCTCCAGGAATGAAAGAATTTTAAGAGAAATGAGTGACCAATGAAAACAGAACAATATCCGCATTATAGGGGTACCAGAAGAAGAAGAGAGAGAAAAAGGGATAGAAAGTGTCTTAGAAGAAATAATTGCTGAAAACTTCCCCAAACTAGGGGAGGAAATGGCCTCTCAGACCACAGAGGTACACAGAACTCCCATGACAAGGGATCCAAGGAGGGCAACACCAAGACACATAATAAATAAAATGGCAAAGATCAAAGACAAGGACAAAGTATTAAAGGCAGCCAGAGAGAGAAAAAAGGTCACCTACAAAGGAAAACCCATCAGGCTATCATCAGACTTCTCAACAGAAACCCTACAGGCCAGAAGAGAATGGTTTGATATATTTAATGCAATGAAGCAGAAGGGCCTCAAACCAAGATTACTGTATCCAGCACAATTATCATTTAAATATGAAGGAGGGATTAAACATAACCCAGACAAGCAAAAGTTTAGGGAATTTGCCTCCCACAAACCACCTCTACAGGGCATCTTACAGGGACTGCTCTAGATGGGAGCACCCCTAAAAAGAGCACAGAACAAAACACCCAACATATGAAGAAGGGAGGAGGAAGAATAAGAAGGGAGAGAAATAAAGAATCATCAGACCGTGTTTATAATAGCTCAATAAGTGAGTTGTTACACAGTATGATAATAAAGAAGCTAACCTTGAACCTTTCGTAACCACAAACTGAAAGCCTGCAATGTCAATAAGTACATACCTTTCAATAATCACCCTAAATGTAAATGGACTGAATGCGCCAATCAAAAGAGAAATAGAATGGATAAAAAAACAGGACCCGTCTATATGCTGCTTACAAGAGACTCACCTCAAACCCAAAGACATGCACAGACTTAAAGTCAAGGGATGGAAAAAGATACTTCATGCAAATAACAGAGAGAAAAAAGCAGGTGTTGCAATACTACTTTCAGACAAAAAGGACTTCAAAACAAAGAAAGTAACAAAAGATAAAGAAGGACATTACATAATGATAAAGGACTCAGTTCAACAAGAGGATATAACCATTATAAATATATATGCACCCAATACAGGAGCACCAACATACTTGAAACAAATACTAACAAAACTAAAGGAGGAAATAGAATGCAATGCATTCATTCTAGGAGACTTCAACACACCACTCACTCCAAAGGACAGATCCACCAGACAGAAAATAAGTAAGGACACAGAGGCACTGAACAACACACTAGAACAGATGGATCTAATAGACATCTACAGAACTCTACATCCAAATGCAACAGGATACACCTTCTTCTCAAGTGCACATGGAACATTCTCCAGAATAGACCACATACGAGGCCACAAAAAGAGCCTCAGGAAATTCCAAAAGATTGAAATCCTACCAACCAGCTTTTCAGACCACAAAGGCATAAAACTAGAAATAGACTGTACAAAGAAAACAAAAAGGCTCACAAACACATGGAGGCTTAACAACACGCTTCTAAATAATCAATGGATCAATGACCAAATCAAAATGGAGATCCAGCAATATATGGAAACAAACGACGACAACAACACAAAGCCCCAACTACTGTGGGATACAGCAAAGCAGTCTTAAGAGGAAAGTATATAGCAATCCAGGCATATTTAAAGAAGGAACAACAATCCCAAATAAATGGTCTAATGTCACAATTCTCAAAATTGGAAAAAGAAGAACAAAAGAGGCCTAAGGTCATCAGAAGGAGGGACATAATAAAGATCAGAGAAGAAATAAACAAAATTGAGAAGAATAAAACAATAGCAAAAATCAATGAAACCAAGAGCTGGTTCTTTGAGAAAATAAACAAAATAGATAAGCCTCTAGCCAGACTTATTAAGAGCAAAAGAGAGTCAACACAAATCAACAGAATCAGAAACGAGAAAGGAAAAATCACAACGGATCCCACAGAAATACAAAGAATTATTAGAGAGTACTATGAAAACCTATATGCTAACAGGCTGGGAAACCTAGGAGAAATGGACAACTTTCTAGAAAAATACAAGCTTCCAAGACTGACCCAGGAAGAAACAGAAAATCTAAACAGACCAATTACCAGTAACGAAATCGAAGCAGTAATCAAAAAACTACCAAAGAACAAATCCCCCGGGCCAGATGGATTCACCTCGGAATTTTATCAGACATACAGGGAAGACATAATACCCATTCTCCTTAAAGTTTTTCAAAAAATAGAAGTGGAGGGAATACTCCCAAACTCATTCTATGAAGCTAACATCACCGTAATACCAAAAACCAGGCAAAGACCCCACCAAAAAAGAAAACTACAGGCCAATATCCCTGATGAAAGTAGATGCAAAAATACTCAACCAAATATTAGCAAACTGAATTCAAAAATACATCAAAAGGATTGTACACCATGACCAAGTGGGATTCATCCCAGGGATGCAAGGATGGTACAACATTCAAAAGTCCGTCAACGTCATCCACCACATCAACAAAAAGAAAGACAAAAACCGCATGATCATCTCCATAGATGCTGAAAAAGAATTCGACAAAATTCAACATCCATTCCTGATAAAAACTCTCAACAAAATGGGCATAGAGGGCAAGTACCTCAACATAATAAAGGCCATATATGATAAACCCACAGCTAACATCATACTGAACAGTGAGAGGCTGAAAGCTTTTCCTCTGAGATCGGGGACAAGTATTCAACATGGTACTGGAGGTCCTAGCCACGGCAATCAGACAAAACAAAGAAATACAAGGAATCCAGATTGGTAAAGAAGAAGTTAAACTGTCACTATTTGCAGATGACATGATATTGTACGTAAAAAATCCTGAAGACTCCACTCCAAAACTACTAGAGGTAATATCGGAATTCAGCAAAGTTGCAGGATACAAAATTAACACATAGAAATCTGTGGCTTTCCTATACACTAACAATAAACTAATAGAAAGAGAAATTAGGAAGACAATTCCATTAACAATAGCATCAAAAAGAATAAAATACGTAGTAATAAACCTAACCAAGGAGATGAAAGACCTATACCCTGAAAACTATAAGACACTCTTATGAGAAATTAAAGAGGTCACTAACAAATGGAAACTTATCCCATGCTCTTGGTAAGGAAGAATTAATATCATCAAAATGGCCATCCTGCCCAAAGCAATATACAGATTCGATACAATCCCTATCAAATTACCAACAACGTTCTTCAATGAACTGGAACAAATAGTTCAAAAATTCATATGGAAACACCAAAGACCACGAATAGCTAAAGCCATCCTGAGAAGGAAGAATAAAGTGGGGGGGATCTCACTTCCCAACTTCAAGCTCTACTACAAAGCCACAGTAATCAAGACAATTTGGTACTGGCACAAGAACAGAGCCACAGACCAATGGAACAGAATAGAGACTCCAAACATTAACCCAAACACATATGGTCAATTAATATTCGATAAAGGGGCCATGGACATACAATGGGGAAATGGCAGTCTCTTCAACAGATAGTGCTGGCAAAACTGTACAGCTACATGTAAGAGAATGAAATTGGATCACTGTCTAACCCCATAAACAAAAGTAAATTCGAAATGCATCAAAGACTTGAATGTAAGTCATGAAACCATAAAAGTCTTAGAAAAAAACATAGGCAAAAATCTATTAGACATAAACATGAGTGACCTCTTCTTGAACATATCTCCCCAGGCAAGGGAAACAAATGCAAAAATGAACAAATGGGACTATATCAAGCTGAAAAGCTTCTGTACAGCAAAGGACACCATCAATAGAACAAAAAGGTATCCTACAGTATGGGAGAATATATTCGAAAATGACAGATCTGATAAAGGGTTGACATCCAAAATATATAAAGAGCTCATGCACCTCAACAAACAAAAAGCATATAATCCAATTAAGAAATGGGCAGAGGAGCTGAATAGACAGTTCTCCAAAGAAGAAATTCAGATGGCCAACAGACACATGAAAAGATGCTCCACATTGCTTGTCATCAGAGAAATGCAAATCAAAACCACAATGAGATATCAACTCATACCAGTAAGAATCACCACCATCCAAAAGACAAACAACAACAAATGTTGGCGAGGTTGTGGAGAAAGGGGAACCCTCCTACACTGCTGGTGGGAATGTAAATTAGTTCAACCATTGTGGAAAGCAGTATGGAGGTTCCTCAAAATGCTCAAAATAGAAGTACCATTTGATCCAGGAATTCCACTTCTAGGAATTTACCTGAAGAATGCAGCACTCCAGTTTGAAAAAGACAGATGCACCCTTATGTTTATCGCTGCACTATTTACAATAGCCAAGATATGGAAGCAACGTAAATGTCCATCAGTAGATGAATGGATAAAGAAGATATGGTACATATACACAATGGAATATTACTCAGCCATAAGAAAAAAACAAATCCTACCATTCGCAACAACATGGATGGAGCCAGAGGGTATTATGCTCAGTGAAATAAGCCAGGTGGAGTAAGACAAGTACCAAATGATTTCACTCATATGTGGAGTATAAGAACGAAAGAAAACTGAAGGAACAAAACAGCAGCAGAAGCACAGAACCCAAGAATGGACTATAGTTACCAAACGGAAAAGGACTGGGGAGGATGGGTGGGAAGGGAGGGATAAGGGAAGAAAAGAAAGGGGGCATTACGATTAGCATGTATTGTGTTCCAGGGGCATGGGGAGGGCTGTGCAACACAGAGAAGACAAGTAGTGATTTTACAGCATCTTACTATGTTGAAGGACAGTGACTGTGAACTTGGTGACAAGTAGTGATTTTACAGCATCTTACTCTTTTGATGGACAGTGACTCTGAACAGGGATGTGGAGGGGACTTGGTGAAGGGGGGAGCCTAGTAAACCTAATGTCCTTCATGTAATTGTAGATTAATGATACCAAAATAAAATTTTTTTAAAAAAGCTAACAATTTTGAATGCTTACAGTGGATCAGGCTTTGAATATTACAACTTTGACATGTTTTTTTTCCAATCTCTGAAGGATTATTCATGATTTTACTCCTTATTCTATAAGTGAAGGAATTGAGGGCCAGGGGTCTTATGTAAATAGCCCAAGGGCACCAAATGCAGGCTGGAGCTGACAGTGGAAAACAGGGAGCCTGGTTCCAAGTCTGAGCTCTTAACCACTGTGCTATACACCCTCCCCAGGTCTGAGCTTCCAGGTGCATTTTTAGCTCCAATCATCTGGGCAGCTGGGGGTGACAGAGTAGACATTAGAAATTCAACTTTTGATTATTTTGCCAAGTATTGATGTATCGATTCATTTGCAGAAATACTTTTCCAAGAGTTCCGTTTAAGCAAAGACTTTTTAAATATATTATCACTCATTTCTACCTAAATTAATTCTGCTTCCCACCAGGACCACTGATCTCAATTTGATCTCTGAGATCCTAGAAAGGAGTAATGGTGAATAGCTATAGTACTCACATTCATGTGAAAATGGCTTTTAAATCAGGGAAGCAGATTCCTAATATTTAGGCAGTGTAGGAGATTTCCATTTCTACAGGTTTAGTTTGAAGAAAGCACAAGTTGAGAATAAAGGAACTTTGAATGTGTCACAGAAAGAATATTTCCACAAGTTGCAATGACTGTTGACAATGACAGGGTCAACCCTGGCAGTGAATCCCCACTTTTGGCAAACATCCCTTATACCTTCTTTCAAGCTTTTAAAATAAGCCATGTAGCCTAGAAGGAGATTAGCTTTAAGGTACCAGACAACTGATCTGTACTAGTCACACACTGGGAGGGAATTAATTTATTTTAAGGGAGGGTGTGTACACTGGGCCATCCTTGGGGATTCAGGAGGAGGCAAGGGATCATTTTCTGGTTCTTCCTAGTAACTGAATTATCTTCTGGCACATAAGATTATTACATCCCAGCCATTTGTATTTTGCTTAATTTTGGCTTGCCTATTATTCCCTTACTGTGACTTTTAGAATTTAGAGCCAAGAAAATTAATTTTATCTGAGAAGTCTGCCTCCTCCACAACATGAGTAGAGTGTCTCATACCCTATTATGTATCTAGAATTTAGCATGGTAAATCAATCAGTTGTGTATGTGTTCCTCTTTCATTCTAAATTTGGTATTCCTGGAAAGCAGTAACCTTGATTAACTAATTAAAAAAAAAAAGTCCCCAGTACCAAGTATGGGTGTCTTGCCTGAGGGGCATTGCCCCAGGAAGTTCACTCTGGATTTAGTAAGACTGAAAAATGACAGCTGAGCATTGGGGGTAAAAGGGTTTATACCCGTCTTTATTCTCATGGTGGCAGGTCAAGCACTGGAATCCCGTCCACCTCAGGGGCAGACTGCATGCAACAAGCCATTCTCTGCCTCGGGGCCTCTCTGCTACCTCTCAGCCCCATAGTACTGGATGGAGCTCTTTATGTAGAGTCAATAATAGCTCATTGTCCACACATGTGCAAGCATGCACCTTTGAAAACATGCACCTGTGAGCATTGCATGTGCTCAGTGGGCAAGCATATCAGAGTCAGGTGAGGATCCTGGCCATAGGAACTTCCATTTTCCCTAAAATGGGGCTTAACACAAAAGTGACAGATTATTTATTGAACAGGTGCACCATTGGATAAATCTGTAAAAATAATATAACCACTGTTCTCAACAAGTTAAGTATACAGTATCTGTCACAAGTGAGCTCATATTAACTCCATGCATAAGACAGTAAGAAATTAGGCTGCTGGGCCAAGTGCATGCACCAAGTCAACCTGGGAGCTCAGGTGTTGTTCCCTGTTGTTCCCTGACTATTCTGCTTCCGGCTGCTCAAAGTAAGCCCTCACAGCTGGTCATTCTGAAATGGGAATTGGCTTGTCCATTCAAAAATACCAAACACCACTCGAGACAAAAAGGAAGATCAGGCATGCTCTGCCCTTTCAGTACCTGTGTGTTCATCGCTCTGTCCACCTTGTTGTTTACTCATGGTTGATCTGAATCACTACAGACAATCAGGCCTGGATATCAGAATTACATAGGAGAAAGTACATCTGCTGGTGTTAGAGCTAAAATACAAAACTGATGGAGGTAAAGGAAAAGCAAGTTCATCTAATCTGAGTATACCATTTTCTGTACATACATGACTAGTCTGAATTCTCATGCTTCCATTTTATAAATAAAGAGATGAATTCAGAGAAGCTAAATGACTTGCACATGATCACACAGTGAGGAAGCAGCAGATTGCGATGTACTTGCAGATCTTTTTTATTCTAAACTCTAGAATCAATTCATCTGCAGAATGAATTGATTTTTCTATTACAATAAATTCAGAATGAAAAATAGAAACCCAGAAAACTGCTACTCATTCAATTGTCAAATTACACCTAGAAAGGAGTGATTAAAAAAAATAGAACCTCAGAAGATTCACTGAAGTGAGCAATAATTGTTATAATTATAAAGTTGAACCTTCTATCAGTACGAGAAACCAAATTGCAAGTGCACAGATAATAATCACCATCACCATTTTATTTGCATAGAAATGTTGACAAAATGCCATGACATTTATTATCCAACTTCAACCTCAGAAAAACCTTAAAACATGGCTTCTCTCTGTTGTACAGATAAGTTAAAGGAGATACAGGAACTTGGGTGTGCATGCAAGGCCATATGGGAAGTAAATAGCCCTCGAATTCAGGACTTTCCCATGTGTAGAGTCCAGAATGACAAGTTATGCCCAAACTGAAAATCCTCATATGTCACATACAGAATGAATACATCAAGTTCATAAAGATCTTTTTAAAAGATTTCACTAAAATTCTGGTTAAGCTTTAGCTGGATTAAAAATCATCTGTGTGGAGGTTACAAAGTTATGTTTTCATAATAAAATTCTACTTGGTATTTAAAGAGAAGAGGTAGTCAATTCTTTCTAACTACTTTTTCTTGAAATCAGCCAAGAATTATTTCTGTATTAAGTCATTTTTCCCATGTTACTTTCTGCCAATATTTTTCCTGATTAAACTGGCCAATATCCATTCTGTAGGCTTTCTCTTGGCAAGATGTAGGCTCTAACTGACCTCAACTAATATGGAAAATTAAGACAGAATTGTTAATCTCCCTTACCCTATGAAAAAAAAATAAAAAACAAGCAAGGAATATTTCTCAATTTTTTCTTACTTTCTCCTGTTGTTTTCTTTTAAGATTATTTTCTTCTCTGCTCAAATTTACACTTCCATTTATTAGGAGTTTCTTTTTACTTTCTTTGTTTTGTTTTGTTTGGTTGGTGGGGAGAGGGAAGTAGCTGCATTACAACAAATTGTTTATTTTCTGTTTTTAATTGAAGTATAGCTGATACACAATATTATATTGGTGTCAAGGATACACTATAGTGATTCAACTGTTATCTACATTATTAAATGTTCACCTCAATTACAGTAGTTAATATCAACATAGAAAGATATTACAATATTATTGACTATATTCTCTATGCTGCACTTTCATCCTTGTGACTAATTTACATTATAATTGAGATTTTGTGAGAGTACATGTGTTTTTAGAGTCAGGTAGAACCAGATATAAAGCTCTTCTCATCCATGCAACGTTGAACAAAGGACTGAACCTCTCTGAGATAGTTTTCTTATCTACAGAATGGAAACAATAACAATAACCTCACAAGGTGGCTATGAGAAGTAAAATTCCAAGATCTAGTCAATGAGAGCAGAGCCTAGAATATAGGAGGTACTTAATAACTGGACTGAATGCTAGCAGTGCAAAAGTGTTGTATGTACTAGTTTTTTTTACTTTGGATAAGGAAGTGCTTAGTGGAGGGTTTGTAAGAGGTGAGCCTCTTAGGAGGAAATTTAATCCATCCTTAAAGACAAACAAGTAGTAAACAATACCACCTACATTGTTCCTTACCCAGTACACACAGATTCATCTTTGAGAAAAGAAACTTTTCTTCCATCCTATTTTTCTTTTTGGCATAAATCATTGGCATATATCAGGAAAGCAGCTGCAAGGATGCTAGGATTTTGACAGTTTGGAGATGCTTGTCCTTGTCTTTTTATTCCTGTCACAAAAACACAATCATTCTCAAAAATAGTGTCCTTGCAACAATGAAAAAAAATATATAGATATATATAAAACTAGGTACTTCATTTTCAAGCTCCTATTTTCCCCCATGAATTTTAGAGAATTGGACCCTAGAGGCCTGGTTTTATCAACCACTATCAACATTGCCATGGAAATACTATCAGATCCCCATTACTCAACCCTTCATCAAGTACCATGAACAGCAGTGAACACATCCACTTAAATATGACTTGGGTCAAAGAAGATGATCATAATAAGAGGTAGTCAGTACTTCAGTAGGAAATCTGAACACAGTAGCTTAAGTAAAAGTAGATTTATATTTGCCCTGGTTTATATTTTTCAAACTTGGTCAAGAATTTCTTCAGAAGGAATTGAGTTTAAAGAGTAGGTACCAGTGTAACTCCAGGGGGAAAAATCCCGGGCAAATAACTTTGAAACCAAAATCAGTCAAAGGGAGAATAAAGTTTATTTCTTACAAGCGGTTGTGCACTTCTGTTCTCCTGTGTCTCTCGTGACCAGGCTGCAGAAGAGGCCCCTGCCCAACTCTCCAGTCCAGATAAGCCCTTGCTTGCCCTAGCAAGTACCTGTTAATATGGAGATGGACTACTCCTCTCCACCCCCTGGAAACATCTATTGTATGGAGATGTGCTAAAGCCAGGCTAGAAAATTCTGAAAATACTGCAATTTTACCCACAACCTGATAGGATATTTAGAATGCATTGGAACTTGGTAATTATAGTAACACATGCAACTTTATTTCTCACACAAAAAACATGACAGGCTTTTTTAGGAAAAACTGTTTTGTCCCCAAAAATGTCTATTAGCCAGACAACTTAACATCAGCTGCACCCCTCATTATCATAAAATCAGCTTGTCACCTTTCTTGCTAGCCCTCTTTCTCCATCTGATGAAAATACAAGTCTTCTCTCAATAACATCTTTCCAGAGGCAAGAAATCAAAAAGCAGTAACAGAAAAAAGTTGCCTGTGGGGAAAATCTATTTTTACCTTCCTGTTTAATTCCTTAAGAGATCAGCTTTGCTGATCCTTTAAAGACTATGGCAACATATTTATGTTCTCCCTTTATTTATTTATTTTTGTTCTAGTTGGTTTCTGATACATCAGTCTATTGTAGTACCTTAGCTCATCATGAAAAGGAAAATGCTATGCTAATCCTAGTGGTACTGGAGATGTTGAGGTTTTTAAGCTAGTGAATTTGGAAAGGACTCTCCCACCAATAAGTTGAATGTATTAGTCAGGATTGACTAAATTATGCCACAGAATCAAAAACCCAAAGAATTTCTTTTAAACAACAAAGTTTAGTTCTTTTTTGTGTTACTTGTCTATTTCAGGTTAGTTTCACTCCAAGAACGAGACTGATTGACTACTTTTTCTTACATGTACTACCCATATGTGCTCTCTAAGCCACAAAGGAGTCAAAAATATATCTCCACCAGTTGCCCCAAAGTGGATAGACCTATCCATAATTGATGATAAAATCAATGACTACCACACTAAGGAAATTATTAATTAGTAGTGCAAGATATAAATGATGACATTTAATAGTTTTACTAAGGAAGTTGAAAATTTTTCTATTTAGGAAATAGAAAAATGTCTTTAGGAATAGTCCAGAATGAACAGTGAGCTTAATTGTGCTGCAGTTGTCATTCCAGTCCCAATATCTATCTTTTCCAAGTCTTGAATGCAACAAAGTTTTTTTGGTTATTGAGCACATACTACATATAAGTCATTTACCAGATAGTGTGTCTATAGTTTAAAAATGCTTAAAACTAGATTCCATTTACTCAGAATTTATTTTATTAGGAATGTTGCTATGTACTATTATGTGCATTATCTTATGTATCCTCACAACAAAGAAAATAAAATTGGTGTTATCATTATTCATACTGGCCAAGAAAGCATAAACTTACCTAGGTTTACATAGCTAGTAAGTGACAGAGTTAATCTGTACACTCTAGTTATTCTAATGACAAGTCCAGTGCTCCTTCTAGAACATATTTGTTAACAAGAATGATCCATGAGAAAATAAAAACTAAAAGATACTCATGTAGAAGTATCTTTATGACTAATATATTTCACAGTCTGACTTGACAGTTTCTCACTTTTATCGTCTTGTCTTCCTCACATATCCCAATTGTGGGCCTTTATCACCTTCTTTTGATACAGCAGTATACTTTTTTCTTTAAATAGTGTCATCCATTTGTTTAAATTTATCTCTTACATTTAAATATAAATATAGATATAAATATAGATATAGACATATTACCAGTCTTCCACTGCTGCCTACCAAGTCTACTTTTAGTCCTATTATCCCATTAATCTTGACGTGTTAAAGGTAATGCATATGTTCTTCACTCAAATCTGCATTTCTCCCATTAATATTTTAGTTAATCATCAATTTGCTTGTTCCTTAGGCACAAGCCCTAGTATCATGTTTGATTTTCTCACCCCCATATTCAGTTAGTTAAAAGCCTGTCCCTCCCAATAGCTCATGCATTTTCCCCTTCTCTGTCAAACTCTCTACTAAAATTCTGTCCCTCATGATAGCAATTCTAAACTTTTATTGTAGCTTCCATTCTCCTTGCCCTCTCTGCATGTCAGTGCCAACAGTTTTGGTTGAATTTATACACATTTCATATCTAATAGCAGACATTCAAATTCCTCTCTATTCTGTCCTTAAACTCTTCTTCCTGTTTATTTTCCATACTGTCTTAGAACAAAACGAAGACAACATTTATTCTATTCCAAATGGTCATTTACTCTTTTCTAAAAACACCTCAAATTTTCTTACCACTGTGCATTTGATCACATTATTTTTATCATCTGAATTGCCCTCATACTCAAAATGCCTGTTGAAACTCCACCTATTGTGATAAGCTGATATAAATTCACTTTTTTTTTGACATTCTGCTTAAAATTCAAGCTCAGCAAAATATTCTTTTCTTTGTATTACTATACTTCTCACTCCATGTGCTAGTCAGCAAGCACACCATATTCTACCTGGGACCCACAACTTTTAGACCTTATGGCCTCGTAAGTAGATTATCAGTGTGGTCAATATTATTAAATTGATAACTTTCTGGAGGCCACTGAGCAATATTCATGAGAATATTTTTAAATGTGGATTATCTCTGACATGAAAACTTCACATTAAAGGGACCTTAGTGCATTGTTATAGTATTGAAAAATAGGAACCAACTTAATTTTCTTCATGAAGTAGTGGTAGAGAAGTCTTGTTAAAATATTTGTGGTCTACTCCTTAATTTGAATGAAAAAGTATACTGTAAACACAGTAGAATTGCATTTATTGCCATGAAAAAATGTGCACAAATGAGACTGGTGGAAGGGAAGCATTTTATGGAAAATATACTTTTCTTTTTTTAAGAGTAGGTGATAGATGAAGTTTTGTTTCTTCTCTGGCCACTCACACCCTTATAGTTAGTTGTGGCTATGAGGTTTGCTTCAGCCAATAAAATATGTACGGAAGTAATGTTTGCCATTACCAGGTAAAAGTATTTAAATGACGTTTAAGAATTTCTTTGCTCCCTTCTGCTGCTGAAGACATGTGCTTAATGCTGGCATCATAGAATAGTAGTGCATCTCCAAGATTCAGGCACTGAATTTTCTCTACTTTACTTTCTGTTGTACTGTTTTTGTTATGAAAATAGGAACAGGTATTTCACAAGCTTTTCATGTAAGATACTAATTACACACTGATTAATAATTCATATTTTAAAAAAATATTAAAACATAAAATTTTAGAAAACAGAAAACTGGCCAAACAAGAGTTGACAGAGGGAGTCAGAGACAGAGAAAGGTAAACAAATGATCAATTGTCAGAATCGCAGGGTTGCCAAAACTTCGAGAAATCATTAAAGTTAACTGCTTCATCTTAGAGATGAAGAAATAGGAAGTCATATAAATTGTGCATGATGTGGAGAGGTGACTCCTGTTTTCTTGCCTCTTAATACCATGTCCTCCTGGTCATATAACACTTCCACTGAAGGGATGACATTCCTCCCTCAATTTAGCTTTTGCCTAGCTGTTTATCTAATCTAATTAAAATGTGCTGTAACCATCATTTAAACAGTAGAGTAAAATGGACTAGGTAATCAGCATACTTCAATAATAGTTCACTCTTCTCATGATCAGTTTTAATGTGGTTTTCAAAATATGGGCCATTGACTAATATTAATCTGTCAAGACTGAGTGGCTAATGTGTAGAGTATTTTGTTAGGCTCAGTAATTAAAATAAAAGTAAAAATAAAATAAAATACATAAAATATAAAATAAAATAAATAAAAATGACCCCCATCCTCTAGGAATCTCAGTCCAAAGGGTAATAGAAGCAGCAGTCATAATGAAATGCTGTATGTAATGCTATTTAAAGTTATGTTACAGGCATTTAGGAGCACAGAGGAGAGACTGGTTCAGGAAAGATATTTCAAAGTTATATTCCAGGAATTTAGGAACACAGAGGAGAGACCGGTTCAGGAAAGGTATTTCAACTGAACCATGATTAAGAGGAGTTTTCCAGATGTACGAAGGGAGGAAAATGTGTTCTGAATTCCTGAAGTATGCAAAGGCATAGAAAAGTTGGAGTGCATGATGCAGTGGCCAAGAAATGTGTGGCTTGAACGTGTTGCAAGAAATGAGGCAAGAGATTAAAGCAGGAACAATCTTAGTCTTTGCTAAGGCCCAAAATAAACCTTTTGTTTCTTAAAGACTTTGAATGACTCCAACTACACACTGAATTTTTAAACAAATAATTTTGAGCATTTTGCTATATTGATTTTGAGTTAAATAATAATGATTTTCAGATTTAACAAACTGGAAGTGTCAAAATGTTTGTTACAAAATAATACCTTTTAAATGGCCTACATGAAAGAGAGTAGTAGTTCTTTAGTGTTCTCAGCTGACACAAAAATAATGGTAACTGAGTGATGTGAAAGATATGTTAATTAACTTGATTGTGGAGCCATTTCATAATACATATATATATATATATATATATAATATCATCATACTGCATACCTTAAAAAGTCTTGTTGTATGACCTAAATGTATACTTGAAAAATAAACAAATAAATAAATAAATGGTGTACATTGAGAAAAAAGAAATTATTCATTGAGAAAAAAGAAATTATTCATAAAATTTGCATTTATAGAGCAGCATATTATATAGGCAACTACTATAGCAAATTGATCTCATTGTAGTTATTTTAGTTATTATAATAATTTTGGCCATGAGTTACATAAATGATATTGCATGAGGTATTTAATTATCACATACCTGATGAAAATTATGATACCTCTTACAATCTTGTGTATGGGTATATGTGTGTGTGTATGTGTAGGGAGCTAAAATATATACTTTTAAACTATCTATGTAGCTGTTAAGTTCTAAAATTCCACTTTTAATTTACCTAAATTCTTGAGAACACCAAGCAAGAATATGATACATGTCCATATGGAAGAAGAGTGGACCAATCCTGGCTCTCTGTTCCTAGTAAGGATCAGCTCCCTTAGAACTCCAGTGTGCTCTTTGTAAGGAAGAAAAGATCCATTAGAACTCTGTCAGGGATGGATCAGAGAGGGTTACTGAAACCTTAGATTTTGCTTTTGAATGTCTCAGAATGATGCATAAGACAAAAACACAACTATACAACCACAAAGGGCTTTAAGGAAATTATAGTGGGTAATGCCCTTTCTCTATTGAGGCATTTGGGTAGGTTACATTTTAGTCCAGATATTTGGGCTGAACTTTTGCTAATGCAACCATAGTACAATAATGTTTTTGTTCATTTTTTTCTAAGCTTTCTCATTGGTTACTCTTAACTATTTATAGATATTATAATAGGGCTTAAAGTAAGCATGATTGTCCAGTGGCAATAAACTTGACCTTATGTATCTTGCATACTAGCCTTAGGGAAAAAAAATTGTAACAATCAGGAAATGCATAGATGTGTATGAAGAAGGAATTCTAGCTTTACTTAAAATAAAAAGCAGAAGCTATAAAAAGTAACTAAAAGCATGGGCAGATATTAGTGCTGGATAAGTAAAAATTGTTTGAAAACTATTATAGGATGTGGGCTTCATATTCAGCCTTTCTCTTCTCCCACACTATAATAGGTCTGTGTATTCCCTCAGCACTGTGCCATCCCTTTATCATGACATTTATGTTATCAGATTCTGATTCACTGTTTAATTGGTTTCTAGAGATTAGACCTACTTTTTATTCTTCTTGACACCTGACACAGAGTGTTTTGAAAAAAAGACTGTCGAAGAAATGAATGAAGAAATGAATTGTAATTAGTATGCTGTAGATGAAATGTTTGGAGTGAATTATCAGGGAAAATAGTGGTCATTTATTTTATGAGTTGCTTCTCCTTTCTAAGAATTTGGCTAGAATATAAGTATTATATTTTCTTTCTGATATTTTTTAAGTATCATTTTGAAAGCTCTTCTTAAACATGTATATACTCATTTTAAAACACAGAATAAGTAGGACATATGCCAAAGTGAATAGATAACTATTAACAGGTACCACCACTCCTAGTGATATATCCCATGGAAGATACCTGTAAGAGCACCCGAATGAGGATAGAATTGTACATAAGTCCTGGATTTTGTAAATATTTTGTTAACACTTTATTAGTTGAGTATTTTATTTGTATGAACAATTAATAATGATAATGAACCAACAAAGAATGCTAGCTGTTGTGACTTGTTTTGCCTGATTTAATAAGCATTATAATACTATTGAGATTAGTTCTAGAGATTTTTGTTAGTAGTAAACTTGATGTTCTTTTTATATCGACACTCTTCCAGCAATAATCTGAAGCTTTCTGTATCTGGCTTTTGTTTACAATTGTTTTTGTTTTCCACTCAAGAGGGATGTTTCATCAAATTCACTACCCCAGGCAGCAAAATGTATTGAAGGATCTATGGCAAATTTTAGGTCCAATAGCTTGATCCAGTGCAAGTTTCAAAAACAATGAGTCTTGTTAAACAGAGAAAGACTGAGTGAGGACTTTACAAAACATAAAAAGCAAAATCGTCATGTAATTAGACTGGGGGAAACAAGTGATTTAAAAATGGCTCTAAAATATATTGTTATATGCACTTGCATTTATTAAGACAGAATGGATAAAAATGCAATAAATCTATGATAAATTAACTTGGAGATGTAAATTATAAAGGTGCCTCTTTTTAGCACTTCTATAAAATGTAGCAGGTGTATGACCTGTCAAGTGATACGTGAACTACCTTCTTTTCATCCGGGACATTGACAATGCTTCCTTAAATACATGTTTCCTAAGCAGTTTCTTACAGAACCTGAAACTATCCCCAGATGGATTTGCAATGGTTTACAGATGTAATGTGTAGTCTCTAGTATACTGCAGCTGTGGCTAGGATTTATGATTTTGTATCACCCTTACTGAGTACACTTGAGGTCATTTTTCCATTGCACAGTAAGTTTTTCAATATAAAATTAGCTTTTATTTTCATGTGGCTGCATTCAACCTTAAAATATACCAGATAGGAGAGAATAGTGGGAGCTGTGCAGAGCATCTGTTGTAATAAGCTGGTTATGTGGTCTGAAACAAAGATGAGAAAGAGGTCATCGTGGAAGCTGGTCCTTCTGTGCTTAAAGCCTGGGTTCCCCGCCAGTATTAAGTTGGCTTCCCGTGTGTAGGGACACTCAGGGTTGTTCGGGTTGTATTCTAGCAGAGAGCTGAGGTACCAACTACACTCTTAAGTTCCACCTTCCGGTGATGCTGCATCAGCTATAGGAAAGGATTGTCTCAGTGCAGTTTATCCCCCCAGATTGGATGCCGTTTTGCATTTTTACCTGCTTATGGGGGATTTTTTAATCTTTTTTTTTCACATCGATGGTTTTCACATCCCTGTTCCTTACTTCAAGTCAGTCTAGTAGGAAATCTACTTCTACTTCCTTTGTACACCGCGGAGGCTTGCTCTGCTTCCCGGTTCTCTCACTCATGGCAAAAGCATGGTTGTCTACATGCTCTGCGTCCTCACGCTGTATTACAGAGGAAATTCTCCAATCGGTCCTGTCTGAATGTAAAAGCCACTTCTCTTTCTTCTTTGTTACTTGACCCATGGGCAAGTTGCCTAATGATTTTAAGCCTCAGTATCCTCTTCTACAGAAAAAGAAGGAGGACAGTCCCTATCTTATAGGATCGTGCGGTAAAGAGAGATAATTCATGCCTCTGCGGAGCAGATGCATGGCCCTTAGAAGGTTTTCAGATGGTTATTTTTTCTTTGCTATGTGCTACCACCCAAACCTATACATCATTATTTATTTATTTTTATTTCTGCTTCTTACTAGTGTTAATACTACAAATAATAACAAAAAGAATCTCAGAGTTGTAAATATCCTACGAAGTTCTCATTGTGATGCCATGCTTCATGCATCCTGACTTCCTTGCAGCTAGCCAAGGGTGTCTCGGAGGTCATCCTCCTCTTGAATTGTATTCCTGAATGTCCAGTCCATCAATCCCTCTCTTCATTTACTGCTTGTCTTCCCTACCTAAAGAAATAATAGAACTCAAAGTCCAAGATCATAAGCTTTGCAGCTAGACTACAGAGTTCAAATCCCTCTCTTTCCTAGCCATCTAACGTTTGGATATTTAAACTTTCTGTGTTTCAGTTTTTTGATTTATAGATTAAGAATGGTGATGGTACCTACACTTTAAGTTGTTATGAATATTGAGAGTATACATGAAAGGTGCTTAGTAAAATACTACGCACTAATTTGTTGTTCTTAGTTTCTTGTATTTTATCACTTCCTACTTCATTTCTTAGGAAAACCCATCTGCCCAATGGCAGAATTAATCTAAACTAAGGAACAATTCCCAAAATATATTCGTCAGAAGAGTCATTAATAAATATTGCTGGTTAAAGTTCATACATACACATATCCACATGTGACACAAACATACATTAGAGAAAACTATCTTTAAAATTTATAAATGTTTATGTCCTAAATGAATTCTGAGATCTTTAATATACTAGTGTGCAGAAATATATCATAGAGCACACAGCATATACTACACTAATTTACCCACAATGCCATTTTCTTCTTATAAATTATTTCTGGTGAAAAATTGTCCAAATTTCTCTTTTTAGTCCTAATTCTTATGAACCTTCTTTTAATATTCAGAAATTGGTAAGCTTGACATTCTTAAGGTATTACATGACAAACTGACCCGACTCTGCAATCTTTTATTAATAAAGAGAGAAGATTTAGCATACCAAGATAACTCAAGGACTGTGTGCCCATTGTACTTTGGCCTCCAATGTTGCCATCTCATATGCCAAAGACAGCCTTTTCAAGTGGATATTGCAAGTAATGTGAAGTTATGTTTTTTTTTTCTGGAGAACATGGCCATAAATAATCCTGAAATAATCCCAAATAATCCTGAAATGAAAACTATGAGGCTCACTGAACTATCTTTGGAAATCAAGAACAAAAGCATTTATTAATGAAATTTTGACACTGATGGTGTATATTTATATAATGGAATATTTTGAAATGTTCCAATAAATTATTATGTCAAAAGAGGGTGCACCCATCATTTTAGCTCAGCAACTTTTACTCTCTTTGAAATTTGGCTTCTTAACTCCACTATTTAAGATGAAAAAGTGAGTATGATACTATATAGTAGGCCTTAAATAGTGAAATGAAATGTCTATATTTAACCATATGATGAGAGTTCAGAGTTCAAATCTGAGCATCACAGGTTACTGCATGCATGCCTTTGCATAAGTTATTTACTTTTTAATAGTGCAGTTTTTCCATCCATAAAGTTGGATAAGATCTCTATTCTTGAACATCTTAAGGGTTTACATTTAGATAATTTAAACTGTCTGAAGGAAGGAAGTGTCTTAAAGTGACCAGTATCTTTCTCCTAAAACAAAACTGCACACTGCAAGTCAGGATGAAAGAAAAAAGAAAGGTATGATACAGGGAGAGAGTGCCACCTGAGTTCCTGCTGAGATGTGTGAGTATGTGCACAGACAGAGCAAGAAATACTTTTTATGATCACTTTCCTGAGTCAATAAGAGAAAAGGGGTGATGCATGAGGGATGCTTTTTACCACTTGGGTTGCTTTTTGAATTCAGTAAAAGAGAAAGCGAAATGAAAGGAAATTTTCAGATAATTCAAATATCAATCTATGTCACAGTAACTTTTCCTACTGTCCTGTATGTTTGACCAGCACCCAGTCTCAGTATTGTAGCCTGGCAGAGATAAGATTATTGCCTATAGGACATTTCCTCCCTGTTCAGATGGTGTTTATGCTGCAGTGTGATCAGAATGGCCAATCTACAGCTCCAACTGTTAAACTCCTCTCACATACCAGTGGCAATCCAGGATTCCCTTGGTGTGTGTGTAAGGGAGAGGGAGGAACAGAATGCAAACAAGATGGGATAGATGAGATGATCCCAGGTGTGTCGACACTAGGCAATTGGGAGGAGAATCACTGACTACTGGGTGAGGAGTGGGCATAACCTTTGTTATTTAATATTCAAATGGCAGGGATATATGTAGATGAGGACAGTGGCTATTAAAAAATCATATCTGCTATTGTATACACATGCATTTATTAATGTGGCAAAACTCATTTTGGTTGTGTAAAACCCAAATGCCTTTATAGTAACTCATGTGACTTGCTGCTGGTTAATTATAGCTAATTACCACACAACACATAATCACTATAAATTTGGTTTTAAAATGTTCCATATTGACACTTTCATGTTTTATGTAGTAGATTCATGAAGTCCATGCATGTAAGCTCAGTTTTCATTCTTGCCCAAGTATTATGTTTGTTGTTCATGTGGTCTCGTGTATTGAAAAGGCATCACTGGCTGGTTTTCTGTTTTGAAATGCAATGGGTGACCATGAGCAATGAGAAGGGCTAAGACTGTATTCATGTCAGTATGGCTGATCTATTTTTTTCTAATGTTGCATTGCAAGTATCAAAGGTGACATCCAGGTGTGATGTGGATAATCCATTCATGGTTTGTGAAGTATAATAAGGGGCAATTATAGATTCCTGATAGACATTTCCAGACTCTAGGGTAAAGTACTGAGTTAGTCTACTATGTTTATGTTCCATATAGAGGTACTGGACACTTTTACCTTATATTTCACTGTGTTTTGAAGATTTAGCACTACAAAAAGAAAGAGAATATATCAAGTTAAATCCACTAGAGTGAAAGCATTCCTCTGTTATTTGAAGTGTCAGTATGAGACTTCATACATGATTTTGTTTAGAACCAGTAAAATGACAGAATATCTCACCTGCACCTGCTTCCTCTTTGTAGGTTGTGCATAGTTTTCTATTTCCTTCAAATTTCTATGCTGATACTGTAAGGCTTACAATACTCTTCTGAAGTTTATTATTATTGTAATGAATCTTAAACTAGTATATAAGACACTCTAAAGTGTGAGGCACCTTTATGTGATAATGGAAAACAAATCAGTAATGCTAATATTCTTACATTTGAAGAAGTCCATGATTACAAATGCATAAAAACCTGACACTTAGTGTAATAGTGAAATAAGGATGAAAGCTTTTCACTGTTGGTTGTCAAAACATTTTCTGAAATTCTCAGGCCTGGAAATTAGCTTACTGTCATCACAGCAGTTTTTTGCCATGTGAGCCATTATTTTAATTTCTTACTGCAATGCCTATTGAGAAATCAAACCTCTGCAGCCTCTTGTTTTACATAAACCAAACATGATTATAGATATGGTACATCTCCCTACCACAGCAGTGACTGATGTCTGAAATGAGAAATGAGAAAATGTTTTTCTGGATAATTATCGTGCCTTGTTTAAAAAATAAATAGTAGTGTTTATTCTGTTTTTCCACTGATTTTTTTTTTTTTGCTATGTTCTCTTAACATGGATTAGTCGAAGACTTAAATAATTGTTTAGGAAAGAAAAACCATTAGATTGATTTTCAAGGGCTCATCTTAAAGTGTTTCTAAGAATTTGAAAAATTGTGTCATTTTATGTTAAGGATTTATGTTGTCACTCAACACTCAGTGACTCTGCTTTGTGACTAATTTTACATTAGATCCATCATAACAAGTCTCTTAGGAGTTGAAATTTACTTAAGCATACTGATATTGATGTATAAGAA
The DNA here is from genome assembly GCF_040802235.1 of Manis javanica. Taxonomy (NCBI): domain Eukaryota; kingdom Metazoa; phylum Chordata; class Mammalia; order Pholidota; family Manidae; genus Manis; species Manis javanica. The sequence continues at coordinate 57,112,506 of NC_133157.1, forward strand.
AAGAAGGGAAACATTTTTAAATAGGATGAATAGAAAGGTTGAAGGAGTAAAATATTGAAACCATGTAAGCCAATCCCACAATTCTGAAGCTTTAGAGAAATGCATCTTAAATAAACTTTAAAATTTATCATTTTAATAGGACACCTATTGACAAATAAATTTTTTTACTAAATCACTGATAAGCGGTTTCTGACCCTAACATTGTGTGAATGAAACTAGTTGCAGCATTTTCTTAGCAGACAATTACTCCATTGATGCATTGAGAGAAGTGTTTGGGTATAGTTGTGTAATTAATGGATTTGTCTACTATTCCCCATCAAGTAGAGTTCCTCATTTACGTTTTCTGAATTTAAAAGCTACCTGTGCAATACCTAAAATTTCCCCAGCAATAATAACAACAGACCAATAATTTTATATCTTTATGAACATTTTATTCAGACACATTTGCTATTTTTTTGCTTGACCCACAGCAAGCCAGTGCTTCTTATGTCACTGTTTCACATGAGGCATAACTGGATTGTAGACATGGCTGTTCCCTTAAGCTCCATTGTCATCTTCTTTACCACTTTGTAAGGAACTCTGGCCAAATATGCATTAGATGGTTTGTTCCTTTAATCAGTGTTTCCTTGGTCGTTGACTCTGTGAACAGTAATCAAGTGTAGGCCAAAATCTATAAGCTCATTATAGACCTTTGGCCCATGCAAAGCTTATATTATAATATTACTCTGAAGCCAAGGTCATTAGGAACGGTCTTTTAAAGGATTGGTTAATAATTTCAGTGGGGATAAGGAGGATAGGCTCTGCTAACCAACATCTTTTGAACTTGTTCCTTAATGATGCTATTTTCGAATAAGCTAGATGCTTTCTCTGCTTCCCTAGGAGAATGAAAAATATGTATTCTCTTTTATGAAGAGGACACAGATTTATGATGATGATCTATAGCAGTCTTAAAAATAAATGGCCCTGCTTTCCAATCATCCCTAGAAAGTCTACAAATCAGTTCTTCTAAAAATAATTATTTTGGTAAACATCTTCTGTCTTCTAATTGACAGGGTTGACAATTCCAAGCCACAATTATTTTGAATGAACTTGAAAACATTTGGGCTATGAGACTTCATAATATCAATCAAAATGAACAAATATTTTAAGTTTCTATTTCAGGAAGAACTGTTCACAATCTAATTTGGAAGGCCTACTCTCCATCTTCATTTATAAATTTAGTCATTTGCCACTATCTTCAAAACAATTTCAAATCAATTTCCAACCCTAAACACTTCAGTACTGAATTGGTCAAGAGGGATACACTTCAAATATCGTAACTAAAATGATTCGCTCTTTTCAGTGAAACACTTATCTTTTACTCTTGGGACATCTCAATCTTGCCAGAGACAAAAATAATTACTCCCATTTATGAAAAAGCAAAAGTTAAAAGATTGTCTCAAACTATGCAGTAATTAATTATAGTGTACAAATGCCTCATATATATCTCTTAATTTCCAAGAGAGTTCTTACATAATTTTTTATGGTCTCTGCATTTTTACCATTGAGCCTTTCTTTTTACATTGAGAGATCAAATTCTTCTCTTATTTATATAAGCCAAACATGATAATAGAAACAATATATGACAGAGTGAGTACTGTCAGAAATGAAAACGGGTAACATTTTTCTCAGGATAGTTAGTTAACCTCCCGGTCCCATTTCAGAAAAAAAAGAAAGTTTATTTGTTTCTAATTAGTTTACTTTTGTATAGATTTGTGTAAGACATAAATTACTGTTTAGGATAGAGCCTGGTAATTGTCTACTAGAGGATTATTTTATATTCCACTAAGAAGAAATAATTTTAATCAGAAGGTACCTTTGATTCCTAAATGCCCTCTTATTTCACAGTTGTTAATGTGTGCAAAAAAAAAAACCACAAATGAAAATCAATTAAATGCAATGTTATAGAGCCTGTGTTCTAAAATTTTTGCCATTTATTTCATCTAGTCTAATTCTTAGTGTATGGGTTTTGATTTGCATGCATATTTTAATTGTTGAACTGCTTGTGAATGTTTTGCTACTTCCCATAACACTGAAACCTTTTTGAATAGTGAATACAAAATGCTAACAACAATCTAAATACAGTTTTTAATATCCTGTTGCGTGACTTCATTTCCCCAGAGATTTAAAATATTTACATTGCAGATTTTCCCCTGAATTACTACGGTACTTGGGGAACATAGTGTTCTGGTTAATTCTAAATCTGAAGTTCTTGCTGGTAGAATGAATAAAGACTAAGTTATATGTCAACAGAGTTTAGCTCTTGACACAGTTTTGCTGAACAACTCTAAAATTTTCTAAATTTATAAACTGAAAAGCAAACTTTTTAGAGTGAAATAACAGATACTGCACTCAAAATATTTACTATATTAGGTGCATATGCCCAGTTTTAGTCAGAAGTATGGTTTTGAACTGACCTTGAATTCCCAAATAAGACAACTGAGCAATTTCTTTTATGGTCTGATAGCTATTGTCCTTCACTCTCTGCATGTGTTGGCATAACCTGCCATGTGAAAAAAGGGATCTAAATAATGGACTATTTCATCAATCACTTTTAATTTGAAATATTTTCCCAACATCTTTTAGATTGTATTTTATTTTTGAAGTAGAAGGTTAGTAGCTCACACAGTCAAAAATACGATGGTTCTGCCCTTGAAGTATTAGACTTATTCCCCCCAGCTCCTGTTTCACACTTTATGTGGTAGAAGAAAAAAGAGGTCCTTTTATTTTCCTTCAAAGTTTGAAAGATATTAAAGACATTCAGCCTCCTTTATGTAATGTTCAGGTATAATAATGTCTGAGAGACAAAGATTAAAACACTTTCATGAATTTTATTTTCTTGTAATGTTTTGTCCCCAATTAAAGTTATTTTAATAAAGAGTAATAACCTCTGTATCTCTCAAGGGGTACCAACTCTGACCAGAAATCAAATATCTTGGTTCTAGTTTTGGATATACTGCTCATTCCTGATACTAATATACAAAAAACACTCAGTATATATTTGAATGATGCATGGATTGATTAATAACTAATACAGCAAAATGAATAGACTGAACTCTATCCTCGTGTTGGTCACACTGTGGATGGGAGGTAGATTGTGATGATGTGAAGTGACTGGATCTGAATGGGAAGCACAAATGTGGTCTTCACCGAACATGCTGCAGAAGAAGGAAGGGAAGAGAATTTCAGTTAACTGAATGCTTCTCAAAAAAGCATGCAAGTTACATTCTCCACTTGACTAATCATGAAGAGGAGACATACTGCATGAGTATACTGTACACAAGGTCATTCATTTAATATATGTAAACATAAAAAATAATTAGGTGATTGAATTACTCACTTTTCAATGCCTACTCCTTTGGTAATGGGTCAATTGGATTGGATGCTCTGTCACAGTCTATTTTGTACTCTTCAGTATTGCCTATGTTTTAAAGCCAAATGTAGGTATATTTATTCACGTACATATTGAGATCTCAGCAACTTTTAAAAAACTCAGTAACTTCACCTTCTATCACTCCATTTTTCCAAACCCTGTTAACCCCACCCTCCTAAAAGAGATGATATGAGTAAAATAATTCAAGCTTCTACTAGATATTACTTTGTCAAAATCTTTAACAGACTTGGACACTATGCTATTTCAAGACAGAAAAAGAAAATTAAATATCTCTATTCTATGTACAAAATGTTTTTATTTACTAATGTGTATTATAATAAATAAAATAATAACCTTATTTTTTGTTTTTTATTGAGCTATAGTCCACATAATAAAATCTCACATAAAATAAAATTCACCATATAAAGTATACAATTTATTGTTTTTTAGTATATTCAAATGGTTGTGTGGTCATCACCATTGATCAATTTTAGAACATCTCCATCACCCAAAAAAAAACACTGTACCCATTCTTAGCTAAACTTTAATGAGCATATTGATTACCCACTGTACTGAATGCCTTATTTATAATGTATTATTTAATAATGACAATAGTCCACAGAGGTAGGTAGGTAAAATTTTCCTATTTTATAATGGAGGATACTAAAATGAAAAGAGGTTTATTATCTTTAGTAAATGTCAGAAATGCTTGACTCCCATCCTCTCCTTTCAGACTTCTCCTGTTCAATAGCACTCCAGTTCTTTTCCCTTCCTGAAGATGAAATTGACCTAAGGAGCTGCCTTCTTTCACATAGAAATAAAGAGATTGGGACCTAATCTTCTCCTCTTCATCTTTGTACTTCAAGGGTGCATAGCTCAGACTCTCTAGCAAGATCCTGACTTCAAATCTTTTGTCCTATTGTCTAATCATAAGTCAGAAGATGGGTACTTGAAGTCTATATACATGAAAGACTGATGTAATTTAGAATGACTTCTTTTAGAAGCATACTGATTTCTTGTATCAGAGCTGGAAATTCCAGTTACATTTTCCTGTGGAAACCTGTAGTGTTTAGGTAGAGATGAAATGATCCTCCTTGTGCAATGCACTATGGTAGGTATAAAGTTCTTTTTTCAGGGGTTGTCCAAGTGTGTAATTTTGCATCGCACTGTTTCTGTAGAAAAAAAAGATGACTGTTCCAAACAGCAAGTTTTTAAATAGTCATTTTTTTCTTATGACTTATTAGTTAATAAATATTCGTTGATAAGTAAATGGTAAATGGATTAATATACAAATCATAATTTAGAAATTGCCTGTACTACCTAAAAGAAACTCATCCTAAGTGTTACAAACATGTTGTGACATGTTGAAGTATATCGTATTGTACCTTGGGAAGCATTTATACTTTCCAAAATAATACTGTATCTGTAGTCTGCAAAGGTTACACATACATGAGAAGTTATTATATGGTAATCTCAGAATCATAAACCTTTTCCTGAAGTTGTATACTTTAGATAAAGCTAAGATGACACTTCCTATTTTCCTTCAGTTCAAATGCTTGTTTGTTTTCCTAGTGGTGCCAATTGCATATCTCATAATTGTTGCAATGCTAAGAGCTCATTTTCTACTAGTACTTTGAGTTATAAAACACTGATTCACTTTTTTCTACCCACAAAGCAAGATGAGCACTTAATTTCCTCTGGGTCTTCTGTGAGGGGCTATTTTGGAGAGTTCTCATGGCACTCTGAATGATCAGTTATTATAATACTAGTCTCTTAGTGTTACTAAATTTCTTTCTAGTCTCCTTCCTGCGAAACATTCCTCTGCCCAAGTTTAGAGGAGGCTGTAGTTATACCTATATAATGAATAAACTACTCTCTAAAGGACTAATATTGAAAACAAAGTTTGCCCACATCTTCAAGAGATGCTATAAAAAATGCTTCACATAATTGGAACATCTAGTAATAATACTTGTAGGTAATATTTTATATAAATACAAAATTTTAGAGGCTTAAGATTCAGTCTTAATGCTGTCTTTGAGCCACAGTGAAGATGAACATTTCCATTTGGGAGAAGAATGTTAACATAAAATGAATGTAATATGTATGTGTGTGTGTATCAAGTTTAATTTTTTTTAAAGTGTAACTTTTTGCTAACTCTTTATTATGCATATCACATTATTTTTAGTTTCTCAGAAGAAATAACTTCAAAAGATTTTTGAGAAAAAGCAAACATGGTTTATATTTTGCTGCTTAGTTTGTTTTTTTTACTTAAAAATATTTATCCCAGTAACTTTGAAAAGGCTTAGAGCACATTAAGCCTAAATTAAGTTTGATTCAAAGACCACAGTCTCACTCTCCCCTAAGAAATGAGAACTGCTACAAGGTCTACAGTGAAAAATAGACTAGAGACTTCTTTGAAGGGCTACAGGTGATGCTTTCACCACAGTGTATGTAGGTTAGTAAACTTAACCTCAGTCCTCACAACCAGCAAGAAGCCTTTCGTTTGTCTAAAATGAGGATCACAACATCAGAAGTATTTGCTCAAGTTCTGTCCTTGCAGAGGAACTGAGATGTGCGAGACAGGCAATAGTTGAAACCACTACTGAAAGGACTGAGCTCCAAGATGTGGCTTCTTTCAGGGGCAATCAGAGCGACTGAAAAGAAGAATATGGTTGGATTGTTCTACTGCTGATAACGTCTAAGATACTCTGGGGGGCGGGACTGTTGGGAGGACCCCTATTTGGTACAGTACTGATGTGGATCAGTCATGTACAATTTTTATAGTTACCACATATGTACCTACAACTGAAATGAGGCTACATCTTTTTATATAAACAGTATAATTAGGTGTTTTATTATTTGGCTCTTCATTTGTCACTATGAAATTCACCCATTTCCCAGCCTTATTAAGCGGCACCAATGTTTCAGACCCTTTTTCTATTCTTATACATCTGGAGCTAAATCATATTTGAAATTGTTTTTCAGCATTCCTAGCAACTGATTTCTGTACAGTGAGTTGAGTCAGTCATAGAGGCATCAGATTAGACCACAATTGGTTGTTTAATGTGCTGCTAGTATTTTAGGAAGAGCTGTCTTTGTTGTATTTTCAAAAAAATATGTGGTTTGGGGAGGAGATTTTCACTTCTCTACTCATGCCGCCATCTTGGCCTCTCCCCTGTGCTGCTAGTGTTTTATATTGTTTTTAATACTGTGTCCTAGAAACACTGGGTTCAGTAACCAAATCAGATGAATGATACAAAGGAAAGCTGGAGACTATTTAACCACATCTCATATGAGATTTCCTGAAGCAGAGCCTTTCGCAAAGAAGTTGGCAGTTCTTCAGGTTGTTCTGAAATGTACTTGGGGGACATTCAGAAACTGATGTTTCTGACATTCAGACATTCATTACTGATGACCTCTGAGAAAACCAAAGAAAATGATAAAACAGAATTTCTTTACCTGAAAGTCAGACAGTGAGATGATGGATTCACCTAATCATTTGCTAACTGGGGAGTTGCTGCTAAGCAAACAGCAGTAACGTGTGTGTGTGTGGTGATAGAGGTGTGTGTATGTGTGTGGTGTTGGAGGTGTGTGTGTGTGTGTGTGTGTGTGTGTGTGTGTGCATGCATGAACAGCTATTCCTCACCATCAGTCTTCCCCACTTTTCTATCCTGTATCTTGCTTCATTGACTTTAGCTCACTATCAGCATCTCTTCCCAATCCTGCACGGGCCTCTCATGACATTTCTCAGCAAGAAAGGATTGAATGACCAAGAAAAACAGTGGTTTTCAATGCAGAACTTGATGTTTTAGTCACCAGTTTAAGCTCCTGAATGCTACTTCTATTTTAGGGTGCTTAAAAATACTCCCAGCAGCTATAAATAACTTCCATTTCCTCTCATATGGACTCTCACATGGAGGCTGTTTTACCATTCAAAATTATGTTGGCCAGGTTCACTATTAGGTCAATATTCTTTGTAATTTTCCTATCACTCATATTAGTGAGAAACTTGAAATCAGTTTTCTCAGCTCCATGGACTCTTTATCTTAATTTCTTGCCACATTAGTTGAAAAAGGTTGGGTGCATGTTATCTAAATAGGTATATATTTATTTGAAAATTGTGTAAATATAATGCATATAAGACTATGCTAAAGATGTATTTTGTACATTGTATTGCATATATGAATGAAAGAGAAATTCTACTATTTTATAACTAATCTTAATGAATAGTCATGTGCCAACTTACCTCAGCACACCCTGAGGGGCATATCCTTTACTTTGAAAGTCACTGATATTAATTTCTCTAGATTATTCCAAATCATGGCTATGGTTTAAATCTTTGCTCCTGCATGCCATTGTCATGTGTGTTTTTCATCCAGGAGGGCTGAGATTCTCAGTGATCGTTTCCATGTATGCTAAAATTTCTGTAAGTTTTGTCTATTATGTTCTAAGTATGCTGTATTGAACTAAATGAACCAGTAAACCACAGTCCATGGGCCAAATTTCATCTACCACAGAATTTTATTAATAGGTTTTATTGTAACATGGACAAACCCATTTGTTACACAGTGTCTGTGGCTATTTTCACACTACAGGGAAGAATTGAACTGTTGTAACAGACTGTGTGGCTCTCACAATGTAAATATTTGTTATCTAGCCATTTAAAGAAAGTTTGCTGGCCTCTGAACTAAATGATCAAATGTTGTATCTAGCCAGTGCTATTATTACAAAGAGATTAAAATCAGTATCTAAGAATATCAGTCAATATTGCTTTGCCTATTAATGTAAAATAATGAGTAAATTATAAATATGGTTTAGTGATAGATGAATATATTAAAAAACAAAAATAGGTTTACTCATGGATTTATGTTTTGTCCAACATAGTTCTGTTTACATTGTATATTCCTATATTTTCTTCAGTTCTCTCTCAATGTTACAGACACAATTTGGTTTAGCTTATAATTTTATTGGAAGTGTAATTATAAATTTCCTAGGAGAATATCTGGCGTTATGCTAGGCACTAGAGAAACAAAGGTAAAAAATCTATTTTCTGTATTTCAGGAAAGGAAGCTGAACATAGAAAAGGATTGCTGATTTAATCTCTGAATTTTTTTCCCTAAGTATCCAAGATAACAACGAACAAAACTATAGAACATTGGGATTCATATGTATTTTATGTACATTATATCACTTGCTACTTAACCCTAGGATATAGGTAACAGTCTATTATTCTCTGTGTTTTGAAAATTACAGAAAAAGGGCTTAAGAAATTTAGGAAATTTAAGTGTTTCATTCAAAGTCACATGGCCATTAAGAGATCAAGTATGGCCCTGAGACCAGTTCTTTAAGTGTGTCTGTTAAATAATTTGTATTTGCATTTATGTTTTAAGTTCTCATGAAGACTCTGCTTTTATGAGTGTATTGTATAAACATCAAAATTTTCTGAGAAAAATTAGCTCCCTAAACACAGTTTGGCCAGGCTTTGAGAAGCACATGGCTCAGAAGCATTATCTATTCCTCCTTACACATTAATAAGGTTTACTGTAACACGGACAAACCCATTTGTTACACAGTGTCTGTGGCTATTTTCACACTACAGGGAAGAATTGAACTGTTGTAACAGAGACTGTGTGGCTCTCAAAATGTAAATATTTGTTATATACCACATGTTGTCCATTTCAAATAGCTACATGTTGAATATCTAATACATGTACGTGATAACCCACATATGTGTTGAAGGCAGCTAAGATATGTACGACTAGACATGTGCTTATGAGGGACTTCTAATCCAAATGGAAACCAAACTTAATCTGATGTAAAAAATGTACCATAAGGTGACATATATTAGTGGGTTAGAGACAAGGTTTTTATAAGAAATCTGAAGAGAATTTCTGGGGACTCTGAGGTTCAGGGAAAACTTTAAAGACATAGTAGAATAAGATGCAGAGTATTATCATAGGTAAAAAGAGAAAAGAGGGAAGACTATATTTCAGGTGGAATTTGTATATGTTCAGAACTTAGTTGAGAAAGAAAAATTTGGGAGCAGGATGTAGTTTTTAATGTCTAAATTCAAGAGGATTTGTATGCTATTCTTTTTTCCTAGAAAAAGACTGTCATTATTTTCACTCTGAATAATCATAATGTGACTAAGTATTGAAATTTTATCACCAACAACCAAAAGATTGTGTTGTGTGTGTGTGTGTGTGTGTGTGTGTGTGTGTGTGTGCACGCGCGCGCGTGTGTGTGTGCTTGGAGTAGGAAGAGGTGGGCTTTGCTTCCTAGTACGGACCTTGTGCTTTAATTTAATAAACATCATCACAATAAAATTAATATATTCTATCAGTGAGCTTATCAGTTTTGTGGACTGTATGTAGGCACCTAGCACTGCTAGGGCTCAGGCATCATCTTTAAAATACATTTTGGCTCTGTAAACTTTCAAATCATCAAACTAAAAATGTGTATGAAGTTTCTAAATAACTTTCTTTCTCTCCCTCTCCCTCTTCCTTTCTCTGACTCTCTCCCTTTCTGTTTTTCTCCCTCTTTCTCTGTAATTTGGGATACATAGTATTGATAGAAAACCAGGTAGTAAATTTCCACTTGGTGGAATTATTTACCCTCAAGTCGGCATAGCCACAAACATCAACACACACACATTGGCTACATAATTGTTTCATGCCTCTTGTCAACCTGAAAGCAGCCACACTTGCGTAAGATCGTTATTCATGTTATAAACTTCACATCCAGACTCATTTGTGCTGTCTTCAAGTCACAGGTGAGACGTCAATCCATTTGATGTCTGAAGATGAAGAGAAGCACTTCTAAACCTATATCAATTGATCAATCAAATATAACATATGCATCCTTTAACAAATGTTATTCTGATTTATTCATTTCTTGGATTGATAAAAATTTATTAGAAAACTGGTGCTATCATGAAATACTGGATAATAATGAAGACATTTCTTTTGTATGGAGCAAAACATTTGCAGCTGCCAAATCAAGTCAGTAACATGGATTTATTGTTGATATTTCAAGGAGATAGAATCCTTATATTTGGTCCAATTAAGTTGAATATTAGACCTAGCTTATCTCTAAATCCCTGTGTGATCTACCTCTAAATTTTTCAAGTTATTGCAAAACACTGGTTATGACTGCACTATACCCTAAATGGCCAGACAACAGGTTTGATTAACAAGTACTCAGTTATTTTCATGACAAAAAAAACTGCACAAAAGTGGCTGATTTGGAAACTCCATACAAAATGTTTTATAAGCAAAGCCAGTAATCACATGGTATTACAGGTTTGTACTTAACCATTAAAAATAAAAGTCACAGACGATGCCATTTCCTTATAGCAAAAATACTGTGAGACTCACATTTTCCTTTTCTTTATATTTGACTTAAATCTTTTAGGACAATCATCAATAACTAAGGAACAATTTATTGATTGATGTATGTTAGACTCTTGAACAAGGTATATTTCAGTAGTATTACTTAAAAAGTTACTGATTTTGTTATATCTATAACATCTTACAGAAATTTAAGAATTACTATTTCTTTCAAAAGAATACTGATAAACATATTTATTTATCCTGATATTCATACCTTAACTGGAGGATGGAATTAGTAGATCAAAAAAAGATAATAAGAGAAAAGTATTTTTAGTGGATATTTCATATGCTATTAGATGTCCTACCTTAGGAAATAATGCAATTTACTTACAAGATATAACTACACTCTCCTAAAATAAGAGATGATGGCTTCTAGTTTTAAAAAAATCTGATATACTTTCATTTCCCTCAATTACTAGTATATACATTTGTTGCAATATTTTTGTAATTTTTTTAGAATATTCACACCAATAACAGTATATCTAACTCACCAGGAAATTAATTTTCAAGATGATAGGTTTATAATTCTCTAGAGCAGAAATGGCAATTTTATCTTTTCTCTTTGCCTCCCTGACTAAGGAATAAGAACCCCTAAAAGAAAATAACTGGTGTTATCACCACTTTTTAAAAATATCTGTGTGTATGATAATAGATTTCATCTATTATTATATATTAAAACAAGGCAAAGCCCTTTCCTGTGGCAAGTCGGCTATTTGTATGTAAAATATGTTTCCACAGTGGTTTCAGACAGATAAGCGTGAGTCCTCTTCGTGGAAAAGGCTAGGAGTTTAAGCAGTTTAAGCTTGTCATCCTTCATATCCCCAATTCTTCCTGTTTCTTCTAATATACCCCTAATTTCTTCGCTTTTCTCCCTTGTGTTATGATTAGATTAAAATGTGGCTTTGACAAGTGCTTTGAATACCAGTGCCTCCCTATGCATCTACTCTGCATACACACTGTTAACATTCAGGTTTAGTCTAATAAAGGAGATACAGCATTTTGTCCTCTGGTAAAATTGTCATTATTTCTATTTCTATTTTGGGTTTTCCTGGTCCTGCCTGACTTTCCTTTCCTATGAATTGTTGTGCTACTCTGTGCGACCAGCTGTAGTGGTGATGATTTGTGACTTGTTTCCTTTATAGAAAATGCTGTCAGGCAGTTACAGAGAGCTTCCTTAACTCATCATTTCAATGGATTCTGTTCCCTTTCTATTTAAGTTTTACTTAGACCATTAGCGGCATTCCCCCTTCTTGTCTATTTGTGTTTGCTGTCTTCTAAGTACTGCTTTCTTCTGTCTCACAATTCCTTATTTGTGTTGCCCACACATTTGGCAGTGTCATCTGTCAGGATGTGATTGTGCACACCAAGCAGAAGACAAAAAAATGAGGATTGCACTACCTTGCCATGCTCTGAAATTTATTCATGTATTCACTGAGAGTTATTCATAGTAAATGCCTAAGTGAATACATTCCACGTCCTTTAGGGATTGGTGCAAATATACCCACTTAGCAGTCGGCTTCAGAATAACTTTGCATTTGCTGAGTACACATCCCCACAAGTGAGGGAAAAAATCTTAACATAATCAAGGCCAGGTCACAAAATTATTAGGACAGGCACAGAGATTTACAGCTGGAAGGGACCTTGAGTTTCTCAGAGAAAGCAATTGAAGCAAAGGAGAGTGAGGTTGGTATCAGGCTACTCAATTTAATCCAAGATCATGTAGTTTGCAACAAGGCCAGAATTAAAATTCAAATCTCCATTCAGTCTCCTTGATGTATGCTTTCAAACATGTGGGAATGCAGTGGCATAGAGGAAGAGCCATGTGACAAGCAAAGGGTCTTGATTCTGGAGGGCTTCCTGGCTGCCATGAAAAAAAAGAATAGCCCCAACGTGGCCCAGGACTTCCTTCCTGCCAATGAACATTTGGATTTGAACCATGTATTACCATTTCTTTTAGCACTCTCCCTGTGTATGAAGCCAAGAGTGACTATGCCATCTGGAAGAGTAAAGTATCAGAATAGCTGCAATGGCATGTCTACCTAGATCGGATCAGTCCCTACAAGATAGACACAGTCTCAAGCTGGAACTAGAGTCTAGAAGCTTGCCAGTGCCATTTCTCCTTTCCAGAACTGGCATTTGGAATTGGGTTGGAGAGAAGGGTAGCAATAAAGTAGGTTGGACTCTTACTAAGAGGCCATTTTAAAACTAAAACACAGGTAAATCTGGGTGCAAAGAACAAGGGTCTGAAGGTTTTCTGCATGTATTTAAATTTCAACAAAAACCCCCACTAGTGTTGGTGATTGGAAGTCGATTTAAGCTGGATAATGTTCAATCAGAATTAGTTCAGAAAAATAGCAACCAGATGGTGATGAGTCTGAAAATCATCTTATACTTACTGTTGTTAGAAAGAGAAATATAGGGGAAAATACTAAAACCTTCTCTAAAATATTTCAAGAATTATCAACTGGAAGAGAAAGCAAATATTTTATAGAAGAAAAAATTAAGCCCAATGGATATAAACTCCTAGAAGGCACATGTTGTTAAAGTAATTGGAAGAGAATTATAGAAATCAGACCTATTATACAGGCTATTTTATGAAGTAGTTAAATAATGATTAACTCAAGAACATAGATGACCAATCACCTGGTTGAGATTTTTAATGATGCTGAGATTAGTAGAATGCTGGATAGGCTATATGAATGGTTCTTTTAAATTCTAACATTCTGTGACTTCATATAAATATTAGTATATATGGTTATAGTTTGGTTTATTTTTTGGGTTTAGGGATTTTTTTCTTTATTATTTTGGAGTCATTCACTGAGGAATTTTCTAATATTTCTCAGTGTTCTTTGAATTTTCTCATGCCCAGGTATTTCTCTGTGGATATTCCATTTGCATAAAAGTTGAGAACTTAACATATGCCAAGTACTGTGTATAGGGTATGCAGGAGATGCAAAATGAATGAGATTTTGATTCCACAGTTTGCTTAGAGTCTATAGTGATTCTCAGGTTCTAATGCATTTTACATTCAGCTATGGACAACAGAATTGGTTTTGTAGGGGAAAGGGAAATGAAGTTGAAGTCAGGTTGGTTATAGTGCATGCCAGGCTACATGGCTAGGAAATGAGAGAACCATTAATTCTGCAACATCTTTTCTAACAAATCCAGCAGTAGTCTTGGTTTCAAATTGATATTCATATTAAAAGGGCACCACTGACTATAACCTCTACCAGGTTTATTTAACTCTGAGGAAAGAATGAGAAAAAGAGCATGTCATCATGTCTTCATCAAATAAGTTTTCCTCAAGAATCCTTACAGCAGTTCAGGCACTGCTTCCCAAATCCCAGTAAGGGCAGTTCAGTTTTAAAGGTTGAGACTATATGGACAGGTGCGACCACATTAGCCTTGGGTAGCCCATTCATGACAGCCTATGAGAATGGTTGACAGGCCTATTGAAGTTCCACACGTCTTACAGAAACATCACCCAAAGGGGCTAAAAGTTGTGTTTTCCAGCAGGTTTTGTTATAGTTTTGTCAGGTAGATCTTCAGGGTCTATATGTTAATTCAAGGTGCTCCCTGTAGCTCTGTATTTCACCAGAGTTTATAAACAACTATGTTCATTAACACAGCTCCATGTTTATGCATTTTCAAAGAAACAGAACTGAGAAAGGTAAACCTAAGTACAACTTGCTGTGGAAAAAAGGTGTAGCCTGCTGTTAAATTCTTTCTCCCCAGATGGTCCATAAGCAGAAAAGGTTCTGATGAGTACTTTAGTTCATTAAGATTAGCTTGCAGCAGATATATGAGGAAGTGCTAGCAGTGAAATTGGAGGTAGGCACCCACAGAGGTGGCAGGAAGTGCATGATAGACACTCAAATGTGTGCTACAGAAATGCCTTTTACAGGAATCGAAGTGAAAAATAATGAGGATATGAAGATGTTGGCAATGAAAATAGGAAGAAGGAATAGCTCAGATAACTGTTACAGAGTACTATGGCCAAAATTGAAACCTTTGTCAGGAACCTATAATAGATCGTCAGTTAATCTCACTCCAAGAGATAATGTGAGCAGACAGTGAAGGAGAATAGTTTTCCCATAAAAGGAAAACCATGAATATTAAAATTTTAAAGCACTTACATGGAAGGAAATAAATTAAGAACATAGAATTTATGAAGGATAGTATCTTGGAAAGATGACTGTAGAATGACAAGACACTGAGCCTTTGGTCATCTCTGATTTGTTAAATATATAATAGTTAAAGTTCAGTGTAGATTTCCAAACTTTCATTTTACAAAGACACTGGAATGAGTGTGGCTAATATAATATCTCACCTTTATCCTAAACATAACCTTCCACAAGTTAGAACTGGATCAGAAATATGTACAGCACTGGCTTTGGGCTTGGACTGAAAAATTGTAGGCTATTTTGTACTGCTGTGGGTGTTATTATTTGAACATTCTCAGCCTACCATAGAAACCTGCAGAGATAGACAGGAAGCCAGCAGGCCCACAGTATCAAACCGTGTAGAAGCAGGCTTGCAAAGAGGAGCCAAATACTTTCTGATGCTACAATTCAGTCCAGTGAACCCAGTCCAGAACTGAGTAGGCCATTTGAATATCTGTAACTGTGGTGGTTATCTGGAATGCTTACATTAGGCCCTTAAATGCAAGATCTGGTTAATTCTGTGACAACACACGCATAGTAGTAAAGTTTCACTCTGTCATATACTTATTTGATGATTATAAACAGGATTATAAATATCATAATGTTTTATGTTCACTTACCCTTTATTAACAATAACTGGAAGTTACTTAATACCATTTTTTAGCTATGCTACTTTTAAAAGTTGGTAGTCCATTAAAATTGCAAAAGTATTCATGTGTATTTTAGTAAAATCTGTCACTTCAAAAATCTTCCAAAAGTGTCAAACCCAATATACTATTTCACTCCTGCCCTACTCCACTAAGCCCTTCACAAAAAGGAGTGGAGGATAAACTTAACAGAGTCTGATTGAAAAACCTGGATCTTGCTGATAGGAAGCGTTTTAGCCCGTCTGAGTATCGGCAACTGCCGATGACGTGGGGAATCTTGGGCTGCGGGATGCAGACCGACGAGGTCCATTCTCTCATAGTGAGAAAAGATCTGGACTCAGAGTCCAAAACTGGTCTCCAACCAGCACATTGCCACTTTCCAGCTTTGGGATTTTTAGCAAATCACATAAATATTTTGTGCCTTGGGAGCTTTTGTTTGCTTAATTAAGAGAAGTGCTGACTGACTTAGATTTCCTTTCTTTTTCCCTACTGCCCTTTCCCTGTTGCACAATCCCACCCAGGATACCACGTTTGGTTGCTCTGTCTACTGGGATCTTCTTGGCTGTGACAGTTCTTCAGACTTTGTTTTGATGAGTTTTATGATTTTGAGAAATGCTACTCAAGTGTTTTGTAAAATGTTGCTCAACTGAGATTTATCTAATCTTTTCCTCATGGTTTGCCTGAAGTCATGAGTTTGGGGAGGAAAATCACCAGAAATGCCATTTTTATCACATCATATCAAGGGTGCATACATACTACCAACACGAATTGTAACTGTTGTTAGTCTTGATCACCTGACTGAGGTAGTGTTTGCAGATTTCTCTATTGTAATGTTATTCATTTTTCTCCCCTCCCATTCATTTGTAAAGATGAATCACCCACACTATGGAGTGGAAAGTTATGCTCTTATTATCACTTTGAGAATGGAAAATCTGAATGAATTATTGGGAATTCTTCTAAATGGAAAAGTTTTTTATTTATTCTTTTTACTTATTTAGTTATTTATTTAATATTTTATTTATATTGTTCGGGAGAAAAAAGTTTCCTCTACTCTTCAGGTCTCTTCTAGCTGGTCTGAGTCAAACTGACATGAGGCAGATGATCAGGAAAAAAAAACTGAAGTTTAATTACAAACATATGCAGGCCCAATAATGAAACTGAGACCCAAAGAAACGAGCAAGACAGGAAGTTTTTGAGCATTGTAGACAAAGAGACAATCTGTGAGGGATTGACAGGACAAAGAAAACTTACCTTTGGGAGCTTCAGTTAGTAAGGAATTCTGAACAGCTTTTGGGCTAGGTCAGTAAATTAGTAAGTTAAGTAACAAGACTTGTTTATGTAGCCATCTCTGCTCCAAATGTCCTGTCTCTGGAGATAAGGATGCTCTCTCCCTCCTGGAGCTGGGAGGGCACCTTTCACAGGGGAGATTTATTTCCTGGTTTCACAGGGAACAGAGGAGAATCAGAGTGTCCTTCTTGCACTGGCGGTTTCTCAGTCACTTTAATTCAAAGTACTCCATATGCCAGTGTGTGCCAATCTGTGGTGGCCTGCCCTTGGCCCCTACAGTATCAATATGGGCTCATGGATATTTTTGGGCTCAAGTTGTTTGAGCTTTAGTCATTGGCAATTTCTTCAAGTGGCTCCTCTGTCTCTTTGATAAAACCCCTTTATTATGGATTTTTTTTTCTTTTTAACACTTTTTTTTGGCACTACAAGGAACTCTTGGCTCATTTTTAATATTTACTGGTTCAATTTTACAAACCACAATTTCCCCAATGAGCCCTGGTTCTTTTTAATAGAAAAATTGTTTGTTTAATTAATGGAAGTCCGTCCTTACTCAGATTTCCTTTATTTTTTCTGACTGCCCTTTCCATGTTGCACAATCCCATCCAGGATGCTGTGTCTCCTAGGATCTTCTTGTCTGTGACAGTTCTTCAGACTGTTTTTGTTGGCTTTTATGATTTTGAGAAATGCTTTGACAAAACCATTTGGAAAAATGGTACTTTAAACCAAGATTTGGGAGCTAAATGTGCTCGTTCCTAAGTATTTGTGTATGTATTCATCTGTATCTACATTAAGCTAAATCTGAGTTCGTACTGATATCCTAATTCTGATAATTACCACATGGGTCATTCTGTCCTCTTTCTCTTGCTTACGTATTGCATTCCACCCCAACAGTGAGAGGTCTAGCTGCCACTATTCTCCATCCACTTAATTGCTCAAATCCAGTGTACTAATATGTGCTGTCTGAATTGTTAATCTATACCCCTTGTGGGAAATGACGTTATCAACTATAGTATAGTGTTACATGCAATACCTTTTGCCTTTAGTCTTAGAGATGCATTACTTAGATCAGCATCCTTTCCTTCTACTCCCTGCATGGCTGTTTTATACATTTGTAATGCAGTTGGATTCTTTTGTCACAGTTCACAATCTATTCTGGTATCCTCTGACATAAATACACATATACACATTATACATATATATATTTTTTAATTAAAAGTTTTTAAGTTAAGTTTCATTTATTGTGCTATGAAGTTCTGGGTATAGTGACAAATGCATTTTGTCATGTATCTACCATTAGAGGATTATACGGAAAAGTTTCATTACCCTAAAGTCCTGTATGATTCATCTGTTCACACACCCTTCCCCTGATAACCACTCATCTGTTTACCATCTCTATTGCTTTTCCTGTCATCTTTCAGACTGGTTACTTTCACTTAGCAATATGCATTTATCCATTCCTTTATATGGCTTAAAAGTACATTCCTTTTCTATGGCTGAAGTATTCCATTGTATGGATATACCACCATTTGCTTATCCATTCACCTATTTAGGAACATCTTGGTTGCTTCAGTTTGGAGCAGTTATGGATAAAACTGCTATAAATGTTTTATGCAGGATTTATATGTAAAACTTGCAAATCAGTCCTTTACATATCTAGAAATGTGATAACTAGATTGCACAGTAAGACAGTTTAGCTTTGTAAAAAAGTGTCAAATTGTCTTCCATAGTGGATGTAGTATATTGAATCCCCACTAGCAGTGAATGTGAGTTCTTGTTCTGCATCCTTGTTAGGAACTGACATTAGTTTTTTGGATGTAAACCATTTTTAGTAGGTCTGTAGAAATATTTCATTGTTGTTCTATTTTGCATTTTCCTAATGGGAAATACTGAGCATAGTTTCATATGCTTAGTCGCTATCTATATATCTTGGTGAGTTTGGTGATTTATCTGTTCAGATCTTTTGCCTGTGTTTTGAATGACTTGTTTTCTTATTGTTGAGTTTTGAGACTCCTTTGTATATTTTGGGTAAAAGTCCTTAATTAGATGTGTTTTGCAAATGTTTTCTCCCCATCTGTGCTAATCTTTTCATCTTCTTAACATACCTTTCATAGAGCCTAATAATTTAGTTTGAATAAAGTTATCTTGCCATTTTTTTCATAGTTGTGTTTTTGGTATTATGTCTAAAAATTCATCAAACAGAGAGCCATAACAACTTTTTCCTATATTTTCCTCTACAAGTTTTGCATTTACATTAAGGCCTACTCTCCATTTTGAGTTAATTTTTTTGAAAGTTGTGAGGTATGTGCCTAGGTTAATTCTTATTATTTTTGCATATGGACATCTACTCATTTCAGAATTGTTTGTTGAAAAAATTCTTTCTCCATTGAAATATCCTTAAGTGCTTTGTCAAACATAGGGCTCTCTTTTCTGTCCCATTGGTATTTGTCGATTCTTTTGCCAATACCTTGCTTCCTTGGTTATTGTAGCTTTGTTGTACATCTTGAGATTAGGTAGGGTAAATCCTCCAACTTTGTTCTTCACTATTATATGTATTTTGCCTTTCTATATACATTTTAGAATTAGGTTGTATATATATGCACATATATATACAAAATAGCTTGCCAAGATTTTTATTGGAAATGAGATAAACCTATAGATTATGTTAGGCATAAATTGACAAGTTGGCAATATTGAGTCTTCCAATCCATAAACCTGGGACCTCTCTCCATTTAATTAGGTTTTCTTTGATTTATTTCATAGAGTTCATAATTTTCTACATATGGATTCCGTGAATCCTTTGTTTGATTTTTGACTATGTATTTCATTTTTTGTGCTATTACAAATGGCCTTTCTTTCTTTTTTTTTTTCACATTTGAAGTTCCATGTGTTCGTTGCTGGTATGTAAGAAATCAGAATTTTGCAATATTGACCATGCATCCTGCAACATCTATACTCACTGATTAGGTTCTGGAATTTTTTGAGGATAAACTTTTTTACCTACAAAATAAGAATAATTCCTTCCTGATGGTTTACCTTAAAAATTAATGGCACTATCAGATATGGTAGTGGCCAATACAAAAAGTCATAACATAATAAGAACATACTAAATAGTAACTAAGCTTTTAATTTCAACAAGAAACTTTCACATAGAGACCATCCTCGTGATTTGTTTGAAAAATCCTAAGTAAAATATCTTCCTTTCCAAACTTTTTATATTATTAATTGAAAAGTAATTAAATAATTATGGAGTAAGGTGATTCTATGGTCTCTATAGCCAATTGCCTTTCTTTTTTTTAATTTTAGACAAAGTTAACACATGAGTGGTTTTAATTGTTACTTGGAATTACATTCTGTTGCAGAATTTCTTAAGTAAAAAACTAAAAATATTTCATATTAATGCATGTTTCTGTACTAGATTTGTTCTGTAATATTACAAAGAGTGAATCCAACTCAAACAAATTATGATCTTTATTAATTTTATTGAGTAGAAAGTATACATAAAGGTTGAAAAAAAATCATAATCCTATTTTTGGCCTTTACATTTCTTTGGATCACCATTCAAACAATTAAGATAGTTAGCAGTGAGAGAATAGAAGAGTTTAGAAAACTGTATAAGGGCAAAAATGGTACAATAGAGAAAAGTGTTGAGAGAAGCGATGTAGAGGAATAAAGACACAGTGTGATGCCTGAGCCTAAAAAGCCAATGTACAAACTGCTTTCTGGACTCAACTGACCCATACATTACTCCTGTAACAGCAATTTCCATTTTTATTGAGTAAAATAATTACATTTTTTGTTGTTTATATTTCATATTCCCAAGCTTCACACTGAAAACTTTGTTTCAATATGTCTCGATTTCAGTCTAGGAATCTGAATTTGAACAATAATCAGGGTGTCAATGAGACACAGTTTGAAAGAAATTCCTGTTGTGGACTGAACTGCGTTCCCCTCAGATTCATTTGTTAACCCTAATACCCCCCTGTGGCAATAATTAGAGGCAGGGACATAAAGAGGTAATAAAAGATAAATGAGATCACAGGTGGGACACAATTTAATAGAGCTGGTATTCTTATTAGAAGAGGAAGAGACTAAGAGGTGCATGTGCTCAGAGAAAAGGCCATGTGAGACACAGAGAGAAGCCTGCCATCTGCAAGATGAAGAGGAGGCTTTGGGGAAACCAAACCTGCCAACACTTGATCTTGAACTTTCTACCTCTGTTCCTGTGAGAAAATGCATTTCTACGGTTTAAGTCACCAAGTCTGTGGTACCTAGTTATGGCAGCCCTGGCTAACTAATACAGTATCCTAGGGCATCATCTGTACTATATGCCTATTATCTGCTAGGTTTTTTGATATGAATAGGAGAAACACCAAAACCAAAAAGATACAGAACTTCTCAAATTGTTCAGTTCTCAAGAGATGCCATGATTATCAAGGGAAATGGTTTCTTATTGTTGCTTATCATTGTGTTTTGTTTTGCTTTGTTTCCTTTCTGAAACAGGGAATGGGAGTCATTATCTACTGGAAATTCCACTTAAAAAAACATTTTTAATTAGTAGGTTGGGATCTTATTTTATTGGAGTCAAAAAACAAAGTCCCCATAGATGATTAATCTAAGCACTAATCCAACACCTTGTCAAACTCTTGCCAGACGTGCATACTATAAATCTGAATAACTGCATATGGTTTTGTGAGAGAAAGGAAACCATCATTCTTTCTCGAGTAATCCTGGGAACAACTCCACTAGAACTATTCATGACTAACAAATGGTTAGGGAGTTTGGAATTGGTATGTGGAAGAGAAAAATCCAACTCCAATAGGAAGCCTGGCATAATGCAGCATCACAAACCAGGAAAGGGCTAATGTTCACGGCATGAGTTTTGCAGGTGCTCACACTCGTAGAATTGCAGTTGAGTATCACAGAGGGAGTGTCTTCTTGTTTGTACTATGTGGGTAACAAGCCTCACCCGGCTTGCTGCTTCCGCATAATCTGAGGTTCTTCCCACTGGGTTACCATCCCCTGTCTGCTCATAGTCAGAAGGGTAGGGCAGATGACTTATATAAATTCTCTGCCAAATAGATGCGAGTCCTCCTAAGTCCACAGGGCAGGGCAGAACAATAAAAGCCATTTCGAGAAGAAATGGAAGGATCTGAAGTTGGGAGGTTAGAACAAAACCAAGCTGCCAAACCAAATGGCGAAGTGGGAAATGGCAGTCCAAACAGGACAATAAAACAAACAAGCAAACAAAGGACAGGACAGTGTTGCTGATGAGCAAAGATTATACATGATAAGTGACTGATTAATATGGTGGAAATAAGCTGAACATGAGAGAAGACTGAAGCAAGACTGCAAATGCACAGGATGCCTTTGATTCCAGTTACCTCTTCTTCTTCATGGGCATGCTGGCTGTATTGTTAAGAGGCCAAAAATACAAAAGCAGCCTGTTTGTTAAACAAAAGTGCAATAGGGGAAAGCATGCCTTTCTTCTCATTCTTCTTGGCATTTCACACTGTCTCTACTGTTATTATCTGTTCCTGCTCCAAATTGGTGATAGAAATGCTCGTTCAATCCTAGTAGAAATTAATAGGCACAATGTTAGAAGGTGTATTAACAGCTTGTGGTCACATTGTTTTCCAGGTATTGGCCTTAGAGAAGCTAAAATAAGTAAAAGAACATATTGGTTGAATATACAGTCACTTCTTACATTCTTCAAGTCTATAAATTCTGCATCATTTCTGATATACTCTCATTATGTAGATAAAATTAAATAGTTGTATCATGAAAGGACAGACTGATCTGAAGGATTAGAGAATGTCACAGATACTAGTTATGCTCAATACCTTTGTTTATCATGTTATTATTTAAAAACTACTTAAGGATGGATTATCTTTTATGTTACCTTTAAGGCAGTTAAGTTAGGGGTTACTATTTCATCTTCATGAGGATAAAGCCAAAGGTCACAAAGGTTAACGTTTTCCAATATCTTCCCCACTTTCAGTCAACCAGCAAGTGGCAGATTTGCAACTTAAACTGAGTATCAGTTCTTATTCCTTGTCTGGTAAGCTTTCTCCTACATCTGATTGACTTTTAATAGAGCAGAAACAGCTCTATTAACTGAGAGTGTTCTTAGAAAGTGTTGCTAATTTCAATGGCCCAGTTCAATCCTTTCCCTGTTACCAGAGCTTGAAGACCTAGAGCATAGGGACCCAAGATTATATCAGAAATCTGAAAGGAAAAAAGTTTAAGTTGTGATCTAGTTGTGCTGGAGTCATCTATCAGATCTCAAGAACAAACTGCTAGCATCCCTTTCCAATTCCATGTTCAGTAGCTTGAAAATGGTAGCTTCTAATTAGTCATGGTGGGAGTGTTTATATCAGAGAAATAAGAAAATGTTATGTATAATCAAGACTTTTTCATCTAGATAGTTAATATTTATTAACAACTTTGTGGTGGGAGGTGGGGGTATGAGTAGTAAGTAATAGAAAAGTATCATCTTCCGACTTAAAGGCCTTTGGATTGAATTCTGGCTCTGCCATTAGTAATTCTGGCCAAATTACTTATTCTCTGTGAGTCTCCTTCTCTAAGCAGCTAATAACCTCCTTGCAGTTTGAGGATTAACAATCACATATGTAAGTGCTGACATATAAAAGATAGTCAATTTTAGGTGTAATTTTTAGGATTATTAAAAGCCTCACTACTTTTTCCTTTTGTGACATGTTACCACATGTTGTAAAGTTAAAATAATGTTGGTGCTCTGTGAAAGAGGTATGACATTGGAGAAAGGATTTCAAAAAATGGATAAAAATGATAAAATCCATTAGACTCTTTAGGAAACAGGTAACCATTATAATTCTAGCTATTTACTGTTACTACACAGTACAACAGAATATAAATCCAGCTAAGAGAGAGCTACTTTTGCCAAATTGGAGTAACAGGCGGTAAATGGTACTGTTCTCCAAAGGATCCGTGGATTTATAAATTGGCTGGAAGCATAGGGTCTTGGTTATTTTGTTTCATATGATTCACAGCGCCAAGCACCACAGTCCTAATTTTATCCTGGGGCATCCATTCAATACTTGCTTGGAAAGAATAGTGCCACCAACAGGGTCCTCATAATCAGTGCCAACTATCCAAGTTTATTTTTCCTGTTTGGAAAGGAATATACTCTAAAGAACATCTCTGAGGCCTAAACTTTTTTTCTTTTTCCAGGATGAGAACCCAACTCATGTATCAACGTGAGAGTTGAGTTTAGGAATAAAATTTCCATAAGAAGCATTTTTCTCCAACATTCAGACTCTCAAAGTACATGAGATAGTACAAATATTGTGAAATCTTCAAGAGTATATGAGGCAGGAAACATAGTAGTGGTGAACCAGTGACAATACAGAAGCAAAAACAAGCGCACAACAATAACAAAACAATGAAAACTTGCTTGTAGTGGAAACGCCAAGGAGCCTAATTGTCCAGGTGTCTCAGACTGTGCACTGTTGGTGCCCTTTTGGTCCTTTAGGCACGTTGTGTTGGAGGAGTTGAAAGGAAGCTGCAGCCTATATTAATGCCACATAGGACAAGCCACCAGGTTGGAAATGCTCCCACTGATGCATGATTTCATGTTGAAAATAACAGCTTTTGAACTACCTCATTTTCAGCTTATTCTGTGGAAGAGCTGTTAAATATTAAGCAGGTGAGTGTCATACATGGGATTATATGTTTGGTTTTTGAAACCTGGTAATGAAAGTATAATTAACGGTTTTGATGAATGAAGTGGTTGAAGGGTCTCCCCTCAAAAGAAAATGAAATATGAACCATGCTGTGAATCAGGAAGCCATTGAAATGGGTGTTAAATTTGCTATTGCTTCTTTGTATGCAAATGGGTGAATATATCCACAGGACAGAGGTTCAGTTTCTGAAATGTGAGGTTATGCTGGTAACAAAGTATACTTTGTTGTCACCTTTTTAAAGGGCGGTACCCAAATCATTGGCTGAGCTTTAGAATGAAAAGTATTCAAAAACATCGACAGCTCCCTCATTGGACCATTTGCATTAGTGGGAACAAATAATGCACTTTATGTTCAAAGAGAAATGACACTTCGCTAGGAGATATTAACATCAGAAAACAAACAGTTTTGGATGAAAAAAATGTAGTTACTTATGTGCAATATCCAATATCATGCCTTTTAGAAATTTTGCATTGGCTTCATTTGCTTTGTGATGGCAATAGCATCAAAGGACTGCTAATCAGTAAGAAACTGATCTGAAAGTGAGACTAGTCATTGCAGCCCCCGAAATGAATTGGTCATGATGGATTTCCCTAACACTTGTCATCGCTGACAAGTGTTTTCTTTCTCAGTTTTTCCGGGACATTATTTGAGAAAAAAATCATAGGCCTGTTTCACTGCTTTGTGCCTTCCTGGATTTTGCAACCCTTGTATCTGTACCTTTCAGCTTTTCCATATATTTGTAGATATTTGAGGTTTGCCTTCATAACTATAGCAAAATGTAAATTTTTTTAAAAGATATTTCCCTCTCAGGCCCTGGGGGACTCAAATGTTTCAGACCAACAGTTTGACTTTATTTGTAAGGAAAATGGTAGAGCACTATAACAAAAATCAAATGGTCCAGTGGCACAAGCAAATAAAAGAATCCTTCTCCCAGGAATAAACGCCTCATGGAGTTCTTGCTTTAAGCATGAAAAGTAAAGCCATCTGACCAGGACAAAGCTGCATGCCATTTTATTTTTTGTCAAAAATTCTAATTTTTATGGGGCTGGTGGCCAATGATAGAAAGCAGCCACAGATCCGTTGACTAACACTATGCATCTCTGCACCAGTTACCTTGGATTAGAGTTGTGTTCTCAGGGAAATAAATGCATGCAAACTGGAAATGATGAATTTCTGGTTCCCTGCACAGCATCCCTTTTTTTTTTAATTGTAATCCCAGCAGAATATTAGACAAAAGAATTCATTTGAAAATATATAGAGAGAGTACAACATTCTAGGGAAGGCACATTACTGGGTATATTTGGAAACATCTTTTTATACTTAATTGGATTTCTCTGGTCTTAATTAAATGTTACAATTTAAATCAGCTGTTGGCTGCATAAACTAAGATTGGGGGTCAAGTAATTGTGGAGCTATAATTTCAGTGTCGCATTCTGCTTTTATATGTAAGACACTGACTTAGACCATGAAAAAGCTGATCAAGCTTTTAGTCTCACGCTTTTTGTGGACTAACTTGCTTAATGCTGAAGTTCATGTCGTCTTTTAGGAGATGTTTTGGAAATAATGAAACCAAACCTACTCTGAGCTTCTAGGAGGGAGTCCAACTTGTAGAATTCCTGATGATGGTATATAAAGTATCACTAACCACAACCCTCTAACTGAAGTGAGTTTGGATTCACTAAAAAAATACATACATACATAATACATACATACATACAGTTATTAAAGATATACACATTCTCCCTTCCTGAGAGAATAGGAAGGCTGTATGTATATGCCTAAATATACACACATGCACAACACACACACACACATATATATATATATATATATGCACACACACATCTATGTGTGTTTACATATATATGTATGTAAAACATATATAGCTTTTGCCATTTTTCAGGTTTTGGAATATCTGTTACTCAAATTCAGCAACATTCATTGCACAACTAATTAAGATTCAAATACTCCGTTGGGCACATAGGTAATAAACATAGGAGTGTCCATGAGTTTTCTAATCAGATTTTGTTTTCTTTGGTCAGATTCCTAGAAATAGAGTTACTGGGCCCTATGGTATTTTCATTTTTAGTTTTTTGAGGAACTTCCATACTGCTTTCCATAGTGGCTGCACCAATTTACACTCCCACCAACAATGTAGGAGGGTTACCTTTTCTCCACATACTTGCCAACACTTATTTCCAGTCTTTTGTGTAGTGGCACATCTGATTGGTATGAAATGATATGTCGCTGTAGTTTTGATTTCCATGTCCCTGATGATTATCGGTGTGGAACAGCTTTTCACGTACCTGTTAGTTATCTGAATATCTTTGGGAAAACGTCTGTTTTAGGTCCTCTGCCCATTTTTTTAATTGGGTTATTTGTTTTTTTAGTGTTGTGGCACATGAGTTCTTTCTACATTTTGGTTGTTAACCCCTTTAAAACATAAATCATTTATGAATATACTCTCCCATAGTATAGGTTGCCCTTTTGTTTTTTTGATGGTGTCCTTTGCTGTACAGAAACTTTTTAGCTTCATGTAGTCCCACTTTTTATTTTTGCTTTTGTTGCCCTTGCACAGGGAGACATGTCCAGAAAAAAAGCTCCTAATGCTTATGTTCAAGAGATTTTTACCTACATTTTCCTCTAAGAGTTTTATGGTTTCATATCTTATATTTAGGTCTCTAATCCATTTCAAGTTTACATTTTTGTATGGTGTTAGACAATAATTCAATTCATTCTCTTACATGTAGCTGTCCAGTTTTCCCAATATCAGTTATTGAAGAACTGTCTTTTCTCCACTGTATATTCATGACTCCTTCATCATATATTAATTGACATATGCATATGAGTTTATAGCTGGGTTCTCTATTCAGTTCCATTGATCAATGGATCAGTTCTTGTGCCAGTGCCATACTGTGTTGATTACTGTAGCTTTGTATTATAGCTTGAAGTCAGGAAACATAATACTGAACCCTTTTTTCTTCATTCCGAGATTGCTTTGGCTATTCAGGGTCTTTTGGGTTCTACATGAATTTTAGGATTTTTTTGCTCTGGTATATTGAAGAATGCCATTGGTGTTTTTATAGGGATTGTATTGAACCTAAAAATTCCTTTGGGCAGGATGCCATTTTGGCAATAGTAATCCTTCCTTTCCAAAAGCATGGGATAGATTTCCATTTATGTCTTCTTCAATTTCTTTCAACAGTGTCCTACCGTTCTCACATAAAAGGCCTTTCACCCCTTTGGATAGGTTTATTCCTAGGTTTTTACTCTTTTTGATGCAGTTGTAAATGGTATTGTTTTCCTGATTTCTTTTTCTGCTAGTTTGTTGTTAGTACTGAATGCAACAGATTTTTGTATATTGATTTTGTATCCTTCCACTTTTCTGAATCCAGTTATTAGTTATAACAGTTTTTTGGTGGAGTCTTTAGGGTTTTCTATGAATAGTATATGTCATCTGCAAAGTTAGTTTTATTTCTTCTTAACCAATTTGGATGCCTTTTATCTCTTTTTCTTGGCTGATTGCCATTGCAAGGACTTCCAGTACTATGTTGAATAAATTCAGTGAGAGGGGCATCCTTATCTTGTTCCTAATCTTAAAGGAAAAGCTCTCAGTTTTCACCATTATGATGTTAGCTGTTAGGTGTGTCATATATGGCCTTTATCATTTGAGGTACATTCCCTTTATAGCCATTTTGTTGAGAGATTTTATCATGAGTAGATGTTGAATTTTGTCAGGTGTTTTCTCAGCATCCATTGAGATGATCATATGGGTTTTATCCTTCCTTTTGTTAATGTGGTTTATCACATTGATAATTTATGAATATTGTACCATTCTTGCATTGTTAGAATAAAACCCATTTGGTTGTAATGAATGACCCCTTTGATGTACTTTTGAATTTGGTCTACAAATAATTTGTTGAGATTTTTGCATTGTGCTCATCGGGGATATTACTATATATATTTTTAGTACCTTTGTCTGGTTTGGTTATTAGAGTGATTCTGGCCCCATAAAGTGAGTTAGGAAGTATTCTCTTCTATTTTTTGGAATAGTTTAAGAAGTATGGGTTTTAGCTCTTCCTTAAGTGTTTGATAGAATTCAGCTGGAAAGCCATGTGGTTTTGGATTTTGTTTGTTGGGAGTTTTTTGATTACCAATTCAATTTCATTACTGGTCATCAGTCTGTTCAGTTTTTCTGTTTCCCCCTGACTCTGTCTTTGAAGGTTCTGCTTTTCAAGGAATTTGTCCATTTCTTCTAGGTTGTTCAATTGATTGGTATGTAATTTTTCATAGAATTCTCTTATTATTCTTTGTATTTCTATGGAGTCAGTTGTAACTTTTCTTTATCATTTCTAATTAAGTTTATTTGTGTTCTCTCTTTTCTTCTTGATAAGTCTCACTGGGGGTTTGTCTATTTTGTTTATCTTCTCAATCAACCAGGTCTTTATTTCACTGATTTTTTTACATTGTTTTATTATTCTCTATTTTATTTATTTCTGGTCTGATCTTTATTATGTCACTCCTTCTACTAACTTTGGTTTTCATTTGTTCTTCTGTAGCCTGTTTCTTTAGTCATGAGTTCAAATTGTTTATTTGCAAATATTCTTGAGTTTTGAGGTAGGCCTGTATTCCTAAGTACTTCCTTCTTAGAACTCTTTTGTGGCATCCCACACATTTTGAGCTTTTGTGTTTCGGTGTTGATTTGTCTCCATGCATTGTTTGATTTTTTTTATTGATTGCTTGATCCACTGATTATTTAGAATCATGTTATTTAGCCTCCACATGTTTGTGGGTCTTTTGCTTTTCTCTTTTAACTGATTTCTCATTTTATAATCATTGTGATCTGAAAAGATGCTTGATACTATTTCAAAATTTTTAAATTTATTGAGGCTCTTTTTTGGCCTTACATGTGATCTGTTCTGGAGAAAGTTCCATGTGTACTTGAGAAAAATATGTATCCTGCTGCATTTTGGTGGTATGTTCTATATATAACTGTTAAGTCCATCTGGTCTGATGTATCATTTAACACCTGTGTTCCCTTACTTATTTTCAGTTTGGATGATCTGTCCACTGATGTAAATGGGGTGTTAAAATCTCCAAATATGATTTCATTGCTATCTAGTTCTCCCTTTAGGTCTGTTAATATTTGCTTTATGTATGTAGGTGTTCCTATGTTGGCTATACAGATATTTACAATTGTTATATCCTCTTCTTGGACTGATCTCTTTATCATTATGCAATGTTCTTCTTTGTCTATTACTACGTTCTTTGTTTGGAAGTCTGTTTTGTCTGATACAAGTACTGCTACTCCTGCTTTTCTCTTATTGCATGAATTATCTTTTTTCATCCCTTTACTTTCAGCCTATATATGTCTTTAGGTCTGAAATGAGTCTCCTGTAGGCAGAACATAGATGGATCTTGTTTCTTCATCCATTCTGATACCTTTTCTCTTTTGATTGGTACATTTAGTCCATTTACATTTAAATTAATTGTTCATAGGTATGTACTTAGTGTCATTTTATTAATTGTTTTCTGGTTGTTTTGTAATTCCTCTCTGTTTCTTTCATCCTCTCATATACTCCTCTCATTATTTGATGGTTTTCTTTAGTGTTATGCTTGTTTTTCTTTTTTTAATTTTTTGTGTATCTCTTATAGGCTTTAGGTTTGAGGTTACAATAAAATTCATAGATAGTTTTCTAAATATATAACAATATAATCAATATAATCAATAATCTTAATCTATATTAAGATTATGCTTGCTGTATTTTAAACAATATAAAAGTACTCTATTTTTATTCTTTATCTTCCTCTAAACTTTATGTATAAGATGTCATAATCAGAATCTTTTGTGTATTCCTTGACTAATTGTGTGTATAGTTAATGTTACTACTTTTACGTTTTGAAATTCATACTTCCTTTGTCAGTAGTTGGGCTAATTCCTTTATTGTAGGTTTATTTTCATTTTTAAAAAACATTTAGGCTTAAGAACATTTCCATCTACAGAAATCCCTTTAACATATCCTGTAAGGCTGGTTTAGTGGTGAAGAATTCTTTTAACCTTCATTTATGTGGGAAACTTTTAATCTCTCCTTAACATCTGAATGACAGTCTTGATGGGTGAGGATTCTTGGTCATAGGTTCTTCCCTTTCACTTCACTACATGTTTCATGTCACTTCCATCTAGCCTTCAGAGTTTCTGCTGAGAAATGTGCTGATAGCCTAATGTAGTTGCCCTTATTGGTAACCATCTTCCTCTCTCTTGCTGCTTTTAAGATTATCTCTTTATCTTTGATCTTTGCCATTTTAATTGCTATATTTCTTGTTTTTGTCATCCTGGGGGTTCCTTTGTTAGGGCCTCTGTGTGCTTCCAAGACCTAGGTATCTATTTCCTCCCCCAAACTGGGTATGGTTTCAACTATTATTTCTTCAAAGAGACTTTCTTGTCTCTCTGTTCTCTTTCTGAGTCCCCTATTATGTGAATATTGCTTCATTTAGAGTTGTCACACAGCTCTCTTAGCAACTTCTCATTTTTTGAAATTATTTTTTCTCTCTTCCTCAGCTTGGCTACTTTACTGTTCTCTATCTTCCATCATGTTGATTCTTCTCTCTACTTCCAGCAGTCTATTATTCATTCTCTCTGTTGCATTTTTCATTTCTTCAGGTGAATGGCTCTTTTTCATATTTACTCTTTGTTGTAGTTCTCATTTATATCTTCAGTTCTTTCCCCAGATCAGTGAGCATCTTTATGACTGTTACTTTGAAACCTTTATCAAGATGATTGCTCCTCTCCACTTCATTTAGCCCTATTGTCTGTAGTCTTATCTTGTTCTTTTTTTTTGAAACATTTTCCTCTGTTTCCTAATTTTGTGTGGGTTTCTGGGTTTCTTCCTTTATATTAGATAGATCCACTATGCCTCCTGGTCTTGAAAGTAATGACTTTATGAAGAGGGCATCCTGTGGTGCCCAGAAGCTCACAATTCTTCGCTTACCAGTGCCTGCTTCTCTTTTGTGACAGAGTTGTACTTGCTGTTGGTGGGCTTGGATGTGTCTGGATTTTGTTTGCCATGAAGCACTTCAGTGGGATTTGTTGTGGGCTGGGCTGCCCTCTGCCTGCTGGTCAGCAATAACAGCCTTATGGCTAGGCTGAGTGGGCCAGGTGGGCTGATACACAGTGAAGCACTGCTCCTAGGCTGAGCCACTGGCAAGGGTGGAGCATTTAGAGCTACTTCTGTGAGTGTCTGACCTGTTGTGCCTAGGGAGGGCTGGGCAAGTGTAGTCCACCTGCCCTTTCTCCTCTGGCGAGAGCTCCCTCAAACCACCCTGCTTCTGGCACACTTCCTGCTGCTGGTAAATCTTTCAAACCGCCCCCTTTCTGTTGGGTTGGTGGGACCAACAGAGCATGCCTGTCCTCCACAAGTGGCAGGAGTCTCAGCCTCCCAGAGTGCTGCAGCTCTTCCTGGGGTCCAGCCCTGTTAATCAACAAAGCCCAGTGCAATGTGGACTCGTGTTCTCCAAGCAGTTCTCCAGGGCCAGGTATGCAGTTTCCCTGCATGCTTATCCCCTCCACACTCCTTTCCTCTACCTCCTGCATGTGGGCTAGGGTGGAGAAAGGGATTGGATCCCAATCGGTCTTGGCTCTGCCACTTTACTCTTCTCAGTGTGTCCTCTCATCTTTACCAGGTGTAGATCATCTGTTCTGAAGTCTACAGGGCATTTTCAGGGTTAGCTGTATTTGCTGTCATTGCTTCATGTATACATGGGAGTAAGTTTTCACCTTGGCATTCTACTCCACCATCTTTTCCTTGGCAGTCCGCAAGTGAAGTGGAGCATAACAAGCTCACAATAATGTGAAAGCATGAGAAATACTTTTTTTTCCCCCTCTGGCTTTTGACAACTTCAGTTTTATAATGTGAATCACCTGTGTCAGTATGAATTGTTTGACACTTTGACAGAAGTGGAGCTGTTGAATTTTGCTGAGTTTACACGTTTTTTTTTTTTTTCAGACCTTGACCTTATTCCATGAAAAAAGCATATTAGGACACTTGTCTTACTTGCTACCACTGATTGACTTTGCATGGTAGAGTTCTGCTGCTCAGTTAACTGAATTTCTCTGCCCTGCAGGTGATCTGCAAATGGTTTTAACTTAGTTGCTTCACCAAAATGTCAGGATGGGATTCTATTTCTAAAATTCTTTATTGACATATTCATTCTTAGGATATAAAATGCTCAGATGATAACAACAGAAAAGACATTTCATCTCTCCAATTCCCATGTTTTCTCTGAATTTAATGTTTGACTGAGGACAGTTGAGAATAGATCTGAGGCAAGGATAGGCATAAAAATGGACATTTTGTGTAGAGATGATACAGAAATCCCAAGGTGAAAAATGTTTAACCATCTTTAGTGTATGCATAAGTGAACTAAACTCACAGGAAAAATATGTATAAAAGACTTCCAAATGAGCAAAAGGAAAAAAAAGTACTGTCTTGATAGGGTACTTTTCCTAAGTGACTATGGCTACTTTATAACCCTGGGGTAGAAAACTAACTATGGAAAACCAATAATAATACATATGATCCTTAGAAAAGCAAATGGATTTTTCATGATGGAATGGGATTGATTATTACCTAGTGGATAGAGTAGTCTTACATCTTTTATAAATTTGTATCAGCATTTGTTATTGCCTAGATGAGTATAGTTCTTTCTCCTTTGAATTGTTTATAATATCTTCACTACTCCCCTAAATAAATCAGCACATGATAATTTAAAATTGTGTAAGAGTCATGATTTTACCTTTTTTCCAAAGATTCTTTTAATAATATAAATCAGTAGTTCCACATTCTGCTGTGAATTACAGTCCCCTGTAGGACTTGTTAAGATGCAAATCACTGGGCCCCATTTTCAGAGTTTCTGTTTTATTATTCCTGGGTGGGAGTCTAATAATTTGCATTTCTAGCAATGAGAGGTGATATTGATGCTGCTGGTCCAGACACTATTGTGTCATAACCACTGGTATAACTCACAGTCATCCAGGCTGATGATTACAATTCCAAGAAACCTTCATTTTACCTAAGCAGAGAGATATTCATTCTAAAACCGAATCTGCAGCCCTAAACTATTTTCAGGACCCTATGTGAAAAGAATGTTTCTAGTCCTTTCGTCTTTCCCCCTATGGCACTATAAATCACTCTCTTAAATCTCCTGATTTGGCATTAGAAATAGTGGCAGTTTCTATTAAGTGATGTGACAGGGAATAGGAAGGTATCATAGAAGACAATATAAGATTCACTCTAGACCAATTATACAGTTAATTACTCTAGTGTGTGAATTTAGCCTTCAAAGCAATCTCATCCGGGCTGAGGAAAAAGCTACTACAGACAATTACGGGAAGTGCATAATGTTAGAAAGGGAAGACAGAGCTATTGTTGGAAGAGCAGTGTAAATGCTGTGCAGTGTAATCTGAAATAAACATATGTGGCTCTTTGTTTCCCCTGAGCTGTAGTCTCCATTGCACAATAGGACTTTTCTGTTCTATTTTCTGATTCATTTGCTCATTGGACAATTCATATATTTTTCTTTTTCTCCTTTCCCGTTGCAAGATATGCATTATCCTTTTATATTGTGGCTATAGAATACAGTATGCATTTTCATTGTCAGGTAGGAGGGTAGCAAAGGAGAGTCATTTAAGTGAGCAAACATCTTGTTCCTATTTAAATAAATAGGACAGCCTGATACCACTCATGAACACCATATACCTGACCTAAGGATGTGACCATTGCTCTCCTTTTGTATTCTCACATACCATAAAAAGAGAAAGAGAAAATAAGAGAAAAAGCAACTCCAGTCATTGGTATGCTGATAATGGGAAAAATACAGGCAGAACTTTCAAATATTTAGAGGTGAATATTTAAAAAGGCTTTTGTGAACCTGTAAAACATAAGGTAAATTAAATCTAATTTGCATGCAATTTGTCATGTGTTTAGAGATTGGTGGCAATTAAGAAATGCAATTTGTTTTTTAGCACTGTATTTCTCTTTCATGTACATTCAAAAATACATCACATTTCTGTTACATTCATGAGATTACAGTGGTGCACTCTAGTGGACAAACTGAACACTTGAAATTGCACATTAAATTTCTGTAAGGTTTTCATAATATTATACACATAAACTGACCTTATTTAATTCAAATAGAAACTCAGTAATGCCACTTTAAGTAGCTAGAAGACACTGCATTATTTTAGGGTAGAGAATTTATAGATGGAACAATGTCTCTGAGTCAGATTGGATTTAGAAAATAGATTTCCTTTTCCCCCATCCTTTTCTTCCCTTCTCTTTCCTTCTCCTTTTCATTTTCTTTTTACCAATAATCCCTCAATTTAACATTATAAAGCAAATATAACATTGGGACTTGAAAGCTGAGGCCATAAATGAAATGTGCTATTATCATCAATTTTAGAATCATTTTAGGGGGATTTCACTTGGTGGAGAAAGCTATTTTAGCAAAAGCATTATGCAGTGGTACCTCTTCATATTCCTTAGATATGTGTTGTCAAGGAAATAGAGTATCAGAAGCAGCTAACACAGAAATTCATAAAGACATTTTAGCTGATTGATACTCAACACTAATAGTAGGAGGAATAAAAATATCTATGCAATACCTTAATCTTACTTAGGTGTTTTTCTTCTGACTACAGTGATATTTTGAGACCAGATTTTCACCTCTATTATTCTAAATTGTCTAGTGATGATTCATACTTTAATGTGAATCTTCTAAAGTAATTTTCATATTATCTATAGTCTTTAAAAATATTCACAGGTGAAATTTAGTTGTTTTATTATTTTTTTTAATTTCTAAAGTATTATCTTTGATTATTTAACAGATAAGGTTATGTTTACCATTTTTACAAATTACACATAATTTGAGAACCAGTATTTACCTTCAGGTGTAATCTACTAAAAAATTAAGCACTAAACTCTGTAATTCAAAATAAAGTCATACTTTTATAGATAAAGATGTTACTGGAGACAGGTCCTTGGCCTTGTTGAAGAAGTCATTCAAGAGCAGACAAAGAGTGGTTGAGCATTGTATTTGGAGAATAACAGTACAGAAAAAATCAAGAGTATACAACTGAGGGTTGGGGTGTGGGCAGACTCAGAGTTGTACCAAAAAAACAATAGGGAGCCTTTTTTATATAAAAGGTGATGAATATTCACTAAGTGGAATTAGATTTCAAAGGGAACAGGTGGAATTTTTTAGGAGTTTGGGCTTGCTCTATCCACATGAGTGGAGAGATTTTTGACTGTATTTGGTTCCCATTGAAACTATCATTGTTCAGGGAGGTGTGATTTTTACTATGCTAATGATGGAGGCTCATGGTTTTTACTATATTAATGGTTTTAGGGTGAAGTTTGGGTCAGTTCTCCCTCTGTGTTGGAACTAGTTGGTTTTGACCAATCTGTTATCTATATTTTCACTCCCACCATCCCTTGAGAACAGTTTACATGAAATGTGTAGAGTGTAAGCAAGTGTCTAGCCTAGTGCCCCCCTTCCCCTCCCTGTTCATGTCTGGCTACTTTTTACTATAACAAAATCTTTTTCTCTTGAACCTCTATCAATTTAAGGAGCTATAAAATAAGAGACTAGCAATTAAGAAGAGCTAGCCCAGAAAAAATTCTGCACCAGAGTGACTTTGCATATTATTGTAGTGAATGGTTAGTATAAGCAACTGTCTTGTTATAATGGAGTGACTCAGTAGCTGCCTGCAGTTGTAACTGCCTCCCTGGAGTACATATAGTCATGTTTTTATTAAACTTACCCCATGGGTGATATGCAAATCCTTAGGAAAAGCCCCATGAGCATTCTTCAACATGGAAATTGTGAATATTCGCAGGCTGCTGAACTTGAGTGTGTGAAGATCATTGCTAATCTAATTCCCTATTCCAGTTCTGACTCAGTTATGAGACTCAATTGGCCCTCAAATAATCTTAAATTTGAGTTTTCTGCTTCAGAAATACATTGTACTATTAGCAAGGTAAATGAAGTCGAAGGAGTTGTCTTTCCCACTTATACAATTTTTTTTTTTGTAATTCAACTGAACATGTACATACTGTGTAAAATAAAGAAACTTACCTTAATTTTTTGGGCTTTAAGATGTCCTTCTGTATACCTGGGAGATACCCAAGAAAACTGAGTAACTGATATAGCCTGAACTGACACTTAAATACCATCTCAAGCTAACAATAAAAGACATTGTGTGTGGTGGAGCCAGTTAGAAGAGGTTTTCAGGAAAAGCACAGTTAACACGGATAAGGTTGTTATGCAGATTTAGGTCCTGTCTTGTGCAGTGGTATGAGTTTCTATAGATTTAGTCGTACTTCTTGTCCTGTCACAGAGAGGGAGGCATCATTACAAATGTAATGATGTATAAATGTAAATATCCTTACAAAAGGGTAACTTCTACTTGGACTTCAGAGCTTTTCCTATGTCTCTTGTTAAAAAAATAATGAGCTTGAGATAATTGTTATGCCAAAGAGTCATTTTGGAGTGGCAAATTATGCTCCTCTTTACCTGCAACAATATTTAGCCTACAAGTAAGGTTTATACCTCTAGTTTTGATTCACTGTGGATAGAAAATTTAACATACAACTATGGTTAGGAAGTGTCCATTTTGTTAACCACTTGCATAGCCTTGTCCTAATTGTGGGACTATGGGTGATAAGGAACTGAAAACCCAGGCTTGTATAAAAATATAAGAATATATGTCTTTGAATAACAGGAAACACAAAGGTAAGATATTGTTATGAGTTAGGTTGAATGAAAGGTATGTTGAAAAAATAGATGTTCAAGTTCTATCTCCTAGTACCTCAGAATGTGAAGTTATTTAGAAATAAGGTCTTACAGAGGTTAAGTTAAAATGAAATTATTAGTGTGAACTCAAATCCAATATGACTGATGTGTTCATAAAAAGCGGAAATTTTGACAGACATGCACAGATGTGAATAGACATGGGGATAAGATGACCATCTACCAGAAGCTAAGGAGAGTCCTGAAACAACTTTGTTTTTCTTGATAACAGAGGGGCTAACACCAGAATGCTAAGTTAGGTATTATTTGAGTTGGGGTTACTTCCTGAAGTTCGTGCTCATGCTCTGTAATCAGGGAAGCTGTGGTCCTGGGCCTCTGGATAACCTAAGTGTCCTTGACTGTGGAACTGGGAACTAAGGAGGACTTAGGGGTTGGTCAGCACAGAGTCCTTTTTGGTGTTGGGCAGGGCCTTTTCTCTGCTTAGGTCTAACTGCCTACTCTAACAATTCCAGCAAGATTTTGGCTTTTTTAACCTCAGAAAGATAAGAGAGAAAACTCTTCAATT
Organism: Manis javanica; assembly: GCF_040802235.1. Taxonomy (NCBI): domain Eukaryota; kingdom Metazoa; phylum Chordata; class Mammalia; order Pholidota; family Manidae; genus Manis; species Manis javanica. The sequence goes on from NC_133157.1 coordinate 57,150,499, forward strand.
ATGCAAAAAAAAATGTTAGGCAACTGAATCTGGGGAGGTCTCTCCCTGCACACTAAATGAAACCTCAACCTGGACAAAGGAGGTCTCTTGACTCTGAATGAGCAAGAATTCTTGAACAGGACAGACGAGTGTAGATAAGGAAGGAATTTAATGAAAGCAAGAGTAGCAGGAAATGGCAGAGAGCAAGGAAGACCAAAGGGAAGAAAGGGAAGCTCATTAAACTCCTACTTGGCATAGGGCAGATCCCCTGATGACTCCTGAAGCCAGAGTCACCTGACACCCATTGTCCACTTGAATATGCATGCCATGGGAACTAAGCTCCTACCATCCTGGGATTTGGGGGAGCCTCAGAGCTGGGGTGAGATTATGTTCTGAGAACTTTCCAAGAGCAAAGGAAGGAGATTTACAGGCAGGGTACTAAAGAACACGAATTGTACAGCTGCAGTCCTGTCCAGGTCACTCAGGTGATGGGAACTTGCAAGCCCAAATCAGATCTCAGTAGCCCCTCTCTACTTGTCTGGAGTAGAACAGAGAAAGAGTGAGGACTTGAGCTTAAGTCTGGAAAACAGAATAAAATTGCAGAGTAACAATGACACCATGGAGGAGAGACAAAGTGTAGTAAGTTAAGGAGTGAGAAGTCTTTATTTAAGGCAAAAAATACACACTCAAAGAGAGGGTAGAGTGGGCAGCTAGTGAAGAGGAGCACGTAAGGGCTTAGAATACTGTCTTTTAAGGCTTTCAAGAATGGGGCAAAAGGTGGAGGGAGAGGGGTGTAGGCTTGACATGTGGTCTCATGATGTCTCCCTCCAGTGAGAGACATAATGTCACTATCCACAGTCAGTCCTCTAGAAATTCTGTAAGATAAACTTAACACAAAGAATTTATTGATCCTGCTCTTCTGCAAGATAGTGGTTACCCTCAAGCAGTGGGACATACCATTTAGGACTGCCTGCCTTGCCTTAACATTAGCTTGTTGGCTGATTACCAAGGAATATGTTAGGAATCTTATCTCCTAACTGCCTGGTTTTTAAAATGGAATCTTAGCTTTAAGATAGAGATCCTCTTGCTCTTACCATACTATTCATATCTCGGCATTTTCACCATAGGCAGGAAAAATTAATCATAATGCTTGTCCCATGTTCCTGCCCTACCTCATAACCAAGTGTTACTTTTGGACCAACAAAAGTAGCCTTGGGATGCCAGGTGTTGATTGAATCAACCCTCAGATCCTAAACCAGTCACTGCCAAGTGTGGAGGGCATGGAGAGTTGGTGCCCATATCTTAGTCTAATCAGGATCTGCCGCTGGCATTGGAATTAGCATCCTGAATTACATGGGTTTTATGAGGAGTGGGATCTACTTGAAAAGTTCAGTGTTCTTTGGGAAGCAACATAGGCAGTGATTCCATGGTACTCATTGTATCCTCCATCCTTGGTGGCCTGGCAAACACTGGAATAGCTAGAAACTCTTAGTAAAGGTTACCATTTAATTACGTCTGAGTATTTGGGGATTCTAATGTCTCTTCCAAATGTTATTTCAACATACTGTTATGTTTCTTCTACTAATCCTTCAATCTTATACTCTAAAAGTCCCTGACCATTTACCAAATCTTTGTTGTTACCCAGCAATCAATGAAGAACCTAATGTTAGACCATGTCTCTTTGCAAGTAAAATGGAACATAAGGTGTATTGCTTCAAATATTGTCCTTGGGAAGATTGTTTTCTTCTTTAATTTCCTTAGGACCACAAAAGAGGGAGTATAATAATTTGGAAGTTCACTTTAGCTGATGCTGGTATAAAACAGCCAATGCTGATGCTTGCTTTCCATTCCTTGGTTAGTTTTCTAGCTCTTCAATCTCTTGATACCTATTTCCTGTATTAAATGTTCTCTATTAGGCTATCTATTATGTCTTCTGTGTTCCCTACTGAGCTCAGACTGATGTAATAGTACACCAGTTATTCATTATAATGTTTGATATCAGTGCAGATTCCTTATAATTATTATATATCCTTCCAGATCTTTCTGACTCAAAATACAGCATCTCAGAAATACAGAAATTAAATTTCATAAAATATAAAATGTTTCCCAAAGTAAAATATCTGGAGATAGAAATGCAGCTAGGAACAAGGGTTCCTAACTTCCAATTTAGAGTCTTTTTATCTCTACATTACCTCATTTTTTATAAGTGTTATATTCTTGCTTGTGTTTACAATTCTCCACCTAATATGAATTCACTTATTTTTGTGACCGAAAATAATAATCCCAAAGTGAATAACTAGGCACAATTTCCAAGGTCCAACAATTTATTAATTTTAAGACAAATTGTCTGTAAGACACTGTGTCAGTGCACTAAATAATACTCAAGTGGCTTGAAAGAGTTAATTCAGCTTGCAAAAGAGCTTAATTTATTCCCAAGACATAGAATATACACAAGGAGAACATGCCTCATTAAATCCCTTTCAAAGATTTCCAATAAAGAAGTGTGTTTTTGGATCAATATTATATTCCTGTGGACTTACCTGGGTCACAGTTACTCTTGGGAGGATGCTACCTTTTCCTTCTGGATGTGGAACTCATTTCAGTCATGTATGTTGTACTTATGATTATTCATAATTCTGTTTAAAAAGAGAACTGACTTTATTCATTTGTTTGAAGACTAAGAATTAGATAATCCTGTATTTAAAATTTTTTCTTTCTAGGAGCTAACAAGAGAAGATATACTTTATACTTCAGTACATGTTTTGTTCTGTGTACTCTCTTTGCATCTTCAAATTTCACCTGGAAGATTCTCTAATAGAAGCATCGTGTTTCATGGCATGCTCCTAAGAAGTGCTTCTCAGAGGTCAGAAACTGCAGCTCCAGAACAGCCTAATGATTAGGTGTTCTTTCCCCAAATTACATATTTATACCACAACATCCAATTAATCTGAAGACATAATAAAATGGTGTCTACATGATTTTGGACATGGGTGGAATCTAGAAATCATAATAGTTCCTCCATTTAACATAGTGAAATGATTAAGATTGAGGATCCTGGAATCAGTTTCCTGCATTTAAATCTGACTCTACTACTTACTAGCTTTGTGGCCTCATGCATGTTACTACAAGTCTCCAAGTCTCAGTTTACTTATCTATATACTGGGGTAACAACAGTGTCTTCCTTACTAGAACATAGATGACAGGACTAAATTAAATGAAAGAGTATATGTGAAAGGTCTGAGAGGACTAACAATTTTATGCATATTAGCTGGAGTTATTGCATGGGTAATTGTGGTCTCTATTATTTTCAAATATGCAAATAGAAGTTTATTTTTATGTAGTTGGCAAATATTATTTTCATAATAACCCCCTTTTTAAAGGTAAATTTTACATATCTTACAGATTCTTATATAAACATGAGCAGAGACACATAAAATATCTCTACCAGCATCTGTTGACTATCTCTTGAAATAAAAAATATTGCAAATATTATCTAGAGATCATTAAGCATAACATCATTTATATGATTACTATGTATCTATTAAATATTTTTCTGTCATTGACAGCTATTGGATATTCTCTATTATAGTTTCCCTGACTGCTTTGAAATGAATAGACAGGGGGCAGGCATATACATTTCAGGGGTTTAGTAAACCAAGGAAATATTCATAATTAAATTATTTTTGCCATATGACATTTGTATTATGTTCAGCATAAAGGTAGAAATAAAAATATAACATTTCATTATGTGTTCTGGGTCCTCTACTAAGTTCATGAATTAAAATAGTAAAATGTGTAAAGCATTCTGTGATGACTAAAATATATGAAATACTACCTAAACACTACCTAAAACCTTCAGTGAGCTTTTTAAAAAAAATAAGAAGTTGCTAATGCTCAGCTGCTGTTCTCTTCAAGGGTCATTGTTTCTGGATATGATCAGTGGTCTATACAGCCTATACAAGCATATTTTTCCTATATTTACCCCCCAGAGAACATCCACAGTTATGCCCTTCTTTAATTACAATATCCCATGTTCATCATGAAATATTCTAACACCTGACCAAAAGCCTCACTTCTTTCCTCTCTGTTTTGAAAACCAATACACACCGTGAGAGGCAAGAATAGACCACTAAGGGCTAAAGAGAAAATGATGGCAGAAATAAGTTGTCAAGTTGCTTGCTTTCTTCTATTGTTCAGCTAAGATACTAATTGCCAAACACCTTTTAAGGCATATTACATATTTGAAAGTCATTTTAACTCCAACTTTAAAAACAAGTCTTTCATCTTAAGAATACACAAGTCATTAGTCAACCATTTTCAAGTTTCATGTATTTTGTTTCTTTATATATTGCTTACATAATTATCTTAAGAGTCAAACATTTACTTATTTATTTTCCTCATGAGAAAATTTGTTGATATATGCTCTCACTCATTAAGCACATTATGCACATTTTAGATTGGTATAAAATTTATATATATATATAGATATGCAGAAGTTGTCTGTAAAATATTTTAACATAAGCTAGGCAAGGTAGACTCTTCATGGTTAGTAACACGATTTATTATTTTTGGTATCCCACATAGCAATTGGTACATAGTAAATGCTGAATATTTTAGGGGAAAGGAGGAAAGGAGGGAGCAAGAAAGGATGGGTATATGGATTTTGGATAAATGGATTTTGAAGAAAGGATGAATTTAGGAGGGAAGAAGGAAGTTTGTGATATTTAAGTGGGAAAACCATAGACTTTGAGGGAGAACTATTTGCATTTGAGCCTGAATCTTTTTAGCTGTGTGACCTTCACTTTAGTTTTCACACCTGTTTAACAAAAATACATAAAAATAACCATCTTATGTGTTTTGGAAATTAAAACAGGTAATGTGTGAAAAATGCCCACTTTCACATTACCTGAAATATAATAGGTGCTCCATAAATGTCAGGTTCTCCTCTTTTGCATGGCTTGGCCTGATTTTACCTTAAAGGCAGGTTTCTCAGTAGTTTCGAGTTACAGTTGAACAGATGATTTGAAGGTGGGGAATGACACTGTTCCAAATCTTAGCACATCTCCCTCCTGTGCTGCTTCTTTTGGGAGTTTGCCACTAAGCAGAAGCCTTTTTTAACCTCACTGAGTGAGCTCATCGTTAGAGAAAGTTTCCTTCTTGTACTCCACTTTATTTCATCAATAGGAGCTATTGATTTGTAAGGCCAGGTAGAGCAGCCTTTGAGGCAGATGACCGTGCTGTCTGAAGACCACATTGCAATATAAATAATCAGAAAACAGCCTAGATAATTAACCAAGTAAAACATGTGGTGATAGCGATGTATCTTTAAATTATATGTGACTTTGAAAATGAAAATATTTCTAGCATTCCCTATCTGAAAAAAAGATAGTTGAAACATAATCATATTTAAAACAGAAGGAAAATTAAATGTCTTTAAATTAAATTAAATTAAAAGGGAGAAACAATTATTCTCTTTTTTGTGGGAGAAAAGGAACTTAGGCTGGCACAGAAGAGGCAAAACAATGTCCCTTGAAATAGGAAAAGAAAGATTATAATATTACTGCTAGAATGGAAGGAAAAAGCCATGTTATGACTGAAAATAGGTGAAGATGAATTAAAATGTATTAGCTGAGACAGGGCTCACAGTAGGAGAGGAATAAGTAATAGTTAATATTTCTAAAACTTTAAGGAGAAGAGTACAGAAGAATAATTACCAAAGTATAACTAAGCCATGTTTTCCTGAAACATAACTCTTTTCTTCAAATTATGAGTATTCTTCATTTTGTCTAAAAATAAAAATGACTTCATTCTGTGCTTGTAGAGAATAATATACTAGGTACACAGTATTCACTGGCTTCCACACTTTTTTCTTTTTTATGTGGGTGTCAAATCTGCTGTGAGAATATAACAACTTTCATTATGCTTAAGGTACATTTAGCATAGCATGGTATAATATATGATTTACATTGATTTAGGAAGTTTTAATATTTATGGAAAATAAACATTACATATGCTTACCCTTTTCATAAAGTTGAAACAGGAAAGTGAATCAACATTTGACTTTACATAATTTTCTAAAGAATGCTGAGATAGCACATTTTTCAGAGTTGAGTATGTATGAAGAACCCCAATTCCTGCAATATCAGATAAGATATTTTGGGCTAAACTTCTTAGATATACATTTGAGAGGGTGTCATGGAGTTTTGGTTTTTTTTTTTGGCTCATTAGCTAAATAGTCATTGAAAATATAATTTTACTTTTCAGAATATTTCTGCAAGGTTTTGTCGGATTTATTGCACCATGCCAAGTGCATTTTTTACACTGACTTATAGTCAGTTTCTTTAACGTCATTTCAACAGCCCATAAGTGTGTCAAGAATATCCCCACCTCCCACCCTTGCTGCATAGCCTGCCTTGTGTGCTTCTCTTCTTATAGGCCACCCTCACTACTAGGGACCAGGCTGAGGCCTTACACTATAATCTTCTTATTGGCCCTCTAACTCAACAGATATTTATTTGGACTCTTTTATTCCAGATACTTGCATAAGGAATAGACTTGACAGATTAAACCTCAGTCTTCCCAGATTCTACATCCTGATGGAAAAATAAATAAGTACATAACAAAGAGTTTATGATTAAGTGCTATACTCATACTGTGATGAATGCCAAAAAAATTTTACTGGATTCTGAGATAGGTCATGCCACCATAAGATGAATCTTGACTGATTGGTTCACTCAAAAGTCTACCTGTCCAGTGAAAATATTATGCTACATAGACACAGCCAATCAGCCTTTCTACTTTTCTACAATGAAGACAGCACTTGAGTATGTACATATACTACTGCTAAAAACACTTTATAAAATATATTTTAAAGAAAATCTACCCTACTTGGTATATACTGTTATTCCTTATTAAGAGTATTTGGGGATCTGTATGTAACTGCAGAAAATTACTTTGGGAAAACTCTCAGTATTGTTCACATAGTATATAGTAACTTGACTTTGCCTTCAAAGGGTTTCCTTTATAACTTTGTTAAAATTGACCCAAAAGCTTGGGAAGCATTGCATCACTTGATAGAAAAAAGGAACCTGGCTTAAAGTAGAAAAGGGAACAGATGGCAAAGTGGGTTCTACACACACACAGAGGTTTTTTGCCAGGGAAGCTGCTTCTCCTTTTAATCCAGTTCAGTATGTGCTAAGGCAGCTACTATTTCTGAAAGCAGTGGACATGAAGGGCCAACATTTCTAAGTATGGGCCCACAGGAAGCAGGAAGGAAATGATGCACATTAAACGTCTTTGGAAAATGAGGAGGCTTCAGTCGGTGGTTCAAAGGATCCCCTCCAATTTTGACACCCTGTGACTCTGTCTGCAGCAAAGACCACATGGGAGTGGCACCAGAACCTCAGAGGACTCCCACTTGACATTAGTGCTTTCTCCTCTGATGCTTTGCTTTTCTTGTTTCTTGTTTGCCATTTACACGTTATACATTTGAACCTTGTCCTCAGACCTCAACCATGTCCATTTAAGGATGGCCGCTCTCTCTGTTCTTGAGCTAACTTGGTCTCAGACCCCCTCTCTGGTGACTTAAATAGCTTCCAGTTCTTGATATAATTCTAGGCATCCTAACCCTAAGTAACCATCCTTTAAGCACCTTTTTTTAAATTTTTCTGCTTATTGAAATTGACTCTTTAAAAAATAAGATATAGTTTAGAGCTACCATTTAAGTTAGTATAAGTTGTTAGCATTTTAGTGGAAGAAACACCTAAAAATAGGATTTTTGTGGGAAATGGTGAGGAGTGATGGTCACTATTTGTTCTCTGGGTGCCAAGGGTCTGTTGAGTTAAGAGGGTTAACAATCAAAGGTTATGGGAAGTATCTTCATCTGCCTTTGCAAATGCTCTTGGTGCTCAACAGATTTTTTTTTTCTCACCAGTTTCCAGAGTGCTTATAAATAATGAGAGTCTTAATGAAATGAGTATTAAAGATGAGAATCAAATCAATGGTAGAGTCAGGAATCAAGATATGCAATGAAACCAGGAGCCAAAATGAAACAGTGGATGTAAAGACAAGAAGACAGCTGCAATAAATCCAAATGTCAGGGGTCAGGATAGAAGCACAAGTCAAAGATTATTTAAGAAGTCAGAGACCAGAGTGTATGCAAAAGTCAAAGGCCACCCACTATCAGGCCATAGATATAAACTATATAAATCAGCAAGCAAACTTGGGGTACTGAAGACTAGAGAATCTTGAGCACTGTTGACCGGAAGATGAAACAAAAATTGTAACAGTTGAAGAAGCCAAGGACAACCAGTCGGGTTGGGGAGCACAAAGGAGATGAGGGCTGAGGTTAAGAAGAGCAGTGCAATAAAGCAGAAGGTCATGCAAGTAGTAGACACTAGCTGTTAGAAAACATGGCAATAAAAATGTGGTAGGCTTCTGTCTCACATAGGAAATCTTGTATATGTTTCTCACTTTCAGCAAGAAATAGACAGCTGGAATTAAGAACAGAGCTAAGCATACAACTTGGAGGCACATAATGCTTGTATCAGGGAACCAGGATGTTTGCTTAGTTGTAAGGTTGTAATGAAACTAAGAAATGAGGGTTACTTGACAATCATGCTGGGAAGACACTGAAATTAGTAGGATAAGGTAAGGAAGTGAGAAGGATCTAGTATTTCTGAACTAGGCTTTTTACCTGTATTAACCTATTTAACTATGCTTGAAAAAAATTGAGAAATTGATGATAATCTTTAATAGATGAAATGCCTATGTCTCAGTAAAGTTAAATTAATTGCCTATGGTCAACCAACTGATTGGTCAAGTACTCAGATGCAAATACACAAGTTGAAAGTATAGGGATAAAACCCAGTTTTCCAGTTATCCCATTTTATTCATAGTGGTGTGCCACATAAAAAATGAAATATCAATATTTTCATACTTGTGGAATCAAAACAAAATTTTGGTAAGAGTGTAAATGTGGGAGATGCAATAGTGGGAAAAAAATTACGTGGGTAGCTTTCAAACAATATCCAGAGATGCTGAATTGAAAACATAAGGAGGATACATTCCTTGACTGCATTTTATGCAACCTGATTTACTCTGAAGAATTTTATTTCCTCTAATTAATAACATAAATCAACAATAGTAATACATATCCAACAAATGCCCAGTATAATCATATAAAAAATTTTCATAAGAACCCTGTAAAGTAGTTACTATTATTATCTTCATTATAGATGAGGAAACTGAGATACAGAGAATTTAGGACATAAGCTCAGGGCCACATAGTTATTAAAGGTTTAGAGTAAGGATTCACATATCAGTGTCACTCTTTCATATTTATAATCTCCAGACATTGTAATTTTATGTTCACAAATAATATATTTAACTTACATGAGTTAGAGATGGCAATATTCAAATTATGAGTGAGCTACCATGACATTATTCTTCCTAAATATTAAATATTCTATATATGTTACACAACATAGCAAAAGACATTTAAATAATAAAGCATCCATGAAGACAAAATACTCATGGAATTTACAATTGAATAACCAATATTCATGTATACTTGATCTGCTTATTATCTATAAAATATTCTAGTTTGGGTATCTGTGGTTGTTTTTCAGTGAATGTACAAAACCAATTTTTATATTGCAGTTGTAGTGGTGTTTTGAAACTAGCATGATTTTTGTGATATTTCCATTTTTAAATAAGGTGGGTGTTTTGTTAAACTACCTTGCTTTCACTGTAAAAATATTATCCGGAATAACAGCATATTCTTGTTCATCTTCAATAATTGTATGGAGAACATTAATTATTCTCTGCATGTAATCATGCATCATATCTGTTCAGATAAATGGGGCATGCTTGATAGAGTATATTTGTCTCAGAAATAAACCGCTGCTCAGCTGAAGTAAATAATATCTATATTTAGATATACTTTATTTTCTAAGAAACACTGAAGCATCCTGAGACAACTTCTGATACCCTTTCACATGTCTCATTCCAGTTTTCAGCCTGTCATGTACTTAGAAAAATCAATTAGGGCATTTTGAAATAGCATTTTGTAAAGGTAAAGAGAGTTTATAATATTGCTTTTAGTTTAAAATGTCTAGTTTTCCTGACAAAGTTTGAGTAATGAGGCTGTAATTTAATTGTTCCTCAAGTTTGTCAGTAAAATAGAAACTTGAAGATAAAAAGTTAAAAATTCTAAGATATAATTGTGCTCTAACTACCAAACCTAAAACATTTATGGACAACTGAGAAAACAATTGCATAAAACAGAATGTATGTACTTTAGCATATTTATAATCACTTAGTAGGGCATCTAGAAAAGCTATTAATGAAAGTTGGTTAGTAATATGTGCAGACAAATTACTTGATCATTAGCAAAATCCAGCTGCTAGAACATTTTTGTATTATCTATCAACTTAAAGGAATATACTATTTTTGTAACTTAATTTACGTAATGTTTCATAGATTATAAATATCATACTCATACTAAAAATGCCATTTTTTTTTTATTTGGAAGGGGGGAACCCTTAATAGTCTTATATTGTTTTAATGTAATTATTTTTCTCCAATATTACTTGCCATATGTTACAGATAATTGCAAATATAAACCTGAGATATAATGCAGTTGCAATTTTTAACAGAATAGATGGAACTAGCTCCGTTTAGAAATCATTTGATGAAAATAAATATTTCTGATACAACAGCACAGACTAGTGGCCATGTCTTTACAGCAAACGTTTGCTTTAATCTGGAATGTGTAGCGGGTCATTTGTGTGTATTATGAAATCATATTAAACAAATTATGTATTTAAATAACAATCATTATAATGCAATATAACTTATGGAGTGTAAGAGTACATTAACCAAATCTGTCTTATTCATTCTATTTTGCAGTCTCTCCTAATTGGCTAGAAATTATTCTGAAAATGATAGGTGAAAAAACATACACATAAATGCTATCACCACCAGTGAAGTTAAAGAAGATCTTGTTATTAAATGGATATTTCTGTGATCTGTATTTTTTTGTTTTAAGCTTACTATATAACTAGTTCTTCATAAACAAGATTATTTTTTATTTAAAGTAATGACAAATTGGTACTACTGTATAGTTACTTTTTATAGATGCCAACTCACTTGTCCCAAGAATCTTAATACAAATGAATTCACCTTGTATGCTGTTTTCTAATGATTAAACATTATTTCCCCCCCATTTTAAATGTTTTTACATGTAATAAAATGTTTTCCCAAGTTACACATTTTGTTTAAAAAAAAATTCAAAAACTTGTCTCTAGGGAAATAAGGACTGCTACTTGGGCTAAAGAAAAGTTGTAGGTATTGTTGAACTGTCTCCTGATAATGTGAATAGAAAAGGATGAGCAAATTCAAAGACCTAATTTTGATCTGTAAATCTTGAATACATTTTTCTCCCACATTTGTAATCAGACCTTCCTGCATTAACTGTATCCACCATCTGGAATGATAGAGGGAGAGGGAGAGAGAGAGAGCGAGAGAGAAGTATTCACACCATGATATTCAGGAGATTTTGGAAAGTTAATGGTTGACTGTTAGCAAAATGACTTGTATACTGGTAGCAAAAGGGAGGTATAATGTTGACTGGCCCCAAATAATTAATATAGTGGATAATAAGCCTGGGATAAATTAAAATTGTGTCTATTCCCATGAAGGCACAAAATCTGTCCTATGATTTTTGAGAGATTTTCATTCATCTGAGATTTACAGTAATAATTATAATATCGATACTAGTCCCAGCTCTATTACTTGTTAGGTCTGCAAACTTTAGAAAATTTGCCCATCTCTGGAGCTTCGCTTTCCTATTCACAAATTGAGTATAATATTCATGACCTAATAGAGTGAGGGCCAAATGAGATAATGGTTGTGAACACTGTAAAATGCAAAATGAAAGCAAATTATTTGGTTTTTCCAATACCTGGATTCTCGGTCTGTATTTGTGGATAGTTAATTTGTTCATACAGAATTTACTTTGCAAAATATATAAAGAGCTCACACACCTCAAGAAACAAAAAGCAAATAATCTCATTAAAAAATGGGCATAGGAGCTGAACAGACAGTTCTTCAAAGAAGAAATTCAGATGGCCAACAAACACCTGAAAAGATGCTCCACATCGCTTGTCATCAGAGAAATGCAAATTAAAACCACAATGAGATATCACCTCACACCAGTAAGGATCGCCACCATCCAAAAGACAAACAACAACAAATGTTGGTGAGGTAGTGGAGAAAGGGGAACCCTCCTGCACTGCTGGTGTGAATGTAAATTAGTTCAACCATTGTGGAAAGCAATATGGAGGTTCCTCAAAAAGCTCAAAATAGAAATACCATTTTACCCAGGAATTTCACCTGTAGGAATTTACCCTAAGAACACAGCAGCCCAGCTTGAAAAGGACAGATACACCACTATGTTTATCGCAGCACTATTTACAATAGCCAAGAAATGGAAGCAACCTAAGTGTCCATCAGTAGATGAATGGATATAGAAGATGTGGTACATATACACAATGGAATATTATTCAGCCATAAGAAGAAAACAAATCGTACCATTTGCAACAGCATGGGTGGAGCTAGAGGGTATTATGCTCAGTGAAATAAGCCAGGCAGAGAAAGACAAGTACCAAATGATTTCACTCATATGTGGAGTATAAGAACAAAGAAAAACTGAAGGAACAAAACAGCAGCAGACTCACAGAACCCAATAATGGATTAACTGTTACAAAAGGGAGAGGGACTAGGGAGGATGGGTGGGAAGGGAGGGACAAGAGCGGTGAAAAAAGGGGGGTCTTACAATTAGCATGTATAATGTGGGGAGGGTCACGGGGAGGGCTGTGCAACACAGAGAAGACAAGTAGTGATTCTGCAGCATCTTACTACATTGATGGACAGTGACTGTAATTGGGTTTGTGGGGGAGACTTGGTGAAGGGGGTCCTAGTAAACAATGTTCTTCATGTAATTGTAGATTAATGATACCAAAATAAAATTTAAAAAGTTACTTTAATATCATTCTTTAATCTCCTTTTATGTAGAAAGATTGTACATATCAGGTCTGATTCCATCTTTACATCTGTAAATATATTCCTCTAGGATGCAGGGCTGACTTAATAAATTGGATCAAAGACTTCATTGTTATACATATTTTTTAATGTAAAGGAGAAATTTAATAGCTTAATTTATATCTTCTAAAGTTTGATGATTGTCTATTATATATTCTTTATTATTCAATCACAAAGAATTATTTAAGGAAAAACTCTAAGTCAATATTCTCTAATTCCTGTTGTAAAAGACTAATACATAAAATTACAGGGAGACTATCTACCCTGTGGTGACACAGTTCTGTTGCATTATAGATGTTATGACACATGAGAAAGATGATTCTCTAGTATCTTTCATGACTTTTCTGAGAGAGACATCCCTTTCATTCTGAGGACTCTGAAGGGAATATAGGAGCTTAAATATTTGTTGCAAGTTCTAAGTTTGTGTCCCTGTGTTACAAAGCATAAGAAATAACCAGTAATCAAAACAGGAACAGTTGATTTAAATCACCATTGCCATAGCTTATGATCAAAACATTTGCTTTGGAACTGCACTTCCTTATGTATATTCACTCGTTTGGATACTTATGCTACCAAAGGTATATCAATTTGTGGGATTCCGTAGATGTGGGTGGGCAGATCCTACTTTCTTTACCTAGGGTGCCTCCTCAGCAAGATTACATTTTGTCTTGTCTCTTTATGTCATGTAAAAACCATCTCCTCGATTGCTTACTTTCTTTTTTTTGGCATCATAAGCCACTTTGCATTGCAGATCTAAGCCATGAAACATTTTAGAAAAATGCACACATGCACTTCACATAAAATTCTACAGACTTTTTTTAGAAGGCTCACAGGAACCATAAAGTTAACACTTGTATCTCACTGAAGTTCACTGAGAGGAGTTAAAATCTCATTCCCATTTGATGATTACCAACCTCTGTTTTCTGCAATACTTTCCTTGGATAAATTAGTAGTTTGAAAGAGAGGATTTATGACTGGAATATAAAAATTGCTTTCTTCCTCAAATGTAATCCTGATTTCCAAGTAAAGCAACAAATGCACTACCTTTCAGCCCAAGTCGTTTGAATCACTTTGGTTGTGTGAATAGTATACATTAGTTTTACATGTAAATTATAGGTTATTATGCAGAAATAATTTGATGTCCAGCCCTAGCACAGAAGCAGTAGCAAAATTCATATATTCTCTCTTTAATCCACCACCAAAAATATTGTTTTTGTATAGGCTAATACTTTTAGAACTCTATGATTTCTCAGAGAAGATATGCCTCTCTTGCCCTCTTTTTGTGTAGGTGAGAAACTAACTGAAACACAGAAATATCCACTAAGTGCCCACACTCGGTACTTGCCAGAACTGAGGTTAGGAGTCAAGTATTCTCAGTTCAAATTCAGTGTTCTTTCTTTCCAGACTCTTAGATTAAACCTTTCAACTGTTGACATGTGATAGGGAATGAAAAACTTTTTCAGGTCTGCATTTGTATTAAGCAAAGTAATGAACTTTTGGGAATTTTATGCTTTCTGTTTGCAGTAAAATATTGTCAATATTTTAAAAGTGCTGGGTGGTAACTGTCATTTAGATTTACTTGAATGAAGTTGGGTACGGGGAGGAACAGTGTGCTTTAGATTTGGTGCCAAACTAAGCCTATGCAGGTGATCCTCAGCCTTCCTGTTCTTGAATTCTCCCTTACCTGGTGGTTATCTTAGTTCTCAGATCTCTGTATTTTCCCTTCCACAAAGAGTGCTATCTCTCATTTCCTTCATCAATATTAATGCATTAGAAGTTCAGCTAATAGCCCCAGGTTTCCTTTTCTAAGGGTAACTGCCTGTTAATAAGGATGCGTGCATAAGGCACCAGGTAAAAGTGCTGAGGACGGAATTCTACCCACGAGCAGGAATGACAGTGTTCTGGGTTCTTAGGAAATGGTCTCAATAAATAGTTTCCTCTTCTACAACTCTATTGGGCTACTTTAAACTAAGTTGGCAATCTGTGGTGTTTTAATAGATTGCATCTAATAGATTTATCTACTTTGAGGATTAATCTCTGAGTCTTCTATCTCCCTATGCCTTTTTATACTAATTCCTCAACAAGAGTAGGGCAGAAACAGAATAAACTCAAAATTACATATAGAGAATGACTCCTGTGGCGGCTGAACAGGGGGAAAGAGAGCTAAATTTGCTCTTAATCTTTTATATGCCTGCAGGGCCTTATTTGCTGGTGTTTAAATATCTGGGAAAAAGCATTTTACTACCTCTGCTGCTGGGTTCCCATGGGGACAGTGCCCTATTTCTTATGATCATTCATTGTTGTTTTACTTCTAAACATCAATACTTCTGAGGACGATAGTGCAGTATTGTGGATGCTACTTTACTTGAGTCAGGATGACATTCCAGAAATGTTGTCACTGAAGATGTGCCTCTAAAAAGGATGTTATTTCGCTCTGAGCAGATGAGATCATACATTTTATTTAGAGAACATACATCATAGGGTAGGAAACTGCTAATGAGTTACAGCCTGGATCTAAACTTTATATTTTATTTAAGTTACATTAGCTTTAAGAAATAACTTTTCTTTTCCCTATATGATAAAATTTATTTGAAGTACTTAATCATTTCATGTACTTGATTATGCAAAAATGTATAATGTTCTATAAAATTAGACCAATTTGTGACATTTGCCTCTCAGTGATATCCAGATTTTCAAAGCTCTGCTTCTTGCTCATATTAAATCTTTTAGTGAGTTCTGTAGAGCTGCAAATATAACAAGGAGATTAGGAATGATTTTTCTCCTTCTCTAACCCTTGATTAAGACAGCATTAAATAATGGGCTTGAAATAGTTGCTCCAAAATTTAATATGCTTCTTGTCATAGTCCTGTCTTATTTTAGATACCTAGAAAGGGGTTATTGACCTATTGAGAAAACCATTCCTACAGATAAAGTCTTAAGTCTGGCTCTCCTAGATTGCAATTCCACTGAATTTCACAATTCTATTATTTCATTTCTAGCACATTCGAAGTTAAGACTGGAGACTCTTTAATGATAGTCTGAATCTTTTATATAATTTCAAATTGTTTTAAGATTTAACTGTATATTTCTCAGACCACAGTTTTTTGTCTGTCAGCATGAGAAAAATTATATAATTTACACTAGTTGCTTTTAAAAGCTATTTCTTTCACTAGCGGTATAATGTGTTTTTTTTTTATTTAAATGCATATTTCTTTAAAGACAGCATGTGCCTTTTGTGGAAATACTTTATATTTTTACATTCTTTTCAAAAACATTAAAACACATTTAATTTAAGAAAATGAAAAACATTTTTAAATGTATCACTCTCTTTAAAACAACAAATAGAAATTGTGAATGATAAACAAACTCACCCACATTCCAGTAAATTTGGTTAGCAAGAAGGTGGAGTTTTACAGTAACAGCTTTTAAGCAGATTATCTAATTTTAAAATAGTGCATATTGTACTTTGTGTGAAACTGAGACGAAAGAATACATTTCGATTTGCTTAAATGGCTTTCACAGTGAGGTTTATCAGTGCTCAATTTAATTTTGCATTTAATACCTTTTGGCTAAATTCTTTCTCCCATGTTTCTTTATCTCAGTTATTACAATTTTTTTAAAATTTCATTTTAAAAAATGTTCCTTGCTAGGGAACAAAATGTTTTTTGGCCACTGTGGTCTATGGTCACAGATCCAGAAAGAAGTTAACCATGTGAGCTCTGCAAACAAGTCTGCAGAAACCAATTTGTAGCCTCTGGTTGCCAAGGAGTTTGCTGCTTTTCTCTCTTCTCCCAACAGCCCTGTGCACTGTGCTAAACTGAGAGGACCTCTAAGGCTTATTTGGGGAAAACAAGGGTGGGTGAGCAGGGATTGCATCCACTCTCGGAGCAGGGGAGCAATTAGGTTGTAGTGATTTCACTGCCTGTAATATTGGAATTCTCAGTACAAAGTTTGGGCAGAAGCTTATCTGCTGCTAAGACTCCCTATCAGGTGTATCTAAAGGGTTTTGGCCAATTGTTAGAAGTGCTGGCTGGCGATTCAAAACTACAGCTAGCATGCACAAAAAAACGTGACTGTTCTTAATTCAGTGATATCAGCAACATAAATAGGATTTCTTTTGAGTTTTCTGGTCAGTGAGATTCCACCAGTGCCTTCATTTTTATTGATATTTGGACCAAAAATGCTTGCTCATCTTATTTCTTCCTCTAGTTTGAATTATTTTTCTGGATAGAGTTTTACCAAACTCTGAGATTGCTTCTGTCATTCACTTTTTCTATTCCAATTATATCTTCACTTTGAAACAAAGCCAGTCATTACTGAAAACAGTGTGTATTCTTCTGTGCACACTTTAACTAAAGGCAGTTGAGGGGAATGGCATCAAAGCTTCCAGGTTTTTTTCCTTAGAAATTCAATTCAAATTATGAAGCTCCCATTTTAAATCACAAATGTGTCATATTCTTTGTTCTCCACACAGGCATAACCTTGTTTTGTTGACTGTTCATTTTTTTTTAATTGATTTGCATGATGATGTAAAATTGTCAAAGCAGTTTTAAGTAATTTGAGAATCCACCCAGATTCGGAAGAGTAGAGAAGAAAAAGATCTTAGAATTCAGGTAGTAAAATATCTCCTCTCCAACACCCCATTCTCCTCCTGCCCCACCACACACACACACACACACACACACACACACACACACACACACTTCTTTTCCCCACATAAGGAAGCTGAGAGCCATGGCAACTTAGTGACTTTACTTAGGACATTAATAGAAGTAACATCTCACCTCAGGAGTTTTAGTTTATGTGTTCTTTATGGAAACTTCTCTTAGGTGGAAGTTGAAACAAGATGATCCTTGAATTCACAATAATACTCTGGCTTATTTGTGCAACTCTTCCCAATTTTTAATGCAATTTCTATCTCACTTCTGCACAAACATATACATATGCAGAGACTTGTAAACTTAAAGTTTTGGTAGCTAAACTCATATAGAACCTTCTTCCTCATAACTTTTTTATTGTCATGTCTGGACGTGTTCAATTTTCTTGTCTTGGACATGAGAGAAAAATCATGGTCTTCATTTTATGCTGCTGCAAATGAGAATTTTGAATTGTCAAAATACAAATAGAATAGCAACTTTTTTCATAATTGTTATAGATTTTACAGTTTTTCAATCTTTATGCAATTCAATCATATTTTTGAGAATTAGAAATTATGTCCCTTACCTAAGGAAATTGAGCTATGAAAATGGGAATAGTTTTGTGCCCATTAAACCTATTTACATACATGCCTTTTTTATACAGTCAATTGATATTTAGGCCAACTTTTTTCATAGTCATATTTTTCTTTTCCTAGTTACATAGACTCATCTTAAATAAGTGTTTAAACAGAATAAAATGTTTGGAATGAAGACCAGAGATTAAAGTTTATTGTCAGTGTAGGGGCTGGTATAAAGAATAATTGTTAAATTAATCCAGGTGAGAAATGAAAACTTAAACTAATAATGAACTGTTAAGAAAAAATATCATGAGATACACTAATCAATTAATTTGAAAGGAATAATCAGAGCAATCAGAGAAAATTAATAAGTAAATGAGCCTAAGGATGTCTAGACACACCTATGAATCATGAGCATCAGTGCATTAAGCATGGTGGGTAGCACTGATCACCATCCGGCTGTCCACAAGCTACCATTTGCATCTCAGATATCAAGGAGAAAGGGCTGCAAATAGGCCTTAGAAAACGGAGATGTTGCTAATGTGTACACACTGTTGTCCCTAATCTTTCCCAGTTCTTATCAAAAGAGTTAGTGAATTAGTATGTGTTTTTGAAATATCTTTCTGGATCTATTTAGAAGAGATGCAGTGAGAGTAGGAGGGGGTGTGCTGCCAGCTACCGATTATGGGTATCTAACAGTGAAGCTTATTTTAGACTTAGGCCAGCAAGAATCTGAAATGATCATTGGTAAAGCATATTCTATCCCATGTGGATGGACACATACTCACCACAAAGTTAAACATCCACCTTTTAAACACAAAGAAATGAGGATATAGGTTTTCTGTTTCTTGAACAATGCTTTAATACAGATAATTGTCAGAAGCATGCTGTCTTCCACTATTGACTCACTAATCTTTTTTCCAACCCAATTTTTTGGACAAACTAAACTATCATTATTTTAAAGAAGCCATTAGGAGGTTCATTAATAAGGAACTCAAGTTGTCAGAATTAGACAACACAAGATTTGGAATGGAAGACATGGACTGTCTAGGTTTCCCACTAGAGAGGAGAATGCAAGAAGGCTGAGGTGATAGGGATTTGGTTCGAGGGTGTCTGAGGAGGCTGACCTGGGTCAATATGGATAAGGAAGTAGGAAGAGGGCAGAGGCTGAGTTAGAGTCAGAGGAGGGGAGAAAAGTCAAACACAGGAGCCAAGAGTTATACTGAAGAAATGATTTAGAGGAAGTAGAAGTTGGAATAATAGGACATTACTTTTAAAAAGGTAGAATTTCAATGAGATATAGGATTTTTTATGTTTATTGGGGCCAATGTGAATTGGGGCCAATTTCTTACATAATTATATTTTGTGATCTTTTATGAAAACATTATATTAAATGTATATTTTCTTTATACATTTTTCTTTCTTTATATATAAAGAAAATATACATTTAATATAATGTTTTCATAAAAGATTATAATATATATATATGTGTGTGTGTGTTTTATTAGATAATATATATTTTATGTCCATGCACAGGATTCATTTATTTAGAAAGGTTAAAGCCATTCAAAACAAGTACAAATACGTTTTTTATATCTTCTCTTTCTTCCTGTATAATTGTATATCTTTATAACTATCAGAAATTCCCTCTTTTATATAATTTACTTCATGATAGAGCAGAAGGCATATTTTATAAAATTTCATTTTCCCCCAATACTTCTTAACTGCTTGATCTTAATCTAAACTACTGATGTTTATAACATATGTTTTAGTTAGTTTAGTGTTCTAAGAATTAAAGTCAGTGACCAAAGGATAGGATTTAATTTGGAACATTGATGCTCATGGACTTTTTGAAAATGATTAGTGTGTATGAGTGATGGTGGATGAGTTTCTAAATTTATAATGACAAATCTTATGGGCTTAAACATAAATAGCATAGTTTTGAGCAACACACCTGCTAGTGTGTGTGTGTGTGTGTGTGTGTGTGTGTGTGTGTGTATGAGAGTCTGTAATTCATTTTTTTATGTGAAAGCTGAAAGCAAACTATGAAGTGCCAGAAAATGATAACAACACAACACAAAAGAAATAAAACAAAAAATAAACAACAGGAAAGCCATCTTCAAAGAACAGAAGAAAAATCCAAGCTCTTCTGGCAACTTGAGTAACATTGGTCAATGATTCACTGTGCTTGAGACTCATTTTTCCTAACCTTTTAGCAGGAAGGATGCTGTCAAAGATTTCTATCTCAAGGTTAAGTGTATACTATAAATCTAAGAAAAATAGTTTATAATAACTTATGAATAAGCTTTCAGGAAGAAAAGAAAAGAGCATCCCCATTCATAAGTTCTGAACCCCACCATTACTAAATACTGCTTTATCTTCTGAAATGTGCATAGTTTAGAGAAAAGGCTTAGGTTGAGAATATGAAGTTTGCAGCACTAAAAGCTCAAAATTATACTCAGTTCTTACAGATGCTGTATTTATTAATGGTACTATAAAAATACTAGAGACATTTAAGGAGCAGAGAGGTAAAGTTACAATCATATTTAAAAGCTATTTTAAATCTTAAAATTAAATTTCTCAATTAAAATTCTAATGCATTATAAAAGATGTTTGATAATCTTGAATGCCCATGTAAATCTCTAGCAAGAAATTTAATTTTTCTTTCTAATTTCCCAAAAATAATTCTATATTTTTATAGTATAAAATGCTTTTATAGGATAAAAGGATCTTACAGGATGATGTAGTCTCATTTGTTCATTTTTTATTTTGTTTCTCTTGACCAATGGAACAGACTAGAGAGCCCAGATATAAACCCAAACATATATGGTCAATTAGTATACGATAAAGGAGCCATGGACATACAATGGGCAAATGGCAGCCTCTTCAACAACTGGTGTTAGCAAAACTGGACAGCTACATGTAAGAGAATGAAACTGGATTGTCTAACCCCATGCACAAAAGTAAACTCAAAATGGATCAAAGACCTGAATGTAAGACATGAAACCATAAAATTCTTAGAAGAAAACATAGGCAAAAATCTCTTGAGTATAAACATGAACAACTTTTTCCTGAACGCATCTCCTCGGGCAAGGGAAACAAAATAAAAAATGAACAAATAATTTCCCTCATTTGTGGAGTATAAAATGAAGCAAAACTGAAGGAACAAAATAGCAGCAGACTCACAGACTCCAACAAAGACTCCAGACTACACTTTGGTTACCAAAGTGGAGGGGTAGGGAAGGGCAGGTGTGGAGGGAGGGAGAAGGGGATTGTGGAGTATCATGATTGGTGCACATGGTGTGTGGGGGGTCATGGGGAAGACAGTGTAGCTCAGAGAAGACAAATAGGGACTCCATGGTATCTTAGTATGCTAATGGACAGTGACTGAAATGGGAAATGGGGGACACTTGATAATAAGGGTGAATGTAATAACCACACTGTTTTTCTTGTGAAACCTTCATAAGAGTGTATATCAATGATACCTTAATAAAAAAAATGATTTTACAGGGTAACAAAAACAAAAGTTTTATAACTTTTTGGCTTATTTATGAAAACACTGATCCCCTGTCTGGGATATACTGGGGGAAGGATGTGAAGAGCAGAATCCTGTAAGAATTGCTACTGGTTTTAAAAAAAGAATCAGTTCCATGTTTTGAAAAAATATGTAAAATATTTTCCTCATTCTTTCCTTCTGGCATTTCCTTCTCCTTTATCTAGCATATGTGGTTTGGAGACATGGTAGCATATTACTGCAGTTAGAATGAAAGACTCCGAGTCAGACTCCCCTCATTTAAATTCCAGCTCTACCGTTTACTGAGTAGGAGGCTTTGGGGAGGTAACTCAAATTTCCTTTGCCTCCAGTTCCCATCTGTGAAGAAAGAAAATCAACAGTAGTTTCTGCCTTATTAGTTTACATGTAATCATACGAAAGTCCCATAGCATATATAAGTCACTTGGCACATAGTAACTACCCAACTGATGTTATTGTGCATAGAATCTACAGATACTAAGTTCTTTGCAAGTTCAGTAGAAGTTTATAGAAAATATCTTGTCAGATTTTAACACTATTCATTAAAGACATGTAAAAGAAATTGGTTCCTGTATTTCTATTAGTCCTAAATAAGAATGGTTTGTCAAATTAGACAGAATAGCAGTTCTACTTTCCAATACCAATTCTTGGTTAGCCAATGGAGAGTTTGACATAGATCATTTTGGGCATACTGTATAGTAACAAGAATATCCTATTAACTAAGCAATAATTATATACAAAATGTGTGTGTGTGTATAATGTTTTCCCTGCTGAGTAATCAGAATTCTGTTAGATTATAGATTTCTGAATACATACATAACTATGTGTGTATTGAATATGGTTGCTAATCCAGTGAATTAAAGATTTAGTTGAAAATAAGACACATGATGAATAGTGTGTATTTGAACAAGATTATGGATGCAAAATTAATTATGGCTTCCTAGATTAGGTGAATTTAGGGTTTGGTTTAGAAAGGATGAATTATGTTTGAACAGGCATCAAGGGAGATGTGGGGAATTGTGATGAAGCTTTAAAAGCTCACTTCTTGGTACATGACAAAAATTTTGCACATTTCCCTTTGGACCTCGAGAGCAAATGATGGGATCATTAAGTTGATGGGACAACCTGATCTTTGTTACCCAATTCAATTTTCTTCTTTTAAATGTGTGACTTTAAGTGAAATTTGAATTATATGTGACTTTTCTTTGAGCTGTGCTCCTCCGGTAAATGTTTAGATCACTGACTTGCATATTCTCTAGCTGATATATTAAAGTTTTTTTATGTACATGTTTTATTATAATTGTGGCCTCCAATATCTTATGTTCAATACTGTACTGTTAATATGAAAGTTGTTGACTGTCCTAGAGCACAACAGTTGCTTGGATGTGGAACAAGAATACCAGAGATAATAAGCATTATCTGATAGGTAATGCTTTCTGAATCTGTGAGAGAACATATCTGAATAATGAGCGGCATAACATTAAAAAAAAATTGTGAGTGTTTCATTTTCTTATGCAACACAGAAAACAAAATTGACTTTAAGACCTTATACATAAATAGAAATTGGGTTTTAATAAAATAAATTGTCTTTTAAGAAGAAACTGGGTTTATGGTTAACCAATAAATTAATGTCCTATAGTATGAACTTTTATATCAAGGAAAAATTTAAAGATTGTATTTATTCTTTAAATGTTATGGGATATAATACTTAACAATGAGGAAATAACAAGAATGCCCTTTTGATGGTATTACTTCTTAGCATTGATTAGTCAGTTCCATTAATCTGTGAAGTGTCAATTACCATTACTCTCTGTCATTTTGTCAACTGACTTACCTTTGGCATCATGTAACTGCAAAAAAAAAAGGGATTCAAAATGTGTTTCCAATTTTATTTTCCTTCAGGAAATCTTGAGGAGTTTGATACTTTTCCTCCTTCAGCCATTAGTCATCTTATAGGGGAAGGCTATACACTGGTAAGTCTCAGTCTTAGATAATTGCTTTTTTGAAAGTTCAGTTTAGTAAGTCCATGAATTGACTGTAATGTAGAACAAGCAGGCTAATTAGAGAATGAGTTTTCTTTTGAAACAACATTTATAACATCAGTATTTTATTTTTGTTTCTGATTGCTCTAGTAATAGTAGTGCTACTAAAACCTATAGATGTGAAATTGAAATTATGTGGAGAATGAAAACTGGTGGAATTTTTTAAGTCTAAAATTGTGGTGGTATTGCTTATAGGGGATTTTACAAAATATTTTATTCATTGACACCATCATCCACAAGCACTAGTTCAATGAGCATCCATGAAGAAGACTGAGGTACCATCAAAGAAAAGCTAATAAATTCTATCATTTTTGGTAATACAAAACAGTTACTTGAATATTGAAATTCAATTTGAAAGTTGAACAATTCTCATGTATTTTTATGCCATAAAACCAAATTTCTGCCTTTTTGCTTCAATTTATTATTTTCTCTGTTTTCTGTAATGAGCATTAACAGGTCCTGGTATTATGCTTGTGAACAACCATTCCCTCAGCTATCCAGCTAATACCCCTTCTCTGTCTCAAACACACACATGCAGATGCACACATACAGCCACTCATTCCTTAAAATCCTTCATTAAGAGTTATATTAGGTCACCATTAATTAATTTGAATTTTCCCAGTTACTTTAACTTGCAGTTTTTGAGGCATTTCTCATGCCTTCATGTGGTTTAAAGATATGATCTACAGATGTTTTTGATAAAAAATCCATCAGTAAAAATATTTAAATAAGTACTCAAATACATGCACATTATTTATGAATTACATACATTTACCACTTTATTTATAGATATATAGACAAATAATAGTAAAAATACATAAAATGCAAACAATATGATTTAAAAGATACAATGACTGTATACATAAGTTCTAGTGGAACTTTTGAAACCCAGGTCTAGAAACCCTCCTTATTGTATTTCTATTAACTCCCACAAATTGCACTGGATACTCAAAGGCTATTTAAAAAAAACAAACTCATTTGTATGCATTAAATTGAATAGATATACTGCCTGGTCCAAGTCAGTGAGTGTGTTTATACATTTATACATAGAAATATATGTGTGCATGTGGTTGGTGTTGATGGGATTGGCTGATTAAGAGTTTGAGGTGGTTGAGGATGACATCTATAGTGACCTTATCTAAACAGTCCCCTTCTGGAAAGCTTAGGGAATAATAGAATTCATAGGGGTTGTTCTGGAAAATCAAAGGGCCGAAAAGGAAGGGCACCTTGTGTCATATGGAGTGCCCCAAATATACCTTCCAACTGATATCTTTGCAAAAGTAGTTTCACACTATTTATGGTCACTACATGATAGGATTCCTTAGTTGTAGGAACAAATAGGCTTGCCAGCTTTTTTCTCAATACAGTCCTCAGTGGAGGGTCATCAGATATTGCACTATGAGGAGAAGAAAGGACAGTTAAATGGTTATAGGAAAAATCGCTTAACCCAATTGTTTCTACATGTGTGAGCCAACATCCTATGAGAATATTCATAGTGCAACAGATAACTTCCTTTGACTATTGAGTACAAATCAAGAATTGCCCACCCTTATCCCTTTACAATAGGAGCTCACATGTAACTGGAGTCAAGCCTTCAAACGTGAAGCCAGACAGGGAGGTGGTGAGAGGTTAAGTGAAAAATTCAGGATTTTCCAGACAAGTCAGCTTTCATTAAATCTTTAATATAAAAGCTTTCATAATTGTTGATTCAATCTATTGAGCCCTTCTAATTGAAGATGCTAATGCTGCTGAACCAGATAGGAGTCCATTTAAATACACTGGGAACCATTTCCTCACCTCTTATTTTTAAAAATTTCATGTCAGATACCTTGCTGAAATACAGATTTATTGCATCTAAATCATTCTTTTAATCTACAAGTCTAATAAACTCTATCAAAAATTAAAAAAAATAAAATGAGGCTTTTCTGGCACCACTCCATGAATCCTTAATGACTATTATTGATTATGGCTTTCTTCACAGGCCAGCCAGCTGATAATTCATTTAAATTCAAGGATATTTTGAGGATCAAGTTTTACTTCACCCAAGACATGACACCAAACCCAAGCATAGATGTAATCTAGCTTGTCTTAAACAAGCCAAAACAAAACAAAAAACCCCACAAAAACTTTATCCTGGCATTAGATTCCGTATATTTGGGCCCTACAATTTCTCTATGACTTTGTTATAGAGAAAGAGAAGGAAAGCAGAGCAATCCATTTTACTATTTCATTTTGGATTGAGTTTTTCCTGTTCTGTGTTCTAAACAACCACTTCATAAAGGTGTCAGAGTTGTCTTTTGTTGGAAAAAATAAAAAGAAAGAAAGAAAAGGAAAGGAGAAGTGGGTGGGCTGGGGGAGGAAAAAAGAAAAAAAAATATTTATTCTCCATTCCCAAAACATATATGAGGATTCAAGCAGCTTTGTACCCAAAGTTGCTGGTGAAAAATCACAACCCATAGACTCCAAAGGTGAAGATGACGTGGGGTGTGGGTGAAACAAATTAGTTGGTCTCTCCTTTAAATAACCCGTGTGCAGTGTTCTCGACAGAGGGATCCACTGCTCAAATTTTCAAGATTTTATCAATTGGACCCATCATCAGGATCTTAATACATTTAGCCTGTTACTTTGCTATAAGTTTTCTCTTTTCCTGATAGCCCTCTCAAGACTGAATAGTAGCCCAATTACTTATGCTTATTCTCTTTTCAGTCTGTAGCTTTCATGGTTGAAGTTATCTACTCTTGTAGCTTCAAAGATTATCTGTATCAGGTGACACTTTATATGTTCTTTCAGGACCTAAATCCTGAGAGGCAAATCAATATCTCTGATAGCTTATTAGCTTCACAACTTCCAATATATTAAAATTGAACTAACAGTATTTTTCCACAAACTACTTTTGTCTTTCCAATTCCTGTGAATAGAAGTACCATCTACCAGTTACCCAAAAGGAAACCTGGGGAATATCTAGCATTCCTTCCTCACCTCTCATTCTATCATGAGAGAATTGTTGTCAATTCTACCTCTGGACAGTTGGGAAATGTTACAGGAAGTAAGAAAAAAAGTGCACTATCTATTTTTAAACCAGTTTGAAATGCTTTGGTGGAAACTAAATCCACTAAGAGAAACCAAATGATCATCATAATCTAAAACAAGGACCAAAAGATAGCTCATGCCCCAGTAAGAGCCAGTGCTGTAGCATTTTATTATTGAGTTCATTGTATATTTACTATAAATTCCAAAATCTTTTGCTTTATTTTATTCATACTTTAGCTTTTTCTCTCCATAAATATGTATTGATGTATCTTTTTGGAACCATTGTATTATTTCCTAATAACCCCAGCAAGTTTAATGTTCACAGTTTTTCATTATGTGATCACATCAGTGAGGAAAAAAAAAGTTATATACCATACATGCATATAACAAATGCTTCCACATGTAGTGATCAGATATCTATATTCTCTAACCCTTTTAAATTGAACATATGACATACACTTGACTGAGTGTTAATCATGTTTTTGTACTTTACACACAAACTTAGCATGACCAAAACAGTGTTTGAAAGATGCATATTTACATCTCTCCCTGTTGTTGGGTCACATATGTAAACTAGAGAATCAATGTTCTCTGTATCCCCAGATATACTGCTTTTTCTCCACTCTTTTGAACATCATCATGTATGTTTTCATCCAATTGTTCAATATTTCCTTTTTATTGCTAAAAGAGGAAATTTTGGTTGCTTTTAGGATATACAGTAGTCCCTCCTTATCTGTGGTTTCACTTTCCACCTGTTTCAGTTATCAGCTGTCAGCCATGTTCAGGAAGTAGATGATCCTCCTGACATATCTTTAAAAGGTCAATAGTAGCCTACTTCTACATTACAGTAATAATGTCATGAACCACACTTCACCTCATTGCGTAGGCATTTACAATCTCACATCTTCACAAGAAAAAGGGTAAGTATAGTGCAGTAAGAGATTTTGAGAGAGACAACATTAATATAATTTTTATTATAGTATATTGTTACAATTCTTCTATTTTATTATTAGTTGATTCTTGTTAATCTCTTACCTTGCATAACTTAATAATTAAACTTTATCATAAGTATGCATGTGTAGGAAAAAACATAGCATACATGGAGTTCAGTACTATCCATAGTTTAAATATCCACAGGGAGTCCTAGAAGGTATTCCCAACATATAATGGGGGCTACTTTATGATATAATAAAATTAATAATTTATACTGTGTTCCAATTTATAATTAGTTATGGTAAATTCCTCCACCAAGGGTGAGATTTTCAGGAATCAGACTCTAGATTCCTATTAATAGCCACCGTGAAGTGAATTAACAGAAGTAATTTCTCCTCTTTTTAATCCTACCAAGGCTGTCTCCAGAGGAATGGCTCATTGTCTCAGACAATACATCCTTGGTTTGCTGGCTGGCCTTAATGGGATGTTAACATTGATTGGAGCAATTTCTCTGTCACCTAAGAAACACTGTAGGTTTTGTGGTGTATTGCTATTTTATAGCCTTCTCGTGTCTTTTAAAAAAATTTACATCACTAAACCAAGTGTCTTCCTTACTTATAAGACCACAGCTTCCTTTTTCTGGGAAACAGTTCTTGTAAATGTGTGTATATCTGGAATCCAGGCAGACCCACTGTCGTGGCTGTGTCAAAGTTATGAGGGTTAATATTGCATGTGGTAGAAAGTATACTGAGAGTGCAAGGAGGCTAAGGCTGTGTGTTTGCAGTCAGCGGGACTACTGTATTGAAAAACCAGTGCCCCCATGTGAAGGAAGCCTTATTTCTGTGAATACTATTCCAGTGCTTACACATAGAATGTAGAACAAAATAAACAAACCCAACGTTATTTTTGTCTACCACTGCCCGCGTACATTATTGTCAAAGGAGTTAGTTCCCTGCCCCTTGAGAAACTCGGACAGGCTCCTTGAATTTTCTGATGACTTTATGATGGTTAAAAATGTCCACACTCACTTAAGAACTTCACCGCACAGTATCAGTTCATGTCCGGTCCCCTGGATTAATGTGGAGACCTCTCCCCCTTGCTAGTTGTGCCATTTGCAAGCCAGTAGTTCAGGAAGGAGGAAGAGATCAGCTTCTTTCTCTTTCCTTGCTTAAACCTTGAGTGTTCCTCACTCTCCAGCTTCCCAAATGCAGCGTCAAAATGCTTACTTTGGAGCATGGTGAGAAAGAAGAGGCACAGGGTTCAACTGGTAAAGTTCTCAGTTAAATGATACTGGCTTGGGCTAGTCGATGTTTAAAGCTTGTGTTTTTCTCATCAGGATATCTGTTTCTTTGAAGACCCCATTAGTCTCTACAGACGTTGTATGGCAGTACAGTATGCTTTATGCAACTAGCCAACTTCTCTGAAATGTATTGCTGAAACCTTACACGGCACTTAGGCATCAGGTCCTTATCTCAACTTTTTCTTTCTTGAGATTTCTGCAGGTCCTTCTAGTCTCCTTTCTGTTAGGATCTTTATCTCATCCTTTATTTTTCTCAATTGGGAAGGGTGAAATATTCCCCTAACTATAACACAGATATTTAACCTCCTACTGGTCTCCCTAGAGTCACTCTCTCTTGATGTAGGATTAGTAGGTTTTAGACCGAATTCCTGAAAAGTCAGTGGGGGAAGCTCAGAGCACAGCTCTCTCTAAGGAAATCTTCACATATTGTCCAATTCCTTGTTTTCTCAATATGAGTGAACTTTTTAAAAGTCACAGACATTTTAAGTCACTTAAAATTTATTGAAAATTTGAATCTTTTTGGAATGTGATCAGCCAATATTCTAATTCTTTCTTAGATGCAAAAAGAAAGTATGAAAGAAATGTGAATTCTTCCATGATCAATGTTGTCTCTTGAGAAAATCTAGTAAACCAGTTCAAATCTGGCTGTCCAATGGTTTATGTTATGATTACATTCAAATGCACATATTTTCACATTTATATTCTCAAGTGAAGTTGCTTAATAATTATGTCTACATTTTTGTAAGGAGTTGAGAAAAAGTAGAAATGAGTGGCTCAGAGATGAAATACTTGGAACTAGTGAATTGGGTTATCTGACTGCAGTGCTGACTATAATACAGCATTTTATCATTTCTCTAAAGCATGACATTATAAAAGTTAATTCTACAATTATTTTAAAAGAATTGTTAAAAGGATTGTGAATTTGTAGTCATAAAAGTTTTTATTCTAAAGCATATTATTTTCTCAAAATACCAAACATTCACATGGAGCAATAAAACATAAGTGACAAATGGAACTTCTTTTCAGGGGGGTAAAGCAGCCTTCCTGATTCAGAAGTGCTAGAATACACAAACCTCTATTTACCAAAATCTTGTGCAGACCTACTCCGGAACAAATTTTAAAAGCACTACTTGAATACAAATATTAATACTTAAATTTCATCAAATATATCCTGTAACAGTGAGAATGCAAATACTACTTTCACAAAACATTTGAGAATACACTTTGAAATGATAAAACATGTTAAAAAGAAACCTAATTACAACCATACAATCCAGTGGGCTTTCTGCATTATAATAGTGAATTATTGAAAAGAAGAAAACAATGGAATAAATTATTTCTAAAACAGAAATTTGGCATTTCACTCATTTATTGCATTTTATTCACTTTAGAGGCTAAAATAAAATTTAGTAAATGTAAATCTTAACTGCTACCCATTATATAAACAGCGATTTATTAGTTTAATGATTTTTACCTATAGTTTAAAGTGAAATACTCAGTGTGTAAAACTTATGTAGGGTGGTTTGAAACTGTAAGTGCTCCATTTCCCTTTCAGTTGTTTCCTGAAGCAGGTAGCGATATTCTTGTTAGGTAGCACCCGGATATGAGAAAGAGTGATTTCTATTGCTTTCATTCATCAAACATTAATTCATTGTCTACTGCACATGATAATAAATTAGAACGCTATGGATTAGAGCAGCATATCAGAAACAAGTAAGAGATAATGAGAACAAAATTGCCTTAAATGAAGAGGAGTTATCATCCAACATAGCAACAAGTAAAGAGGTACAGATGTCCAGGTTAGTTAATTATGTCACATGTCATAGAAGGTTCAAGAAAATTCCTTCTTGTAGTTCTTCCTTCCTCAGTCCATTGGGCTTTCATTCTCTAATTTATATGAAGGTCACAAGATGACTTCTCTGTGAAACTCTTATTTTTTAAGGCCTAGCACCTTCTTTAGAAACCTCCTTGCAAATGCTACCAAATGCCAGAGGCTGCATTTGGAAAGTGGCATTGCAAGATTACCTGATGACCTGCAGCTTCAGATGTTTTGGATCATATGAGAAAGTCAGCAGGAAAAATAATCCCAATTACATCTCTAAACCTCAAGGTTTTCTTGTTTGTACTTTCTCCTCTTCCCTTCCTGCCAAACGTCTTCTTGATGTTGATGTGGGGATGTAGAGCTGGGTGTGGAGAACTGACCACCTTGTAACTTGATAGTAAAATGTATGCTCAAATGAAAAAGTTAGCAAAAGAAAAGAAGCACAACTAACAGATGCTGTTCAAAATGGTATTTCCCCTTGTGCGGATGGTGGTAGCTAAAATGTACCACGGGGAAAGCTTCTGAGGAGCTGCCTGTGTTCTGGGTCTTTTTCTGAGTGTTGGTTATAACATAAGGATATTCAGTTGGAGAAATTTTTTCATAATGCTGTATACTTATAATAGGCATGTGTACATATATTCAAGACATTCCTGAAAGGTTATTTATCCTAAATAATTCTCTCAGTGATCCTTATTTTTTAGTGAAGGCTAGGATTGACTTCTACTTCTTTAGTATCTATATAAAAATACCTAATTATTTTTATATTTCTGTAATGCTTATACAACCCAGTTCTCAATTGTCAGTTGATTGCAACTTCATTTTTTTAATAGTTCCCAGAGGGTGTCTTTCACTAAGAAGCATAATTAATTTGAGTGTGAAATATTTTTTTTCACATAGACACATTGACTTTATGTTACTGTGGATGACTTTGTCCTGCTGCCATAGTTTTCTTAACTACTTAAATATTTATCTAACATAATAACAATAATTATACAATGTAAGTCAGCAGCTGTTAGTGTGCTTTTGTTGCTGACAAATTCAATTAGAGGCTTTGCTAGCTAACCCAATCAAAAAGCAGGTAACTCTGAAAGGTCAATTCTGAATTATTGTTACCCATAATAATTTCCTGAGCCATTTAGCCTATAAAATCCAATTGAAACTGAAAGCCATAAAAGTAAATTATAGAAAAGCTGCCTAAGAACGTAGTGAAAGTTCCATACATGTGAGCAAGACACTTGTCTACAGAAATTACTTCAACTGGGTTATTCACAATAGGGCTGCTCTAGTGAACTTTATGTGGCATTGCCATTTATAGACCACATCTCTCAAAGACATTTTCATTAATCAGCCCCAAACAATCCGATGAGCTGGAGTGCAAACTAAAGCGGTTTTTAAATACACACATAAAATAGGTTAAGAAGTCTCTTGATTAATAAGCAGAAAAATGCACAGTTAAATTTAGAAATAATCATGAAGTTAATCACATAATATATCTTTTGTTAAAATGGAGATTGATACGAAAAAATGTTAGGAAATAAGTCTATATCATATAGTTCTGAGGATGTAAAAAAGTCATTCCAAGTAACTTTTTCTTTCCTTTTTTGTTTCATTCTTTATCAATGTATTTCATGTATCATTTTATCTATAAAGCCAGATTCCTTTTGTTATTATGGCTTATGAAGACTGTCCTCCCACCCTTTTTTAGGTAAAATATACTGAAACAATGTTGATAACACATGAAAAAAATAATATTGTAGTAGAATGTATTATTTCTAGAGTAAATAATATTTTCTTGTCATGTTACCAAGTCTTTAGAAAATAAAGGTCTAAATACATTGTTAGCTCTCAAAGTTAAAACCCACATAGAATGATTTATGGTCATTGGATTTGGTGTATACAAAAGTGAATGTAGAATTGCTTCTTAGAAGACAATGGAAAAGTGGAAAGGACATAGATTTTGCAACCTAAACACGTGAATCTGAATTGTAGCCTAGGCAAATTACTTCACCTCTCTAAGACTTAGTTTCTCATCTGTGAAATGGGAACATCTTTTCATAAAGAAGAAAAAATAGCAACTATAAAATGTATGCATTTAAAAACAGAACCCCAAAATACATAAATAAAAACTGACAAAATTGAATGGAAAAATAAACCATTCAATATTAGTACTTATAACTAATCAAACAACTAAAAGGAAAATCAACAAGAATATAGAAGACTCAAGTAACAATATAAATCACCTAAGATAACAAATATCTGTAGAAAGACTACATCCAATAATGACAGAGGAGAGACAGATAACATTTCCTATGCATAGAATGAATTACTTTAATAGCAAAGGACTGTCTCCAGGTATTGGGCTGTGTCCTATATATGAGAAGGACTTTCAAAATATAATGGAAACAGATTTTAAATAACAATTAGTAATTTTAATTACCAAAAGTAGTATTTGCTCACTGTAAAAGTTTTAAAAATACAGAAAAGCTTAAGAAAGAATATAGATACCACATATAATTGAAATGTTCAGAATCTATTTGTGTGTTCATTTATGCATGCTTTTCTAGATATTTTAATCATTTTTACTTAAAATTTTTGGATTATTTAAATTGGATTTAGATTATTATTATTTAATACACACTGTTCAAAAATCATATCAACCTTAAAACTTATGGTAGCCAATTTCTATGTTATTAAACATATTTCCATGACTTTATAGTATTCCATCAATAATCCTTGTTTAAATTCAAGCAATTCCTTTTTTAAATATTGCTTGATATATAAAGTTTTCACATTTACATAGTAGATTGTCTTGTTTATTGTTCCTCAATTGAATTAAACATTTCCATGTAATTTTCTAAGACATCATGAGAGTGTTTAAAATTCAAATTCTTCATTAAAAAGTATGAGCAAGACTTCAAGGAGAAAAGTTAAGAGAATAATGTGTTCTGACGGGTTGAGAGAATGGCGAGATAGACTTGGTTCCTCTCACATATCCATAAAGATTCCATTTAACAGACCATTAATTCCAAAATGTTAATTGAGACATTATGTATAAGGTGATTGGATAAATGTTGTGAAGGTACTAAGATGAAGATCTGTCTGTCCTCGAGGAAGAAAGAAAAAATAACAAAGTACATTTTACAAGAGATTTATTCATCACTCAGAGAAGGGAGTTAGAAAGTGGTGAAAAACAATTCTCCAACACAGAATGGTATCTGTGAAATGAATAGCAATGAAAGGAATTCTGGAAGCTCAAATGGAAAGAACACATAATTACTGATTAATTAGAAATTAATCCTAAATCAAATTGGAAAGGCCAACCTCAACTAGATTTACAGTATTGCATTGAGTAGTTTTCATAATGTAGCTAATTTACTACCTTTCCTAAATACTTATTAGAATTTGTGAATCTTAAGTAGAATTAGAAGCATGAAACTATTATGAGAAAAATAAATATATAGTTATTCTTAAAACAGCCGTGACTTTAAAATATCAAACAATTTTGGTAAAGCGAATATGAGGTTGACAAATAAGGTTTGTGGTTATACACAGATTATGCACAAAATTTACTTCTAACTAGGTTTGACTCTGGACAGAGAGCTAAGATCTCTTTTAAAATATAAAAAAATACATAGAAAATGTCCATAATTTTATTTAATATTTTAGGCCAAACCTTCCTCATAGTCATGGTAGGAGATAGGAAGTAGCTTAAGAAAATCTTTGGCTTTTTGATAATTCTCCTATAAAACAATTTAGACATGAAAGAGAAGAACACTACTGGAATGAAACCATATTACCAGAAGCAATACATGAATCATATGGCTCAGCTCTAATGTAATACAACTTATTGCCCAAACTGTCCAAAAAGATGGCTTCTGTCCTACTTAAATGGTTCCTAAGGACAAGTATTTCAAAACATCTCTTGGTAGCCTATTCTTACTGTTATAATCAGAAAAGTTGTTTATTCTCCTTCGATGCTAATTTAAAGTACTAATTTAAGTGCTTTCTGTGTATTAGATTATTTTCCATAGAAAGATGGAGAAAAAAAATTCATCTGTCATTGTTCATATATTTTAAAAGCTTAATCCTTCTGTCTTGTTTTCCCTCTAATCTATTTTCCAAAAAGATGAGCTAAAAAATAGTAATAGTGACAGTAAAAATAAACTGATGTTCTTGTCAGTACATTACAAGTTTATATAGTTTGGTGCAAAGATGTGGATTTTGAAGTCAGACAAACCTGCATTTGAATCTTGGTTATTTCTAAAAAACAGATTATTTCCTATTCTCTTTACATAAGTTAAACTCTTTGAGGTTCAATGTCCTCTTCTTGAAAAGAGAAAAGATTACCTCTACCTTCGACTAGTGTTGAGGATATTAAAAATTAGATAACATAACTATTGAAATGACTTGTACATTGTGGATATTTGCTATATGAAAATTGTTGCTATTATAACTAATATATCAGCACTAGTATCATTATGTTGGGAAATCATTTAGAAAGAAATAAAGGCCAACCACTGAAAACCAAAATGCAATCTTTGACAATGAGAAATGTCAGAGTAAATAATCTGGTTCCATTTAGACCAATAGGTAGAATAGAAGTTAATTGTCAAAAGAGTATATCTAGATTTGACAGTCTTTCAGAAGTCTGTCCTGGTATTTTGTGTACAAGATAGAGTTGTACTGGATGAATGGTAGGAAAGATAGAGGAATTCCTACTTAAGTAAAAATGTTGACTCTGATTTTTACTTTGATGAGAGGGGAAGTAAGCAATGCCTGACAGAGGGACCCACCATTTTCATTCATTTGAATGGAAATGTTAATTATATTCTAATTATAATTAATGCTTGGCACAAAACTGGAGAAGTGCTATGATACTGAATTAAAAAGCATTAACAAAAACATGATCCAAACATACTTCATTCTAACATCAGCAGGTTGTATGGACTGGATTATAAAGAATTAATACAAGTTTTGGAAACTATAAAGAAAAAGTGAATTTTAAGGAAGAAGGATCATCACACAGCCTCATGTTCAGATTAGCTTTAGTAGGAGTTAAGTTGGTGAAATAATGTTAATAGTGAGATTACAGCAATAAGGAATATTCACATTGTCAAAGGTCTTATATTTAATACTATGTAGTTGAATTTTATCCTCTAGCTAGTGAGGAACTAAAATAATCAAAGTTCCATTATTTTTCACAGCTTTTACTCTCATATGGATTTTTTGAATATTTAACTTAGAATTTTTAAAATCTAAGTATCAAAAGCACCAGTCCATCATTAAGCATAATATTTATCGTTTTCTTACCTCTTTCTTAATATAATGAATATATATTATATATTTGCATATGTATATATGATATGCTTATATATGTATACATATATAGGCATATATGTGTGTGTATATATATTTATTTACACATACATATTTATACATGATATGCTTATATATATACACACATATGGACATATATGTGTGTGCATATAAATATGTATTATATTTATAATTTCATGCCCTGTTTTTTCTTTATATCACAAGAAATTTTTATATTAAAAATCCCTGGAAACTTACTTTTATGGCCCTGTAATAGTTCCTCCTTTGACTGTTATTTAACTATGCATATACCATAGTTTTTAATTTTAGTACAGCTTTGTCCTTTTATAAAAGATACTTATGATTAATGTCTTTTTGTTCATTTAAATACATTTCAGATTGTTAGATGAGGATAGGTTCTCTCTAAGTGTAATAACTGGGTCAAAGACTGGTCATTTTAATTTTGTTTATATTTATTTCCAGAGAGCTTTCCAGAAAATTTTATAGTGTTATGCCAGAGGGATTAACATGGGAGTGAGAACCTGTTTTTGGGTAATGAAGGGCACATTCCCATGAGCCTGTGTGTTTCTCTTCCAGACGCTTCCACTATTTGGTTAGTAAGAAATAGAAAAGGAGGGGATGGGGCACACTTTTAAATTCTCAGTCATCCTGAGAACCATTTTGGAGTTATCTGAAAAGAATGAAAAGGCCAAATGAAATTAAAATGTGACAACTTTTTGATGCTGGTGCAGACTTCCTGACAAGAACACAGAAGGTAACTGTGACTTAGCCAGGTAGTAGCCATTAGAATTGAACAGAAGTAGGACCTATTACTCTTTGTGAGGAGGATGTTGGTCTTATCTCTTGGCTTCCAAACTGAACTGGTATGATGATATGGGAATAATGCCTAGCATCATCATTATCCATAATAGAAAGTTCTAGTTTCTCATATACCTTTAAACGCTACTGATTGGGTCCTTTTGAAATGCTAGCATTAGCCATATGCTTCATCTACTACCCTCTGAAAGTAACAGGTACAATCTCACAAGGGTTATAATATGCAGTGAATGTTGAACTGAATGTAAAAGACAGAAAAAGAAATTCTATGAGATATGTTTTCCACATTTTACACCTGCTTATATTTAGTAGTAGATTTAGTATATTTCTTTGCAAGGGGATGTGACCAAGCTGAGAAAAATGAAGTGTTTCCACTAGTATGAAGTGTCGCCATCTAGCATTACAGTTGACTTACACTTTGAGTTAGTTAATAACTAAGGTATATCCATAACAAATAAACAAACAAGTACTAACTTTGTAATTCCACCTATAGTAGAATGATTAGGTCAGAAGGTATATGTCCATTCAACTTTAGGTGATATTGCCATATTTTCTTAACCATATCTGTGTATAAAAGTTCGCACTGGCATCTAATTATAGTATTAGCTCATGATGACGGATGCGCTGGATCACATTATTTTTCCACTCCATCTAATTTTTGGTGTAACTTTTTGTTTTCATTCCATCAAATTTTAGTGGACTGATTGAGACATAATTTACATGGCATAAAGTTCACTCATTTAAAACATACAATTCAATGGATTTCAGTATATTAACAATTCATGCAAACATTATCACTATCTACTGCCAAATATTTAATTGCTCCCTGAAAAAACCTGTTCCCGTTAGCAGTCATACTTATCCTTCTCACCTTCCCAGCCTTAGGAAATCACTAATTTATTACCTGACTCTGCTGATTTGGATGTTTCATCCAAATAGATGTTTTACATTAATAAGATAATACAGTAATTATTACTGGCTTCTTTCACTTACCATACTATTTTTGAGGTTCATTGTGTTGTAGTATCTATCATTACCATATTCCATTTTATTGTGAATTATTATTTCACTGCATGGATATACCACATTTTGTTTATGTTAGTGGCTGTTTGAAATTCCTTTGTGTGTGTGTGTGTGTGTGTGTGTGTGGTGCTGTTGAAGTCCCTTGCACATTTGTCTTTTGGGTTGTCTGACTTTTGGCAGTGTTTGTGGAAGTTATTTGTATTCTCTGAATATGTGACCCTTGTTTGTTATACACACTGCACATATCTTCTCTCTCCATGACTTGCCCTTGCACTATTTTAATGTTGTGTTTTGATGAAGAAAATTTCTTAATTTTAATGTTTGGTTTATCAATCGTCTTTGTTTTGGTTAATCTTTCTGGGTTCTGCTTAAGAAATCTTTCTCAAATCCAAATTCATGAAGATATTTTATTATTCATCTTCCCTAAAATATTTTACCTTTTGTATTTACAAAGATATTTTGATATGGAGACCACGCATTTCTCCTGAGTGCCCTCATGAAGTGGACAATATTTAATGTGGTAGCACAACCTCTAGAATAACATACTAATAAATTTTCTGGAGATATTTGTGATAGCTCTTCATGTAAGCAGAGCCATCATGCTAAGGTATACTTTAAGAAAAGCAGGTTCTTCAGGGAGGGGTTGGTGTAGCTCAGGTCAGACACCCACCTAGCCCTGGGCTAAACAACAGTCCAAACACAAAGCTACAGTCCTCTTGACTCTAAGTTATCACAATATCAAAATAAAGATGATAAACTCATTACTCATTTTACAGATATACAGTTCCATGTTGAAAATTATTTATTATAAGTGGCTTTGTAAATCAGCTGGCTTTGTGGCAATTCTAAAGATAATTTAGAACACGTGTCCAAAGGTAATTTTTACTTATTTATGCATGTAAGATCATTCAAACATTAATCTTTAAAGTAAACAAAAATGCCAATTCTTTTATTTCTCATCTTGATTTTGTCTAGTTTGAGTTTGGTTCCCGTAACAGTTTTACTCAAGTCTTTTCACATTATATTGCTTAAATTCTCTCTTCAAATTTTTCTCCCTCTAGGGCATCCAAGCTAATAAGTGACAAAACTAGCTTGGTTAGCTCATCTTTTTTATAGGAGAAATGCTATGATATTTAATGATGGGAAACCCTTCATGACCCTCAAATAAGAAATAAATCTAAAACAATGACCTGAATAGACACAATTATTAATTCAGGTAAACTTATTCTGATAGGCATCTTTGTTGTAAAGAGAAAGCAGAAAATAAATGTCCCAAGAAAAATTTCAGCTATGAATCTAATCCTCATTAAGCTTTATAGCCTATAAACTGAGATGTGTGCATTTGCAAAATCTAAGCTCAAAGAAGACGCTTTAATTGGGCTATTTCTTTTAAATAAATGAGGCATCAAAACAAAATAAGTGAGAACTTTAGGGATGGTGTGCATATAAAATGAATACATTTTGTTAACCTGTTTGCTATTTTGCTGCTTTTTTTTTAACTAACATTTTCCATTACCGGAACATGTATAGCTTCTTTTCCTTTTTGTCATCCTATAAACAAAATGGTAACATACAAATAGCTTACTACACCCTAAGCTTTGTGACCAGCTTTTGTATATCATTTCACTTAACCCTCATCGTTGTTATCCCAGGTATTGTTGAAACCATTTTTGCTGACAGAGAAACTGAAGCACTTTGAGATTAAACAGCTAATCTAAAATCACCCATTTTGTTGGACTGGACTCAACCTCTGATCTGACTCCAAAGGTCATGCACTTTTCAATGTACCCTAATGTTGTGCTTTGCTGTATCTTTTATATATTATATATTATATATTTCTATCTCTGTTAATAAAGTCTCAAGTAATATTGTCTGGCCCTGAAGCACAATTACTTCAGTTATAGAAGTAAACATGACCTAAGTCTATAATTACATTCAGAATGACCTTTCCACTAATTTTTCACTATAATTGCATTTTTCATATGCTTAAATGTGCAAGAAATATGTGTGAAAATGTAGGACCTGCATATTGAACTTTTTAATTCGGTACAGGACATGGCTGCTGGTTAGAACACTTCAGGTACAGTCGTGTGACCGTTTACTGTCAGTGAAACTAAGGGGGCAACAGCTTGGGCCCTGAGTGTAAGTGGATTTGAGTGACATTTATTGCAAAGGGACTGTCTTGATGTGTGGGAGGAAGAACACAGCACCTTTGTGTCATAAGTATTATTGCAGAAAGTAATTGGCCCTATTTGGTTCTCTATTTCCCTACATCTCAAAAATCAATTGTTCCTTTTTTACCTTATTGAAAATAAATTAAGATATTCTCTCCTCTTTAGGTACGGAAAAGTCCCCTAATATAATTTCTTACTATAATAAAGAAAATAAAAACCTTTCTTTTATATCTAGGAAAATAAATCTGTATCTTGGAAGTATTTTAAAGTATAAAATAATATGCTTTTCAGAGTTTTGTTAAATTCTAGATATGTGAAGTACTAGTTTTTGTTATTAAAAAATTCCCTGAGCATTTTTAATGATAAAAAAGAAAAAGAAAAATCTGACATCACTGGCTATATCACATTACTTGACAGAAAAAAAAAACATTTTAAGAAATAGGTACAAACATAATGGTGTATAGGTGATAGATTCAGATCAAAGACTTTAAAATTTATGTTCTGCATGTCTTTAAAGTCTAATCCTAAAAATATGTATACTGTATCTAACATAATTGAAAAAACAGCGAAGTTGCCTGAAGGAAATCAGTTTGATTGGCATGTTTGAAGGTCAAGAAACTCTTGAACTAATCCATGTAATAAAGACTGAAACATTGGAGTTCATAATACAAACAGTTGTCAAGTCTTAGCTTTTGAGAGAGAAAAATAGAATAGTAAATAATAGACAAGGAGAAATCCAAAGACAACATAATTTCATAAAATAAAATATTTTGGAAATAATTGATGAAAGTGTGTACACAATGTATGCTAAAGCAGTTTTGCTCTTTCATATTGATGATCAATAATGAGGGTCTATTTGTTAGCAGAATTTAATCATCTTTGTGCCACCAATATAGACAATTTATTTTTGAAATAAAATAAGTGATATATTTAACTATAAAACGCCTCAAGATAAATATCCCTTTATATGCAGACACTTGTTGTAAAAGCAGATAATTTTCAAGATGCCTTGTTACTGACATTTCTTAGAACTAAGTGTTGACGTGACTATAATGAAACTGCTGTTACTGCAAATCTGTCAGTTTAAGTAACTCTCTGTTACTTCAGAGCTGTCTTGTAGGATTTCATTACCAATTACAGTAAATAACATTCCTCTTCTGTAAATGTGAAAAATGAGTTTCAGTGGACTAGTTATCTTTTTCCAATGAGAAATCACTATACAAAAAAAAAAAAGTCCTTTAAGAGAGGTAAAATTTATTCCATACATTACTACACTTCTAGGCAAGTTGAGTATGAAAAATTAAATACTATTTCATGAAAAGTATGGAACCTAACCTTTAAAGAAACTGTAAGAATTACTCTTGGAAATGAATCTTCATCAGGAAATGATAGGCATGATTAATTTAACATTATAAAGTCTAATCTATGAAATTATTTTCTGTTAATATCCAACTACTAATCATAAATATAAAGGTTGAGTTGGAGGTTCACTATCTATGGTTAAGATTTCATTTAATATTTACCTTACCCAAAGAATAGGTCATTCTTTAGACTTAAGAGCACAGAAGTCTCTTGAGTTACAGTCTAATATTTGCTTGGTTATTGCTGTATAACTTTTCCCCAGTCATATCATGATATATATATACCCTATATATATATTTTTTTTCATTCTTTCCCTCTTTTCTTCCCCACCTTCTCTCCTGGATTAAAATCCCCTTTCTCTAAAATCAATTTCGGTTACATGTCATTCCTGTTAAGGCAACTGGAGCAAGTTTGATTATTCCTGACCCAGGGAATAATTTTATTATGATAAGTAACACATACTTATAGGAAATCTACCCTATTAACAAAATTTGAGTGCATAGAACAGTATTGCTAACTATATACATATTTTCATAAAATAGATCTCTAGAACTTTTTCATCTTCCATGACTGAAACTCTATACGAATTACACAGCAAGTCCACTAAATGTAGTATTTTAATCATAAAATAGAAATGGTAATTTTCTAAGTGAGACATTTTTAAAAGTAAATGTGTTAGCCCATGTGAATGCTTTCTTCTCTAATGGAAAATTTGTCTTTTTTGTTTATTATAAAACTAACACCTGGTCAATCCCAAAACTTAAGATAATATTAACACATATTAAAAAGACAATAAAAAACTGTCATAGCCAAGTCATTATGAACTAACAATTACTGATTATTTAGAGATTATATTTGGAGGCTTTTGTGTTAACACATGCATAAATTTTGTTTATAGCAATAGAATTATGTTATAATTCTAGTCTTTATTCTTATATATATCAAGGATAACTATTGACAGCAAAAGCATTGTTTTATAATATCAGTTTAATGGACATACAGTATATCATTATGTCAATGATCTGTAATTTATCCAACTTCTTACTGATGGACATTTAGCCTAAATCCGTCTATCACTACTGTACTAATTGTACAAAGCAAAAGCTAATGTTTACTTTTTGTGCAATTATTTCCTAGATATGGAATTTCTGATTCAGAAAATATATCCAGTTATAAAGCTTTTGACATTTTTAAGTGCTCAACAAAATTTGGTACCAATCTGTATTACTCAGTAACAGAAGAGAGGAGCTGTTTTCCTCACATCAGGCTAACACTGGATATTATCATTCTTGAAATCTTTGTTTAATGAGTAATTTTTTTAATTAGAAAAATGCCTAGGAGGGATATTTTTTAATTATAATTCCCAGGTTCCTGTAGCTGGTCTCCCTAGTCGCCAAACCAAATCCATTAGTCTTCTTGGAAGTAAAATTATTTCTCTAGTTATTTCAGAGTTTTCAATGTTTGCTCTTTAACTATACCTACACATTATATTTCACTATGACAAACTACTATATGGCTCACTCTGTCCCCACTCCAGGACTTAAGAGAGAAAAAAAAATAAGAGTATAAATTATAGAATATCACTATACTTTTCAAAATATGTCATTAACGAATAGACTAAACATTTATGCATGTTTTTCATAATCAACAATTTTATAGTAAAAGATATTTCTATTTTTTCTCAGATTGTTTATTATATTTATGCCATGTGGAAATAATATTTAAAAAATAATAATTGTTCAACTCTTTTCAGTATTTTGGGAAGAGAACTGCAGCCAGCTACATCAAACATAGTTCCTAGTACTGAGTACTGAGACTCCATGTTATTAACTTGACTTAGTTGTTTGTTCCAAAAAAAATCTTCTCAGGAAAGATAAAGCCTTAAACCAATAAACAATATCAATGCTTACTTCAGAAAACTTGTGGAAAATAAAAAATGAGACAACTGCTCGAGATTTAACTCAAGATCCTCAGTTGATTATGTCTACCAGTCTGGATGTATTACATCATAGATGGCACAATTCCAATCGGTCCCCTAACTCAAAAGCCCTATCTTAAAACACTTGTGCTGAGACACCAAGATCCTATAAATATCCCACTTCTGACTCTCACCTTCTGAATCATTGTTAAGATCTTGCTAAGGTGGTGTTTTCTCTTTATTGCATTTACTTTAAGTAAATTTAGTTTCTTTATTAGTAGGTTGCCTGGTGATACTTTGGGGAGTTCACCAAGCTTGGGAAACTTCGGGAGAATCGCATGAAATCCATTCAAGACTTCCTCACTGTCATAGTTCAAACACCTTGATTTGAAAATACTGCGCTCTGTAGAGATCCTTTGAGCCTCTCACTCAGGGATCTTTCCAAGCAAAATGGTGGGATTA
This sequence comes from Manis javanica, assembly GCF_040802235.1. Taxonomy (NCBI): domain Eukaryota; kingdom Metazoa; phylum Chordata; class Mammalia; order Pholidota; family Manidae; genus Manis; species Manis javanica. Next base: position 57,194,548 of record NC_133157.1, read on the forward strand.
GTCCCATGGTGCATCTCAGCACAGTTATCTTTGCTTTGAGCTCCAAATGTTTTTATTTTGCATCCCATGCAGTAGATCCTGTAAAGTAGATCCCTTTAAGGAAACTTTTGGTTTTCTTAACTGATTTGAAATTTCTCATTTTTTTTAGAAATTTACCTGTGACTACAAATCCTGTTGTTTGTTTTGTCTGTCCTTGACAGTTTACATTATATATCTATAAGAACAATTCTATAGGGGGACTATGAATATAAGTTCAAAACAAGTTCTGAAAGTTTCTTCAGGACTTGGGCACCTATTGCCTTGGGTCATATTTTGAAAATCTTATAAGGACTTCCCTCAGTTGTTTTTGTAACATTAGTTTAGTTCTATCTATCTATCTGAATTTTGGAAATTTGTTGGGCTCTTGACTGATGACAGTCTATCTAATGGCTAATTTCTGAAGACACATTTTTGTAAGAACACACTCCTTATCACTGGGTCAACTGTGATCGGCCATTTGCATTGAGGTCCTCAATTTGCAAGGGTATGTTTTTTTTATGTAGTGTGAAGTAAATATTTAACTTCACTCTTCTTCTACATTTGTACACAACTTTCCAAAATATTTATAGAAAGCTGTTTTTTTCCCCATTGATTTGCAATGTCATTTCTATCATATATTGTGCCATATATGTATGGGTCAATTTCTTAGCAATTAAGTTTCTATTGTGTACAATGTAAGATAAATTCTAGCCGAAATAAGCAGGTGAAGAGAGGCAACCAAGGACTAGGTAGTTTTTTTGAACTCAAATACCCGGGCGAGATTTCCCCAGTCTATAGAAATGGAGGCTGGGGAATTCGCATGTAAGGAGACAGGCAGCGAGTTTTTAAAGAAGGTAGGGGGAGGCAGAGCTTAGATTTACAGTGGCGCAAGGATTGGCTAGTTAGTCCAAGGCACATTTTTCAGGTTGGGAGGGGGCAACAGCCAGGGACTTTGGCACGTTATCAGTGTCCGATGTGGGAGGGGGCAGCAGCTGGGGACTTTGGCACGTCATCAGTGTCCTAAGTGCTTGCTCCTCCCATCAGTGCCCCCAGCCTTACATACTTGTCTAGCCAAGAGTATCACCACGCTTTTCTGATTATTATACCTTTACAACAAGCCTTGGTATATGTTACTGCAATTCTTCCCATCTTGTTTGTCTTACTGAATGCCTTAGCTATTTAGACCCCTTTCACTATTTTATCCATTAAAGAATAAGCTTGTCAATTTGACCACAAATTTTCATTTGGATGGTATGAATCTGTAAAACCATATGGGCAGAATTGACATTTTTACAATATTGTGTATTCTTGTTATGAACATGGCATATTTCTCTATTACTGCCTCTCAATTAAATTTTAGAATTTTCTTTGTTAAAAATTGTTCAGAAAAATAACATAAGATGGTGTACCTATAAAATCTCCCTTTCCTCTCTAAATTACTCTCAAAAAGTATTTAAAGTTCCCCTCATTATAAATGAATTATTTGTATTATGAATAAGCCTTTAATTTAAATATAGGCTCAACATTTCCACTGGTATCTCTATCACTGACACAGTACTTATTTAGACATTGGGTACATTTTTTTTAAAGTAGATTTCCTGAAGAAGATTATGGGAAATGACCACAGTGTGTTGTTAATAGAAGAGTTTCAAATAGCATATATAGTAGAGTATCGATGGCTGAAGACCAACAAATTTTGGAATTTGTTGGAATTGAAAGGAATGTATAAATATCTTAATTTTAGTGTGAATGGAAAGGGATGTACAAAATATTAATTTTAGTATGCATCACAAGTTATTAATTATTGCCTCTCATCTCCTCAGTATGTGCTAATCCCCGAATATGTTCTCTGCAATTATGAAATTTTTTTCAGCATCTCTCCTTTGCGGTGAACCCAATGTTTAGCTTTCCTAGTAGAGGGCACTGGGGGACACTGCAGGAGGAAGGGGCTTTTCTGTGGTTTCTGGCTGCTGCATGGTGGGTCAGTGTGTGGGGTGAGGACATCCAGTGATGCTCTGCTGAGCCATGCATCCAGAACTATCCCTCTTGACCTGGATTCTGGGCACTCCTGGGCTCCTCACCAGGGCGATGATTCTGTCTGCTCACTCATCCACAAATCACAGCTTTGTCTCCCAAGGTTTTCCCAAGACTGTGTTCCTTCCAACAGAGATACTGTGTGCTATAGTCCTCCTGCTACATGTGTCCGGCTGCTTTCTTTAAAAGCCCATGTGACCAGCTGTCAGTTATAGCTTGCCTGACCTTACCTGTATCCCAGAAGGTTGCTGTTGGTGCACAGCCACATGCCTGGGTACCAGCTGTCACTCACTTGCACTTTGGAGGTTTGCTTCCTGCTTGTCATGTAAATATAGACCATCCCTGGCCTGGGCCACCAGTGAACTTCTTTGTCATCCTGCGAATTGAAGCTATATCTTCTCCAACTAGGTCTGAAGTCTAGCCTTGAGGAGGAGCGTCCCCTTCCAAGTTTGTTTGTCCTTGGGTAATTTTCCTGAATTCAAGGGTATCTGGGTTATAAAAGTTTTCTTCTACCATGTAATTTCTCTTTTGTCAGAATTCAGTAATTTTTATACTACACTTCCCCTGATTAAATAGTTACGTAATTTCTTTCTCCTGATTGGACCCAGACCACTAAATGTAGTTAGCTCTAGTTTGTGGTTTCCTGAGTGACTCCTATTATCTTCTTTAAAAAAGAAAATCTTCACATTATAGAAAACTTTCTATAATGATTATGGTTTATTTATAATAAGAAACATAGTATAAATAAAATAATAAAAATCCCCCTTTTGATCACTGCTCCATCCTTCTCAATTCTTTGTTTTAACAGATATTTATCTTTCTATTAGAGGTTGACTCCGTGGAAGCAAAAAAATAGCCATATTAAATCAAGCCTGGTTGATGTCTATGACAGGGCACCGGAGTATAATGGTGGCAAAACATGCTTGAATAAACCAATGAATGACTGCAATGTGTATATATATATAAGTGTGTATGTTTTGCATCCCAATGTGCAATGTATTTAAAATAATAGCTACTGCTAATACAGGGTTTACTGTGTAGCAGGTACTAAGTGCTTTACTTATATTTTACTATTGATTGCAATATGAAGTTTAAAAAGCCTTGTCATCTTTGGGGTTTCAACTTTAGGCATGGTTTTAGTACCAATGCTTTTGTTCCATTTTTCCCATCTTCTTGGAGATCCTTGCAGAGTATTATTTGTTCTATAGTTTTGAGATCCTTTGAAAGGGTAACAGAACTGACTCCTTGCTGAGATTCCAAAAACAATGGTGGAAATGTGTGGAACCGTGCTGATTGCCTTAGCAAGGAGGCTGCAGCTGCCATTATTGCTCTACCGAGAACTAGGTCACCTGGGCTGCCCTCAACACCTTCAAAATCTGTGCCTTCCTACCCTGTGATGACCCATTCAGAATCAAAGTCTAGTGTGGGTGCATGTGACTAGCCCTTACATCACCATCTGTACCCTACCAATAGGGAGGTTGACAAATATAAAGTTTGGTATGACATATTAAAAGGATTTGACTTACATAGATGTGCCAAAATGTGGAATATTCAACAGATTTCAGGTAGCCGTGAATGATTGATGTCCACTGTATCACCTGCTTTCCTACTTAGAGAAGCTCAGTTATCCCCAATGATCATACAGATGATATCTTTGTTAGAACAATGCTGATTTAACATACTTGATTTGTGAGAGAGGTGAATCTAAAACAGATAAACATTGTGGAGACAAAACTACAGTGAGGAATTGAAAAAGTTGTCCTTCCTGGTCTATGAAGACTTAATATTTTTCATTTTTAGGATCTTTCCTCTGAGATCCTAACAGGGAGCACCAGTCACAAAACAAAAAGCTAATTATAGAAAAGCCTAAATCTGGCTTCTGGGTTCTTACATAACCTCCAAAAATACGTAATACAAATGGGTGTGCTAATTCTTACCTTAGGGAAAAGAAAAAATTACCTCAAAAGTCAATCATCAATGATTATAATAAAGGAAATTGCAATTAGGTCATACCTCTTTTTCATATTTGTCTATATATGGATTTGAAAGTGATTTTTTGCTCATTCACTGGGCAATTATGTGTACAGCATCCATAACACCATGGATAATATATAACAAAAATGCTTATTTTTAGCTTTAGGACAATGTGTGGCAGGGTGATAATATGAAGGTTGTTTGGACAGTGTTGTTTATTCAGTGATTATGGCCAAAGAAGAGTATACAGTCTTCTGTCTGAGTGCCTTCAAAAGCCTTATCTACTTAAGAAGCCAGAGGTTTCTTAGCAGAATTCTACATTTTGGCAAAACTTTCCGGATCACAGGAAACATAGGACCCAGGCTTCACCATATGTTCCTCTCAGGAAGCTGTCCACTGAAGGGGGTGTTCTGTTTCACTGAGCATACTAAGAAGAAGTGATCTGTTAAAGGAAATTATGGACAAAATGTCATCATTATTTTATCAATAATTCAACAAATAATTTTTAGCTTCTACCATGTGTCAAGTATTGTAGTATTTTAAAATGAAATAGTGCTTGAGACAAACAGCAAAGTTTTCTGCCTTTTTGGACCTTTTATTCTGAGCAGGAAAGAGACATATTAATTAATAAACAAAATAAGTAAATGTTATATTAAGTGATAGTCAATATGGAAATAAATTGACAGGAATCATAAAGACTCCCCTTATTTTGTCCATTTTATTCCAGATCCTAACCTAACTTCTATTTATCTTTTCCCATTGGCACCAAATTTAATATGCATTTATCCATATAAACAATGTAGTTTTTTTGTGGCCATGTATTTTTAATCTACCTAAATATTGTTGACCATAAATTTTGTTTAGCTTCTTGCAGCTAAGAATAAGTAACTATATGTTTACATTTTATCCATCTTATTATATGTATATCCACTTACTTGCCCCTAACTGCTGCATAGATTTCCATAGCATACATTCACTGAATTCTGCTTATGCATTTCTTGGTAATAGGCATCTAGTTTGTTATGAATTTCCACTCTCATAGATAACAACATGAAGTAGGCCCATTTGCCAACTTTTTGAGAACGTCTTTAGGGTATACATCTAGAAATGGGATTGCTGTGAATACACATTTTCAATGGTAGTACAGAGTACATGATTGCTCTCCAGGATAACTACAAAGATATGTATATTCATTGGAAGTACACTGGATTCTCTTTCCCTGAAACTCCACGTACAGTTTGCTTAGGATCCACTGTTACTTTTCTTAGCATCATAACTGAATTTTCCCAACTCAACTTATCAAGCAGCCCATTTCTTTTCCCATTTTTATATGTGTCTCATCTCCCTACATATGAGGATTTATTACTATATATTAATATATATGAGGAGTTATCTGAAGGTTCTTTTTTTCCTTATTGATCTGTACTCTTTTAAATACTATGATTTTGAAGTCTTTTGGATAAATTCCTACTCTTCATCAGAGTTTATTTATTCACAAACTATAAAATATTCCATGTTGATGTTTTATAGTTCATTGAATTCTTCAAAAAGTTCAAGTGACATTCTGATGGAGATTGCTTTGAATTTGCAATTTCATTTGGGATAATTGTTCTATTATGGTTCCGTTCATGAATTTTGTTTATCACTTCATTTAGTCTTTTAAAAAGTTTTAATTTTTATTCTTTTTAAATACGTGATGTTTAAACAAAGCTCAAAAGGGAAAAAGAAAGGTTTTTGGCAAGGTCTGAGATTCTGCATATCTGAGGAGCTTCAGCCGATACAGCGCTCTGGTCCTAGGTCCCCATTCTGGGTAGCTCGATGGTTCTCAATCCTAACTGCACACAAAATCACCCGCTCTACCTCTGAAATTTATGGATGGAGCACAGAGAACTGAATTTTGTAAAGCTCTTACAGATTATTTGGATAACAGCCAGAGTGAGTAACCACAGTTAAATGTTTATGTGTGAACCTTTATTTATTCTATTCCAACTCACTAAAGACTATGGAAGCTCCATAATTGTAAATATGAGAGGTTGGGATAAATATAAGAAGGGGGAAGCTGGAGGGTTTGTCTTAAAACTTACCTACGTGGGAAAAATGGAGGGGAGGTGATGGAGATGGTAATGTCAACGGGCTTTGGATCGTGGAGCTCCTCCATTCTTGTCTTCCCTAAGGAGAGAATTCAGTCCAGAGAGCCAGGAGAGAGTTAAGGCCTCAGGGGGGTTTTATGTAGCAGAGCAAAAGGAAAGTAAGCTCCAGACAAGGAGCGGGCTGACCCCAAGGGTGAGTAGCCGCTCACTGGGTTTTACATTGCGTCTTTTATGGGGGTTTATTTGGTTTCCTCCTACCATTTTGTCATCATCACACCATCCTTTGGATCCTCTTTGGTTCCTCCCCATCGGCCTCTTTGTGCAAGTTTGTGTTCCTCATTTTTCTCATGAGTGGCTAATAGAAACCCATGGTGGGACCAAACACATAGTGTACGTGATGTAATAACGATATTGTGATGGATATTATAAGCAACAAGGTCTTCCTTAAGTGTGTATGTTCTAAAATCAGAAGGTCCTATCTTTTGCTTTTGTTTGTGTTGAACTGCAAAAGGGGTTGGTCTAAGGGAAACAGTGCAATTTCTATGTAGAGGCTGGGCAGAGACTGGGTGGAGACTGGCCGGCCTGCCCTACTCCTCTCTCCCCTCTTGCTCATGCCTAACTGCACATTCTAACAGTAAGACTAAACTCACCTTGACAAACAACAGTGCTACTGTTCCAAGACACTGCAGCTCTCCCAGCTATAGTCATAATAATGCTACACTCTGTCATAATTCCTTCTATAATTCACACATACATTAAAGTTTGAGATGCACTGCTCTACATTTTACCCACCTATTAAAATACAAAGTAAGGGAGAGAACTCAGTTGAGGTAATCAGGACAGGCTTAATAGTGTGTATGTGTACCAAGGGGTGTGTATGTGGGGGATGATGCAAAAAGATGGTGTTAATGGGAGAATGGGCTAGGAGGGAGCATGCACAGTGTGAAGTCAGCAGAGGTAATCCTGGTACAGCCCTCTCCAATGCCCCGAGAATCACAGGTTTAGAGCATGTATTATGATTGCTTTTCAATTCAGTGTTTTGAAATTTTTCTCAAAAATAAGATTTTAGAAATCTTCTCAAATACTCCTACCAAATGAAAGAATTCAACGTTTCATGCATTGTGTGCTGTATTTTTTAAACTTATTCACTCAACAAATATTTTCCATGCCAGACAATATGATAAAAAATTAAAGGTTAAAGGCACATTTCCTGTCCTCAAAGAGCTCACTGTCTAGCATGAGTAGGGAGAGAAGTATGCATGGGAGTGTTCTGAAGAGACTCCAGAGCCAATGAAATTTATCCTGAAATGAATAATGAATAGAGTAAACAGACCAAGTATAGTTCATTTAAATGTGTCAACTTGAAATAGCTATTAAAAAAAATCAAATTTCTCTTAGCCTAGTGACCTTGGCACAAAAGATATTGAACTGAAAGTTAAAACACCTCTATGGAAAGGCATATATAATTAAATATTACTTGTTAAATGAATTTGATTCACTGTTCACATGAGCCTGTAGGCAGCTTCTTTTATAGCAAAGGAAAAATGTTTTTTTGTCTACTTTTTAGCATTATTTAACATAGGCCACCTGTGCATACTGCTATGGGAAAATACAACACTTTTAATTGGTGGCTTTATATTTAACCACCTCTGGTGGCCTAAATGGCTTAAAATAATACACTGAGACTATTTAGCCAGTACATGTCAGTCGTAGATCATACAAAACAAAACAAGACCCCCAAACTGTTGACATATAGAATAGAGATAATCAGAATGACTTCTATATTTTCTCTTCAAGTTAAAGATGTTGTGCAAGCCTACATTTGTTAGCTGCCTGTGCTGCAAACTACTCATAATATAATTGGAAGCAAATCATATCAGGGGTTCTCAATTCCTATGAAATGGACAAATATAGTTAGAGAGTAAGCAGATTATGTGCTCTCCCTCTGTACAAATATCTAAGCAATTTCAGAGGTGCAGAAAGTCTCATCTCTCAATTTTTGGTGGCCTCTCTTAGGTGTCAGTTATATTAGAGCACATTTGCATGGAGTGGTTAACTAGAAAATTGCCAAAAATATAATAAAAATAAAAATCCCTTACTTTGCACGAAGGGGCATGTTTTCACATCAATATATCCTTTCTTAACTCAGAGTGAAAATCTTGCTCCAGAGCTACAGAAGCGCCACAGACTCCACTTCAACTTATACTCCCCTTTGATTGTCCCAGCTGCTTGTTCTCTACAGATATATAAACAATGCATCTTCTTCTTTTCTGAACCAGGAAAGTTAGGTTTAGAATGATAAAAATGAGTGTGGAGTTAAGGGAACTTTCTTAGTAATTCAGATGAAGTCTCTCCAGTTGTCATCTAAATACCTATCAATCTGTAACTTACTTTACTGCTCAGAAAATTCAACTATGTCTGTGTATCTGCTGTTCCTTTCTGGTAAGTGCAACTATTGTACTAGGCTTATTGGAATTTTCTAAGCTATTCTCCAAAATTAGTTTTGAGTGTGTTCCGTTTTACTCTCTGGGCTGGGTTGCATCATGCTCTCCTCCCCCCAAACGCCCATGCCTTAATTCTAGAACCTATGGATGTGTTTCCTTACATTGCACAAGAAACCTCACAGATGTGATTAATTAAGAATCTAATGATGGTCAGTTTCCCGGGATTTTCCATGTGTGCCCAACGTAATCATTAGGATCCTCAGGAGGGAGGCAAGGGGTCCAAGTTAGTAACAGAAGATGTGAGGAAAGAAGCAAGTGGTAGGAGTGATGCGAGGAAGAGGCCATGAGACAAACAATGACCCCAGCTCCTAAAAGCTGAAAAAGACAAAAACATGGACTGTACCCTCAGAGCCTCCATAAGGAACTAGCCTGGATGACACTTTGACACGAGACTGATTTTGAATTTCTTACCTGCAACTGTAAGGTAATAAAATTGCCTTCTTTTAAGTCACTAACTTTGTGATAACTTGTAATAGTATCAGGAAGCTCATATACCTGGTTGTGGCACAATTACTCAAGTAATGTATGTTAAATGAAGTGAAAAACAAAGAACTTAAAATCAAATTGCTAATCTGAAAGAGTAAATTTTACTATACTGTAACCATAACTTGTGACAGCTGAGGCAGGAAATAGAAATGCCCAAAGGGACTCTCTAAACCTCTCAACTTTGAAGTTGATTCCTCTTGAGGGGAGTAAAAACAGGGGCAAGCTCTCTTTGCAAAGTGGCCTGAAAAAAAATGGGCACCCTGAATGTTAATTATTTACCATTTAATATGTCACAAAGAAATTAGGAAAATTGCTGGAAATGTCAACATACATTTCATCACTTTCTGTGTGCATCAGATCAGAACCCAGTCATGTTTTTGACTGGCACATTCTAGGTAAACAATGTGATTCTGCATTTTGTCAGATGTTGCCAATGTGGCTTGTATGACTCAGAGAAAAACAGCTGATTTGGATGAAACACATTTCAGTGTGAGAAATTGAATGAAGATAAAATTCCAGGGCTTTTTTGTTGTTAATTTTGTTTCCAAATGTGAAGTTCTAGTGTAAATTACTAGCAAGATTCCTTAAGATGGTTTTACAGAAGAAATTCCTTTTTTTGGTCAATACAAATTAGTAAATGTGAATTTGTGATTCATCCTAAATTTGCTCTAAAATTCAACACCAAGTATTTGTACTGCTTAAAAATTAAACATACAAGGGAACATGAGTAAGTTCAATTTTAACAGTTTATTGTTATGTGAGTCGTAAATCATCTCTTTAAATGAATCAGTGACAGCAGCTTATTAGTGCTATTTGCACAGCTACTGCTAAAACCAATACAGGTACTCTTGCCAAAGCATGTTTGTTTTACCTGTATATATACTAAAAAGCACTTACTCTTTTTTTTTTTTTACAGGATTCATTATAAATTAACTAATTCTTCTGTCATAATGTAACTCATTTCTAAACTTGAAATCCTAAGAATTTTGAAGTTTTGGATTGTTGCTTTTTTTGGAGCTGCTTTTTATGGAAAATCCAAAATGCATACACAAGTATTGAGAGTACTGTAGTACTGCAGTATTCTAGCTTGAACGACTATCAGTTGTGGCTTATCTTGTTTCATCTTCCAAATACATACAGTCCACTAGGCCTGGTTTCCTCTAAGACCTAGTGAATTCTAATTAATTATTTCAAAAGTTCAGTTGATGCTAATGATTGGGTTTAAGAATTAAACTATGAAGCCTTTTTCCTTATGCTTATTTTATTCTTAGGTTTTTTGCAAATATATTGTTAACCGAATGGTTGTTCTCCATATTGTTCATTTAAATTCTCCTTTTGAATATCAAAACTATAAAAATCCTCTAGGCAGAACAGCAAATACAGCCTACTAGAAATTTCCTGTCCTTGTAGGTTTGGTACTTCTTGGAGGGTGTCAGCCCTTCTACTAAATAACTACTGAGATTCTTTAATTGACATACTCTATGGAAAGAGATTTTATTAGGAATAACTTGATGGCAACAAAGTTGACAATCTGAAAATGTTTAGAAAAGTAAACGGCCTATATTTAATTGCTAATTTGTTAACAGGAGTAAAAATGATAGGCAGAGACTGAGGAAGGAGTAAATACATACAGATTCCCTATTAAAGCTGCTTACAGCTACCTTCCCTACTACAGATTTCAGCAGGTAGTAAAACTGAGTCGGATTAGGGAGACCAGGTTTTCTTTCCTCCCTCCTCTCGTTGTAACACCACACTGTGAACTAAGGCTGAGGTTATGGGCCCTGTGCTTATACTTTGTTTTTCCTGCAACCTAGCACCACTGCAAGAGAGGCAGAGCTCCTGCATGTGTCCCTTTGGGAATCCTAATCATTTAAAAAAGAAAATGTCTGATAACTTGGTCAGGAAGATTGGCCCTCCCTTCCATTCTCAAAACAAAAAGCAAAATAAAACAAATACCCTTTCTTCCTGCTCTCTGCTTCTCTCCAAACTGTAGCATTTCCTGGCTCATCACTTCAGAATCCTTGACCAGTTGCTGTTTGCCTTTGCCTTTGAGTCTTTATGGACAATTGGAAAGACATTACTGTGCAGCGTATTTTCTTCCTCATTCAAAGTATTTTTAAATCTTACTGTTGCTTACTGAAAGTATTGTATTTTTAAAAATTGTTAGGTAATAAGACAATGCAACATGAAGTTTTGGGGGTTGTACTGCGTGAGGTACTAGAAACATCATTAACACTTGAATCAAATCAGCTGTTTCACTATCGTGCTCTATGGGGAATTAAATGCATGGCCTTCCGAGGTCCAAGTACAGCACACTTGTATATAGTTAATACTGAAAATTGTAGCTTCATGGTTCCTTTGAAGAATAGATTCTCTTTTAAAATGTAAAAACACCTCTTGCGGATAAAGTGAATATTCCTATGGCCAGGATTCTCACCTGGCCCTGGTCAGCTTTGCTCACTACACATGAGTGGTCAATATGTTGCTATTGACTCTATATAAAAGAGCTCTGCTCAGTGCTCTGGAAGACACTGTGGCACAGCTGTTGCACAGCTGCAGGAGAGCAGAGGCTGGAGTGGAGGCAGCACAGAGGACAGAGGCTGAGATGGCTTCAGGGGTAGAGAGACCCAGAGGCAGAGACCAGCTTGCTGCATACAGACTCGCTCTGAGTGGATGGGTGTCTTGCCAATGGGTTTCAGCCCTGGGCAAGTTCGCTATGGACTCAGTGTGACCAAAAAAATAACAGTAGAACATTCTTGGGGTGAAAGGGTATATCACCTCGCTTGTTCTCCTGGCGGTAGCACTAGCATTTCTGACTCCGCCCAGAGCATGGGCTGAGCTCTCTATATAGCGCAATAATAGCTTATCATCTACAGGTGTGAAAGCAGTAGCCTAGCAACAGGCCAGTTACATCATCAGGTGGTTTAAGTTCAGTGAAGATCCTGGCCATAGGAACCCCAATTGCCCCACAATGGGATTCTAGTGATTGACTTGCCACAGTGGGAATAAAGTTGGGTGAAAACACTTTCACATTCCGTTTTCATTCCTTGGTCTCGTTGAATCTGTAGTGAACTTGTCAGGGGCCGAAACCATTGGTAACACTGTTGACCAAGGAAAAGAACAGGCTGCCCTCATGGGAGGAGTGTTTCAGCGGCTGCATCTATGGAAGGGGAGACATTTGGGGGACCCCAGTGGACATGGGGTCCCATATGGCTTGCCTCCTAGAGGACTGGGCTCTACCCAACTCCTGGGAAGGGGTGGAGGCAACACCTGAGGCAGAAAAGTTGGCCCTCAGCATATTAGGGAAAACCTTAGGGAAACAAAGTACCCCATGAAGCTGCAGGAACGGAGGGGGGTTTTCTTCTCACAATATTGAGAAAGGGAGGAAGAGGGCCGCCTGCAGGAAGCATGAGAAGAGGCAGCATGAGAACATGAGCTGCAAGGTGCCATTGAAGAGGTAAAATATTTGTTAGTGACTGAAATGGCATCACTACAAGGAAATGGTAAAGGATGTCATGGTAGCATGAGAAGCAGCAGCCTGAGATTGCAGACTGGCAGGTGCCATGGGGCAAGTGAAGCATGTAGTGGAGCCGTCAGCCCCAGAAACGGAGGAGCGGAGGTCTGAGGAACAGGTGGGGGTGGAGGCCCTGCCAATGCCAGAGGCATCAGCCCCTCCTGTTGAAGGCTGGTGGAAAGACCAGAAGAGAATAAAGACTTGGCAACTGAGGGTTCCTCCAGGAGAGGTGCAGCCCCCTCCTCCAGTTATGTATCATTCCATGCTCAGACTGGAGCAATGAAAGCACAAAAGAAAATACAGTCTGCTTCTCAAAGGAAGAATTTAAAGGGCCCCGTGAAGGTCATGAGACCCCAGATGTGGGCTGATTTGATAAGGCAGCAGCATACAGAAAGAACATTGGATGGAAAATCAAATAGACTCTTACTGGAGCTGTGGCAACAATTGAGACTGGAGCAGCAGTTCTGGCTGCTGAGAATGAAGCTGAAGCCAGAGACAAACGACGAGACTGGCCTGTGTGTCTGCAAGACTTTCTGCTGGAGAGGCTGGAGAAGACTGGTATTGTAAGGCCTATCCATGATTCTTTTGGCTATCTCATTTGAGTAGAACTGGTTTGAATACAGCCAGGATGACTACTTGGTGGCAATGGATATCCTCAGGCTTGAGGGTTATTATAATTTGCATTTGAATATTATGTTATTATGGAATTTGGTTGCAGTGCTCCAGCTTTCTTGCACAGGGACCATTGCAGAGGATTGAGAGTACATAGATTGAGAGGTGAGAATCCTGGAGGGGTGGAGTGTGGATAAAGTGAAGGTTCCTATGGCCAGGACTGTCACCTGGCCATGGTCAGCTAGCTCACTACACACGTGTGAGCAATACATTGTTATTGACTCTATATAAAAGAGCTTCGCCCAGAGCTCTGGGCAGCTGCAGGGCTACAAGGCTGCAGGAGAGCAGAGACTGGAGTGGTGGCAGTGCCAAGGACAGGGATAGAGATGGCCGCAGGAGTAGAGAAGCCCAGAGACAGAGACTGCCTTGCTGCATGCAGACTCCCTCTGAGTAGATGGGATTCTAGTGATTGACCTGCCACTGTGAGAATAAATTTGGGTATAAGCCCTTTCATCCCAAGAACGTTCCATTGTCATTCCTTTGTCTCACTGAATCCATAGTGAACTTGCCTGGGGCTGAAAACCATTAGCTAGACACCTCTTTATATTCTAAAATAGAATTATTTTACTTAATGCAAAGTACTAAAAACACTAGACCTGTCTGTACATAGTTATTACATTTATGCTAATGCTTATGCATCAAAGATGATTTTTCTCACTATTTCATCTAATCAGAATGTTATATAAACCCTTCTCTACTAGGGATATACAGTTGTGAATTTTTTATTGTTTTTAAGATATCAGTTTCTTTAGAATATAGTTTCCATCTCGTGCCCTTTTCAGGCAAGATGTGCTTAAAATAATTTTTAGTACTGTTCACCATGTAAGAACTTATTCACTATGTAAGAATTCGTTCACCATGTAAGAACTTGTTCATTATGCTTCAGAAGATTGGAGACTGACGAGAATTAGGCTTGAGATGGATTAATGATTGTGCATTGAGCATTGACTCCCCTATACAGAATTTTATTGTTGTTAACAACCATTTGATCAATAAATATGAGAGATGCCCTCTCAAAAAAAAAGAAAAAAAAATTACTTAAACCAAGATTATAAAAACCAATTTTGTTTTTTTAGAATCCAGGGATTACCATTAAATAAAAATTAGTTTGATTGTACAAAAAATAATAATAATTTTTAGAAAGCAATATTGAGTTACATTTCAACTTCTCAAATTCCATGTGCATGTTAACTATCCTTAGTGCTTTTGAGATAACAAAAGTGAAGAGTGAAAAATTTATAAACTTCCAATTATAAAATTATAGAGGTGCAAGTACAGCATAGTGAACATAGTAATACTGTAATATCTTTGACAGATGGTAACTCCACTTGGTGAGAATTTAATAATGTATATAATTGTTAAATCACTGAAGTATACCTGGTGAAAGGACATTGTGCACCAAAGCTATTAACCCTCCATTAAGATGGTTACACTTCTATCTGTTGCAATCCTGATGTAACTTAATTTTGTATGACTTTAGCAGAGTTTGTTAAAGTTTGTGAAACTCATGTTACTCATCTGAATAGTGAAAAAATCATCTTTCAGGATCACTGCAGATGAAATGATGTAACATGTAGAATTACTAAGCATACCTTGTAATCGCTGTCCAGACCTTCTAGTACATAGTTGTGTCTCACATGTCACACCTCTATCAGCCTCTGCCCAGACACCATCTCCCACATGTTAGTACAATGCTCACTTACATTCAGTGGGGATAGAGATGATTGTAAAACAGGGTGAGAAGAGGTTTACCAATCTGGAGACCGCCTTTTATTTTCATCTGTGGCTGACTTCACGTTGGCTTATTCTAATTGTTAAAAGCCTCTACCATTTGTCCTGTCAATGCTCTAATACTACTAATGATAATGACAAGAGTTTTTAGCACTCAGACAGTACATGTAAATCTTCATAACTCAGAGAATCACTATTAATATCTACAATTTACAAATGATAAAACCAAGATGAAGGGGGGGCCAGGACCTCTGTCTGTGAGGGTCCAGATGGTAAACCACGGGCCACAGGCTGGAGCCTGACTCAGACTGTACACTACTCTGGTTCTCCGTACTCCTTGCTTTACAGGAAAGCATGGGGAAAATCTCAGCCTGTGGAGGCGCATTGCCTGCAGTCAAATCCTGACAGTGTGATCTGATCTTGAGTCTTTAAACTTCTCTATGTCTTATTTTAGTGAGAGTAGCTTCTATAAGGACTTTTTGAGGCAGTATATTTAAGAACTTTACTCAATGCTTGGCACAATGTAAATGAGTACATTTGCTGTTTCTGTCAATGGTGCGAAGCACCTGTCCTTTCTCCTTTCCTGTAAGCCTTCTCTAAAGCATTTGTAGGTGTTTTTGAAAAGTGGGTCTTTTTCTTTCCTCTGTGATCCTTTGGAACAGTTAACACAAAGGAGCTTGCAACCCCAAAATAACTGTCATTCACACCCTGGAATTCCGCTGAGGCCCCCTAATGGGAGGCCAGTGTTAGGTAAGAGGAGGTAATGTAGACAGGCGATGGAATGACATAATGTGGCCTCTTTGATGCTGTAGAATCAGAGTGGCTCTGAACTCCTTCATATGCAGTCCTTCTGAACTGGCTTGTCTACATGTTCTACCTCATCCCCTACCCTTATCTTCTGTCCCTGACCCACATTCTAAGCTCATACTGAACTACTTGCCCCCTTTCTGCTAACCTATGACCATCTATTTTCTCTTTATTTCTTCTCAACAGGTCCTTTCTTCTTGAAGGACCTCTCTTATATAGTATTAAACTCAAAAACCATTTCTTAGAAGTTCTCCCTGTCCCCTTTGTAAATCTATCTACTCCAGCCACCTTCAAATAGAATGTATTGCCTCAAATTGAGGTTCCACAACACTTTAGTCTTTGTGATTGTTCATCTGACTCTAACATTTCCAGGATAAATGTTGTTCCTATTAACAGTTTACCAGGGTTGACCCAGCTCTGCAAGGACTTGCTAACTCAGACTTGCTAATTCATGGTAATGTGTAAGCATGCACACACATGCACCTATTTGAAGATGTCTTGCAAATCACAGAATTGTTGATTTTTATTTTGTTGAAATTAATCAAGACTACTACTGACTTAGAGGGTCCACAACCAAAATAGAATTAGGAATTTCTGTTAGTGTCACACTTGTTCATTAAACATAGCTTTACTGTAATAACTGAGTGAAAGGAAGGGAAAAGAATGAAAAGTTTTTTCACACTTCAAATGAAAAGTAGGTTTAGGTAAATCATATCTTAGAGTACACATTTTCATTATACCTACTGACAAACACAAAGCATACAAATCCCATAATTAGACTATACAAACTAAGCTTTCATTGTCCATTACATTCTTTAAAGTGTTTCACTTTGAACATGTTAATGAAAAAGAGATGGAAACTTTTTTCCCTAAAAAAATGTAAATACAATCTAGCTTGCTATGTACAGTTAAATAGACTTAAGAACTAAAATTATTTTTAAAAAGTATAAAACTAAGACCATTTGTAAAGTTTTACTTGAAAGCAAGGTTTGACCCACCCCTAACCTCCATCAAGAGTATTTACTCAAATGCCCAATACAAATCATGATTGAAGTGTAATTTACTCATTTTTCCTATTCATCCCTGCTGAGCTAATTTAAATTTTGCTCTGCATTCTCAATAGGATTATCTAGAAAGAAGACCTTCTCATTCTTCCCACTTGAGCTTCTATTTCTAAATCATGAGATTTTAACCCATGACTCACACCCGTCTCAAATATACTGCATGTTTTAAGTAGAGAGTCATGTTTCCAGTAAGCTTCCCCATCACTTCCCTTCCTGTCCTGGTAGTGGTTAAATATTGGAGAGCTGGATTCCCTCACTCCCAGACCAAATTCATTAGTCACTTGGTGGCTATTTTAGTTCCCAGTTTGAGAAATCCAGTTTCAGTCCCTATTTTAAGAAACTAGATAGTTTTCTGGTTCTCAACCATACAGGACAATCATCAACAAACAGTTTAAATAAACTATCTGCCATTCATATTTATTAATTATGAAATACCCATATAAATGAAAATATAGGAATATCACTTGTTTGTCCTTGGGAAAGGAATCATTTTCTAGATGAAGAGTCCTACTCTAACCTGAAATGTCTATGAATCCAAATGTTTACTCTTTAATGCTCATGAATGCTTCGGCAGCCTCCTAACTTTGCCAAGATAGCACAGAGTACCCTGCAGAAATTAAACTGAAACCATAAAGTCTATTTCTTTATATCCCAACTCTAGTGCTTTCAGTGATAACAGCTTTGTGTTTCTTGATCTGGACTTGAGGTTTTCATTATGAAAAAAAGAGAGGCTCCTCCCTCACTCTCTTCTGTTAAATATTTAAACATCAACTAGTTCTACTTACTCAAAATTCCATTTCTAGATAGCGTATTTTTTTGCTATCCTTTTGTAGCATGGCAGCAAATTCTATACTGTGAAATGTGCCAGTATCTGTAATGTCTACACTCTACTACTTTTATTTAAGAATTCTTTCTGATTTAGATTTTTGGCCTATGCCAAGATTTCCATGTATATTAATTAACAGTTCTCTACCATTTTCTGTTACTTTTTAACTGTAAAGTCCTTCTACAGACAAGGCTAATTCAAACAAGTTTCGTATATCCCATAGTAAGAATTTTTCTTAACATTTCATATTTAACTAAATATACAACTGTTCTTGGGCACCAGCTTTAAATGAAATTCTCAAATCCAGCTTTCCACCATACTCAAACCTAAGCTTTTATCTCTTGTCCCATTTTGACTCTTAACTTGTTGGAGACATTGACAATTTAACTCTACCATCTGTGTAATACACCCACGTTTCTTTACATTTTTATCTAACATGCATTTTAAGTTGATATTTACTTAATTTACATATTTATCTTGTGTGGAGGAAGTTGGGTGTTTAGTTTCATCATGCTAAACAGTAAAATCTCTCTCATTGCTTTCAGAATTTTGATGTACTAACACATTGATATATCTCTGTTACTATATAACTAGCTCCTTATGCATAATTTCCATGTCTGATTCACCTCTTCCCCAATTTAATTACCTAAAATGACTATAGGTGGAAAATAGGTACTGTAAGAATATAAGATGAGATGTATGCCAACTCTATATCATGTTATCTTAGTTATCTGCTTTTAATTTTGGTCCTTTTTTTTAATATAACTTTGTTTGGTATGTGAAAAAATCAACTGACTTTGAAAAATCACAAACATGCACTAAAAAGCAATCCTTTTTCTGAATCCAAGTGCTTATGAATGTTTTAAGCTGTCATGTTCATGTAGAAATCTTCTGAGCCATATTCTCAATACTCAATGCACTTAGTACTTCAGTTTTAGACATATCAGATATTTTTCTATTTAAGTTTGACTTTAGTCAGGTTTGAGGTAATCCTCTCCTCAGTCTACTTAACATTGTGTCCTTCCCCCAGAAAAGATAAAGAATAATATTATAAATAAGTTGGTGGGAAGATAAGTACATATCAAAGAATAAGTATTAGAGTTACTGTGGACAGAAGACCATATATTACACTGGATACTTCTAGAACATAAAGTCTGTAAATAATGTTTAAATGCTTGCATTTAATATGACTAAAAGCAAACAAATGGAATACTACATCCCAAATTAATATGGCCTCTATCAAATTACCTTATATTATTTCTTTTTCCCAAAAATACTGTTAAAATTAAAAATATTTTTGGCTCTTGTTTGAAGAATACTTTTGCTGCTATAGGAACATATAATTATACTCAGTTTTAGAAAATGTTTGTCCTTTGAGAATACTATTGTTATTAATGGCCCAAAGTATTCTGTGTTAAGTGTTGAGGCTGAAGTTGGTAATAAAGATGAGAATCAAAATTTGAGTACCAAATTGATAAGTAAGAGGACAGTTTTCTTTTGTGATTCATAAAATAAAAAATGAACATAAAAAATTACCACAAAGTAAAGTTGTAATCCTTACAGAATCTGTCTCAAATACATATATCCTTTACTGCTGTACATTCTCTGAGCTACTTCTAGGATGACAAAGTCAACCTTGAATTCTGCTGCTTGTACTTATTCACTGATTCATTCACTTATTCCTTTTATACTGGATACCTCCCCTCAGCCTCAAAACATAAGTAAATTTATTTCTCTTGGCTGAGAGCTTAAGAGGATCTGACTGTTCTATCCGCCTGTCTATGCCTAATTTATGATGAGATGAAGTTGCTTCTCTATTGTTTCTATTTCCTTGCTTTGCTAGAACTCAAGGTTTTCAGCATTTAGTTTGACCTCATCTTTTGCTTTGTTTTAAGTGAGAGACCATTAACTTTTTATTCTATCATTATAAGATGAAATGGTAGTTTATTCTTTGTAGAGGCTTAATAAAACTGAGTTTTTTACATCCCACTTGGAATGATATTCTAGAATGAAAGTTGCTGCCACACCTTTGTAATCTTTTCTAACTAACCAAAATAGTCATTTAAAGGAAAATTCTACTTATCATTACATGTATAGTTACTTGTCTCTATTAGTTTATTAGTGTTTCTGTACACAAGAAATATTTCTGAACTATATAGTAATTTCTGCATATCTAGGTGTGAAGAAGGATTACTATTTAATACATATATCATTTGAATATTATATGTACATTATAGTATTTTACTAGAAAGACTAGTTAATCATGGATTCCTTACTCAGTGGCCTCATACATAATAGAATTTCTATTTCTGCCTCTTTGATATTTTTGTAAACCAGAAATAAAATAATTTCTTACCAGTGTATGCATTTTAGATACAGAGTTCTTATGAACAGTATGGGTGTAAGAGACAAGTTTAAAATGTTAGAACATTTTTAAATCCAATATGTAAAAAATAACATTCCTACTAGGAAAAGAAAAAATGATAGAATTACAAGACCCTCTACATAGAAGAGTTTATTAATAGGACTTCCTATAAAGCAATTATTTTCATTTGAGGGTCCTAAATACCTATAGTCCCTCAAATAATAAATAAGCCAAAAAGTATGATTGAAAAACATAACTAAGACATCCTTCATTTACACACATGGCAACTCAAAGGCTAATTGCAGTGTTGAGTATGCATATTTACCCATTTCTTATGAGTGTCACATGTCAAAAAACAAAGTGAGAAGTATGTAGCATGGGCATGAGAAAGCATTGGCAGGTAGCACCCACAAAAACTGGTTAAGGTACTTGCAAGCCTGGTTGTTTCAGCAGTGATTACAGTAAGTAGGAATGAGGTGATTTCACTCAGCACAAGTCAGATACACTAATATCAAAGACTGTTCATTTGTTCTAGTTAAAATATCCCAACCTGCAAGGTTAACTTATCTAAGTTTATGGTAGCTCATCATTGTATTAGTGTCTTCAGAGAAATAAAACCAATGATGTGAGAGCCTATCTGTCTGTCTGTCTGTCTGAATGTCTATCCGTCAAGACTTTAAGTAATTGAAGTACATGATTATGGAGTCCAAAATATGCAATTCAAAATTAAAGGCCATCAGGCTAGAAACCTAGTGAAGAGTTGATGTTGCAGTTCAAATACAAAGGCCATCTGCTGGAAGGCTTCCCTCTTAAGAGGATGAAAGTCAATATTTTATTCTTTTCAGGACCTCAACTGATTGGATGAGGCCTACCCATGTTATGGATGGTGAGCTACACAAAGTCCACCAATATAAATGTTAACCTCATCTAAAACACCCACACAGAAACATCCATGATAATCTTTGTCCACACATCTGAACACTGTGGTCCAGCCAAGTTGACACATAAAATTAACCATCTCAATCAGGACCCTTGTTCATTTGTTTTGTTGTAGTTTTGTTTTTCTGTGTATGTTTGTTCATATAAACAAAACTGGTGAATGGGGTTATATGTTTGCATTCTTCAGGTCTTTGGTAACACTAATTTCTATAATTCATCCTAAGATTCATTATTGCATAGGACTTACTACCTTGACTAAAAAGATGGGGACAGTCTCAGGGGCTTCCACTCTTTCCTTCCTACCATTATGCCCTTTACCTCACAGACTTAGGAACCAGCAAGAAGGTTCTTCTATATTTTCTAAGTGTATCTGTTCTGCATATGCATTTATGAAATTTTCCTGTGTCATTCTCAGTGAAATAACTGCCAGATGGATCTGCAAACATATCAGGAACATAGACATGTGACAGACTTATGCCCTGGTCTCCATTAGCTCACACTCTAAACAGAGGTTTATGATAGTATCTAACATTGTAGCACATGGAATGTTATTTCAAATAGTAGGGAAACTGTGTATTTTCTACTTCTCAGTGAGCAGTTACCCTATAAAATGGACCAAGAACACTTTGGGGAAGAGGGAATGTTTATTATCCATCTGCAGTGGTATTGCACAATACCTTTTTAATAGAAGCCAGCTCCCTATTCAGTGGGAAGTCAATCAGTGGTCTCTGAAATCCATGAATTGAGGTGGTTGTGGAGAATGGGTGAGAGATAACAACTTTCCATTGCAGTGACTGGCATGAGCCTTCTCAGTCTGTCTTACAATTGAACAGTACTCTACTCAGCAAACAGTCTTGCCATTAGGAACAGCATACTCTACCAGTTTTTGCAAAACATGCCTGTGTTTCACATCACCATGATAGCTCATCTAATGCTGCCCCTAAATATTATAACATTTATCCTTTACATCTACCATGCTTCCGATGGCTACCTGGCTTCTATTGGAATCCCAACATCTTCCTTAATTTACAGAGCCCAACAATCTCCTGTCTCTAATGTACACTATAGAATATAGCCACCTTTTGAATTTTTCAATATTACCCTTTCCTTTTCACCAAAGTGCTTTTCCACTGCTTTAGTAGTAGTAGACTCTCTGGACTCTCTTAAGGATACATATTTCAGGTGGTAAGTCTTCATCATACCTAGTAAGTCGTTTCTAATTTTCTTACTATACTAAACCTCTGGACTTGTTGAATGCTCTTGCCAAAAAAGTCTCAATATCTCTATTTCACTTACTGCAGGCTACTATTGTGTTCAAGCTTCAAGTTGTCCCAACACACATATTTGGGCAAGGCCAAGTGTCCTGCCCACATACTGAACACAAATTCTGAGTTTGTTCTGTGTATCAGCTTCTCATGTCCAGTCTTGTAATGCCCCCTCCCCTGCCCAAGCCCACACCCCTATTTAATAAACTCAGAATCCCACATGTTTAGTCATGGTTTCTGCTCTACATGTTAGCGGATACTGCTATTCATTGGGTGTGTAAGCTTTTTTCTCTTGAAACAGAGATTGTTCTTCTCCACTCAGACTGTAAAACTTCACCCTACTTACTGGCCTGAAGGCAAAGAGGGGTTGTAGAGCAGGATCTTGAGGAGAATAGCATTCTTTTTTGAGGAATCTATCTCAAACAGTGTATTTGCACATTCCCAGGCAAGGTGAGTAAATGTTTCTCCAAAAAGTTGGAGGATACTTTTCTGACCAAAAGAATTTGGAAGTTCAAAATTTATAGGCTCATCCACTGAAATGTTCCCTCAGAGGACTTAGTTTCCCACACTTTTACAAATAAGGGCCATGACTTTGTTACATATCTGTAAAGGCTAACTAGATGCCTTTGCAGTTCTCCTACCTGGGTAAATAATCCTAGACCTGATAGCACAGTTTTTCTTTCAACTGTAGGAGATAAGACTATCTTCAAAAACTCCCATAAGGGTTCTTGAGTTTTTCTAGCTTCCTTTGCTTGTGATTGGATGCATAAGCCTATCACTTGTTGCTCAAGGCTTCTAATTCAGTTAACAGAAGCTAGATATCTCCACAATTATGATTGTCCCTATGCCATTAAGGACCACAGATAACTAGTATTTTACCTTCCTCCTATAACTGATCCTAATTAACCACACGTCAAAAGCCTTAGGGCTTGTGATATATTAGCATGTCATGGATCACCAGCAGAGAGGAATCTCTCTTACTTTCAGACCTGTGAGTTATCCAACCCCAAAAGCTTTTCATCAGTCTGTTTTTAAGTGTGATGCATGGTTCTAACTGTCTTACCCAGTTTGTCCAGAAATTAGACAAATGATCATGTTTTATTAGTGTTATTAGGGACACTACCATGCAATAGCAATGAAAGACAAATGGAATGAGGAAAAAAGAGAATAAGATGTATTATTGAACCTGGAATTGAACAGATTGATACCCCAATTTGTACTTCTGAGAAGCCAAATAAAATGTGTCTCAGGAAAGAAAGGAAAAATAATTTATCCACCAGCTTACACACCCCACTGGCCAAAATGTTTCTTCTTGGGAAGTTCTGGCTTGAACATATGTGGTTGCTTAAACTAAAAAGTTTTATGATAATTGTTTCAGAACTGGCATGGCCTAATAACTAAACGGGGTCACAAAATACCAATTTTCGTTGTCTTCATGTTCTTTTCAGAGTGTTGGCTTTTAATATAAAATTGGCTTCATATTTGGTCTCAAGACATGACCCAGGGCTATATTCTACTTTCTCATTCATCAAGAATGAGAAGGCAACTTTTTCCCCAGAGTTTCCAGTAGTTTAGAGATTTACAGTGTGCCCACCCCTGAATGTGGCCATGGGGCTGAAAGTGGTGACTGACAACCTAGTGTTACTGGCTGAGATGCTGTTTTTCTCAGGATCATGTCTCAGTGTGGACAAAGAATGAAGCCAGCAGACAAGAGTATAGAGCAACCATCAAAGCTGTTAATGAGGAGTGAAAAGAAAACGGATCCTGCTGACCAGGTGGGGCCCACGGGAGGGCGCTGGTGGGGCTGCAGAGTCAGAGTTCCCAAGCACTGGGAAGGAGGATGCCTGCCTGATTAGCTGGGCCTTGCTGCTCAGGCTGGGGTGAGACTTGAGGGTTTCTTGGCTCTCTCCCTGCTTGTTCCTGTGGTTTCTCTCTTGACTGTCTGCTTTGGTTCCCCTTTTTGTTGCCCATTGCCAGGGTTTTCACTGACCATTCCCCGGACCTCCCTGTCCTGCCCACATGTTCTCCTACCTCCTGGCTCACTAGATCATGTGACTGGTCATGAGGGTAGAGTTCCTATAGGAAAATACACCTTGAATATCCAACTAGATACGTTAGAAAAGAGAATGGACCACAAGGAAACTGAGGTGAGGAAACAGGGGTGCTTGTCTAAATGAATCATTTGTTTCTTCTTGGTAAAATCAATTTAAAGGTATAGAAATCTCATGATATGGGTTTCATCAAGAAATATCTTTTAAAAAGGTCTTGCTAGGATAATTAAAACAAAAGTCTTAGTGTGTTATAAAGGGTAGGAAGTCCTGATCTGGAGAAGGCTGAGCTTTAGACTTGACTGTAAAAATCTCCTTGAAATGTTTAGGAATACCTACCAGTTTGTTCAAAGTATAAACATTCTATAATTGAAGGCTGTGCATATCCAGGAGGGGAAAATTAAACATACCAGAAAATTACTTACTCTCCCTTTCATTTGAACACTGTCTGATGTAGTATTTTTCTTGTTAAACATCTAGTTTTCTTGAATTGGTTACCATTTACCCCACCACAGGCGGCTTAGATCTGCTATCCTGCCACTGTATTAGTTCTGGTGTTGTTTGCAACACTTTAATATTTATTTATGTAACTTTACTGAATAACTTCTTTTCATTTCAGATAAACTTTACAATTTTTAACTGTCATCTTGGTTTATGTAATTACATTTTTATTGTCACAAAGTATCTTTTTTTCCTTTGTACTTCTAAGATCATGTCTTACATGATATTGCTGATTTTTTTTGTTTGATTAAACTGATAATATTCTCCTTTCTCTTCTTATCTTCATAACAATTCTCCTGAAGTTACAGCCATTGGATCACAGAAACTATTTGGACACATCTCTTCTAATGATTGGCTAAAATGTGCATACTTACTCTTAAAACTTGACCTTTGTAAGATCAATAGATAGAGCAGAGTATTGTATCATCAGTGAGAGGCTCAAAGTGCATGGCTATTTGACTTTGAACTCATTTCTTTTATTTTTATTTGTCTTGATCTTCTACATTTTCCATGTTTTCTTTAGTCATTTGTTTTCACTGAACACCGAAAGGACTTACTACTTTCCAGGCATTATGTTAGGCACTGAAGATGGCATGGAATGAGGGCATATTTGAGGAGAAAAGGTTGGCAGCAGTAAGGGGTGCCTCTCCCTTCTGGAATCTCTACTTCTAATTCCCTTAATTTTTTTCTAAATTAAAATATATTGAGAGTAGTGTTGATAGAGAATGACAGTGCAGTTCACAAGCATAGTCAATGGAAAAACTAACTGTACTTTGAGGGGAATAGCCTCATCTTCAAACAGAAGTTGACTTTGAATAGAGTCTTGAACAATGAGCACCCCAGAGGGCAAACAAGTTCTAACACATTTTAGGATCATCAGCCAACATCTTGGTAACTTTTCATGTTTAAATAATCTTTTTTTCTTCACTTCAATTTTACCTGTTTTTTTTTTTTCTGTTCATCCTCTTTCTAGATAAAGTCAAGTAGAAAATATGATATTTTGTAAGCAGTAAATACTCCTCAAACAAGGAAATTCATAGGTTCTTTCAAGACTAACATTGTGCGTAATGTCTTCTCCTGCACTGCCACCTTTCTTGATTTGTTTTCTGTAGAGGTTCATTTTCAGGGCTGGCCAATTTAATAAAATGACATTGATAATAACATTACTCAGATACCTTAATGTGCAACAATGTCTTGATCTAGTTTGATGAATGTTATGGGAAGAAAAGGTTTCTAGCAAGATGAATATTCATAACATTTAATGATTTTCATCTTTAGAACCAAAAAGAATCTATTTTCTGAATAAGAGAATCTAACTTGGCTTCTCACTACTTACACTGCCATAGTATTTTCAACTTCTTTGTCAGCTGTAGAGCACATGTTAAATGTAACTAGAAAAGGATTTGGGCACCTAAATTTTACCATTATTTGCCAGAGTACCACTTTGCAAAGTAAATGAGGTATCTGTGATCAAGAGCTGTTCACCACACTGAATAAGCTGCTTCTATATGTAGAGAAAGCAAATATCAACTTTTCAACTTACGCAAGTCATGTTTTATAAAATTTCTTTTGCGGTGTTTTTGGGCTCTTGGGCTAACAATCTGTGTTTTCAGACATTTTCTGGTTTTCACAAGTAAGCAGAACTCTATCCAAATAAATCAAGATTTTAACATATATTTGATTATTTTTCATTCAGTTATTTTTATTATAAAATGATAATGAGTCAGCACATATTCATAGTTCTGCTTCACAGAACACTTTGCCTCAGTTTAAAATATTTTATATTGAAGAACTCCAAAGAATCTTTACTTTTAACTTCATTGTGAAATTCTCTATGAAATTTCAGGCGTGAGTTAAGAAAAAACATCTGTGGCTTTAGACCTAAGATGTCTACTGTTGCATTAGTGGATTTAGGTATTTTGTGAACTTTCCCTGCCTTTCCACTGTTCAAACTGTACTCCAGGAAGCCAGTAAAATCAGTATCTGTGCAGGGGGTTTGGGGTACAGTCACTTGAGGACCTGCAATAGGAAAAGGTGCTTCCATTTTATAGTAAGTCTGTGTCATTTAAGAACCCAACATAAGACCATAGCAAGTCTTGGAAGCAGGACTCTTTTTGGTACTGATAGACAGCTATGGACCCTACACTCTTTCTATGTGTTTATATTTGCAGACAGTTCAAAGACAAAAACAAATTGGGTGGAATATTTTTTTAACTGACTTCCTACATGCCACTCAGTAATCTAGGTGTTTTCAGCCATACCAACTGCTCTGCACATCTCTCAATATTTATCAAGCTGTCATAAAACTGTCCATAAATTCATCTCATCCATTTATTAAAATAAGCATTCATTGAGCACCACACACGTAGGTATTACACAAGTGCTTGTATTTTAACTGCACATAGTGAGGAAGATGAGCATTTGGTAAAATTATTTTAGCAATAGGGTACAAGACAGTGATTTTGTTAACTTGGCAATCTTTCTAAGTATTCTAGAAAGGGTATTCTGTCTGTGAAAGTGGAGCACAGCAGAGAGGGTAAGGATCCTAAACTCTGAAATGTTAATATGCAGTAGCTCCTTTATCATTCAGCTTGCATTTTTAATTTAAACTAATTCCACTTGTATTACTTACAAATGTATTTTAATTTGCAGATGTATAGGTTGCCATTTTTGTATCTCTATGTTACTGATTTTCATCATTTCTTTTGTGGTGCGATTACATGGTCTATAGGATTTCAGCTTTTTGAAATGTAAGGGTTTTTGACATAAATCTGGTTCTTGATAAACTTGTGCATGAAAATAGTATGTGTGTGTTTTCCAATGTCTTCCTTCCAAAGTTTTCTTAATTCCTCTCCATTCTAGCGTCCTCCTTCACCATTTTACTTAAACAAATTTGTCATGATCACCCAGGATCTCTACATTGCTGATGCAATGTACAATTCTGTCTTTATCTTGCATGACTTATAAACAGCACCTGGCACAGTCAAGCATTCTTTTTTATTTGAACCACCACTTCCATTTGACTTCTGGAACCCAAGTCTCTAACTTCCCTACATACTTCACTAGCCATTCCTTTCCATTCACTGTGTTGGTTACTCTTCATCTCTCAATCTGTAAAAGTTGAAATAAGCAAGCTTCAGTCCTTGGATCACTTACCTTTTCTAACAGTACTGTCTCCTTTGGCGATGATATCATTTGACTTTTTAATATCATTATATTCTAATGATGTCTCAATTTATAATTTCAGGCACATTTTACTCCCTGAATTTCAAGATACCCAGAGCTCCCTATTTGAAGTCTTTATTTAGATGTCTAATGAGAATCTTGAAATTAGCATTTACACAACTGACCTCTTGTTGATTTCCCCGAAACCTTGGTAATCCTCTTTGTCTGAATAAATGGTAACTCTACTTTTCCTTTGCTCAGATACAAAACCGTGGAGATGTGCTTTATCTCTTAACTATCCCACATTGAATTTGTTTGGAAATCCTGATTTCTACCTTCAAAGGCATCCAGTTCTATTTCTTGCCACCTCCACTGCCTCTGCTCTAGCCTAAGCCACATTCATCTCTTTCCTAGGTTGATGCAGTAGTCCTGGTTTCTCTGCTTCTGACCTTAACCCCTTCAGTCTCTTATAAATATTCCAAGTAATTCTATCAGTGTTCTAGACAAAAGTCACCATTGGTTTTCCATCTTTTTCAGAGTGAAAGCCATTGTCTCTGGTTACTATAACAACCTACTCAGCTTCAGATGGTCTGTTTCTT
This sequence comes from Manis javanica, assembly GCF_040802235.1. Lineage (NCBI taxonomy): Eukaryota > Metazoa > Chordata > Mammalia > Pholidota > Manidae > Manis > Manis javanica. The sequence continues at coordinate 57,223,150 of NC_133157.1, forward strand.
CATTATTCTCTGACCTCCTCTCCTGCTTCTCCCTTATTCAATCTGACCCAGACAAATTGGACCTCTTGCTGTTCTATAAAAAATCTAGTCTTCTTAGAGACCTTGCTGGTCATGTTGCCTATGCCTAGAATATCTGGCCTCCAGTGAGCCACAAGGTTGCCTTCTTCATTTCTTTCTGGTCTTTATTCCAACGTTGCTTTAGTACGGATTTGCCTCTTCCATATCTAACACTGAAACTCCCTCCCAGACATTTCTTACACCCTTGTACTGCTTTTTCTCCTTAACAATGATGGCTCTGCTATATAAAACATTTAATTTTTGTCTTCTCCACTCTAAATCCCCACATGGAAAGCATTTTTTTCACTACTGTATTCTAAACTTTTATTAGTGTGAGAATACAATAGGTAATCAAAGCTTTAGCTGCACACTGGATAACGTTTTGCTCCTCAGATGAGCGGAATGAGAGAGGCATTAGAGTGGATGTTTACAGGGAGTGTTCTGGGATCAGCATCTCTGAACGGGAAGAAAGCAGGAATGAGCAGAGACAATGGGCTGCCGTGCAGCTTCAGCAAAGGCCTCAGCCAACACCACAGAAAGTTTTCCAAACAGTGGCAATGGGCCAGGCCTTCACACTCTGTCTGCGACTGTGTGCGGGCTGCCACCAGTCTTTGAATGAGGATTTGAGGCAGTATGGCCAGTTTAGGGCAGTTTCAGAGTGGGATTCAAGCTGGAGATGACAGTTGGTAGAACTCCCAGCTGTGGGAAAAAAGATCTGTTAATCCTGAAAGGGCATCTTTCAGGTGTCCTGAAAGTGTTTATCGAGTATGCTGTGGCCTTCAGATGACTTCAATGTCCTAAAATGCTAGTCTTCCTGGGACACACATAGTTTTCATGGCTTCTTCAAATCCTTGCTCGGATGCTAGCCTCTCAAAGAGGCATACCCTTTCTCTCGTTTAAATTGAAATATGTCCCTTCCCAACATACAAATCTCTTCTAATATAAGCCTATTTGCTTACTTACACTTTTCCTGTTTTTTTGTTTCCGACTAGAAAATATGCTCCAAAAAGATTTGTCCATCTTGTCACTGGAAAAAAAATCACAAGCACCTAGAACACTGCACATAGTATTCCAAATGCTTGTGGAATGAAAAATCTTAGGCTTTTGATTGAGCTGATTTTATGATACTTTCATTATTTGATTTCTGGAGGAAGATAATAGCTCCCTCGATTTCAGGGATGTACAGGGAAGTTGAAGCAAAGCCTGACTCCAAGGAACAAGCCTGAACTGTATCCCACTGACAAGACACTGCAAAGCTGCTTTTACAGCCGATGGGAAAATAAATTAATCCTGCCTGTTCAAATACTCACCAATTTATAGGCCCAAACCTGGTTCCTTGGAGGCTGAAGTAGGTTTAATACCTGCTCGTTTTCAGGGTGGGTGTAGTTCTATATTGTCTCAGGGTTGAAGAGATTTGGACCAAGCTTAGAGGCTAAGCAAGGCTCTGATACTGAGCTTTCTCTACTGAAAAAACAGATTTTACCCCGAGTTAATGAAGAGAAGATGCGATGGAGCAGTTTGCCACCAGAGGGCACTGTGGTACCTTTGGTAATGACATTCGGCTTTCTAGTATAGGATTGCAAGTTTGGGGACAAAAGCTTGAAAAACAGTATTTTAAAAAGAGCCTAAAGAAATATTTTGCTGATGCTCTTCATTATTTACTTCCTTTTGAAAATACTTAGGATAAAAATGTTAAATTGTAGTTGCAATTAAAAAATGGCAAAGGATATTAATAGAAATTTCACACAAAAAGATAAGCAATATCTCTTAAATGTCAGCAAGAGATACTAAACCTATCTCACTTTTTAAAATGGAAAATAACACTTAGATACAATATCTCACGTCTTGGATTTTTGGTAATATAAAGTCTGCCCACCCAAGCAGTCTTACAGATTGCTCTTGAGAGCATTAATCAGCTCAAATCTCTAGGAGGGGTATTTGGTAGTATATTTGAAATTTACAAATGAATTTACCTTTGGCCTCCCTCCACACACTCATAGGTATTTATCATAGACATGTGCCTCTAATTAGATACTAATTTACATATACAATTTTTTTATTATAGCCTTATATAGCAAAAGTTCTGAAAAAATAAAAATTTGGAAGGACTATGGTTGAATAATTTACAGTATATCAGTACAACAGACTTGAAGCTGAATATAATAAAGATGCTATTTATTGATCCAAAAGCCCTCTAAATTATTTTGGGGTATGGGAAAGCAAGACCCATATTAGTGGGTAAAATATGAAATTCTTTTTTGAAAGGGGCAGAAGGAATAATATACATATTTGCATTTGCAGAAGAAAATTTTGCTAGTACACAAACACACCAATAAATGTGGTCTTCTGTGGCAAGAGGAAAGAATGGAGACAGGGTTTGGAGTAAGATTTTGTCCTTTATACCATTTATGAGGCCTACATGCACATTTATTACCTATTCAGAAGAAAAATGTTTTAATTGTAGGGGGAACTTTGGCTTAGTCAGTGAGAAAAAGTTGACAACTCAAATAGTTTATCACTCAAATGCATCAGATAAATACAGGTGTTTATAGCCACTTACCTAGTTGGTTTATAGCTTATTAATGGTCTGCTTGGAATCAATTAGATCTAGTACTTCTGTCAGCCTTGAAATGATTGAGGTGAATTTTCCAGCAATGCTGTCTCAGGAAAAACTTCACAATTGCTTGGATTTCCCTCTGTACAGTGTTCAGTGTTCTTGACTTCCTATGACAGTCTTACTCCCCACCATATGCCATTTGTTACAGTTTGATCTGCCGTTTGGGCAGAGAAGGTTACTGAACCTCTTCCTTACAGTGTAACAGAATGATTTTAGTAATTAATTTATTCATGTTTATTGAGTATCACTAAGAACCTGGCAATGACCCACCTACTTAGGATGCAAATCCATCAGTCATGACCTTCCTTCTCCCTCAAGGAACTCAGAGTCAAGCAGGAAGAGGGCTTTGTCTAATCGCTCTGTGCCGTACCATGTGCCATGGAAAATACAAATCGAATAATCCCCTTTTCCTGAGACATCCTCAGATCACGCTGTGGATTTTGAAATGAATAGAAATTTTTTAGGTTAACAGGGGTTGGGATGGGGTGGGATGGGGTGGGGTGGAAGATGGGAATTACTCTTAAGCAAAAGGAATAACACTTATGAAAGTCAGATTTGAAAATAGACTATTACAAGGGTTGAATGATTAAGCATGACTGGAGTATGTTTGCATTTGATTTATTTTGGTATTTTGAGACAAGTTACTGCCACAGTTGCTAGTACTAAATACTAAGTACATTATTCCATTTAATCCTAACAACAAAACTCAGAAGTTTTGCAGTGCACAGGTAATGATACCAATAATTATAAAATGATGTATCTGGAGTTACACAAGTAGGTATAGCTAGTACTCACACCTACATCTGATTCCAAGTTCCATGCTCCGGGGTATGAACACATGTTTGCTGGATCTCTTCTGTTATTTCAGACCTGTTTGTTACCTTTGTCATTTTCCATCCTGCTCTCTAACACTGGAAACCGGCCTGGACAGAGCTCATCAAGAGGTTCCCGCACACTTGGAAGTTCAGTATGGCCTGTCCCACAGGCAGTATAGGCTGGGAACCAGAGGGGAGGAAGATCAGAGTGTGGGAACCTAGGGCCCCCTTCCTTCTGTTCTCGTGTGCTACCTGGGAATCCAAGCAAAGACGACTTGGCTTCTGTTCAGGAGGCCCTTTCTGATTCCTGGGTGCTGCTCAGTAACTGCTTTTTCTCCTTGTCCCTGCAGGTCTAGGGAAGATAACAGCTCTACCCTTCCTGTGTGGTTTGCTTGCAAACAGCCCACTGTTTTGTTAAAGGGTCTTTATTAAACTCTCCTCAAATTATTCTAATTTGAAAGTGCCATCTGTTTTCAGCATCAGATCAACATTTAAGAAGTTATTGTTCTTCGCTAAGTGAGAGCTAATGAAAGTTTATTATGGTAGTAGCAGGAGAAATAAAAGCATTAAGTTGGATTCCAGGGTGATATGAGAGACATCAGAATTTTAAGAGGGCTACAAGGCAAGAACAATATTAGCTCTTAAGATCTGAGTTCTACAGAGGAAGTCAAGCGGGCCTTTCATGGGCTTTTACTGCCTAGAAAAACTCCTAAACTAAAATAATAGCAACATGGGGCAACTAAATGGTCCTTAACCTGACACCAAACAGGAAGTGAGGGCTGGGAGGTGTGGTAGACGTCACTGGGTGTGCAGGCAGTACCTGTAGCCACATTCATTCCTGGGGGGTGGTGCCAGCATCACGTGGTGATTCCAACAAGGGATTAAGGCCAAGTGTGTACAGCAGGAGGTCAGAGAGAAATAAAAGTGGTAAGTTTGGTCCTGGCAGGTGGACCAAACAGGGGCACGCATCAGCTTGGTCTGAGGGTTCAGGTAGGCAGTGAGTATTAGAGGGAAGACTGGCAAATGGCAGGCTCCCCGCCCTAAGATTCATTTCAGAGCCGAGCTCCAGATCCCTGGGAAGGCAGTGAAGGCAGGACAAGTTCTGGCTGGACAAATGGCAACAAAACTGGCAGAATGCTGCCTGACTTGCATGTTTCCTTAAGTCATCCTGTTGGGTTCCAGCTTGAAGCCAGGCTGAAGGTCAAGTGGCTCCTACTGCAGGAAGTGAGAGATCCTAACACATTCCATTCATACACTCACACAGGCAACCTCCCTTGAGGGTTTTTTCTCTTCTTCTTCTTCTTCTTCAAGTCAGTGATTTCATTATGTGGCCGAAATGTCTAATTCCATCTTGTGTTCCATAGCATCCACACTCCAGTGCGTTTGAGGAAGCGTCACTGTTTCATCAGTGTCTCTCAAGTTGAAGAGTATAAAACAGAGCAGGCAACACATTAACAGAATTGCATTACCAAATTGCCTGCTATGAGATTCCTTTGCAAGGCCGGGGAAAAGCAAAAATCAGAAAATGATATGTTTTCAACATTGGCCTCTTTCTGGGTTTAAAAATATATTTTGATTTATAGTCTCCAAGGACAATATACAGAAAATGGCTTCCTAAATTAACATATCAAACCAAATGCATAGGAACAATTGCAATGAAATAATAAGCTTTTATAAGGAACCTTTTAAAGGAGATAAAATATAGATGGTTGCTTTGACTTACACAGGTGCTATATTAATCACTGAAGCCTGAATTATAGAGGTGAAGAGTTTATGCTGCTTTCCTTTGTGTTGAGCATTCTGATAAATGGGTGTCTAATGTGACAGGGAAAGATAACATAATGAATATCTTCCTCTGCTTCAAGGAACACACACAAAAAAACAATGACTGACACTGTATTTTGTTCCAGGTAGGAATAAAAAGCAAGCGGTTCCTGGCCCTTGATATTCCAGTTACCGGCGTCTGACTGACAGACAGCATGTCGGCACCAGCAGTGAAGGCAGTGAGGGGCTTTGGCTCCAGGTGAGTACACTTCTCCAGGACAAAATGTGTGCATTTTGTCGACTCTTACCCACAGAGTTCTTGAAGTGCCTTCATCAAACCTTTACCATCTCAATACTGAGCTGTTGCATTTCTTTAAAATACTATGGTTTTAAAATTCTGTAGTGCTTTATAAGTCAATGCATTTTTCTTTTCTTCTTAACTTTAAATGGGAGAACAGGTAACTATGGATGGGTTTCCTTCTCAACTGTCAAAATGCCTGAACTACAAGTAGAATAGATGAAACCTGATAGTATCTGTGAGTAAGGAGGAAAGACTATGTCTAGAATTGACCAAAGTGGGAACAGATTCATTATTAAGCATTTCAAACTGGCACCTTTTTCTGTAGCCTTCTCAATGGCAGATACCTAAGGCTGAGTTACCCTTGAGGATCCCAAAGTCTGTCCCTTCCAAAGTAATGTGGGCTGGTAATCCAGTAACTCAAAAGACCCCTTGACTTCTGGGTTTCAGATTAGAAGATATCAGAAGTAAGGATCAAATATAACCTTTTGCTGCACAGATTCTAGTTATGATCCTCATTGAATCTGTACCTTCATGAATCCATAAGCCAAAATGTATGTATCACCCAGACACATAATATGTAACTTTTGTGGGCCGAATGGAATAACAGGCTATAGATTTAGGGAATGGAAGAGCTATACTATATAAGATTTAAGAATCTTTTTTATACTTTTCAGACCTATGTACTAGGCTTATACGCATATCTTAGTATAATTCATATAGAATCTCTTCTGTCCACAGATTCAAACTGAATAGCTAATAGAGCAAATGCAATTAAAATATAGATATATGCACAAGGAACATATAATAAGTAGTCAGTCTACTTATCAAATATGTTATCCTTCCTTTTGACACAGTTCTATATCTGGTGATTTAATATAAGGAAATAATTAGGAAAGTCTGAAAATATTTAAACAAAATATGTTTTTGTTTTTTCATAGTCTGTTTTTGTAGCAATGAAAATGATAAACAGCCCAAATATATGATTGCATAGAATTTATAAAATAGATTTTTTCCAAATAGTGAAATTCTATGAAACTACTAAAATAGATGCTTTAGAAGAACAATTATGACATGAAAGAAGGAACAGGTCTATTCTTTTTTGTTGCTGTTATCATTAATCTACAGTTACATTAACATTATGTTTACTAGGGTCCCCCTTCACTAAGTCCCCCCACAAACCCCATTAGAGTCACTGTCCATCAGTGTAGTAAGATGTTGTAGAATCACCTCTTGTCTTCTCTGTGTTACACAGCCCTCCCCATCACCCCACCCTGACACATTATACATGCTAATCGTAATACTCCCTTTCATCTTCCCTGCCCTTACCCCTCCCTTGCCTCCCATTCTCCCCAGTTCCTTTCCCTTTGGTAACTGTTAGTCCATTCTTGGGTTCTGTGATTCTGCTGCTGTTTTGTTCCTTCAGTTTTTCTTTGCTCTTATACTCCATGTATGAGTGAAATCATTTGGTATTTGTCTTTCTCCACCTGGCTTATTTCACTGAGCATAATACCCTCTAGCTCCATCCATGTTGTTGCAAATGGTAGGATTTGTTATTTTCTTATGGCTGAATAATATTCCATTGTGTATATGTACCACATCTTCTTTATCAATTCTGGATACTGATGGACACTTAGGTTGCTCCCATTTCTTGGCTATTCTAAATAGTGCTGCAATAAACATAAGGGTACATCTGTCTTTTTCAAATTGGGCGGCTGCATTCTTAGGGTAAATTCCTAGAAGTGGAATTCCTGGGTAAAATGGTATGTCTATTTTGAGCATTTTGAGGAACCTCCATACTGCTTTCCACAATGGTTGAAATAATTTATATTCCCACCAGCAGTGTAGGAGGGTTCCCCTTTCTCCACAACCTCACCAACATTTGTTGTTGTTTGTCTTTCAGATGGTAGCCATCCTTACTGGTGTGAGGTGATATCTCATTGTGGTTTTAATTTGCATTTCTCTGATAACTAGCGATGTGGAACATCTTTTCATGTGTCTGTTGGCCATCTGAATTTCTTCTTTGGAGAACTGTCTGCTCAGCTCCTATGCCCATTTTTTAATTGGATTATTTGCTTTTTGTTTGTTGAGGTGTGTGAGCTCTTTATATATTTTGGATGTCAAGCCTTCATCGGATCTGTCATTTACGAATGTATTCTCCCATACTGTAGGATGTCTTTTTGTTCTATTGATGGTGTCCATTGCTGTACAGAAGCTTTTAAGCTTGATGTAGTCCCACTTGTTCATTTTTGCTTCTGTTTTCCTTGCCTGGGTAGATATGTTCATGAAGAAGTTGCTAATGTTTATGTCCAAGAGATTTTTGCCTATGTTTTTTTCTAAGAGTTTTATGGTTTCATGACTTACATTCAGGTCTTTGATCCATTTCAAATTTACTTTTGTTTATGGAGTTAGACAGTGATCCAGTTTCATTCTCTTACATGTAGCTGTCCAGTTTTGCCAGTACCATCTGTTGAAGAGACTGTCATTTCCCCATTGTATGTCCATGGCTCCTTTATCATATATTAATTGACCATATATGTATGGGTTAATGTCTGGAGTCTCTAATCTGATCCACTGGTCTGTGGCTCTGTTCTTGTGCCAGTACCAAATTGTCTTGATAACTGTGGCTTTGTAGTAGAGCTTGAAGTAGGGGAGCGAGATTCCCCCCACTTTATTCTTCCTTCTCAGGATTGCTTTGGCTATTCGAGGTCTTTGGTGTTTCCATAATTTTCATATTTTGACTTAGTTTTCTGATGTTTTCACATGGTTACTTTTACTATATTCAGAAAAATTGCTAATTTTGAAAATTAAATCATTGAAATGTTTTCATAAGAAAAGAGGTTTATAGAAGAGTAAGGACATAAAAAAAATAGTCAACACACTTATTGGAGAGACTACAAATCATGTTACAAACAGAATTGGAGTAAAACCCTGTATTTTTGTAAAAATAAAGACTTAATCTATGTAAGTTATTTATTAGTTTATATTAAAAATCCTAAAACTCTTTTTAAGTCTATTAAAGGTTTGGGAGCATGAAGATAATTCCTATTTAGTAAATATACAGAGTCAGCAAGGGAGGGATGAAACTTGAGTAGGGGCTTGAAGGTTAAATATATAGACATGTGCTTTCACTGGTTTTAATAACTAAATTCGACCTTTTAAAATGAATGATTGTACATGTGCTCACTTTTACTGTTCCATTTTTCATTTTGTAGAAAATGATGACATTAGTGATACATACTACGTGAATTTGAATATTAATAATTTGTTTCAAGCTTAGAATAATCAATTTGATACACTAGATGTTATCTTTTTTTTGAAGTGCAGTTGATATAAAATCCTATATTGCTTTCAAGTACACAACACAGTAGTTCAACAGTTACCCATATTATTAAATCCTCACCCCCACCACTCCAACAACTAGTATAGTTACTGTCTGTCAACCTAGGAAGATGTTATAGAATCATTGGCTATATTCGCCATGCTGTATTACTATGCCATGACCAACTTATATTATGATTGAGAGTTTTTGTTCCCCTTTATCTCCCTCACCTCCCCTACCTGCCTATTCTAACCTCTCCCCGATGGTAAACCGCCAGTCACCTCTCATTGTCTAGGGGTCTACTGCTATTTCATTCATTTTGTTTTGTTTTTTGAGTCCACAAATTAGTGAAATCATATGGTATTTTTCTTTCTCTGTCTGGCTTATTTCACTTAGCATTATACCCTCTAGATCCATCCATGTTGTTGCAAATGGAAGGATTTCTGTCTTTCGATGGCTGAATAATATCCCATTGTGTATATGTACCACATCTTTATCCATTCATCGACTGATGGACACTAAGTTTGCTCCCATATCTTGGCTATTGTAAATTATGTGGCAGTAAACTTAGGGGTGCCTATATCTTTTCAAATCACAGATTTTGTTTTCTTTCGGTAAATTCCTAGAAGTAGAATTACTGGGTAATATATTTCTATTTTTAGTTTTTTGAGAAACCTCCATGCTGCTTTCCACAGTGGCTGCACAAATTTATTTTCCTTTTCTCAAAATCCTTACCAAAACTTGTTATTTCTTGTCTTTTGGATAGTAGTCATTCTACCCATGTGAGGTGATATCTTATTGTGGTTTTTATTTGCATTTGGCTGGTGATTAACAATGTGGAGCATCTTTTCATGCACCTATTGGCCATCTGTATTCCTACTTTGGAAGATGTCTGTTCAGGTCCTCTGCCCACTTTTTGTCCGGGTTATTTGTGTTTTGGGTGTTGAGGCATGAGTTCTTTATATATTTTGGATGTTAATCCCTTATCACATGAGTTGTTTACAAATATATTCTCCCACACTGCTTTTCCTTGCTACATTCCCTAACATGTACATTACAAATGTGTGAGCTAACAACACATGGAGACTAGAAAAATGGAAGAAGAAAATGTGTACAGCGGGAGTTTACAGTTGTCACTGGACCGACTTAGGTACTGGGGGACAGATTTGGTATTTGTTGACCTGGACTCAAATATCTGTCCTGCATTGAATGAGTGCAGTCCAGAGCCTACTATTCTCTTCAAACCTTAAATTATTCATTTGTGCAAAATTTGTCTCCTTTCTGTAAGTCAACTGGTACAATGTTTGTGGAAGCCTTTTGAAAATGTTGAAGCATTTGGTTGGTATGAGCATTGATTGATGTAATACAACTTACCAAAATACAGACACATGTGTATATGTACATATACATGTGCATGCATACTGGAGTTGAAGTGGTAGTTGTTCCTGAAATATCTCTGCTTTTCAGCAGAGTATCTTCAAGTAGATATTTGCAGAGAAAATTCTCTTCTTTTCACTTTAACATTATGTGGCCTTCCCATTAAACCACCATGGTTCAGTAATTCAGGAGGTGTTTTCCTCTACCCATTGACCACAAAGGGAAATCAGCTTGGCACAAGATCTCAAGATAATGAACTTGGCAACACAAAACAACTTCCTTTTATGAAATCCTTTCACAGAATAAATGTAGTATGAAAATTAAAGACAGAATATTAAGGTAGCATTGATTAATTGATCTAGAAATTATTTCCAGCCATATAACATTAATAACCCTCCATGACCTAAAATTAAAGCTGCAGCTAACATTATGTAGCAACAAAAATTATTTAATATTAACAACTGGTAGTTGGGTTGAATTTTAACATTTGAAATTACATTTGCTGAAGCACTATGAAGATACTTTGCAGACTGTAATAAAATATTGGAAATTACCAATTGAGAATTTGTTCATATGAATCAGTATTAATTTGTCATTCAAGATTATATACCTAGAATAAATCAAAATGTATTTCATGTTGGTTGCACTGAAACTACTAAGAATTCCAAATAATGTGCAGTAAAATCTGGGAGAATTACATTACCACAAGCCAAAACTCTCAACTGGACTTTTTTTGTGTGTCCTTTGTTTAAAAAGAATGAAAGTGATATGAAAGTAAATCAGAGCTAAAAACAAAACACAAAAATGGAGTCTCAAAATGGTTGAAAGTTGATATCATTCAAAAAATGTTAAGCATTTACTACGTACATATCTCCATATACCTGTGGGAGATATAGATATGAATAACATATTTCTGGCTTTAAATAATTTTCCACAAAAAGAAATATGCTATATAGAGATACTGTGGAATAGTACATTATTATGCAGGTATTTTCATCATATACGTTCAGATACCTTTTAGTGTTAGATGCCAAAACATAAGGAGAGATCAAGTGCAGACTGTTTTGCAGAACACAATTTTTGTGTTAAAGCAAATGAGAAGGTTTCCTGAAGCAAACTGACCTTTTTCTTATTAAAGTATCATTGATATAAAATCTTATGTTGGTTTCAAATATACAACATAGTGGTTCAACTGTTACCCTTCCTATTAAATCCTCATCCCCTCTAATGTGGTCACTGTCTATAAACACAGTAAGATGTTGCAGAACCATTAACTGTATTCTGCATGCTATACTACCTTCCCTGTGACCACCCTATATGGTGATTGCAAACTCTTGCACCCTTTACCCTCTTCCCCCTCCCCACCCGACCAAGGAAGCTGAATTTGATGTAACTCACACAGGGACGATGCACAGGTGGGGAATGGTATTGTAGCTGATGATAACAATTTCTACACAAACAGTGGTTTTGAATATAGGGAAACATGGAAAAGGACAGTTAACAATTCTTTTTGTAATAAAGGGTGTTAATACTGAAAAGAAAGGGATGGAGATTCCTTTTGGTGGTCTTGAATGTTAGCCAATGTATTTTTTCTTTATTTTATGATCCTCCTCCAGTGATCTGTGGACTTTGTATTGTATGGGACCGAAGAACATCACAAGTGCAAATGCTATTAAATTTTTTTAACTTAATGCAAAAATACTTAGTATTTTATACTGGTGGGGTATATAGTAGTTATTACCAGTCTGTGAAATCCACAGCAGTGTTTAAATGTTAGAATTAATGAGCAAAATCAACCTTCTAAGACCTATAAAATACAAAACGTAAATCAACATGTTTTCATACAACATTCAAATGTATTTAATTTTCCACAATAAGCATTATCAGTCTCAAGGTTACAAATCAACAATACTTGCAACTGTTAAAATTAAGTTTAGTTTATTACAGGAAACATTTTCTGGTTGTAATTACAGAAACTCAAATTTATAATGCTGATAAGGTAGAGAAGGCTGGTGGGTAAACTAAAACTTTGTTTTCTCAAAGTGCTTTGTGTCGATTTCTTAGTTTCTCTTGAAAGTTTCAGATTGACACTAGTTAGAAATTTTGGCCTCTGGTTTCAACTATCATTTTAGTCAAGAATGAGTCATATTACATTTGATGCTTATTTTTCTTTATTTGTTTTCTGAATTCTAGTACTGATATAATTATTTTCACACTTATCAAGATTTTAAATTATGGGTTTTTTCCTCCCTTTTTTCTTTCCTCTTAATTTCCTCTGTTCCATTCATTCAACATGTATTTGTTGAGGTGAAAAACTTCTCCAAGTCCTGAGAGCCTTCTTTTATAGTCTCTTTTCTATCTTCCCTTTTTGCCTATTTTCCCTTGCCTATTCCCTTTTATTTATTTTTTTTAACTCAGTTATTTTGCTTGGAAAATTTAAGTTTCCTTGCTGACTGCACCACTACTGTCTTCATAGCCATTATTTTTCCTCTTTATCATATTGTTGCCATAGTGCTTAGAAAAATTACTATCATGTAGTTACAATTCCCCCCAAATAATGACATCTCCTTTATTCTTACAAAGGTTTTGCGCACTTAACATGGTGGCAGAATATTATGTAAATATATGAGAGAGGATTGCAAGCATGAAACAAACTTAGAAGAGATGTGGAGCTTGGCATATAGATTTGACATTCCTTCCCAGAAGTAATTATTGGATATTAGAATAAAACAAATAGAAAAGCAGGAGTTAGAATAAAATTGTTATGAGACATGGACATTAAAAGGCAAGATGAGTAAGAGAAGGAATAATCTCAGGTTGCAAAGAAGTTGGGAAGTTTAGGTAGAGTTAGATAATGATCGGTGTTGTCCTGTGTTGAATGTTACAGGGAAAATGAAAAGTGATAAAAGACCAGTAAACTCAGTATTTGTTTAAAAATAGAAGTTGAAACAATGCTTTTTAATAACATGTTAATGTAAGGTGAAACATAACCATTTTGGATATTCATCAAGCTCTATCAATCTCTTTCAAGATCCTTATGTAGAACCTTCTTCAATGTTTTATATAGAAGATAAGACCCCAAACAACAATGTCAGTGAGGTTTCCCTTTATTAATTTTTACATATGCTTATATTGTTATCTTGATCAGTTTTAAGCATCACCTATTAACTTCCTATTATATTTATATGAGGATGTAGGACACTCACAGTCTTTTACAAGACTTCTTTTCCACTATCCTCTTAATCTATTGAATCTAATTGTTTTGGTGAAATAGATAATGCAGAATTTACATTATTATGGTTACATAAATTCTGCTTTCCAGGTTTTTGATATTTTTAGCATAAGGTCTTTATTTTCCCTAAAGCTCAGAGGTTATTGAAGATGACTTAAAATTTCAGTTTCACAAATGATTAAAATATTTGTGAATCCCATTATTACAGTGAGATGACACTCCAGACTTCCACCCTTTTCCTCCTATCTTGCTGGTTGCTCTCTAGGCCATCCTGTGTCTACTTTTCTCTGCTGCATTCCTGGATTTCACCTCTTCCTTCTCTTTGACAATTATGGAAGCATCACTCTAATGCCAGCTTGATTCTCTTTCATTTGTAGGTGACTTCTATTTTACTTTTCTGTTCTGTTTTGTTTTTGCCTTTACAAAACCTCTCAAGATTCATGATGATGTGCCTTGGCATGGGGCAAATTTCAGTTTGGAGACTGCTGTTTTTTGTGCTAAAATTTTTTCTTATATAATTTCTTTGATAGCTTCACCTTAGCTGTCACAGTTTCCTCTTTTCACTAGTCAGCTATAGGACCTTCTAGATTCTCCTTTTCTGTCTTCTAAAAAATTGTTTATGTCGTTTGTTTTACTCTTTGACTTCTTGCCTTTATCTTCCTTGTCACTGATATTTTTAAAAGTTGTTTTATCTGTTTAAAAAAGTGAAAAACAAAAATGCTGTGGAAAAAGGTATAAGGAAAATTTCTACTTCCTACCCAGATTATCTATAGTTAATATTTGCCTCATTTGCTTTTTTCACTGTAAACACACACATGCACATACACACACACACACACACACACACACACACACACACACACGTACTATATCCATGCTTTCTCTCCTTCAGTCATTTGAGAGGAGGTAGCATACATCATTGCCCTTCACATCTAAATACTTGAGTTTATGTTTCCTAAGAGGACGGATATTCTCTGACAATTATAATAAGGTCATCAGCTGTAGTGAAAGGAACTTTGATTTATTTCTATGTAATCTACTGCTGGTGTTCTGATTTTGGTGAAGGTTGTTCTTTAAAATATGCTTTTCCTCAATTATAGGGTCTAGTTTACAATCATGTGTTATATTTACTTGTGTTAAAAGATACATTGAGGCATATTAAAAAATCTATTTCTTTGAGGAAATATCTATTGCAGTTGGGCAACATCAAACAGCAGGTGGTTAGCAGTGCTCTTCCAGTAGGAGCTCAGACAGACTTCTATAGAGAAAAAGCAGAAGTAAGGTAAGGAGATCACGCATAGGCTTCGGGGAAGCTTTCAGCTATAGCGAATTGGCTGTTTGTGTCTGGCTATGTGCAGGTTTCAGTCCCCTAATCTTGAGGCATTTATGTCTTTAGATTTTGGTTTGTTTACATAGACCTCTACAACACTAAGAAACCTCAGCCTAATGGCCTTATTTAATTTAGTGGTAACCGTGTCTCTACAGTCCAGTCCCCTTCCATCAGGAACACTTCACTAGCCTTTCTTTCTTTCATGACACTGTCATTTTTAGAATGTAGTTCCCCTTAAAAAAATGTTCTTATGTTTGTTTTACCTTATTTTTTCTTGTTTTTAAAATCTTATCATACTTTTAATTTCCATTAACTTTTTTTTTTTTTGAGAGGGCATCTCATATTTATTGATCAAATGGTTGTTAACAACAATAAAATTCAGTATAGGGGGGTCAACGCTCAATGTACAATCATTAATCCATCTCAAGCCTAATTCTCGTCAGTCTCCAATCTTCTGAAGCATAACAAACAAGTTCTTACATGGTGAACGAATTCTTACATAGTGAATAAATTCTTACATGGTGAACAGTACAAGGGCAGTCATCACAGAAACTTTCGGTTTTGATCACGCATTATGAACTATAAACAATCAGGTCAAATATGAATATTCGTTTGATTTTTGTACTTGATTTATATGTTGATCCCACATTTCTCCTATTATTATTATTATTTTTATTTTTAATAAAATGCTGAAGTGGTAGGTAGATGCAAGATAAAGGTGGAAAACATAGTTTAGTGCTGTAAGAAGGCAAATGTAGATGATCAGATAATCAGGTGTGTGCCTATTGACTAAGTATTAATCCAGGCTAGACAAGGGCAGCAAGACATCCACGGATGCAGAAGATTTCTCTCAAAGCAGGGGGGGTGAGGTTCTGAGCCTCACCTCTGTTGATCCCCAAATTCTCACCTGATGGCCCCCCTGCGACTGTGCCTGTCTTAGGTTGTTCCTCCCTTGAGGAATCTTACCCGTCTCTGGCTAACCAGTCATCTTCCAGGGCCATACAGGGAAATGTAAAGTTGGTAAGTGAGAGAGAAGCCATATTGTTTGCAAAGGTTAGCTTTTTACTTCTTTGCAGATTTATGCCCTGTTGCTTCTATGCCCAGCACTTGTCTCGAGGTATCTTTACCACCTGGAGGAATTATGATACTCGGTAAATTCGATACGAGGCACGAATTCTATTTAAGGGTTGTAATTAGGAAGGAAGAAGAAAAGCTATAGATGTAGCATATGAAGGAAACTTGGGAGGATTGATTATTTCTTTGACATATCTTCTTGTATAGTACCTTAAGTATGTATAGGTTTTAAACTACTAACTAATTTGCACACACATATTAACATAATAGGAATACGGTGACATAAACAAAGCAAATCTATAATTACCATCCATCTCCAGTGAAGCCAAGAAAACCATTTAGGCACCCTAGGCATTTGTGAAAATTTATCTATGATATGATGGATATTGTCCAACTGTACTTGAACCATCAGACAAATTAAAGCAGCCCATTTCTGGGATCTGTTCACATCCCATATGTTCTTTTAACCATAGATAGTCTATAGTCATGAGATTTTGGAGTGCTACAACTTGCACCCCTCCCAACTCCTGGTTGAGTTCCAACAGTACAGATCCGGTCAAATTCGTTGTCTCACTGTATGCACATGCCAGCCTAGACATCTCCCTCCTCATTCTTATGGCAAGTCCAGGAGACGGTGGGCTGGATGCAGCCACAACCGCAGCATCGTCCGGATCCCTGTGGAGGCTTTTTGATGATCAACCCCCGGCACGAGTCCTCCAGAGAGTGCTGATGCCGGAAGCGCCTCCTCATATCGTATCTTAGTTCATTTTCTGGGTATCCAAGCTAGGCCTTGATCTTCTGCGTAGAAACAAACAGACCCTTTGCCCACACTTTGACATGCCCTCTATACCACTGTGCAGAACTCATTGGAGGTCAGCACACAGTAACTGCTTTTTTTTTTTTTTTTAATTAAGAGAAAGGAATATTATCAGAAAAGAGTACCTCCATAGCTGATCATCTGACACCCTTTAAGTGATCAACATTAAGGATATTTAAAGCATGCGTTGATCTTTGATTTACCAATAGTTTTATCCTGTTAAGGAGTAATCCCCCTTTTCTTTCTTTCTTTCTTTTTTTTTTTTTTTTAAATTTTTAATCTACACTTACATGAAGAATACTATGTTTACTATGCTCTCCCCTATATCAGGTCCCCCCTAACAACCACATTACGGTTACTGTCCATCAGCTTAGCAAAATGTTGTAGAGTCACTACTTGTCCTCTCTGTGTTGTGCAGCCCACCCTCCCCTTGCTCCCTCCCCCCCATGCATGCTAATCTTAATACCCCCCTTCTTCTTCCCCCCCCTTATCCCTCCCTGCCCACCCATCCTCCCCAGTTCCTTTCCCTTTGGTACCTGTTAGTCCATTTTTGGGTTCTGTAATTCTGCTGCTGTTTTGTTCCTTCAGTTTTTCCTTTGTTCCTATACTCCTCAGATGAGTGAAATCATTTGGTATTTCTCTTTCTCCGCTTGGCTTATTTCACTGAGCATAATACTCTCCAGCTCCATCCATGTTGCTGCAAATGGTTGGATTTTTCCACTTCTTATGGCTGAGTACTATTCCATTGTGTATATGTACCACATCTTCTTTATCCATTCATCTACCGATGGACATTTAGGTTGCTTCCAATTCTTGGCTATTGTAAATAGTGCTGCGATAAACATAGGAGTGCATCTATCTTTCTCAAACTTGATTGCTGCGTTCTTAGGGTAAATTCCTAGGAGTGGAATTCCTGGGTCAAATGGTAGGTCTGTTTTGAGCATTTTGATGCACCTCCATACTGCTTTCCACAATGGTTGAACTAATTTACATTCCCACCAGCAGTGTAGGAGGGTTCCCCTTTCTCCATAGCCTCGCCAACATTTGTTGTTGTTTGTCTTTTGGATGGCAGCTATCCTTACTGGTGTGAGGTGATACCTCATTGTAGTTTTAATTTGCATTTCTCTGATAATTAGCGATGTGGAGCATCTTTTCATGTGTCTCTTGGCCATCTGTATTTCTTTTTTGGAGAAGTGTCTGTTCAGTTCCTCTGCCCATTTTTTAATTGGGTTATTTGTTTTTTGTTTGTTGAGGCGTGTGAGCTCTTTATATATTCTGGACGTCAAGCCTTTATCGGATCTGTCATTTTCAAATATATTCTCCCATACTGTAGGGTTCCTTGTTGTTCTATTGATGGTGTCTTTCGCTGTACAGAAGCTTTTCAGCTTAATGTAGTCCCACTTGCTCATTTTTGCTGTTGTTTTCCTTGCCCGGGGAGATATGTTCAAGAAGAGATCACTCATGTTTATGTCTAAGAGGTTTTTGCCTATGTTTTTTTCCAAGAGTTTAATGGTTTCATGACTTACATTCAGGTCTTTGATCCATTTTGAGTTTACCTTTGTATATGGGGTTAGACAATGGTCCAGTTTCATTCTCCTACATGTAGCTGTCCAGTTTTGCCAGCTCCATCTGTTGAAGAGACTGTCATTTTGCCATTGTATGTCCATAGCTCCTTTATCAAATATTAATTGACCATGTATGTTTGGGTTAATTTCTGGGGTCTCTAATCTGTTCCACTGGTCTGTGGCTCTGTTCTTGTGCCAGTACCAAATTGTCTTGATTACTATGGCTTTGTAGTAGAGCTTGAAGTTGGGGAGTGAGATCCCCCCTACTTTATTCTTCTTTTCCAGGATTGCTTTGGCTATTCGGGGTCTTTGGTGTTTCCATATGAATTTTTGAATTATCTGTTCCAATTCATTGAAGAATGTTGCTGGTAATTTGAGAGGGATTGCATCAAATCTGTATATTGCTTTGGGCAGGATGGCCATTTTGACGATATTAATTCTTCCTAGCCATGAGCATAGGATGAGTTTCCATTTATTAGTGTCCCCTTTAATTTCTCTTAAGAGTGACTTGTAGTTTTCAGAGTATAAGTCTTTCACTCCTTTGGTTAGGTTTATTCCTAGGTATTTTATTCTTTTTGATGCAATGGTGAATGGAATTGTTTTCCTGATTTCTCTTTCTATTGATTCGTTGTTAGTGTATAGGAAAGCTACAGATTTCTGTGTGTTAATTTTGTATCCTGCAACTTTGCTGTATTCCGATATTAGTTCTAGTAGTTTTGGAGTGGAGTCTTTAGGGTTTTTTATGTACAGTATCATATCATCTGCAAATAGTGACAGTTTAACTTCTTCTTTACCAATCTTGATTCCTTGTATTTCTTTGTTTTGTCTGATTGCCGTGGCTAGGACCTCCAGTACTACGTTAAATAACAGTGGGGAGAGTGGGCATCCCTGTCTGGTTCCCGATCTCAGTGGAAATGCTTTCAGCTTCTCGCTGTTCAGTATAATGCTGGCTGTGGGTTTATCATATATGGCCTATATTATGTTGAGGTACTTGCCCTCTATTCCCATTTTGCTGAGAGTTTTTATCATGAATGGATGTTGAATTTTGTCAAATGCTTTTTCAGCATCTATGGAGATGATCATGTGGTTTTTGTCTTTCTTTTTGTTGATGTGGTGGATGATGTTGATGGATTTTCGAATGTTGTACCATCCTTGCATCCCTGGGATGAACCCCACTTGGTCATGGTGTATGATCCTTTTGATATACTGTTGAATTCTGTTTGCTAATATTTTATTGAGTATTTTTGCATCTACATTCATCAGGGATATTGGTCTGTAATTTTCTTTTTTGGTGGGGTCTTTTCCTGGTTTTGGTATTAGGGTGATGTTGGCTTCATAGAATGAGTTTGGGAGTATTCCGTCTTCTTCTATTTTGTGGAACACTTTAAGGAGAATGGGTATTATGTCTTCTCTGTGTGTCTGATAAAATTCCGAGGTAAATCCGTCCGGCCCCGGGGTTTTGTTCTTGGGTAGTTTTTTGATTACTGTTTCAATTTCTTTGCTTGTAATTGGTTTGTTTAACTTTTGTGTTTCTTCCTTGGTCAGTCTTGGGAGGTTGTATTTTTCTAGGAAGTTGTCCATTTCTTCTAGGTTTTCCAGCTTGTTGGCATATAGGTTTTCATAGTAGTCTTTAATAATTCTTTGTATTTCTGTGGAGTCTGTCGTGATTTTTCCATTCTCATTTCTGATTATGTTGATTTGTGTTGACTCTCTTTTTCTCTTAATAAGTTGGGCTAGAGGCTTATCTATTTTGTTTATTTTCTCAAAGAACCAGCTCTTGGTTTCGTTGATTTTTGCTATTGTTTTATTCTTCTCAATTTTGTTTATTTCTTCTCTGATCTTTATTATGTCCCTCCTTCTGCTGACTTTAGGCCTCATTTGTTCTTCTTTTTCCAGTTTTAATAATTGTGATGTTAGACTATTCATTTGGGATTGTTCTTCCTTCTTCAAGTGTGCCTGGATTGCTATATACTTTCCTCTTAAGACTGCTTTCGCTGCGTCCCACAGAAGTTGGGGCTTAGTGTTGTTGTTGTCATTTGTTTCTATATATTCCTTGATCTCTATTTTGATTTGTTCATTGATCCATTGATTATTTAGTAGCATGTTGTTAAGCCTCCATGTGTTTGTGAGCCTTTTTGTTTTCTTTGTAGAATTTATTTCTACTTTCATACCTTTGTGGTCTGAAAAATTGGTTGGTAGAATTTCAATATTTTGGAATTTACTGAGGCTCTTTTTGTGAGCTAGTATGTGGTCTATTCTGGAGAATGTTCCATGTGCACTTGAGAAGAATGTATATCCTGTTGCTTTTGGATGTAGAGTTCTATAGATGTCTATTAGGTCCATCTGTTCTAGTGTGTTGTTCAGTGCCTGTGTGTCTTTACTTATTTTCTGCCCGGTGGATCTATCCTTTGGGGTGAGTGGTGTGTTGAAGTCTCCTACAATGAATGCATTGCAGTCTATTTCCCTCTTTAGTTCTGTTAGTATTTGCTTCACATATGCTGGTGCTCCTGTATTGGGTGCATATATATTTAGAATGGTTATATCCTCTTGTTGGACTGAGCCCTTTATCATTATGTAGTGGCCTTCTTTATCTCTTGTTACTTTCTTTGTTTGAAGTCTATTTTGTCTGATATTAGTACTGCAACCCCTGCTTTCTTCTCACTGTTGTTTGCCTGAAATATGTTTTTCCATCCCTTGACTTTTAGTCTATGCTTATCTTTGGGTTTAAGGTGAGTTTCTTGTAAGCAGCATATAGATGGGTCTTGCTTTTTTATCCATTCTATTACTCTGTGTCGTTTCATTGGTGCATTAATTCCATTTACATTTAGGGTGACTATTGAGAGATATGTACTTATTGCCATTGCAGGCTTTAGATTCGTGGTTACCAAAGGTTCAAGGTTAGCTTCTTTAGTATCTTACTGCCTAACTTAGCTCGCTTATTGAGCTGTTATATACACTGTCTGGAGATTCTTTTCTTCTCTCCCTTCTTATTCCTCCTCCTCTATTCTTCATATGTTGTGTGTTTTGTTCTGTGCTCTTTTTAGGGGTGCTCCCATCTAGAGCAGTCCCTGTAGGATGCCCTGTAGAGGTGGTTTGTGGGAAGCAAATTCCTCCAGATTTTGCTTGTCTGGGAATTGTTTGATCCCACCATCATATTTAAATGATAGTCGTGCTGGATAAAGTATCCTTGGTTCAAGGCCCTTCTGTTTCATTGCATTAAGTATATCATGCCATTCTCTTCTGGCCTGTAGGGTTTCTGTTGAGAAGTCTGATGTTAGCCTGATTGGTTTTTCCTTTATAGGTGACCTTTTTCTCTCTAGCTGCCTTTAAAACTCTTTCCTTGTCCTTGATCCTTGCCATTTTAATTACTATGTGTCTTGGTGTTGTCCTCCTTGGATCCTTTCTGTTGGGGGTTCTGTGTAATTCCATGGTCTGTTCGATTATTTCCTCCCCCAGTTTGGGGAATTTTTCAGCAATTATTTCTTCAAAGACACTTTCTATCCCTTTTCCTCTTTCTTCCTCTTCTGGTATCCCTATAATACGAATGTTATTCCTTTTGTATTGGTCACATATTTCTCTTAGTGTTGTTTCATTCCTGGAGATCCTTTTATCTCTCTCTGTGTCAGCTTCTATACGTTCCTGTTCTCTGGCTTCTATTCCTTCAATGGCCTCTTGCATCTTATCCATTCTGCTTATAAATCCTTCCAGGGATTGTTTCACTTCTGTGATCTCTTTCCTGACATCTGTGATCTCCTTCCGGACTTCATCCCACTGCTCTTGCATTTTTCTCTGCATCTCATCCCACTGCTCTTGTATTTTTCTCTGCATCTCATCCCATTGCTCTTGCATTTTTCTCTGCATCTCTGTCAGCATGTTCATGATTTTTATTTTGAATTCTTTTTCAGGAGGACTAGTTAGGTCTGTCTCCTTCTCAGGTGTTGTCTCTGTGATCTTTGTCTGCCTGTAGTTTTGCCTTTTCATGGTGATAGACATAGTTTGCAGAGCTGGTACAAGTGACCGCTGGAAGAGCTTCCCTTCTTGTTGGTTTGTAGCCTTTTCCTGGGAGAATAGCTACCTCTAGTTGCTTGTGCTGGGCAGCTGTGCGCAGACAGGGCTTCTGCTTCCTGCGCAGTTGCTTTGGGGTTTATCTCCGCTGTTGCTGTGGGCTTGGGCTGGCTGGGGCTGTTCCTCCAAAATGGTGGAGCCCCGTTGGAGGGGGAGCGGCCAGGAGGCTATTTATCTCCGTAAGGGGCCTCTGTGCTCCCTGCTGCCCAGGGGGTTAGAGTGCCCAGAGATCCCCAGATTCCCTGCCTCTGGTCTAAGTGACCTGTCCTGCCCCTTTAAGACTTCCAAAAAGCACTCTCCAAACCAAAACAACAACAGCAACAATGAGAGAGGGAACAGGAAGAAAGAAAAAAAAAAAAAAAGGAAAAAACATGCGATTTTTTTTTTTTTTTTTTGTCCTCAGGTGCCGGTCCCAGGCACCTGCTCACTGGTCCTGCTGCCCTGTCTCCCTAGCACCAGGGTCCCTGTCCTTTCAAGGCTTCCAAAAAGCACCCGCCCACCGGTCCCGCAGGGAAGGAACGCTCGATATTCTTTGTCCTCAGGCACTGGTCCCAGGCACCCGCTCACCAGTCCCGCCGCCCTGCCTCCCTAGCACCGGGGTCCCTGTCCCTTCAAGGCTTCCAAAAAGCACTCGCCAAAAAGAGAGAAAAAAAGGGGAAAAACGCGCAATTTCTTCCGTCCTCAGGTGCCGGTCTCAGGCACCCACCCACCGGTCCCACAGGGAAAAACGCGGGATATTCTTTGTCCTCAGGTGCCGGTCCCAGGCACCCGCTCACCAGTCCCGCCACCCTGCCTCCCTAGCACTGGGGTCCCCATCCCTTCAAGGCTTCCAAAAAGCGCTCGCCAAAAAAAAAAAAAAAAAAAAAAACCTCTCCGGTTTCTCTCCACCCGCCGGGAGCCGGGGGGAGGGGCGCTCGGGTCCCGCCAGTCCCGGGCTTGTATCTTACCCCCTTCGCAAGGCGCTGGGTTCTTGCAGGTGTGGATGTGGTCTGGATGTTGTCCTGTGTCCTGTGGTCTCTATTTTAGTAAGATTTTTCTTTGTTATATTTTCATAGCTCTATGTGTTTTTGGGAGGAGATTTCCACTGCTCTACTCACGCCGCCATCCTGGCTCCGCCCCCTCCATTAACTTTTATTGTAATTCTGTGTTGGTTTTATCATAGCACAGAACCTTTTCTCATTCCACTATTGAACACTGTATTTGTTGTTCTTTAACTCCCTCTACTGTCTGTTTTATCTCAGTCCTTTCTGGTTGTTTTTGGTTGTCCCAGATGTAGGTCTCAATCATGTTTGCAGTTTTGCCCAAATGACTCCTGACCTTTTATTCTCCTTTGCATATTAAAGTGAACTTTTGGAATAGGAACCGGGGTGATATAATTTGGCTGCTGGTATTCTGGAAACCAAGCGGGGGAAGAGGGTTTCAATTTCCTTGACTGAGCATGGCCAACCTCAAACAGCTCTGCCCAAAGTCTAAAGTTCATCAGGTTTAATTTCTCCAGAGAATAAACTTAGACTTTGGGGGTTGGGGGAAAGAGTTGATGGGAATGAAGAGGGAATTGCCAGCTGTCAGGGAAGAGAGAGAAACCCCTTTAGAACTTGGTGAATTTTTCCTTTTTCAGAACATCACCCCTGCCTTGCAAAATACTCGGTTCAATGCTGGGCTGGTAGTGGTGCTTGTAAGGGATTAGCTGGCGGCTTGTGGGTCTTCCACATTGTGGGCACATGCGCAGTGCTTTCTCAGGTCTGTGACAACACTCACCATTCTTCTGTTTGCTTCTTACCTTCTACAACTTATTGAAATACAGTACAGTGATTAAGAGTATGAATCTGACACCGGGTTGCCTGGGTTGGATCCTGGCTAAATAAATAATGATCAGCAAGTTGCTTAGTTTCTGTACCTTCATTTCCTCATCTGTAAAATGGAGGTAATGACAGGGATGGTACAAACACTAGGTGCATTGCAACAGTAGCTGCCACATACTGTCATCTATTATCAACCTGGCCACTATTGCTATCCCTTCTACTAGTATCTCTACTTGAGTGTTAAACTCCTGTTTTTGATTAGCCCCTAGTTGATTTTTTAAACTCTGCCTATCATTTGCCTGAGGTTTAGGGGAGGAGCATAGATCAATACCTGATCAATTCATCAGTTTTTCCTTCCTAGTGCCAAGGCTTTTAAATTTATTCTCAATTACACTGCTAATTTTTGTCCCTAGCAGTAAATTTTTTGTATAATTAATCTCTTTTGGCATACTCCTTCATTTCATCTTGAGAACAAGAAAGAATGACTATTTTTAAAAACACACAGGTTAATTTCAAGATTTTATTTATATGAAAAATACTCAGTTTACTTCCTAAGATTTTATTTTTGAATTATGTGTAGAGAATCATGAACCCTTAAATCACTGACTACTATTCTGAGACAGTGCTACTATTTATATGAACTTATGTGCAGAATGATTTAAGGACACATTTCTCAGTTAGGAGTATAATTTAAAACTTCACAGAAACATTTATTTAACCGTGGATAACCTATTAAACAGGCAGGAGAATCTCTATCTTCTGTGCAGATATTTATGTTATAGAAATTCAGTTTTAAAATATTTATACAATGAGAGTTGAGAGCTGTACTTTTGAAAAGCAGTTAATAATGAACAGACATCAAGGGAGCTATTATTATAACAGCAAAGTGCTTTGCAACTCCAATAACTTCACTGGTGCAGAAGCAGGTCATCAAATTTAATTAAAAGCAGTCAAAAATAAACTTAGAAATTGAACTGTAAAAGGCTGTCCTTTGCCAGGAGCTGAAGGCAAAAAGAAAGCCAGGGAGAGCCTTGAAAGTAGTAATGAATTGATAAGCCGTTCTGCCCGCAACGTGTAATGCACTCTGTCAGGCTTGAGTTTCAGTTAAACCAGATTAATAGAGCAATCAGTGATTGCTCTATCTTAAATCCTTCTTTGCCGTGCCCCTATTATGAGCTCCCATGATAGATGGAAGCCTGAGTGGGTCAAAATTTCAATTCATTTCTCTGCTCAGTCACTTTTTAAAATAATGCTGGCATCTACATTTGCTGGACAACTGCATTCTCTGTGATTTTTTAAGAGCAGAAATAAATTCCGCTATTGACAGACTGCAGCCCTCATTTCCAAAGAAGGCTTAATTCCTTTATATTTCAACAGAGGAACAAATTCCCTGAATGTGAGGAATTGACATCTCTTTCTACCACTAGGGGCTGCCATGGTGAAGTGAATGATAAAGAGAAGGTTACAAATTTATGGTGGCTTTAAATGTTCAGATTAATGCGAATGTGCAGAAACAGTACCACAAGGACAAAAACAATTTGCCCTCGATCATTTTATTTTTATAATAATGTTCTTTAATGAGACTGAAGCCTCCCTGCTGTGACCTTATTATGTTTTTCAACATCAGTGAGAAATAGATTCCTCCGAATTGTAAGAGAGCTCATGAAACAGCAGGGATATTGAAATAGAGGATCAATTACTTTTTTGCAGTAATTTTGAAGTTGAAATGGCTATAGCACAGCCTATGAGACAAGAAGACAAACGAGCTATTGATAAGCTACGTACAAATCGTATAGACCATGAAAGCCGAGGTAAACTGTTTTGTTTTCTAACATCTTTCACACATCATTACAGTAGCCCTTTAAAGAGCAAGTGCTCAAGATTCCGTTTTAGAAGAAGCAAATAAAAACTAAAAATAGAATTTGTCACCAATTTAAATCTGAAATGTTACACATACTTACGAATCCTTCTGAAAATTGCTGACAATCATGGCTCAGGGGTTAAATATTACTCATTTTAACTTGAAGAAAGGATCTTTAATTACGATGGGGACTCAAAGGTCCAGACAAGGAGGGGGACAGAGAAGCTTAGAGATGCTATAAATGTAAGATTACTACTATATTTATGAAATATTTTAATTTGTGAATTGTTTTCATATCCATTATATTATTCAATTCTGGTGACAATTTTAATAAGACATGAGCTCAGACAGGCACTGATGTGTTACAGATGCTGCAGTGGGGAAGACAGAAACTCAGCTCCTGGTCAAGCAGCCCCCTTGCAGCTGGCGCCTGGACCTCAGTGCTCTTTCTTTCCCTTTAATTTTTGCAAGACCGATCAACTTTCAAAATGCAAATCATTTAGCTGCAATACATTCAGTGTTAGCAGAGTATATAGTTTCCATTTCCATCTGCCTTGTTCAGGGAGGAACTTCTCATTTGTGCTGATGCAGGAGTCACATGCATCAATGGGCCCTTGGAGAATGGAGGCTCCTAAGTGTGTATTAATGATTGCCTTGTGGCACACGCGGGACTCCACAGCAGCCTACAGGATAGGAAACTGAAATCGCTGGTAAGGAGGCTAAGACACTTCTTCAGAAAAGGGCGCATGAATTGAAAGCCATGTTCTTTTCTGAGCAGACTTTCCTGCCTGAAGGGAGATTGGGGTGGGGTTTGGGCAAGACCATCAATCCCCTTGGTCAGTGAAACTGACTTAAAACAGATTACTAGGGGTTAAAATGAGAGTCCTGAAACTACTCAGAAGGCAGAAAAATGGACTTGCAGGATCAGTAGCACAAGAGAATGGAATAAGTGTCATTAAGGACAGTGGCTTATAGCACAGCCTAAGTGAGGGAAAGGTGCTAAAGTATCAATATAAGGAGCAAAGTACTGAGAAATTAGGAGCAAGACAGCTAAAATGCAAATGATAAGCTTTTCATATTCATATATCAAATATTGTCATTGATTTGCATACTTTAGCTTTTCTTAAAGCTATTTTCAGTTGTTTCACGTGAATCAATAGATGATTTCCAGATAACATCTACCTCTTCAACGTAAATGGGTAAATAATTGTGATAATGAATGCTGTTCACTTTTTGTTTGAACTGTGCTGACATGCCCAATACTTTTCTAAGAATTCTGTATATATTAACTATGATATGCAATACAGTTATTATTCCTATTTCAAATATCCTGAATGTACAGCACATTTAAGTAGTTTGCCCAAGAAAAACTGCAAAACTATTAAGTGACAAATTCAGAGTCATTGTAGCTCTACAGCCTTCACCCTGTCCACTTTTCAGACTATTTCCTAAAATAAAGAATCTGCTCATGATGACAGTTTTATTATTTATTTGCATTTAGAGAGTAATAACATTTTCACAAATCCAATAATTTATATGAATTTCAAACCAGAATGATGTTGCTTGAATATTCCCAGAATATTTTAGGTTGGGATAAAGCCCATTTTGTTTTGAGATAAAGGGAGAAAATAAACTTTGCATTTTTGGTGGAGTTGTTTTAATTCCTCATGACATACAAAAATCTAACAGCACTCTATGACCTTATATAGGAATAATGGTTGTCATTATACATGAAGTAGAAAATAAAGCCTACTGTCACACTACATCTTTAAACATGGACTTGAGTTTTAACCACCTAATAGGATGTAGCTTTTAATATAATAGAATCTGTTCTAAACTATCCCGTAACTGAACATTTCATGTAGGTCGTAAGTGTATATGCTTCATCCCATACTTGTGAATTTGTGTATTTGCTGAAACTTACTGGTAATCCCAAGAGCAATACTTTGGGAATTTTCATGGCCTTTCAAAGACATGCACAGTGAAAATTTGTGACCCTGCATACACTTTCCCAGCCAAAGTGGAACAAGGTCATGATCTGCTGCCTCCTTCTTTAACTTTCGTGTTTATGAACAAGTATCCTTTTTACAATCTATTCAGTGCTACATTCTGAGTGTTTTTGTGGGTTTTTATACTAATTTCGCTGTTTAAAATAGCACCCAGGCTTAGTGCTGAAGTGCTGTTAATGTTTCCTCAATTCAAGATAACTGAGATTCGCTTTGTGGAGAAAATATGTGTTAGACAAGCTTCATTTAGGCAAGAATTATAGTGTGTTTGGCTATTTATTCAATGTGAGGAAAGCAACAATATACAGTATATGAAGTGAGGTGTCTTTAAACAGAAATACACTTAAAATAAGGTTCTGCATTGTCTGGTTGTTGAAAATATTGTGACTGAAGCTGGTAGAAACTTACTCCTGTATTTTCCCTAGGAACAACGCATCAGCATTAACTGGGTTAGTGTTCCTGGTGACTTTATGGAACCTACCTACTGTGAATAATGTATGTCTTATTCCTGTTGTGGTCAAGGCAGAACACCTCATTCCAGTTCTCATACTTTTACAAGATTTCCCCAAATCATCTTTACCATCAAGTTAGAGACTGACTCTGCTTACTCTCTGTAATATCTTATTTTTTTCTGGAAGAATTTGTATTATTATCTTTTGCTTAAAATGATGGTTGTTGTCTTCAAAATATTTCCACTTGTTATATGATACCCCTGATATCTGCAACAAGAACTATGAATATTTGCCAAATGAGGGCAGTTTCTCACAAAAGTAACTCCTTGATATATGATGAATATTTTTAAGTTAAGGAACGAGTGGGAGGAGGAGGAGAAAGCAATTGTTAGGTGGGATCCAGAAAAAATGATAGTGAATTAAATCCAAAGTGTTTATATGGAGTTAGCCCCAGAAGGGAGGAAGAGGTTTTTTTTGTTTTTTTTTTTTGTAGAATAGGCTGAAAGGGAAGAAAGAAAGGAAGAAACAAAACAAAACCTTGAAAGTAGAGAATTTCCAGGAGGTTATATTGAATTATATTAATTTTCTAATTAAAATATGGGCAAAGTCATCTGCAGATATGGTATTTGTTGAACACCCTGCTATGTGGAGTTTAGGAAGTAACAAAGGTGAGAACTGGAAATAAAGGTGAATTAAACATAGTGCATACCCACAGGGGACTGCAACCTCATGCAAGATGCAAGAATTATACAAACCATTGAGCTGCCTTACACATTAAACTATATGCCAAAAGAAAACACAAATCATGGCTATGAGCATTTCTCTGAAAATAAAAGGGAAAAAGGGAATGTTGTCTTCATTATCATAATTCAGAGGCTTCTAAGTGAAAACAGTTCTTTAAAAGTGTATAAATAAAAGTATGTTCAGAAAGCTGACTCCTTTGTGATGGCTTTTGTATTATATCTTAAAAGTCGAGAGCAGGAAAATGCTTGTATCTTTTGTATCATTTGTAACTGCGTCTGTGATTATAAAAAGGTGAGCTTTAGGAGTTGCAATGAGGTGGGGGGAAAAAAAGGAGCATTAAGCTTTATGAAAATTCCTTAAGGAAGTATGTAGGCCACAAAGGTGGTTTAACCCTGTTGAGTCTATTTGTTGCAACTCACTACAGTGTATTTTAACTTAAATATGTATTTACTACTCAAACTTCTGACATAATTTCAAAATATTTTCTTTAGAAGGATGCACATTGCATTACCTACCTACTTTTATAACTTTTTAAATATATATCATCTTGAAAAACAGTACAAATAAGTAAAAAAAATCTTTCTAATATCAGTACTTAGATAACTAGATAATACTGATCGTTTACACCTGTATTTTTACTATATACATATATGTAAATGTGTATCATTATCATTGCTATCATTTAATATTTTGGGGAAGCTTACTCCACATTATTTGTTTACCACATTTGATAAATGATAAAATGAGGATTACAAAGACTAGATAATTTGTTGAAGGCCATGTGACAGTCACTAGGTGGCAGAGCCAAGATTTAAATCCCAGGCTACCAACCTAAAAGGTATGATCTCAGCGTAACCTATGCTGCCATACTGTCTTGTAAACTGTTCTTTCAATAATATATTTTGGATTTATTTCTGTGTTTAGTATGATATATATAATCCAGTACTCTTAGTGGTTTTATAAAAACTCATTGGCTGGATTATTTAAAGTTTTTATCTGGCTGTATTTTAAGATATTTTGTTTCAGGTTTTTCTTCTTTAGAAACTGTCTAATAAGAAACTAATACAAACACCCTTATTAGTTTTTCTCCTTATTTGTTTACGTTAAATTCTAATAGGCATAATTTCTATCTTAAAGTCTATGTGCCTCTTACACTGTCCAATCGTTCTCCAGGGAACCGTGCTGGTTATACTCCTGCTACAAGTCCTTGAAGTATCCCTCTCCCTAGACCCTTGCCAGCTCTGGGTGTAGGTTTGTTTTTACTCTCCTTCAATTATATTCAGTTATATTTTTTTTTAGAAAGTATTTTAATCTATGTTTAAAATTTCAAGAGCTTTCACAGCAATTGCATAGTCTGAGGAAAGAATCTTGGAAATAACATTTTAGAAAGAGACTTTCCCTTTTTTAGAGATTTTCTTTTCCAGCAGCTCTACAATAAATCTAAGCATTTCAGAATAAGTCATTTTTATTTTCACCAGTTGGTAATTCACACTAACAACACTACATCCCTCTTTGACTTATCAAATAAATGTCTAATCTCTTGATTTAAAGTTAACAAAGTTTGATTGATTCAGTTCCGAGACATTAATCATTGTATATGATTTATTATTCCACAAGATTCTTCCTTTTAATTTGCACTTAAATGATGTCTTTCCAATGCTAGAACATGGAAGAGAATATTCAAAGCACTTAGAGTGACTTAGATTGTTTAAAAAATTAAACTGTCCTAGTAATATTCTGAATCTGAAAATTGGTGAGAACAAAGAAGAGAATTAATGAACTGGTTAGGATCACTGAATCAAACAGGGCTGGGTGGACCTTGGCTGACAATGAGCTTGTATTTCCAAGAGAGCGAATCCAAAGTGAATTCCTTTTGTGTTTGCATAGTCTTGACAGTCTTCATGTAGCTTCCTGCCATTTTGCTATCGCCATTCCCTTCCATCTACCTTGTAATATCAGTCAGATGTCACTTTCATTAGTTGTACTAGATTATTGATATGCTGGTCATGCATAACTCACAATTATTTTTAACTCCATTCCCTTTCAGGCAGAGAGGGATATAGACTATAAACTGACAATAATTTGAGCCAAAAAGCAGACTGTCTCAGAAATACACAGTAATTGAATACTTCACCAAATCCTTCTCAAGTTTCTTGTGAAGGAAAATGAAGAAATGCTGCGATAAATTGTTTCATCAATTCTTTAGATATTCTGAATGTTATGTTTGAATGAAGCCTGAACTGTACATAAAATCATAGCATATACAATTAACATTGTAATATGCTTATTGAGATCCTTATCCCATTTTAGTATAAACATGTACTTCAATATTTTCCACATAATACAAGGTGTGCTTTCTGTGAAGGCCACTGGGGTTAGTTTCTCTCAAGCCTCTTTGCCAGATGGTCTGTTCCATGAGAGAAGCAACTGTTTTTATGTTATGGACACCACACCACATAATTGCTATTTCTCATTTTTTGTGTGTAGACTATCAGGATGCCCCAAACCAAATTAAACAATGGTTCAGAAAAGCATCCAAATCTTTATGATATTGAATGGAAGGTATTAACCTAAAATAATATATTTTCTCTCCTACTCTTGCCATATCACTTTGCTTATTTTTTTCTCCTATACTTAGGTTTCTTTCTAGACAGCATCAAGTCCCATTGAAAATCAGTGGGTTATGAGTAGTTTTACAATAAATGAAATACTTATCTTATTTGAATGTTGACCATATATGAAACTAACATTTTTATAACTTTGAAAGGTTCAGAAAGAAGCTGAAGATATGCACGCAATTTAAAAACAGGAACTATGTGAATAGAAGATGGCAAGGAAATTGAAAACCAAAGCAATTGCTAAGTCTGATTTGCAGCTTGAGGCAGACATGTGGTCCCAGAATAGGAGGGAGTTGAGGGTAGAAGAGGAAAACTTGGTTGCTACTTAAAAGTAGGGAAAAGGATTCACAATGGAAATGAATCGTCCAGGAAATTCTAGTATACAGCCTCTGAGAAGACCCAGTGAGGAGAGAATGTCACTTGATGAAATATTCCTAATCTTATTTCCTGAAGCAATGCTCTTGATTGCTAACATTTCACCCGAACACCTCCAGGCGTTATATTTCCATGGGGACCACCAGGATGCACACAGGACAAATGATAAACGAAACAAGGTGGGCAACAGAATCAAACTTGTCATTAGTGGGCTGATAGTAATTAGGCCCTTAAAATGTCTGTTGTAGGACAGATCTGACAGGGTGGTGAAGTGCCAAGTGCTTCCACTAACCCCTCTGTGGTAAGGCATACTACTGTCCCTTACCTTTTCCTTACTACTCGTGTCTCGTCTTGGACTGGAAGCCCTTGTGGAGAAGAGAGAGAGGAGATGTAGACTGCGGTTCTACCTCTGCAAAATAACATAGAACCGTGCAACTGACTGAATACACCTTTAACTGCTGAAGCCAGAAAAGTAAGAGATGGAAAAGGGGAATTACCCCAGGCTACCATCTATGCTTGATGATGGAAGCAGTGTGGTCTAATGGAAATAATACAAACTTTTCAGTCTGGGGAGAGTTTTTTTTTAAATTTTTTTAATGGTGATTGTCATTCCTTTATGAACATCCTTAGTCATTTATCTCCTTGCCCTCACTTTTTCCATCTCGTAGGGAGATAAGCCTACAATACCGTAATTCTAGTACTCCCTTAATGGAATGACATAATTAATTTGGAAATTTCATTTAGGAATTTTGGGGAATATATTCTTTATTATTATTTAGAGTGTAGGTGCCCAAGGTTACATGGTAGAGTACTGAGTTAACAAGTTTCCTGGGTGTCATCTGAGAATGAAATTTGGAGTCACTGATTGAGTGAAGCACATTCTAGGACTAAATGGAGCTGACGCCATCACAGCAGAATTTAATAGAACACACGTGCACAAAGCATTTTTTTTTGTCTTCAAAAGTTGAAAATGGACCAACCCATGTTTCTATAACTGGTTTTCCTTCTTCCTTTTAATCTCTTGTCCTTTGTCTTCTTCACTCAACCTCCTCCTTCATCCTCCTGCATTCCTGTTCTGTCCTGTCCTCTCACTCAGAAATGTCACCACCTTCTCTTTGTAGATGTATGTTCTTTCCCAACTTTTCTCCCCAAATCCCATCTTTAGCTCCAACCCTCTACTTCACAATCTTTCCATCAGGTTCCACTATCTCTTCCAACTTGACCTCTCACGTTGTCATCACCTCAAGGAGCTTCTCATTGTACAGTAGCAAAGCCAGAGCCTGAAACTATTGACTGGGACTGAGCTTGAAACGAGTCACAAAAGGCTACCTGCAAGAGTTTCCTAAAACAAATACAGACCAGCATGATTCGGTTGTTAGGCCTGACAGCTGAGTACATTTCTAGGGATGGATGTGTATAGCTCTATAAATTGTTGACAGTTACAAAGAAGTCCTTAAAAAAAACTGTAATAGTAATTCAGTGCATAGTTTGAAAATATCCCATGAGGAAAGAAGAGAAATGAAGGAAAACCTTACCTCCCACACTGTCCTCCATTCCCTCAACCCTGCTATCTGAGGTTAGCATGTTTTCTAGGTTCTTACTTATCCTTTTGGAGATATCTGTACATATAAAGCACATGTGTGTAAACATACAATATTTTTTGTTATAATTGTTGGATTTTGTATAAATTATTATCCATCAGTATTTTGCATTTCTCAGAGAAAAAATTAATGGTTGACCTTTAATGTGACTAAAAGTAGTAGAATGACCGTAGTTAATATTTGATCATTGTTTATGACTTTGGGTTACTGTCTAAGCCCTATATAATATTGCTTAATTCTCAAAATTCTGCCAAATATTACTGTTATTATCTTTATTATCTTTCCCTAAATAAGGAGTCAGAAGCCTGAAAAAATTAAACAAGTTTTTGAAGCTCACCTAATTAGTAAGTGGCAAAGCCAGGCTTGAACCCAGGCAGTTGGGTTAGAGGTTCCACTCTTGTCTGTCATTCCCTAACTTTATAGCAATCCTGGGCTGAGGTAGGTTAGGGCAAATTAATGTGAATTGTTGAATTAGTAAAGGTAATCTTTAATAATAACTGTGCAAATTGGCTTAAAACAAATGGGAGACTTTAAGGGAAATACATAAATGAATAATTGGCATTTTTTTATTAAAAACAGACACTGAGGGACTTTGATGAAGATCTGGGGCACTATCTCCATATTTTTGTTTTGTTTTATATTTTAGTTTTTCTAAATCTTGATATCATAACTGAAATAAACTGAAGCAATAGCTGAGAAAATGACAGGAAATCAAACCCATTCTCCCTCATGGAAGAGGGTGGGAAGGTGTAAAAGGACAAGAGGGTTCATTAGGAGTCTTGAGGAAGCTGGTTAATTTGTTCTAAAGATGAACAGCTTTTGTAAAATGGGCATCGATGGAGATAGTGGGCCCATATGACATTCAGTTCCAAAGTCCTGGGTTTTTACAAAAAAAAGAAAGAGAAAATATAGAACAGAAAAGACTAAAGTTAGCTAGTGATGGTAAATTGTCCAAGTATGGAAAATTGAGATTTCATCTTTCTGTTCTCTCTCTCAAAATTGTTTGTCACATATCTTGGAGCAGGGATTAGAAAACACATTATGCTTTATTGAAATGGCCTATTTTCATAGAACATAAAATAGTTTATGGCTCTTCAGAGTCAAAATTGGAGAATGCTAACCTTTTGACCTAAATAGCCAGTCCCATGGCGCCATCTGGTGGCATTTACTATAATTCCAGGGACAGAGCCTCCAAAAAGAGTTCGTTTTTGATGTGATTTTTCAAGCCAAACCTAAAAGTGATGAAAAATGGCAGAGGGGCTGGAATGCGTTGAGCAATGGACATGGATATCACCAATAGCAGATTTTGCCAGAATTCCAGTTGTGGATGATGGTAATCTTCACCTATTTGAATATTAGTTTTTTGAGAGCTGTGAGTTGCTCTGGACACTATTCTTAAAAGGCAAAGTATTTCCATAAGCATAGGGATTATCAGGCAAAACTAAAATCAGGTTTAGCAAAGCCAGGTTCCAGTACCTTGGGAGCATAATAATGTAATCATTGGTTCAATTTTTAATTTCCTTATGTGAAATATGGAACTCATATTTGAGAGTGAGCTGAAAGTAATGGCAATATCTAGAAAGGTATCTGTAAACAGAAACGTCTAAGCCCTGCTCTTTACCTTATGAATAAGAGAATTGGCCAAAGGTGAAGGAGAGCTCTGTTCCAATTTGGGGATGTTTGGAAGTAAGGCAGACAGGAAAAGAAGGGAGGTAATTTAGAATGCTAGAAAATACATCTTTGGCAGGATTGGACATGGCGTTCAGACTGGGCTGAAAAATGAATAAAACCAGAATGGCTGATGGACTTGAACATGAGCAGATGGCTATGACATTACAGATGAAGGCTCAGAGACATGAGAGAAGCAGCAGGGTTAACAGATCTTTGCAAAGGAGAGTTTGAAAGATTGATCATCTTAGTCAGGGGGCCCAAAGCCCAATGGTTACACCTTGAGAATTTTATGACAGAAAAAAGAAGACAAAGTCACGTTAGAAATGAGAGAGTATACAGTGTACAAGCTAAGCAATATTTGAAAATACATCCTGAGTTTAGGAACAAAGCTGCTGCTTTTTCTATATAGCTTGTCCTTCCTTCAATGCATTTAAGCCTATAATAGAATAAGATAAGAGAGAGATTCTTGAATTGATTTGTGAACCTCAAATTTTGAAAACTTATGCCATGAAAGAAAAACTAATACCATTTCTTAAAATCTGTGGCATATAACAGAATCTCTGGGAAATTTTAGTAAGTGTTCTGTGGTAAAATGTTTAAACAGTTGGTAACTTGATTTGGGGAGTTTTCGGCATACCTTTTGCCTCTTGTTGAGATTCAGAAAAATGCATATTATCTTGGTAAAGGCTCTGGGATGTCCTATGATAAAAAGTCTGTTGGAATTTTTTTAACCTGTCATTTCCAACCTTTTAGACCTTAAAGTACTTTTCCCCCGACCCCTTTCCCCCACAGTACATGTAACATTTACCCATATTCTTTTACTTTGGGAAATATAATGCTAAATAAGATTTATTATTACTCTTGACTAAAAGCAAGATTTTGTGTGGGAGATTCTTTTAGGAAATGTGTATTCAGTTTTTCTCTATAGCTAATTACAGTAACAACCAAGTATTATGCATATCAAATAGTTTTTTAGTTAAAAATGAGTTTATATCACAATTATAACTTAATTTCACACTATTTTTCATTGGCGCTATATTGCCACTTCTGTTGATGACCCAGAAAATTTGCATTTGATCACATATTTGTGTGATCTTGCACAATGAGGGAAAAAGTATACTTAAAAAAACTTACAATTTTGTATATTTAACAATTTTCACAACAAGGTGGATTGTTATCCAATGTATTTATCTAGGTTTACGTTTATAAAGGAAGGACAGAAAGAGGGAAAAATGATAAAAGTGTGAATATTTAAGAAATTATATAGCATCTTAGTTTTTTGCCCTACTTTCATACTCTATGAGGAAGTTCAAATATTAGCAAGATATAAAAATTCTTGCCATAGTTTGTTGCTGCACCACCTTAGTTTACAAAAATAAAAGAAAATCTTAAGAAAATCTATGAGAATGTAATTTTACTCTCAGCCTGGTGATACTGGTTTTTTGCCTCATTTTATTAGTCTAATCATCTGAATTATAACTCGGCTCCCTCTCTCTCCCACCAGAGGGAGAAGAAAATTCACACGTAGGGCTGCCGCACTCACTGCCAATGATAACACTTTGTGTTGCTCAGCTGCCTCTCAGGAGCTTCATTACCAAATGAGACAGACACCGATAAGGCCAAGCAGGTTGCTATTGGACAGTATTGTTATGATCTCAAACTTAAATTCATATGACAAGGGAACATTATTTTATGCAGTAGAGTCCATGACAACCCCAGACAAACAGTCTGATTTACAGCATGATCAAAGCTGATGTTTGACAAAGGAGACCTCCACCTCACAGTAAATGAGTTGACTCTCAATTTTGGACAAAGGTTACTTGGATGATGTAATTTGTATCTTTTAACTCACTGGACAACCACAAGTGCTTTGTTTTTTCAGTTTAAGTGGCAGGTTTTCCAGAATGGCTGACCTGAAATTTAAATTAAATTTTAAGAATGTTTTACCTTTTATCAGCTTTCAGTTTTACTTATAAATATACTTGATGGAAATTAACTGAATGTGAAAGTGATTTTTTAAAAAATTTTTTCAGCGACCTGTGATATATATTACAGATCAAGGCTGGTGATTACTGACATCATTTTTCTTATTCCTCTTGCCTGACATTCTTAAATTCATAAAAGGCATTGATAACTTTTATTTCTAAGTCTAGTAATTTCTATTTCTATGGCAGTGTATGCTGGCATCATAACATTGACAAGAAACAGATGATCTGTTGTATATAAGTAAAATGACCTAGTGTTTGAAGGCTTAACTTTCTAAATGTGTTTTTATTAAACAATAATACCATAGAAAAATTTTATAACATGGATTACTCTATTAATATTATTGTCTTATTTCTTATCCTAGAAATTTTACTTACTAGTAGAAATAGAAATTTCAATCATTTTTTTGTTTCCTATTTCCCATTGCTATTTAGCCCAGTTACTTGTCATTTTGAATAATATGAAAGTTTATAACTAAATGGAAATATAAAACTAATACTTACTGAAGTTTGGCAAAATATAAATTGTTAGGAAAACAAAAAACAGTTTATTGTTCCCAGAATATTAGCTTTATTAAAATGATCATAATCTTATTTTAGCCTTGTAACTTCTTTGTAGTAATTTGCTTGGGGTTTGTTTGGTTGTGGAAGTGAACTCTGACCTGAGATTTGTGTGTGTGTGTGCCTGTGTTTCTTTTACTGTGTCTGTTTTTATTTTGTGAATATTATTCATTTTTATATACATTTTCACCCAAGCAAGGTTGGAGATGCTCTTTTTGAATTAGGTATGATCAAATGTAGAGACTCTTTAATTAGTAAGAGATCTTGCATTCAACTATAAGAAATAACTCAATGCAACATTCCATCAGACCAGTGGTTTGCCCAGCCTTGGGATCTTGTCCTGACAGGGTAACAGTAGTTGTCATAGCTAATCCCCTCCTAAACAAACACTGAGATTGCAGGGGCCTGCTTAGGGGACTGACCTATATGATCCACACGGTGAAGCACAGAATAATCAGAGTAAAGACAGGGTTAAGAGGCAGCAAGTGGAGACACAAAATGGCAACAGAAAGGAGCTGGCTAATAGGGAAATCTAGGGATGAAAGAATTGTTGACCTTAAAAGTAAAAGAACCATTTGCTTTACCAGCAAAAATGATTTATCTAGAAATAGCAGAGGAATTGCAATTTGGGACAAGCAAGTTCTAGCAAAAGCCATAGGCAAGTGCAAAGACAGGAGGAGAGGAGCTCTCTTTTACAGAGGTAAGAAGGGCGTTGGGAGGAGCTGTTATAAACCAAAGCCCATTGGAGGACGTGGAATTCGAAGCATAGTGGCTTTTCATTGGCTGAGTTGTGACAGTCTCTCATTAGCTGCGCTGTCAGGCAAAAAGAAAACCTTCCTTCCTCTCCCTGGGTGTGAAGCTGGGAGTGTAAGGCCGTCTCTAACTGTTGGGTCTGCAGCTGTTAATGAGTGTTATTAGTACATGAGCGCTCCCCCCTCTGGTCTCCTGGCTTCATTTTAAATGAGGTTTGTTTCACATGATGAAATGGAAACCAGAGACGCCAGACCAGAGCAAGTGGGTTCCAAAGGACATGATTCCCACAGGAATGAAAACTTCATTTAAACCCATTGTATAGACTTAGTTGCTGTAAAACACATTATAATTACTAATGGAGGCATAAACTTTAGACTTTCTAACTTTCTAGGTTTTTCAGACCATGAAGAGTGTTATGGCTATACATTGCAGCTTGGAAAATAGTATCCATTTGATAATTTTAACCAGTATCTTAAGGAAATATTTCATATAAATGATCTCAAGGAAATAAGTAATATAAAGATAAACATGTCTAAAAAAGATGGACAAAAGACAAAATTAAATGCATATCAGAAATGACTAATTACACAAGTAATTAAAGAAATGTAAACTAGAACAACACATTTTATTATGACAGAAGAAGATAGGTAATGGGAATATTTTATTCTGGTAAAGATAAAGAGAAATGGTCAGATTCTTGGAATGTTGGAAGGAGGGGGTATGTTTCACAACATCCTACAAAATATCTTTTAACTAAGTAGGCTTATTTCTAAGAACTTAGTTGAAAGGAATCATCTTAACAGATGTGCACACTTTCATGTATACAGATGTTCATTGCAAATTTATATGCAGATTTTTAAGATGTCACACACATAAATATATATCTATATATAATGAGGGAGATGAGAGAGGAAAAAATACCAACACTACATTAAGTGAAAAATATGTTCATATACTATGTTATTTTTTGTAAATATGTGTAAGCTCATAGAAAATTTTTAAAAATAATTTATTCCTCATCAACATTATACTTCTGCACCAGTAACTCTTCTAAGGATTTTATACATTGTAACTCATTTAATTGTGTTCACTCTATGGAAAAGATACTGTCATTATCTGCTTTTACACATGTGAGAAGCTGAGGTGAAAACAGACTAAGCCACTTGCCAAGACATTAAGATCCTAGTAAGTGAAGTCAAGATTGGAACTCAGGCACCATAAGTTCAGGGATCTTAATCTTCACCTTAAAACAGAGATGCTAAGATAGTCAATCTTGGGCTGATAGGATGATTTTGTTATTTTTATACATATCTTCCATATTCTCTAATTGTATTATGTGTATATATTACTTTTCTATTAAGCAAAACATTATGAAGCTAACATTTAACTTATGAAATTCCGAAGTGTAAATAATTGTACTTATAAGGAAAGACAGATATTGAGTCACAGCCAGTGCCTCACGAACACCCCTGACAATGAAGAAACGACAAATAACTTCTCAAAGGCTTATGACACTTCTGTATGTTCAAGTCAGTTTACTCAATTTCTTAATTAGTTTATTAAAGTATAAGTGGACTATTAAGACAAGGCTGACAATATCAAATTGAGAAATGGTTAAAATAATCCTACATTTGGATATGTTTATAACAGTTGAATGGCTTTGCATTTTATATGGCACTCTGTAGTGTTTTCCAACGTAGTGCCTAGTGTTAAATCTATATGCTTAGATTAGTAAATGATAATGCATTTGAAGTGGAGAGGTTATAACCTACATCTAACTCAGGACTACTCTGCTTTTTCCAGTTGTCATTTTTAATAAAGTGGAATTTATACAAACATGCAGGCATTTAAAAATGTTCCCAATACTTCTTAGTAGACCCCAGCAATTTTGGTAAATTAGTAGGAAAAACATTAAAAATCTTTAAAATTAAACACAGCCCCAAATCCCATTCATCCGTAGCAACATTATATGAGAGGGAAAAAATGTGCACTAAGCACACAATTCACAAATATGCCATTTCAGGTAGATATATGCTGCTTCATTTATTTTTTGATGAACAAAATATGTGCATCAGCAGGAAAAAAAGAAAAAATCATGACACCCACACTCTCCTCCAGAATAAGAAGGAAAACTTGAACTCTATAGTTTGGATTTGCTTTTTTATCCTAGGAAATATAAGGGGAAAAAAACCCTTTATTTACCTTAGTGATACTGATGGCCATGCTAATTTTAAAATAACTTTGTAATACAATAGTTTAAATTGAGACATGCATCTTGTATCTTCTCTCTATATGATTATATGTAATTTATTATAAAACACCAAAGACATGATTTTTTACACCAGTGATTGTTATATCAAGTTTTAATCTCTTGGGCTCAATATTTATATCAGTGTATATTTACATAAATTCCCCATGTTGGCATGTTTCTTTGTCCAATACTTCTAGATATACCTGATGCATCATTTAAGTCAATACAGAGAAATTCAAGTGGTATAATTAGCAAAAAAAACATTAAATAGTAAATGAATGCTGTGTCTACAGCTTTAGAAACTGGGCAATGAAACTTTAAAAACCATTTCCTTCAGCTGTGGCACTTCATTTCTCCCTAGACGGCCGTCTGAGAAGTAATATAGTGTAACACCCCTGGATGCTGCAGACTCCCAGCAAAAAGGATTCCCTGTAACTCTGTGCTCTTCAGGACCACAACAGTAGCAAGATGTGAGCCCACTAGTTTCTAAGGACAAGTCCTTGGAGACATCCAGAGAGACTTCTCCCCAAGTCTATGGGCTGAAATAATATCTGTGTCCTTGCCTGGCACTCCATCTTTATTTAGCTGTTGATACATTGTCCTCACTTTAGAATTCTCAGTTCATACAGTAACTACTGCCAGGCTGATATAGGCAAAGCATATATCACAGGAATGCTCTATGTGCATAAGTGCCAGAGAGGTATTGACCTTAATTTTTTCCCTGGAATATTCTATCTTGTTTATCACATCCTCCATTGACTTTTCCTTTGTCCAACTAGACACTGCAGATTTTTCATTTCTATGTGATCTATTCCAAGATTCTCCCTCGCCCCTACACCATGTTCCTTTTGCCCTAAACTCTGTATATCTATTCTTCATTATAACCTTATTACATACTCTGTGGTCCTCACAATAGTATGAGATATAATAGGTTAAATACATGATACATTAATAAACTAATTACAATTGGAAAAGTTTTAGAGTAGTTATTGTGATTATTGTCCATTAAACGTTGTAACAGTTTATACCTCTGTGACACACACTGTATTTTATTGGTAGAAGTGAAGTAAATGAGTGCTAACTATTGATTCTGGTTTTTAAAACAAAATCAGAAGGGTTTTGATTACAAAGAGCATTTATGGATAATGGGATTTCATGGTTATTTGTACAAGAAGTAGCTGTATTAGTAGGGATGGCAATATATTGTGGTATTGGTGAATGACCACAGTTATGGACTCAATTGTGTTGCCCTAAAACATAGATATTCATGCCCTATTCACCAGTGTGACTGCATTTGGAGAGGAGGCCTTTGAGGAGGTAATTAAAGTTAAATGAGGGTGGGGCCCTAATCCAATATGACTGGTGTTCTTATCAGAAAAGGAAGAGACACCAGCCTCCAGATCTGTGAGAAAACTTTCTGTTGCTTAAGCTACCCAGTCCACGGCATTTTGTATGGCAGCCCTAGCAGGCTAATACAATCATAATAGGATATTTCTGCAGGGATGATTATATGACAGCCCATAAAGAGAAATATCAGACTCCCAAACCTCCTGGTAATTATCACCTATGATGATTGTATGTGGCCTAATTAGACTGCATTTGCCACTGCAACAAAAGGCAATCCCAAAGCTTCAGGCTAGACAAGGAAGAACATGGAACTTGCCTGGCAAGTGTTAGCTGAACTCTCTTCATTATAAATTGGCCACATGAGAACTTGGTGCATATATGTGTGTGTGTATGCCCATGTGCCAGGGAAGGAAGAGTTAAAAATAAATATTAAATTGAATGAAAACTTATCACACTGAATTCAAAGTATGTAATTTTTTTCCTAAACATCTTCTATATTCAACTTATTCTTGACAAGGGTGATTTTTTTACATTAGTCAGCATGGCTGAGGCAGGCCATGAATGCAAGTTCCATGGACTCAATCGCATATTAACTTATTGTGGGTAAAGTTGTAATATTTCTAGAATATCTTGCCTGGCTTTAGTGCATCTGCATATCAACAGGCATTCCTCAGGGGTGGAGAACTTTCATCTCCATATTAATGGATAATTACCTGAGCAACTGAGGGCTTATCTGAACCTGAGAGTTTAGGGTAGAGGGCTGGTTTTGCTTCTGCCAGAGCAAGAAAAAGAGACGGCCCCAGACTACAGTTTGTAAATAATAAATGGGTTTTAAACTTTATTTTTCCCTTTGACTGATTTTGGTTTTAGAGGTATTTTTGCCCTGGGATTTCCTCTCCCTGGAGTTACACTTACCAAAGTAAATTTTATTAAGAAAGAAATTATTTTATAAAGTGAGATTTCCTTCTCTGTACTTGAAAAAGAATTTGGATGAGTTAGCGATATGTACCAAAGAAAATACTTGTATGTCTTCTTTTGAAAAGTCAGTTCCAGTTATATTAAAATAAAATTAGCAGTTTTCCCCTGCCTAAGAATTGTATAGATAAGATGCACCCTTGCCCTTGAGAAGCACCAACTACATAATATGTTAGTTGAAATATCATAAAAAAGTTCTCTGTAGAATTATTTAAATATTAGATTCGGCTTAGAAGTGTCAGATAAATGTCTCTCTGTGACTTAATTCCTTTAGTAACTTTTATTTAGCTTAAACAATGTAATGACCATTATTAAATAACAGAAAATAAATGAGAATCTTCAACTATTAACATACTGATTACATAGGCAAAAATACAATTTAAACAGTAACAGGAGAAGCAATGGCTTTGATGTGTGGTATAATCTATGTAAAACCAGGAAAATGATAACAAATGAGTATAAGAACTTGCAGAGGAATCTGAAGCTCTGTTTCACAGCACATAAAAGCCCTCTCCTTATCTCCATAGCTAAAATTGAATTCTTGAATGAATGCTTTCTTCTCCTGCCTTCCTATTTTATAAGTCTGACAAACATTGGCTATACTTTCTTGTAAACTCAAGAAGCTGCTTTTGAAGAGATTCCCATATCCATCTTTTCCTTTCATAATACTCTCCTCCTCCCCTATGACTAGATTACTTTAATAATGTCTTTGCCTCGTTCACATTCGAGGAGTTTGACTCCTAAGCATCCTGCATTTTTCTATTCTGTGTCTACTAGAGCTTTACATCACGTTTCTCACTTGTACTTAGTTCTAAGGATTTCCATTGCCTACAGCATCTGGATAAACATTTTTTGTGACAATCAAACCACTTGTCATCTGGTCTTGCCTTATTGTTATAAGCCATTAATTCCTTGAACACTCCTCTCCAGTTAGGGCAGGTTCCTCATGAATTTGCTTTCATATCCCTGACCTGTTTGCTCTCTTTGGTTCTCACATTTGTCCTTGTTTATAGTCTTTCCTTGACTATAGTAATGTCTGTGCTCTTATTTGCTTCTTTATCCATTCTTCTCATTCTGGTTCACTTCTACCCCTCAGCCTTTTGAACTCTAGTCTAGGCTCCTATTACCTATATTGTAAGAATTATGTACCTGAAATTTAACAATGTCTTGCCTTGTGTTTCTCCCATTGTTATGATATGTCATTTGTAAGATCTCTGAGAAGAGGGACCTGTCTTTTTTTTTTAGGAACATATGCATATGCACCTAGAGTTATTCTATTACATCTTTTGCCTTGTTGGACAAATATTTTCCCAACAAACATCTTATTTGATAATAAATTGCATATAAATGGTGCCAAGTTTTTTAGATTTGCATGTAATGATGACATACATGATACAGTTATTTAAAAACATAGATTACAAATATATTTTTGATAATATAGTATCTACTTACAAGTCATTAATAACAATTGAGGTGATA
This sequence comes from Manis javanica, assembly GCF_040802235.1. NCBI lineage: Eukaryota > Metazoa > Chordata > Mammalia > Pholidota > Manidae > Manis > Manis javanica. The sequence goes on from NC_133157.1 coordinate 57,267,964, forward strand.
ATTTAATATTTCCCCTGAAATATGATTCTGTTAAAATAAAAAGACATGACTCCAATAACCAAATGGAATTTAGGGTGACTCGATATGTGCAACAGAGGTGAGGTAGTTAAGATGGAGTTTTAAACAAACACACTAGTTGAGCAAGGGATTTTTTTCTTAAGTGCTATTCAAGTATGAACTAAGTTTGCTAAGTTCAGGTACAAGAAAGTGAGTTATTCAGATGATATGCTCTCATTAGAAATGAAAACCACTGAGTAGATCACAATGAATATTAAAGAGAACATTGATAATGTATGCCTCACTGATTTGAATCTTTAGGATGGTAATTTAAACACACCAAAAGTCCATGTTTATGCATGTTGTTCTGTAATGAACTGAATAAAAATATCTGACAGGTTAAAGGCACTTTCAGCATTAGAACTTAACAAAGCCCCAAGGTCTATTTATTTCACAAAGGCATATCATTTCCCACCTATTACTCCTCTAAGTTTGATTTTAGGTGAACAGAACTTAAGCGAACTTTCCCATTATCTCTTCCAAATTTGGATGTATCATTACATTTTCTCAATTAACAAAATGTTTAGGCTTTATTCTGTGGCTTTACCTTCATCAAATTTTGTGTTTTTCTAGTCGTGTGCCTTTTTCAGAGCATTTTTTGGGGGTGTGTCAAATTTTGTTTTATTTGACCTTATTAATATATTTTTTATTTTGGTATCATTAATCTACAATTACATGAAGAACATTATGTTTACTAGGCTCCCCCCTTCACCATGTCCCCCCCACATACCCCTTCACAGTCACTGTCCATCAGTGTAGTAAGATGCTGTAAAATCACTACTTGTCTTCTCTGTGTTGCACAGCCCTCCCCGTTCCCCTCCCCCACGACTTAATCCCTTTGAGGTAACTGAATAAATAGATTATTATATTCATTTTGTAGGTATGGAAGTCAAGACTCAGAAAAATTAAATTACTTATGGCTATGTATAGTGGTGTAGATGACAGCACACACTTTCTATTGTGATTTTTGCCTTTGAGGTTACTGCAATCAAATTGAGGAATAAAAATAATAGGAAGTGAAATACCTTTAAATTATTACAATGAGTACAAATATTTAAATTCTCAAACAATTATTTCAAAGATACTTTTTTTAGCCCAGTCTTCCAATTCTGATATTTCTTTTTTCCCTTCTCAAACTAATCACTGTCATATTTAAGTAGCTGGTGAATAAAAACCTTAGAATTGACCTGTCTTTATCTCAATAAGCATCTCACTTCTAAGAGGTGATCCCATGTCATATAGCTCCTCAAAGATTTAAGCCTAAAACAGGTTCCAAATTTAGAAAGTAAACATTTCAAACTTTAAAACAGGACACAGTGCCTTAGCCCATGTCTGTCCAGCAGAGAGCAATGCTCAGTGAGCAGAGGGAAGTAAGATGGTGGGAAAGAGCAGACTGTGCTTCAGGAAACTATCTTTCAATGTATTCAGTGCACCTGGAAGACTGAAGTTTTTCTGGGAGTGACCCTTCAGTTTGCTGATGATCCCAGAAGTGGAAGCAGAGGTTTGACCTGAGATAAAGGCTAATGTCCTCTCTAATGTCTATAGGCTCTGAGTCAATGATCGTAACTCATTGATTAATAAATTTTGAAAATTGAGTTTATTGTTATGACCAAATAAAACATAAAGGGTGAAATGGGGAGGAGGAAATAATATTTCATAATACCTGAACTTCCACAGACACCAAGATCATGTTCACTTGTTTCATCATGTCTTATATTTATTTTCTATAATTGTGGTACATTTCAATCCATTATTTCACAAATACTTACTGAGCTTATTTTTGTCTCAGGCACTATTTCTGTGCCGACCTATGAACTAAATGAAGCAAATGTTATCTCTGTCTCATAAGAGAAATAGCTATTATTTTTTGAGCGGGGGATGCCTGATCTGTGCTCAGTAGAGTTCTAAGTGTTTTATGAAAATTTTCTCACAAACTCATGAAGCTGCTTCAATGATTATCTCAATTTTACTGAGGTGGCAACAGAGGCACAGAGATCTGAGGTGGAATTTAAATCCAGATATGAACTGAATATGTTTGGTGGATGGGTCTAGCAAATGGCCAGCACATTATATGGGTATTAAATAGCAACAAAATAATAATGCTCAATTTAAAAAGTTTAACCTGGCAGATTAAGGTGTTGGATTGAGGGCTACTGTTTCTGAGTATTTCCTAGCCTAGTGCATGAATACACTTTGGAGTAAGTCTTGATTCTACTTTTAGGTAGGTGACTTGAACAAGTTAATCGTAACTACCCCAAACTCAATTTTCTTGTTAAGAATGAAGGTACAATATGTGCCTTGTGGTGCTGTTGTCATTCATGGTAAAGGATGTTACAGGCAATGTTGTATAGATTAGATCCTCAAAAGTGGCTGTTATTTTTATGACTACATTAACTTCACAGTAAACTTGTTAAATTTGAAAGAGTCTGGACTCAAATCTGGATCAGGGTTTGAGTGCCCTCTACTCCATTTTCTTCATTCCCTTATATGTGTTTCCTACTATTTTTACTTATATGGAGCCATAAGGATTGTGTGGTTAGGAGTTTTCATGTTAAATTCCCTATACCCCAGATTATATTACATGAACTCTTTGAAATTGTCTTTCCTAATATTAACTTAAGTCTGCAAACATCTATTAACTCCTTTTGTTACCAACTAGCTCCTTTCTCCTGAGGTTCTCTATGATCCTATGATATGTATTTTGTATCAGCCTCATTATTGGTTCCATTTTATAACACTCATTTTGGTGTGTGTGTACAACTGTGTGTATGCATCTCTATTAACCCTCTTTCATCTAATTTTAATTTATGGTTTTCTTGTTCTAATTTATGTATCCTAGTAAGCTCTTCTTAAATCATTTTGGAACAAGGTGGGATATAACAAAGAAAATGACAAATTTTAGATTCCTATACAATAAATAGAATTGTTTTCATTTCTTAAGTTACCTGCTTGATATTTCAGTGTTTTAGTTTTGACTGTAATCATAGATCATGATTAGATCTAATCATAGATCAGGTCTAAGCAGCCACGTTGCTTAGACAACACCATGCAGAGATCTGATCTTAAGGAAACCATAGTATTTAAATCATTAATTTTATATTTAAGTAACAAGTAAAGGAGCATATTTGAAAACATACCATTTAACTTTGGTCACCTATCATCATGTGTCTGCTTGTTTGCATGCTGACTGTGAAGTTATTCTTGATAATACACTCAAAATAGTGAGGTAACTTGATTGTGGATACAGATAGGTAGAACGGGTGTATTTGGAAATGTAAAGATGAGTGAGAGCCATTTGCTTTTTTAAAAAATTTTTTTTATTAAGGTACGATTTAGATACATTCTTATGAAGGTTCCACATGAAAAAACAATGTGGTTACTATATTTACCCATATTATCAAGTCCCCACCCGTACCCCAATGCACTCACTGTCCATCAGTGTAGTAAGATGCCACAGATCCACCATGTGCCTTCTCTGTGCTACACTGGTCTCCTGGTGATTCCCCCCACACCATGTATACTAAACATAATACCTCTCGATAACTTTCTCCCTCCCTCCCAACCCTCCCTCCCACACCCCTCACCTTTGGTAACCACTGGTTCATTCTTGGAGTCTCTGAGTCTGCTGCTATTTTTTTCCTTCAGTTTTGCTTCATTGTTATACTCCACAAATGAAGGAAATCATTTGGCATTTATCTTTCTCTGCCTGGCTTATTTCACTGAGCATAATATCTTCCAGCTCCATCCATGTTGTTGTAAATGGTAGGATTTTTTTCTTTCTTATGGCTGAATAACATTCCATTGTGTATATGTACCACCTCTTCTTTATCCATTCATCTACAGATGGACACATAGGTTGCTTCCATATCTTGGCTATTGTAAAAAGTGCTGCAATAAACATAGGGGTGCGTATATCTTTTTGAATCTGAGAACTTGTATTCTTTGGGTAAATTCCAAGGAGTGGGATTCTGGGGTCAAATGGTATTTCTATTCTTAGTTTCTTGAGGAACCTCCATATTGCTTTCCACAATGGTTAAACTAGCTTACATTCCCACCTGCAGTGTAGGAGGGTTCCTCTTTCTCCACATCCACACCAGCATTTGTTGTTCTTAGTCTTTTCGATGCTGGCCATCCTTACTGGTGTGAGGTCATATCTCATTGTGGTTTTAATTTGCATTTCTCTGATGATTAGTGATGTGGAGCACCTTTTCATGTGTTTGTTGGCCATCTGAATTTCTGCTTTGGAGAAGCGTCTCTTCATATCCTCTGCCCATTTGTTAATTGGGTTATTCGCTTTATGGGTGTTGAGGCATGTAAGTACTTTATATATTTTGGATGTTAACCCCTTGTCCGATATGTCATTTACAAATATATTCTCCCATACTGTAGGATGCCTTTTTGTTTTGTTACTGATGTCCTTTGCCAAGCAAAAACTTTCTAGTTTGATGTAGTCCCATGAGTTCATTTTTGCTTTTGTTTCCCTTTCTTGAGGAGATGCGTTCAGGAAGAAGATGCTCATGCTTATATTCAGGAGATGTTTGCCTATGTTGTCTTCTAAGAGTTTTATGGTTTCATGACTTACATTCAAGCCTTTAATCCATTTCGAGTTTACTTTTGTGTATGGGGTTAAACAATAATCCAGTTTCATTCTCTTACATGTAGCTGTCCAGTTTTGCCAACACCAGCTGTTGAAGAGGCTGTCATTTCTCCATTGTATGTCCATGGCTCCTTTATCATATATTAATTGACCATATATGGTTGGTTTTATATCACGCTCTCTAGTCTGTTCCATTGGTCTATGGGTCTGTTATTGTACCAGTACCAAATTGTCTTCATTACTGTGGCTCTGTAGTAGAGCTTGAAGTTGGGGAGCTTAATGCCCCCAGCTTTATTCTTCCTTCTCAGAATAGCTTTGGCTATTCGAGGTCTTTTGTGGTTCCATATGAATTTTAGGATGATTTTCTCTAGTTTGTTGAAGAATGTTGTTGGTATTTTGATAGGAATTGCATTGAATCTATAGATTGCTTTAGGCAGGATGGTCATTTTGACAATATTAATTCTTCCTATCCATGAGCACAGGATGTGTTTCCATTTATTGGTATCTTCTTTAATTTCTCTCATGAGTGTCTTGTAGTTTTCAGAGTATAGGTCTTTCACTTCCTTGGTTAGGTTTATTCCAAGGCATTTTATTCTTTTTGATGCAATTGTGAATGGAATTGTTTTCCTGATTTCTCTCTCTTCTAGTTCATTGTTAGTGTATAGGAATGGACAAATTTCTGTGTATTGATTTTGTATCCTGCAACTTTGCTGAATTCAGATATTACATCTAGTAGTTTTGAAGTGGATTCTTTAGGATTTTTTATGTACAATATCATGTCATCTGTAAACAGGCACAGTTTAACTTCTTCCTTGCCAATCTGGATGTCTTTTATTTCTTTATTTTGTCTGATTGCCATGTCTAGGACCTCCAGTACTATGTTGAATAGAAGTGAGGAAAGTGGGCATCCTTTTCTTGTTCCCAATCTTAAAGGAAAAGCTTTCAGCTTCTCGCTGTTAAGTATGATGTTGGCTGTGGGTTTCCCATATAGGCCTTATGATGTGGAGGTTCTTGCCCTCTGTACCCATTTTGTTGAGAGATTTTATCATGAATGGATGTTGAATTTTGTCAAATGCTTTTTCAGCATCTATGGAGATGATGATGTGGTTTTCATCCTTCTTTTTGTTGATATGGTGGATGATGGTGACGTTTTTTCAAATGTTGTAGCATCCTTGCATCCCTGGAATAAATCCTACTTGATCGTGATAGATGATCATTTTGATGTACTTTTGAATTTGGTTTGCTAATATTTTGTTGAGTGTTTTTGCATTTATGTTCATCAGGGTTATTGGTCTTTAATTTTCTTTTTTTGTGGTATCTTTGCCTGGTATTGGTATTAGAGTGATGTTGGCTTCATAGAAAGAGTTTGGAAGGGTTCCCTCCTCTTCTATTTTTTGGAAAACTTTAAGGAGAATGGGTATTAAGTCTTCACTAAATGTTTGACAAAATTCAGCAGTGAAGCCCTCTGGTCCAGGCAAGGAGTTTTGTTCTTAAGTAGGTTTTTGATTACCCATTCAATTTCGTTGCTGGTAATTGGTCTGTTCAGATTTTCTGTTTCTTCCTTTGTCAGCCTTGGAAGGTTGTACTTTTCTGAAAGTCGTCCATTTCTTCTAGTTATCCAGTTTGTTAGTATACAGTTTTTTATAGTATTCTCTCACAATTCTTTGTATTTCTGTGGTGTCCATAGTGATGTTTCCTTTCTTATTTCTGATTCTGTTTATGTGAGTAAACTCTCTTTTTTCTTGATAAGTCTGCCTAGGGGTTTACCTATTTTGTTTATTTTCTCAAAGAACCAGTTCTTGCTTTCATTGATTCTTCCTATTGTTTTATTCTTCTCCATTTTATTTATTTCCACTCTAATCTCTATTATGTCCCTCCTTCTACTGACTTTTGGCCTCATTTGTTCTTCTTTTTCTAGTTTCGTTAGTTGTGAGTTTAGACTGCTTATATGGGATTGTTCTTCTTTCTTGAGATAGGCCTGTATTGCAGTATACTTTCCTCTTAGCACAGCTGTGGCTGTGTCCCATAGATTTACTGGTATTGAATTATTGTTGTCATTTGTCTCCATATATTGCTTGATCTCTGCTTTTATTTGGTCACTGATCCATTGGTTATTTAGAAGCATGTTGTGAAGCCTCCATATGTTTGTGGGATTTTTCATTTTCTTTGCATAATTTATTGCTAGTTTCATTCTTTTGTGGTCTAAGAAACTGGTCGGTACAATTTCCATCTTTTGTAATTTACTGAGGCTCTTTTTGTGGACTAGTATATGATCTATTCTTGAAAATGTTCCATGTGTACTTGAGAAGAATGTGTATTCTGTTGCTTTTGGTTGTAGAGTTCTGTAGATGTCTGTTAGGTCTATATGTTCTATTGTGTTGCTCAGTGTCTCTGTCTCTTTATTTATCTTCTGTCTGGTTGGTCTCTCCTTCAGAGTGAGTGGAATGTTCAGTTCTCCTAGAATGAATGCATTGCATTCTATTTTCCCTTTTAATTCTGTTAGTATTTGTTTCACATATGTGGGTGCTCCTGTGTTGAGAGCATAAATATTTATAATGGTTATATCTTCTTGTTGGATTTACCCCTTTATTACTATGTAATGTCCTTTGTCTCGTGACTTTCTTTGTTTTGAACTCTATTTTGTCTGATAGAAGTATTGCAACTCCTGCTTTTTTCTCTCTGTTGAATGAGATATCTTTTTCCATCCCTTCACTTTTAGTCTGTGTATATCTTTAGGTTTAAAGTGAGTCCCTTGTAGACAGCATATAGATGGGTCTTGTTTTTTTATCAATTGAGTGCCTCTATTTCTTTTGATTGGTGCATTCAGTCCATTTACATTTAGGGTGATTATCAATTGGTATGTAATTATTACCATTGCAGACTTTAGATTTGTGGTTACCAAAGGTTCAAGGTAAACTTCCTTACTATCTAAGAGTCTTACTTAACTCACTAAATATGCTGTTACAAACACAATCCAAAGGTTCTTTTCTTTTTCTTCTCCTTTTTCTTCCTCCTCCATTCTTTATATATTAGGTATCATATTCTGTATTCTTTGTCTGTCCCTTGATTGACTTTGTGGATAGTTAATTTAATTTTCATTTGCTTAGTAATTAGCTGTTCTACTTTCTTTACTGTGGTTTTATTACATCTGGTGACAGCTATTCAACCTTAGGAACACTTCCATCTATAGCAGTCCCTCCAAAATAGACTGTAGAGATGGTTTGTGGGAGGTAAATTCTCAGTTTTTGCTTATCTGGAAATTGTTTAATCCCTCCTTCAAATTTAAATGATAATCTTGCCAGATAAAATAATCTTAGTTCCAGGCCCTTCTGCTTCATTGCATTAAGTACATCATGCCACTCCCTTCTGTCCTGTAAGGTTTCTGCTGAGAAGTCTGATGTTAGCCTGATGGGCTTTTCTTTGTATGTGATCTTATTTCTCTCTCTGGGTGTTTTTAACAATCTGTCCTTATCCTGGATCTTTGCCAATTTAGTTACTATATGTCTTGGTGTTGTCTACCTTGGGTCCCTTGTGTTGGGAGATCTGTGGATCTCCATGGCCTCAGAGACTATCTCCTTCCCCAGAGTGGGGAACTCTTCAGCAACTACCTCCTCAAAGACACTTTCTATCCCTTTCTCTCTCTTCTTCTTCTTCTGGCACCCCTATAATGTGAATATTGTTCCATTTAGATTGGTCACACAATTCTCTCAGTATTCTTTCATTCTTAGAGATCCTTTTTTCTCTCTGTGCCTCAGCTTCTTTGTCTTCCTGTTCTCTAGTTTCTATTTCATTTATCATCTCCACCGTGTCCAACCTGCTTTGAGTACCCTCGATTGTGGTCTTCAGTGATTGGATCTCCAATTGGAATTCATTCCTGAGTTCTTGGATATATTTCCATACCTCCATTAGCATGTTGATGATTTTTATTTTGAACTCCCTTTCAGAAAGAGTCATAAGGTCCATGTCATTTAAATCTTCCTCTGGAGTTATATTAATTTTACTCTGGACCAGGTTCCTTTGGCATTTCATATTTGTGTATGGCGCCCTCTAGTGTCCAGAAGCTCTATTCTCTGGAGCTGCTCAGCCCCTTAAGCAATGTCGGGGACACAGGGTGCCTGAGGGGAGGAAAGAGCTGTTTCCTGCTTCCCAGCTGCTATGCCTGTCACCACTGCCTGAACCAGTGGGCCAAGCACACAGGTATAAACTTTTGCCCCAGAGCAGCTGAATATGGATGCCTGCTTTCCACAAGTGACTGGAATCTCAGTTTCTCCAGGAATTCTGCCTGTTTTAGCTTTCCAACCCCATAGTCACTAGAGTATCATGAAAGCACCATGAAATGTAGGTTTGTGTTCCCAGAGCAGATCTCTGGAGTTAGGAGTCCCAGGCCTCCACTCCCTCCCTGGAGAGCCATTTGCTTTTACAGACTTCTTCCCAAGCACAACATAGAGAATATAAAATACGTTTAGACATCTTAGGTGATAGGGATTTCCAAACACACAGGGCAACATTTTCTAAATATCAGCATGTGCAGAAACCTGAAGTGTGACTTTGACTGCTAGTGAAAGTAAAACTATAGTTCACTCTAGTTCTGCCAAAATGTCCTGTTTTTGCCCCACTCCCCTGCCTGATCCCCCTGCCAGAAGTGGGGCAGTATCTCATGATGGTGTTTTTCCTTAAGAATAATTTGTCATGACCTCATATGGCTTAAGGGAGTTTTGTTGGAGTTAAGAGCATATAAGTTTCCAGTAAAAATAGTTTTTACATATGTACATATGTATTTGAGCTAAAGATGCATGTAGTTATCTAAACTTTTGTGACATAAAGTAACTCATCAAATTAGAAGGAAACAAGTAAATTGTTGAATCAAATCATTTTCTTCTAATGATCACATATCTTATATAGCACAAAAATTGCATCCATATGAATGACACATTTTACTTTTTAAAATTGCTTCCTTGCAATTTAAATCTGCATGTTTTTTAAATAGTTTTTTCCCACCTAGTAGTATTTTTTTCTAATATTTTATGTGATGATGAACTTGAATATTTAAGTTCTCACGTTAGATGTCATGGTAAGATGTTACTATTCTGACAAAAATTGCTATCATATTGTTTAATAGATACATCAGTACACATGTCCAAGCTCTATATTGTCCCAAATTGTGTAAAGCAGGCCATATTGAATGGTGTTGAGAATGATACTAGTAAAATTTATTAAGGTTACAAAATTCAATAAATGTACTTTAACAGTAAATCTTGTATTCTTTAAGTGAGTTCTTATGTCATATTTTCAGTTCAGTCATCTTGACTAGTTTAACAACTCTGCACAGGGAGTTATTTTAGGCTCAGTGAGTTGAGTCTAAATCTGTTAAGGTAGTTGCTAACTTGGAATACCTACAGTATTCCACTTGTAAATCTTTCAAAAACTCATCACTAAAGCTTGAGAAAAAAAATAAGCCAGATTTCTCTTGTTTGTGTTATTAAGAATGCATTTGAGTAATCTGAGGCACTTCAAACTAAGGTTATCAATAACAAAAAATCAATTTATTTTCAAATATTTATTAGCATATTGCATTAATCATCAAATTATTATCCTACTCAATGTAACTCCATATTTTTATAAAACCATAATGGAGGAATCATCCCTGCAATATAGTTCTCAAAATTTGACCTCATCTAAAATTATGACAATAAGGTTTATGAAATACCCAGTAGTTCATAAATGTTGAACATAGAATGTTGAAAGTCCAATAGTTTTCCAGAAAATAGTAAAGATCTCTGAAAACACTTTTCTTCAATGAATTTATATATATATATATATATATATATGTTTTTTATTTCATTATCAATTACATGAAGAACATTATTTTACTAGGCTCTCCCCTAACCCAAGTCCCCGACACAAACCCCATTACAGTCACTGTCCATCAGCATAGAAAGATGTTGTAGAATCACTATTGTCTTCTCTGTGTTGCAAAGCCCTCCCCTTTCCACCCCCCCCACATTATACATGCTAATCATAATACCCCCTTTCTTCTTCCCACCCTTATCCCTCCCTACCTTCCCATTCTGCCCAGTCTCTTTCCCTTTGGTAACTGTTAGTCCATTCTTGGGTTCTGTGATTCTGTTGCTGTTTTGTTCCTTCAGTTTTTCTTTTGTTCTTATACTCCACATATGAGTGAAATCATTTGGTATTTGTCTTTCTCTGCTTGGCTTATTTCACTGAGTATAATACCCACTAGCTCCATCCATGTTGTTGCAAATGGTAGGATTTATTTTCTTCTTATGGCTGAATAATATTCCATTGTGTATATGTACCACATCTTTATCCATTCATCTACTGACAGACACTTAGGTTGTTTCCATTTCTTGGCTACTGTAAATAGTGCTGCAATAAACATAGGGGTGCATCTGTTTTTTTCAAACTGGAGTGCTGCATCCTTAGGGTAAATTCCTAGGAGTGGAATTCCTGGGTCAAATGGTAGGTCTGTTTTGAAAATTTTGATGAACCTCCATACTTTCCACAATGGTTGAACTAATTTACATTCCCACCAGCAGTGTAGGAGGGTTCCCCTTTCTCCACAGCCTCGCCAACATTTGTTGTTGTTTGTCTTTTGGATGGTAGCCATCCTTACTGGTGTGAGGTGATATCTCATTGTAGTTTTAATTTGTATTTCTCTGATAACTAGCAATGAGAGGCATCTTTTCATGTGTCTTTTGGCCATCTGAATTTCTTCTATGGAGAACTATCTGTTCAACTCCTCTGCCCATTTTTTAATTGGATTATATGCTTTTTGTTTGTTGAGGTACATAAGCTCTTTATATATTTTGGATGTCAAGCCTTCATCGGATCTGTCACTTACGAATATATTCTCCCATACTGTAGGGTACCTTTTTGTTCTATTGATGGTGTCCTTTGTTGTACAGAAGCTTTTCAGCTTGATATAGTCCCACTTGTTCACTTTTGCTTTTGTTTTCCTTGCCCGGGGAGATATATTCATGAAGAAGTCACTCATGTTTATGTCCAAGAGATTTTTGCCTATGTTTTTTTCTAAGAGTTTTATGGTTTCATGACTTACATTCAGGTTTTGATACATTTTGAATTTACTTTTGTGTATGGGGTTAGACAGTGATCCGGTTTCATTCTCTTACATGTAGCTGTCCAGTTTTGCCAGCACCAACTGTTGAAGAGACTGTCATTTCCCCATTGTATGGCCATGGCTCCTTTATCGAATATTAATTGACCGTATATGTTTGGGTTAATGTCTGGAGTCTCTAATCTGATCCACTGGTCTGTGGCTCTGTTCTTGTGCCAGTACCAAATTGTCTTGATTACTATGGCTTTGTAGTAGAGCTTGAAATTGGGAAGTGAGATCCCTGCCACTTTATTCTTCTTTCTTAGGATTGCTTTGGCTATTCCGGGTCTTTGGTGTTTCCATATGAATTTTTGAACTATTTGTTCCAGTTTGTTGAAGAATGTTGTTGGTAATTTGATAGGGATTGCATCAAGTCTGTATATTGCTTTGGGCAGGATGGCAATTTTGACAGTATTAATTCTTCCTAGCCAAGAGTATGGGATGAGTTTCCATTTGTTAGTGTCCTCTTTAATTATTCTCAAGAGTGTCTTATTGTTTTCAGGGTTTAGGTCTTTCAGTTCTTTGGTTAGGTTTATTCCTAGGTATTTTATTGTTTTTGATGCAGTTGTGAAAGGAATTGTTTTCCTGATTTCTCTTTCTATTGGCTCATTGATAGTGTACAGGAAAGCCACAGATTTCTGTGTGTTAATTTTGTATCCTGCATCTTTACTGTATTCTGATATCAGTTCTAGTAGGTTTGGAGTGGAGTCTTCAGGGTTTTTTATGTACAATATCATGTCATTTGCAAATTATTGAGTATTTTTGCATCTACATTCATGAGGGATATTGGTCTGTAATTTTCTTTTTTGGTGGGTTCTTTCCCTGATTTTGGTATTAGGGTGATGGCTTCATAGAATGAGTTTGGGAGTATTCCCTCCTCTTCTATTTTTTGGAAAACTTTAAGGAGAATGGGTATTATATCTTCTCTGTATGTCTGATAAAATTCCGAGGTAAATCCATCTCACCCGGGTGTTTTGTTCCTGGGTAGTTTTTTGATTGCCTCTTCAATTTCTTCACTGGTAATTGGTTTGTTTAGATTTTGTGTTTCCTCTTTGGTCAGTTTCGGAAGGTTGTATTTTTCTAGGAAGTTGTCCATTTCTTCTAGGTTTTCCAGCTTCTTATCATATAGGTTTTCATAGTAGTCTCTAATAATTCTTTCTATTTCTGTTGGGTCCATTGTGATGTTTCCTTTTTCATTTCTGATTCTGTTGATCTGTGTTGATTATCTTTTCCTCTTAATAAGTCTGGCTAGAGGCTTATCTATTTTGTTTATTTTCTCAAAGAACCAGCTCTTGGTTTCATTGACTTTTTCTATTGTTTTATTCTTCTCAATTTATTTTTTATTTATTCTATTTTATTTTATTTTTTTGACAGGGCATCTCTCATATTTATTGATCAAATGGTTGTTAACGACAATAAAATTCTGTATAGGGGGGTCAATGCTCAATGCACAATCATTAATCCATTTCAAGCCTAATTCTCATCAGCCTCCAATCTTCTGAAGCATAATGAACAAGTTCTTACATGGTGAACGAATTCTTACATAGTGAATAAGTTCTTACATGGTGAACAGTACAAGGGCATTCATCACAGAAACTTTCGGTTTTGATCACGCATTATGAACTATAAACAATCAGGTCAAATATGAATATTTGTTCGATTTTTATACTTGATTTATATGTGGATCCCACATTTCTCCCTTTATTATTATTATTATTTTTTTTTAAATAAAATGCTGAAGTGGTAGGTAGATGCAAGATAAAGTTAGAAAACATAGTTTAGTGTTGTAAGAGAGCAATTGTAGATGATCAGGTGTATGCCTGTAGACTATGTGCTAATCTGAGCTAGACAAGGGCAATAAAACATCCACGGAAGCAGAAGCTTTCTCTCAAAACAGGGGAGGGGGTGAGGTTCTAAGCTTCACCACTGTTGTTCCCCGATTTCTCACCTGATGGGCCCCCCTGAGACTGTGCCTGTCTTAGGTTGTTCCTCCCTTGAGGAATCTTACACGTCTCTGGCTAACCAGTCATCTTCCAGGGCCATACAGGGAAATGTAAAGTTGGTAAGTGAGAGAGAAGCCATATTGTTTGAAAAGGTTAGCTTTTTACTTCTTTGCAGATTTATGCCCTGTGGCTTCTATGTCCAGCACTTGTCTCGAGGTATCTTTACCACCTGGAGGAATTATGATACTCGGTAAATTCGATATGAGGCATGAATTCTATTTAAGGGTTGTAATTAGGAAGGAAGAAGAAAAGCTATAGAGGTAGCATATGGAAGAAAACATGGGAGGATTGATTATTTCTTTGACATATCTTCTTGTAGAGTACCTTAAGCATGTATAGGTTTTAAACTACTCACTAACTTGCGCACACATATTAACGTAATAGGTATACGGTGACATAAACAAAGCAAATCTACAATTACCAGCCATCTCCAGTGAAGCCAAGAAAACCATTTAGGCACTCTAGGCATTTGTGAAAATTAGTCTATGATATGATGAATATTGTCCAAGTGTACTTGAACAGTCTGAGAGAAATCAGACAAATTAAAGCAACCCATTTCTGGGATCTGTTCACATCCCATATGTTCTTTTAACCGTAGATAGTCTATACTCGTAAGATTTTGGAGTGCTACAACTTGCACTCCTCCCAACTCCTGGTTGAGTTCCAACAGTACAGATCCGGTCAAATTCGTTGTCTCACTGTATGCACATGCCAGCCTAGACATCTCCCTCCTCATTCCTATGGCAAGTCCAGGAAACGGTGGGGTGGACGCAGCCACAACCGCAGCATTGCCGGATCTCTGTGGAGGCTTTTTGATGATCATCCCCCGGCACAAGTCCTCCAGAGAGTGCTGATGCCAGAAGCTCCTCCTCATATCGTATCTTAGTTCATTTTCTGGGTATCCAAGCTAGGCCTTGATCTTCTGCATAGAAACAAACAGACCCTTTGCCTACACTTTGACATGCCCTCTATACCACTGTGTAGAACTCATTGGAGGTCAGCACACAGGAGCTGCCTTTTTTTTTTTTTTTTTTATTAAGAGAAAGGCATATTATCAGAAAAGAGTACCTCCGTAGCTGATCATCTGACACCCTTTAAGTGATCAACCTTAAGGATATTTAAAGCATGTGTTAATCTTTGATTTACCAATAGTTTTATCTTATCAAGGAGTAATCCCCCTTTTCTTTCTTTCTTTTTTCTTTTTTTAATCTTTAATCTATACTTACATGAAGAATACTATGTTTATTATGCTCTTCCCTATATCAGGTCCCCCCTAAAAACCACATTACGGTTACTGTCCATCAGCATAGCAAAATGTTGTAGAATCACTACTTGTCCTCTCTGTGTTGTATAGCTCTCCCTCCCCTTATTCCCTCCCCCCCATGCATGCTAATCTTAATACCCCCCTTCTTCCTCACCCCCCCTTATCCCTCCCTGCCCACCCATCCTCCCCAGTTCCTTTCCCTTTGGTACCTGTTAGTCCATTTTTGGGTTCTGTAATTCCGCTGCTGTTTTGTTCCTTCAGTTTTTCCTTTGTTCTTATACTCCTCAGATGAGTGAAATCATTTGGTATTGCTCTTTCACCACTTGGCTTATTTCACTGAGCATAATATTCTCCAGATCCATCCATGTTGCTGCAAATGGTAGGATTTTTCCACTTCTTATGGCTGAGTACTATTCCATTGTGTATATGTACCACATCTTCTTTATCCATTCATCTACCGATGGACATTTAGGTTGCTTTCAATTCTTGGCTATTGTAAATAGTGCTGCGATAAACATAGGGGTGCATCTATCTTTCTCAAACTTGATTGCTGCATTCTTAGGGTAAATTCCTAGGAGTGGAATTCCTGGGTCAAATGGTAGGTCTGTTTTGAGCATTTTGATGAACCTCCAGACTGCTTTCCACAATGGTTGAACTAATTTACATTCCCACCAGCAGTGTAGGAGGGTTCCCCTTTCTCCACAGCCTCACCAACATTTGTTGTTGTTTGTCTTTTGGATGGTAGCCATCCTTACTGTTGGGAGGTGATACCTCATCGTAGTTTTAATTTGCATTTCTCTGATAATTAGCGATGTGGAGCATCTTTTCATGTGTCTGTTTGCCATCTGTATTTCTTTTTTAGAGAAGTGTCTGTTCAGTTCCTCTGCCCATTTTTTAATTGGATTATTTGTTTTTTGTTTGTTGAGGCATGTGAGCTCTTTATATATTCTGGACATCAAGCCTTTATCGGATCTGTCATTTTCAAATATATTCTCCCATACTTTAGGGTTCCTTTTTGTTCTGTTGATGGTGTCTTTCACTGCACAGAAGCTTTTCAGCTTAATGTAGTCCCACTTGCTCATTTTTGCTGTTGTTTTCCTTGCCCAGGAGATATGTTCAAGAAGAGGTCACTCATGTTTATGTCTAAGAGGTTTTTGCCTATGTTTTTTTTCCAAGAGTTTAATGGTTTCATGACTTACATTCAGGTCTTTGATCCATTTTGAGTTTACCTTTGTATATGGGGTTAGACAATGGTCCAGTTTCATTCTCCTACTGTAGCTGTCCAGTTTTGCCAGCACCATCTGTTGAAGAGACTGTCATTTTGCCATTGTATGTCCATGGCTCCTTTATCGAATATTTATTGACCATATATGTTTGGGTTAATTTCTGGAGTCTCTAATCTGTTCCACTGGTCTGTGGCTCTGTTCTTGTGCCAGTACCAAATTGTCTTGATTACTATGGCTTTGTAGTAGAGCTTGAAGTTGGGGAGTGAGATCCCCCCTACTTTATTCTTCTTTTTCAGGATTGCTTTGGCTATTTGGGGTCTTTGGTGTTTCCATATGTATTTTTGAATTATTTGTTCCAATTCATTGAAGAATGTTGCTGGTAATTTGAGAGGGATCTCAGCAAATCTGTATATTGCTTTGGGCAGGATGGCCATTTTGACGATATTACTTCTTCCTAGCCATGAGCATGGGATGAGTTTCCATTTATTAGTGTCCTCTTTAATTTCTCTTAAGAGTGACTTGTAGTTTTCAGAGTATAAGTCTTTCACTTCTTTGGTTAGGTTTATTCGTAGGTATTTTATTCTTTTTGATGTAATGGTGAATGGAATTGTTTTCCTGATTTCTCTTTCTATTGGTTCATTGTTAGTGTATAGGAAGGCTACAGATTTCTGTGTGTTAATTTTGTATCCTGCAACTTTGCTGTATTCCGATATCATTTCTAGTAGTTTTGGAGTGGAGTCTTTAGGGTTTTT
Source organism: Manis javanica (assembly GCF_040802235.1). Classification (NCBI taxonomy): domain Eukaryota; kingdom Metazoa; phylum Chordata; class Mammalia; order Pholidota; family Manidae; genus Manis; species Manis javanica. The sequence continues at coordinate 57,284,998 of NC_133157.1, forward strand.
TATGTACAGTATCATATCATCTGCAAATAGTGACAGTTTAACTTCTTCTTTACAATCTGGATTCCTTGTATTTCATTGTTTTGTCTGATTTCCATGACTAGGACCTCCAATACTATGTTAAATAACAGTGGTGAGAGTGGGCATCCCTGTCTGGTACCCTATCTCAGAGGAAATGCTTTCAGCTTCTCACTGTTCAGTATAATGCTGGCTGTTGGTTTATCATAGATGGCCTTTATTATGTTGAGGTACTTGCCCTCTATTCCCATTTTGCTGAGAGTTTTTATCATGAATGGATGTTGAATTTTGTCAAATGCTTTTTCAGCATCTATGGAGATGATCATGTGGTTTTTGTCTTTCTTTTTGTTGATGTGGTGGATGATGTTGATGGATTTTCAAATGTTGTACCATCCTTGCATCCCTGGGATGAATCCCACTTGGTCATGGTGTATGATCCTTTTGACGTATTTTTGAATTCAGTTTGCTAATATTTGGTTGAGTATTTTTGCATCTACATTCATCAGGAATATTGGTCTGTAATTGTCTTTTTTGGTGGGGTCTTTGCCTGGTTTTGGTATTAGGATGATGTTGGCTTCATAGAATGAGTTTGGGAGTATTCCCTCTTCTTCTGTTTTTTGGAACACTTTAAGGAGAATGGGTATTATGTCTTCTCTGTGTGTCTGATAAAATTCCAAGGTAAATTCGTCTGGCCCCGGGGTTTTGTTTTTGGGTAGTTTTTTGATTACTGTTTCAATTTCTTTGCTCGTAATTGGTTTGTTATCTTTTGTGTTTCTTCCTTGGTCAGTTTTGGGAGGTTGTATTTTTCTATGAAGTTGTCCATTTCTTCTAGGTTTTCTGGCTTGTTGGCATATAGGTTTTCATAGTAGTCTTTAATAATTCTTTGTATTTCTGTGGAGTCTGTCGTGATTTTTCCATTCTCATTTCTGATTCTGTTGATTTGTGTTGATTCTCTTTTTCTCTTAATAAGTTTGGCTAGAGGCTTATCTATTTTGTTTATTTTCTCAAAGAACCATCTCTTGGTTTCATTGATTTTTGCTATTGTTTTATTCTTCTCAATTTTGTTTATTTCTTCTCTGATCTTTATTATGTCCCTCCTTCTGCTGACTTTAGGCCTCATTTGTTCTTCTTTTTTCAGTTTTGATAATTGTGATGTTAGACTATTCATTTGGGATTTTCTTCCTTCTTCAAGTGTGCCTGGATTGCTATATACTTTCCTCTTAAGACTGCTTTCGCTGCATCCCACAGAAGTTGGGGCTTTGTGTTGTTGTCATTTGTTTCTATATATTCCTTGATCTCTATTTTGATTTGTTCATTGATCCATTGATTATTTAGAAGCATGTTATTAAGCCTCCATGTGTTTGTGAACCTTTTTGTTTTCTTTGTAGAATTTATTTCTACTTTTATACGTTTGTGGTCTGAAAAATTGGTTGGTAGAATTTCAATATTTTGGAATTTACTGAGGCTCTTTTTGTGAGCTAGTATGTGGTCTATTCTGGATAATGTTCCTGTGCACTTGAGAAGAATGTGTATCCTGTTGCTTTTGGATGTAGAGTTCTATAGATGTCTGTTAGGTCCATCTGTTCTAGTGTGTTGTTCAATGCCTGTGTGTCCTTACTTATTTTGTGCTCAGTGGATCTATCCTTTGGGGTGAGTGGTGTGTTGAAGTCTCCTAAAATGAATGCATTGCAGTCTATTTCCCTCTTTAGTTCTGTTAGTATTTGTTTCACAAATGCTGGTGCTCCTGTGTTGGGTGCACATATATTTAGAATGGTTATATCCTCTTGTTGGACTGAGCTCTTTATCATTATGTAGTGTCCTTCTTTATCTCTTGTTACTTTCTTTGTTTTGAAGTCTATTTTGTCTGATATTAGTACTGCAATCCCTGCTTTCTTCTCACTGTTGTTTGCCTGAAATATGTTTTTCCATCCCTTGACTTTTAGTCTGTGCTTGTCTTTGGATTTGAGGTGAGTTTCTTGTAAGCAGCATATAGATGGGTCTTGCTTTTTTATCCATTCTATTACTCTGTGTCGTTTCATTGGTGCATTAATTCCATTTACATTTAGGGTGACTATTGAGAGATATGTACTTATTTCCATTGCAGGCTTTAGATTCGTGGTTACCAAAGGTTCAAGGTTAGCTTCTTTAGTACCTTACTGCCTAACTTAGCTCGCTTATTGAGCTGTTATATACACTGTCTGGAGATTCTTTTCTTCTCTCCCTTCTTATTCCTCCTCCTCCATTCTTCATATGTTGTGTTCTGTGCTCTTTTTAGGAGTGCTCCCATCTAGAGCAGTCCCTGTAGGATTCCCTGTAGAGGTGGTTTGTGGGAAGCAAATTCCCTCAGCTTTTGCTTGTCTGGAAATTGTTTAATCCCACCATCATATTTAAATGATAGTTGTGCTGGATACAGTATCCTTGGTTCAAGGCCCTTCTGTTTCATTGCATTAAATATATCATGCCATTCTCTTCTGGCCTGTAGGGTTTGTGTCGAGAAGTCTGATGTTAGTCTGATGGGTTTTCCTTTATAGGTGACCTTTTTCTCTCTAGCTGCCTTTAAAACTCTTTCCTTGTCCTTGATCTTTGCCAGTTTAATTATTATGTGTCTTAGTGTTGTCTTCCTTGGATCCTTTCTGTTGGGGGTTCTGTGTACTTCCATGGTCTGTTCGATTATTTCCTCCCCCAGTTTGGGGAAGTTTTCAGCAATTATTTCTTCAAAGAGACTTTCTATCCCTTTTCCTTTCTCTTCTTCTTCTGGTACCGCTATAATACGGATATTATTCCTTTTGGATTGGTCACATAGTTCTCTTAGTATTGTTTCATTCCTGGAGATCCTTTTATCTCTCTCTATGTCAGCTTCTATACATTCCTGTTCTCTGGTTTCTATTCCTTCAATGGTCTCTTGCATCTTATCCATTCTGCTTATAAATCCTTCCATGGATTGTTTCACTTCTGTGATCTCCTTCCTGACTTCTGTGTTCTCCCTCTGGACTTCATCCCATTGCTCTTGCATTTTTCTCTGCATCTCTGTCAGCATGTTCATGATTTTTATTTTGAATTCTTTTTCAGGAGGACTGGTTAGGTCTGTCTCCTTCTCAGGTGTTGTCTCTGTGATCTTTGTCTGCCTGTAGTTTTGCCTTTTCATGGTGATAGAGATAGTTTGCAGAGCTGGTATGAGTGACCGCTGGAAGAGCTTTCCTTCTTGTTGGTTTGTGCCCTTCCTCTCCTGGGAGAATAGCGACCTCTAGTGGCCTATGCTTGGCAGCTCTGTGCAGACAGGGCTTCTGCTACCTGCCATGGAGTTTATCTCCACTGTTGCTGTGGGCGTGGCCTGGCTGGGGCCGCTCCTCCAAAATGGTGGAGCCCCATTGGAGGGGGAGCGGCCGGGAGGCTATTTATCTCCATAAGGGGCCTCTGTGCTCCCTGTTGCCCAGAGGGTTAGAGTGCCCAGCGATCCCCAGATTCCCTGCCTCTGGTCTAAGTGTCCTGTCCCGTCCTTTTATGACTTCCTAAAAGCACTCTCCAAACCTAAACAACAACAGCAACAATGAAAGAGGAAAAAAGAAAGAAAAAAAAAGAAAAAACGCACAATTTTCTTTGTCCTCAGGCGCCGGTCCCAGGCACCGGCTCACCGGTTCTGCTGCCCTGCCTCCCTAGCCCCGGGGTCCCTGTCTCTTCAAGGCTTCCAAAAAGCACCCACAAAAAAAAAAAAAAAATAGGGGAAAACGCGCGATATTGTTTGTCCTCAGGCGCCGGTCCCAGGCACCCGCCCACCTGTCCTGCCACCCTGCCTCCCTAGCACTGGGGTCCCCATCCCTCCATGGCCTCCAAAAAGCGCTCGACAAAAAAAAGGAGAAACGCACAACCCTCTCTGTCCCCAGGCACCGGTCGCAGGCACCTGCCCACCGGCCCTGATGCCCTGCCTCCCTGGCACTGGGGTCTCTGTCCCCCTAAGGCCTCCAAAAAGCACTCGCCAAAAAGAAAAAACAGGGAGAAACACGCGATTTTCTTTGTCCACCAGCCACCCGCCCACCGGTCTTGCTGCCCTGCCTCCCTGGTATTGGGGTCCCCGTCCCTCCAAGGCTTCCAAAAAGCACTCGCCAAAAAAAAAAAGGGAAAAACGTGTGATTTTCTTTGTCCTCAGGTGCCGGTCCCAGGCACCCGCACACCGGTCCTACCACCCCGCCTCCCTGGCATTGGGGTCCCTGTCCTTTTAAGGCTTCCAAAAAGCACTCGCCAAAAAAATGAAAAATAAAGGGAAAAACGTGCGATATTCTTTGTCCTCAGGCGCCGGCCCCAGGCACCCACCCACCGATCCCGCTGCCCTGCCTCCCTAGTATTGGGAAAAATGCGCAATTTTCTTTGACCCCAGGCGCTGGTCTCAGGCACCTGCTCACCAGTCTTGCTGCCCTGTTTCCCTGGTATTGGGGTCCCTGTCCCTTTAAGGCTTCCAAAAAGCACTCGCCAAAAAGAAAAAAAAAAGGGAACAATGTGCAATTTTCTCCGTTCTCAGGCGCCGGTCTCAGGCACCCACCCACCGGTCCCGCTGCCCTGCCTCCCTGGCATTGAGGTCCCTGTCCCCTTAAGGCTTCCAAAAAGCACTCGCCAAAAAAAAAAGGGAAAAACGTGATTTTCCCTGTCCCCAGGCACCGGTCTCAGGCACCTGCTCACCGGTCCTGCCGCCCTGCCTCCCCAGTAGTGGGAAAAACGCGTGATTTTCTTTGTCCTCAGGTGCCAGTCTCAGGCACCCGCTCACCAGTCTTGCTGCCCTGTTTCACTGGTATTGGGATCCCTGTCCCTTTAAGGCTTCCAAAAAGCACTCGCCAAAAAAAAAAAAAAAAAAAACCGCTCCGGTTTCTTTCCACCCGCCGGGAGCCAGGGGAAGGGGTGCTCGGTTCCCACCAGGCCAGGACATGTATCTTACCCCCTTCGCGAGGCGCTGGGTTCTTGCAGGTGTGGATGTGGTCTGGATGTTGTCCTGTCTGGTCTCTATTTTAGGAAGAGTTTTCTTTGTTATATTTTCATAGATCTATGTGGTTTTGGGAGGAGATTTCCACTGCTCTACTCATGCTGCCATCCTGGCTCCGCCCCCCTGTCTATTCTTCTCAATTTTATTTATGTCTTCTCTGATCTTTATTATGTCCCTCCTTCTGCTGACTTTAGGCCTCATGTGTTCTTCTTTTTCCAACTCAATAATTGTGATGTTAGACTATTCATTTGTGTTTGTTCTTCCTTCTTTAAATATGTCTGGATTGCTATATACTTTCCACTTAAGACTGCTTTTGCTGCGTCCCACAGAAGTTGGGGCTTTGTGTTGTTGTTGTCATTTATTTCCTTATATTTCTGGATCTCCATTTTAATTTGGTTGTTGATCCATTGACTATTTAGAAGCATGTTGTTAAGCCTCCATGTGTTTGTGAGCCTTTTTGCTTTCTTTGTACAGTTTATTTCTAGTTTTATGCCTTTGTGGTCTGAAAAGTTGGTTGGTAGGATTTCAATCTTTTTGAATTTCCTGAGGCTCTTTTTGTGGCCTAGTATGTGGTCTATTCTGGAGAATATTCCATGTGCACTTGAGAAGAATGTGTATCCTGTTGCTTTTGGATGTAGAGTTCTGTAGATGTCTATTAGGTCCATCTGTTCTAGTGTGTTGTTCAGTGCCTCTGTGTCCTTACTTATATTCTGTCTGGTGGATCTGTCCTTTGGAGTGAGTGGTGTGTTGAAGTCTCCTAGAATGAATGCATTGCATTCTATTTCCTCCTTTAGTTCTGTTAGTATTTGTTTCACATATGCTGGTGCTCCTTTGTTCGGTGAATATATATTTATAATGGTTATATCCTCATGTTGGACTGAGCCCTTAAACATTATGTAATGTCCTTCTTTATGTCTTGTTACTTTCTTTGTTTTGAAGTCTATTTTGTCTGATACTTGTACTGCAACACCTGCTGTTTTCTCCCTAGTGTTTGCATGAAATATCTTTTTACATACCTTGACTTTTAGTCTGTGCATGTCTTTGGGTTTGAGGTGAGTCTCTTGTAAGCAGCATATAGATGGTTCTTGTTTTTTTATCCGTTCAGTGCCTCTATATCTTTTGATTGGTTCATTCAGTCCATTTACAATTAGGGTGATTATCAATAGGTATGTACTTATTGCCATTTCAGGCTTTAGATTCATGGTTACCAAAGATTCCAGATTACTTTCCTTACTATCTAAGAGTGTAACTTAACTCATTTAGTATGCTGTTACACACACAATCTAAAAGTTCTTTTCTATTTCTCCTCCTTTTTCTTCCTCATTCGTTCTTTATATATTAGGTATCAAATTCTGTACTTTTTGTCTATCCCTTGATTAATTTTGAGGATAGTAAATTTAATTTTGAATTTACCTCGCAATCAACTGCTCCATCCTACCTACCATGATTTTACTACCTCTGGTGACAGCTATCCAACCCTAGGAACACTTCCTTCTATAGCAGTCCCTCCAAAATAGACTGCAGAGATGGTTTGTGGGAGGTAAACTCTCTCAGCTTTTGCTTATCTGGAAATTGTTTAATCCCTCCTTCAAGTTTTAATGATAATCTTGCTGGATAAAGTAATCTTTGCTCCAGGCCCTTCTGCTTCATGGCATTAAATACATCATGCCACTCCCTTCTGGCCTGTAAGGTTTCTGCTGAGAAGTCTGATGTTAGTCTGATGGGCTTTCCTTTGTATATGATCTTATTTCTACCTCTGGCTGCTTTTAACAGTCTGTCCTTATCCTTGATCTTTCCCATTTTAATTACTATGTGTCTTGCTGGTGTCTTCCTTGGGTCCCTTGTGTTGGGTGTTCTGTGGATCTCCATGGCCTGACAGACTATGTCCTTCCCCAGATTGGGGAAGTTTTCAGGAACTACCTCCTCAAAGACACTTTCTATCCCTTTCTCTCTCTCTTTTTCTTCTGGTATCCCTATAATGCGAATATTTTTCCACTTGGATTGGTCACACAGTTCTCTCAATATTCTTTCATTTTTAGAGATCCTTTTTTCTCTCTGTGCCTCAGCTTCTTTGTATTCTTCTTCTCTAGCTTCTATTTCATTTATTGTCTCCTCCACCATATCCAACCTGCTTTTAATACCCTCCATCGTGTTCTTTAACGATTAGATCTCTGACCTGAATTCATTCCTGAGTTCTTGGATGTCTTTCCATACCTCCATTAGGATTTTGATTATTTTTATTTTGAACTCCCTTTCAGGAAGAGTCACATGGTCCATATCATTTAAATCTTTCTCGGGAGTTGTATTAACAACTTTACTCTGGACAAGGTTCCTTTGGCGTTTGATGTTTGTATATGGCGCCCTCTGGTGTCCAGAAGCCCTATTCTGGAGGTGCTGAGCCCCTGAAGCAATGTTGGGGTCACAGGGGAGTGGTACTGGTACCTGGGGGTAGGAAAGAGCTGTTCCTCACCTCCTGGCTGCTGTACCTGTCTCCACTGCCTGAGCCAGTGGGCCGGTCACAGAGGTATAAGTTTTTGTCCCATAGCAGCTGGATATGGATCCCTGCTTTCCACAAGCAGCTGGAATCCCAGTCTCCCCAGGAACTCTGCCTGTATTAACTTTCCAACCCGGTTGTCATGCGAGTCTCATGAAAGCACCATGAAATGTAGGTTTGTGCTGCCAGAGCAGATCTCCAGAGCTAGGTATTCAACAGTCCCAAGCCTTCCACTCCCTCCCTGCTCCATTTCTCTTTCTCCTGCCGGTGAGCTGGGGTGGAGGAGGGGCTCGGGTTCCACAGAACCACAGCTCTGGTACGTTACCCCGTTCGCTGAGGTCTGCTCTTTCCTCCAGGTGTGTGCAGTCTGATGCCATCCTCTTTCCTGTTGCTCTCAGGATTAGTTGTGCCAATTAAATTTTCTAATTGTATCCAGTTTTAGGAGGAAGCCTCTGTCTCTCCTCTCATGCTACCATCTTTAATCCCATTAAAACATTTTATAATAATGGTATATCGACACTTTAAAGATATCATAAACTTCCCTGAAACAGGGACCTCCAGAGGCTAGTCAGACACATGTGATTGTGGTGATTATGTCCGAAAATCCTAAATGTATATATGCATGGATATATAAACTCATGATGACTATAGTGGTTTTAATCCAGTGGGCTTAGTAGGGGGACTATATGTCCCATTAAAAATCTTACTAAATAAATATTGTAAAGGAGATCTAAGGACCACATTTAAAAAAAAATTGGTAGTAGAATACATTATAGCCCATGGTTTCTTAAACCTAGGTATGAGCGTTTAACTTGGAGTATAACTCCGCCAAGCATCTCAGTCATCCCTGCAGCTCATAGAGAGTGTATATGATGGTGTGAAACTACCAAAACTTGGTGCAGTGACCACACACAAGAACCTTGATGGAATTTCCCTTTTCTAAAATCTAGGAATTCCTAAAATTGAAATGGGACTCAAATCTAAAAGGTCATCTAGAGAGATACTTAAGAAATCACATGGAGTAGTCCTTGATGCACAATTTAAATTGTACTTATTTCTACTAGAATTACTGTATATATCCTCAATATGATCAGAAAGCATCACTTGGTATTTTAAAATAAGGTACAGATATCTCCAACTGAAGAAAACACATTATTACTTTGCAAATATCTTTTTCTTTGTTTTGTTTTTCTTTAATTCACTGTAGTGTTCAACTTGACTCAACTATTGTTTTTACTTTAAAATATGCTAAAAAATATGTCCTATTTCCCTTTTAAAACTTTATGTTGGAGGTGTTTAGGTTCATAATATGCAGTCTTTACTCCATGTTCTCTTTGGTTTAAGCTACATAGATTTGATACAGCAAATCTGTAACTTAGAAATGACTCTGGACTGTTTGCCTGGAAGTTCATTCTCCTACTTCTACATTTTAGCAATAATTCTGAAGGAAGTGGGCATTACTATCACCATCTAAAAAGTGTGTGTGTGTGTACGAGAGATTTCTTGCTACTTTAATGACTGAAAAATCCAATGCTCAGAAAGGAAGAATGTAAGAGGTCTTGGCATATATAACTAATCCCAGAGAGGGAAGAATTGTTCACCCTGAAATACCATGAATGCTCAATAGAGTAACTGTAGTTCCAGATATTATGAGAAATTACAAAAAGCTTTGAGATTGCAAATATAAATCTGCTCACATTCACTCATCAGTTTTTATTATTGTCACTTAGTAAATGGATCTCCAGTTAATGATTTTTCTAATGTGTTATTAAAAGTGTTTCCCATTATAATCCAAATAAATGGCAACTGATGTCAGATTTGCATTGTATTTATACTTGAAAATGTATTCAATTATGATAATTACTAATATTTCAATGGATGCCTATAGCAAGTATATTTTCTGATGTGTCATCTAAAATATTCTTTTTTAATCCATAAGTCAGTTAGCTCCTTAGGCAGAGTCTCTTCAAAATGATTCCTTTAGATCTTATTCTTTAGTGGATGTTCTTTTATAAGAGGAATATACATGCTTTGATGATTTTCATGTTGTTTTGTTACCAATCATTATAGATATTCTATCTTTTTTCAAAGTGTTTGGCAAGCTCACTGTACTCGACTATTTCCCCATAGTAATGGTAATACAATCAAAGCACTATTTAAGAATAACTAGGGGAGGCCTGTTCCAGTTCCAGCTATTTAAAACGTTGCTCTGGTGAGGGCTTCTGCACATGAAATATTATTTTATGTTGAAAAAAAACTTTTTAAAAACATTTTGCATTCTACCTGAGTCTTAATTTTTTCCTCATAACTGTTATTTCCTTTTCTTTAAAATATCCAAAGTCTTCCTTTTTCTTCAGTGCAATATTTGAAACCAGAAGTCTATGAAAATGTTTACATCCTCTGAGTGTGTGTATGTATGTGTGTTTCAGGGAAGACTTCAGGCCCCTTTGTTGTAAACTAAGGTTCCAAAGAGAAAATAAAAGATGAAAAAATTAATCTGTCTCTGTAAATAAATGGATGGGCCCTAAGCTTTGTAGCCATCTCGTTTGTAGTAGATGAACTGTGACAAACAGACCCTTTAGCTACCCCATCATTCATGTTATGAGTCTCAGCTTCTACCTATGTGCCGTATAACCTCAAGAAAGACAAGCTTTCCATTATAAATGAAAAATGGCCTTATTTGTCACCATTGTGATAGAGTCAATTTTTAAGTTATTTATCATAACCATAAAAAAAGGAACAGCAAGGGTATAAATCAATGAGATTTTAAGGAACTACATGTCATGAGCATTAAATTGAAATTTAGCTGCTACAGGTTCTTCACTTTGCAATTTGCAAAAATGAAAAATATCATTCATTCAACTGAAATATTCAAATAACTATAAGGTCCTGGGCTGGGGTATGTCTGCTTTGCCTCCATTGAATCCCTCCCATTTTAGGAGTCTTAGTAGATAGAATCATTTCCCTTTCTCACTGACTTCTACTGAAGACTTCATGTTTTTTGTTTTTTTCTATTGTTTCTCTTCCACACACACAGTAATATCTGAATCCCAGGTATTTACTGGTATCCCTTTTTTCCCCCCCTTGACTTTTGGGCCAAATGCATCTTTAAGGACAGGAACTAGTATTCATAAATTTGTTCCTAGGCCATGCCCTTTATCTGAATGAAATTTAGAAATATATACATATTTTTTCAACCCCATTGTATATCTATAGGTTCAACTTTGCCTTTACTTAGCAGTATTTTAAAAGAAACAAAAGTAAAAAAGGGATTTAGAGATCAAGAGAAAAATTGAAACATCTTTTGGAACTTTTGCTCTTTTTTCCCCTTTGAGTTAAAACCACAAAACATCTCAGAAAGAGCAAAGTCAGAGGAAAACACAGAGATGCTATGCAACAAATATTTATTACCATTTATATACCAGGTATTGGCACTGCAGTTACAAGCCTGAGCAAAAATTAAATTGCAGAATACGCAGAATATATAGCCTAACAGAAAAAAAGGTATTTTAATCAATCCACAAAATATCTATGAAATGGTAACAGTTGAAACAGCTCTTGGGAAGAAAGACATGCAGTATGATACAGGAATACAAAGGTGATTTAACTGACTCAGTGAAGGATCTCATAGAAAAAAGTGTTACTGATTTGCAATGTAAAATACAAGTGTGTGTTAGTTAAAGTCATATAGGAAAAGGGAAAGCATAATAGCAAAAGGAACACTCTATGGCAAGAGGAAACATTGAGTATAAGTCAAAGAAAATGGAAATAAAAAATCTGATTGAAACTCAAATTGCTGAGGGCAATCAGGAATATAAGGCTTTAGAGAGAGCAGAGATCACACACGGCCTTGAACAGTCTGTAAAGAATGTTGGTTTAAATGCATATATTGGAAAAGGAGTCTTGGAAAAGTTTTCAGTGTTGGTCGTTAACATGATCTGAACTGCTCTTCTAACAGATCTGTTTGGGACAGAGTGGGGAATAGATTTGAGTGGGATTGTAACAGAGGCAGAGAAACCATCCAGGAGGCTTTTGCAGGAGTTGAGAGATGATGGATGTTATCTTGGAGATGGAGAGAGGAAGAGGGTTATGTTAATATTAAAACATAAGAGGAACAGGCCAAAGGGCAGATGGGTGGTATCTGGGAGAGGAAACTCTATTAATGTGAGAGCCTGAACATACTTTTAAGCATTATTGAGAGGGATCAAGTTAAGAGAAAAGAGGGAGTTTAAAATGTTAGAAAACAGTGAAGTGGGATTTTTGAGAAAGCAGGAGGGGTAGAAATGAATTCTTGGGGAAGATGGTGCTCCATGATACTCTATCCCTTCCCTCACTTCTGTCACCACATATTTAGGCACCCACTCCAGGATTTAGGAGCCACAATTGCTTGAGATTGCAGACATTATTAGTAGGTGTGCAGGCAAGACATGGGTGGACTTGAGGTCTAGAGCCAAGCCTGCATTTTGGGGGAAAAAGTACAGAATACATTGTCCTATGAAAAACATGGTTTTATATAGCAAATGACACTGTGTATACCATTGTGCTTCAAGAATGTTCTAGGTACTCTGTGTTGAGCTTACATTGGAAACTAGTCAACTGTATCACTACTTTCCTCTACTAGCAATGATTTTGGATTTAGAGAGACAATTAAAGTCAACAACACCAAGTATAGTTAGGTTTGATTATAGGATGTAAGGTGAAAAACAGCCCACACAGTAACAGCATAGTACAAGTTTTGCATATCCCAGCAACAACTTCCAATGTCTGAGCCATTTTGTAAGGTGTATTGTTCAAGAGCTAAGCTAAATATGTGCAGATGGCATCAGAGAAACTCTCAACTGCATATGGCCGGCAAGCCAGGGATCCACCTCATGCATCCTGAGTGTGCTCTTCTGGGACGGCAACATCTCATAAATGCCACTGACTCATGACTTCATTACAGATGTCTGTCTTCCTTGGCCAGATTCTCACTTACTGGGGCTGTTGTAAAGGTGAACTCGTATCCATGTCTCAAGATAATGTTGTAGGAGGATTCATCAAATTTCAAGTCCTCAGCATCCCTGAAGCCTCAGAACTGTGTTCTTTCCTTTCTACTGCTATGTTTTATTGTTATTAACCTATTGCATAATCATCTGCCAGAAAAACTCATGGTGGTTTAGTTACTTTCTATTAGTTTTTGCATTGTTTATGATTAATAATTAGAAATTCTTTATAATATAATGTCATATATTTTTCCTCTTTTGAAAGTTTCATAACAGCTTACATTATGAGAAACAGCTACACAGTGGATTGGTTGTTTATAAATTATTCTACTTAGATAGAGATATTTTAGGAACTTAACATATCTCATTACAAGAGCAGAAATATTTCTGTATTTAGAAAAATGTCAGAGTGATTTTCCTGATGCTAAAATAATTTTGCTAAAGCCCTTAGATCTTTTTTCTTTAGTATTTATTCATTAATTTATTCATTTATCATTTTTCCTCCTAAACAAAGAGCTACTGTATACCAAGAGTAGGCAACGGCATGTGTCAAGGAAGTTTATTCCAAAGGATATGTCATGATTAAAAAACCCTTTGCTTAATATTCTTACAAATAGGGGGAAAAGTTTTCCTTGTGTGTACTCTTTCAGGAGTGTGCAGTTATTTGTAGTAGGCTAAACTAATAGTAATCAAAACAACCAAAAGGTTTTCTTATAAAAACAAGTCTGGAGATATATTGTCCTGCACTGATAGGGCAGTTTCATAACACCATCAGGGACCAGGCCCTTGCTGCAGTCTTAGTCAGTTAGCTTTTAACCTGTGGAATTTGTCTTATTGCTAGTTGATTCATGGTAACAAGATGGCTGCCTCTCCTCCTGCTGGCATCTCTATTTCATAGAGTAAGAAGGGAATGAAAAGCAATCAAAATTTTCAAAGGCATATGTTAGTTATGTTTTCTACCTTTAATAAGTAATCTTAGGGGAATCCCATTCAAGAACTTCTGTTTACATTTCACTCACTTAAACTGTGTCAAATTTCTATACCTAAAAAGGAATGTGAGAATCTGAACATACCTAGAAAGGTACACTAGTATCCATAAAAAATTAAGGGGTTGGAACTGATATGTGTAAAACATTGAGTTTAGGTCTGTTTTAAATTGCTATTCACTACACAAATTTCAAAGATGCTGCTTATGCAGTGAAATCTATATCCAGATTATTGATACTTCCCCCTAGGGGAACAATACATAATTGTTTCAAATTATCTCTAAACCAGAATACTAAGATTTGGAGGAAATTAGAGGGATAAGATACTGACATTTCCTGAAATTGGAGGAAGTTTTGATGAGTAGGTGTAGTAGAAGGTAGTTTATACAAAACAAAATTCAACTGAGTAAATTGGAAGATCTAATTGGCTTTATTCAATGATTTGTGAATTGGGCAGCATCCCATCTAGCAAATAAAACTGTACAAAATGGAAGGTTTTTAAAGGTACAAAGTGGGGAGAGACAAGGAAGTCAACAACACAAGAAAATATTATTTCATGTAATGTGACCTTTCTTGTGGGGATGGCAGGGTTTATCACGTGGATCACCTCACTAGTGCTAGGCGGGAAATTCCAGACTGAGTGTTTAAAGGTCACGTTCCTGGAAGAAGCTAAAACTGCAATTAGATTAGGTATTAAATTTTAGTTTGCTGATATAAGGCTTTGCACAAGTGACTCCATTTTGAGGCTATTTTTCCTTTTTTTTAATACTATGGAAGTCAGCAATGGCTTGTTGGTGTGTTTTGTTTTTTAGCTTAAATACTAGTAACCTTTTTATAGACATGTCTTTTGATAGTCAGAAGGTAAGATGTGAGAGACAGAGACAATTGCCAACTATAATCCAAGGAGAGAGGCCTGAAATATATTTTTCTCTCATAGTCTTGGAGGAAACCAATATTAGGGACATCTTGGGTTCAGACTTTGAGCCTCCTGAATAGTGAGACAATGAATTTCTGTTATTCAGGCTACCCAATTTGTGATACTTAGTCATAGTATCCCTAGGAAACTGATACATTAGCATGCTTTAGGTTAAACATATCATAAATGTGGCTTAAACAATTAGAGTTTGTTTTTCTCATACGATAGAAGCACTGAAATAGGTGATTCAAGGTTTGGTCTGGCTCAGGAAAGTCAATGCTTTGGGTTGGCTTCCCTACAAAGTTCATGGCCTGCTTTTCGCACCAGAGTATGACTCCAGTAGCTCTGCATACCTTGTCCTCACAGGGCAATGATCAAAGCAGGAAATGAAGAAGAGGATGTTCTCATTAAACTCTCTCTCGTCATCAGAGAGGAGGATCTTTCTTGGGAGCACCAATGCTCCACTTCCATGGCCCCAATAGATTTCTCCATAATGCCTCAGAATTGTGTTCCATGCATGTCTCTTGCTATATGGTAGATGGTAAAGTGAATAACTGGCAAGCGGTGGGTTTTCCCATTAGAACTGAAGGGAAGGGGAGTGGCTGTTTGGCAGACAAACAACAGTGCTTGCTCAACCTTCCTGGTCATCCTAGCTAAATGCCATTGCCCCACCCCCACCCCAACCTGCTATTGTGTCACCTACATTGTCTGAACTTACCCTATTATGTTAGTTTCTTGTTTGTCTCCATAGAATTAAACCTCCATGAATCCTGAGACATATCTGCCTTTTTTGACCTATATCCACACTTGCTCAGACAATGGATGTTTCATAAATATTGTTGACTGAATGATTGTTCTTAGGGGCATTACAAAAGTATTATCCTCTCTAAATTTCACATACTTGCAAAACTTTCTACTCCTCTAAAGAGCATTGCCCTTCTCTAATTTTTCCATCCCTTAAGAAATAATTTTAAGGAGATGGAAGTGAGGTCTCTCTCCAGAAACTATTTCAGTACTTCCCCTACACACTGCCAGCTGGGTCTCTAGGTTTGGCTGAGTACAGCTGTGAACTCAGTAACCAGTAATGTTCTTACTTGGTGGTCCTAACTTGGTCCCATGTGATGCTGAGCATCTAACCTTGTGCTACCCCTTAACCTTGGGGTGGCCATAAGATCAGCTTCTTGCTCCTTCTCAATGTATGGCCATACACAAGGATGACATGCCATACTTTACTTTCTTATATGCATTTCACCCTCATGACTTGATAAACTGATGAGAAGATCCCCATCTCCATTCTGTGGAACAAAGGATTATAGTAAAAACCCAGTAGTAGTAAAACAAAGAAATCCTTTTTCTACTTGAGCTGTAAGGGTGCATTCCTCTTACAGTGGAACAAAGTCCTTCTCATTTCCCTCCACTATAACCAAAAAAAGATGTTTCAAACGATGTCACACATTCAGCCTTACCATCAACCCAATTATGTGTATCCCTTGTGCTTTTCACTGGAGGAGACATAAATTTGAAATACTCAGTACCTTTTCCCATGAGGATTTCCTGTTTCAATGGGAAAAACTGAGAGGTGTATAAATGGTAAACATTCAGTATAGTAAACACAGTCTCAAAGAAAAATTTCACGGTTTGGTGGTGGTAAGTCACCACCAATGTGGTGATGATCTCAGTGGTGGCAATTCAGTGGGAGAACTGTTAAGGTCACACTGCAGAACTGTTTCTGTGATAGGAGACATCTTTACGACCACTTTGGAAACAAATTATGCCATAGTCCAGTCTGTGTTCACAATTTATATCCATCCCATGGAAAAAATACACATACTCTCTTCTCCAAAACTCCCCTCCCCATCCACCCCTTTTTTTATGGCCATGGTCTTGGGCTCAAGGTTTTATTTAAACCATGCCCATGTGTGGATAATGCTATTTGCATGCATTTCCTATGACACAGTTACTTGAGTATCATTCTTGTTTATTGGAAAACTTGGGTGTTAAAGAGACAAAATAACCAAAATAGAAATTCTAATACAGAGAGAGAAAATGGGACATTCACAATAGTCTCTGGTAATAGCATTTCTGACATCCAGCTGGGCACAAGTCTTCAGTTCCTTGACTAGTACTCAGTCCTGCTCTCTGGATTCTCCGCTGGCACCTCTTGGTCACCATCCTTTTCCCAGAAGAGGTGGCTTGTGTGTATAAATGAGGAACTTTCTTAGTCTGTTGCCTGCCAATAGTATTTCAGAAGTCCAAAGGCTTATCATTTCACACTACATCATTTTCATTTCAGCTTGGAATTATTCTTTTTAAAATGTGGGCCTTTGGAATATATCAACTGTAATCTACATTATACAAAACTCAGCTCCACAACTATCTTTAAGGTTTATCTCTTTGGGGCCATGCCGTAGTTTCTCATTGTAACTAAAACAGATTACCCACATACTTAGTGAATTAAAACACAAAGTAGTTATCTTACAATTGTGGAATCAAAAGTCTAAAGTAGGCTGGCATGGCTATGCCCCTTTGAGAAACTCTACGGTGAAATATCCATTACCTTGCCTTTAATGGAGGCTGCCCACTTTCCTCTGCCTCATGGCCCAGACCAATGTAACTTTGCTCCCTTTGTTATATTTAATGCTGACTCCTCTGCCTATTTCCTTTATAAATATTTTTATTGCATGGGGTAATGCAGATGATGCAGGATGATTTTTGCATCTCAAAATCCTTCATTTAATAAAATCTCCAAAGTACCTTTGTTATGTAAGTAACATAACCATAAACCCCTTGTGAAGCTGTTAAAGGATTACTCCCCTTAGAAGCCCATATATGTAATTGAGTTGGGGGGTGATCTATGACACTCTCAGAGATGAAAATACTCAGAGATTGGATAACTATGATGGGTCGACATAGGTTGTAACACATGGACCACTCTGGTGGGGGGAGGTTGATAGAGGTGGTGGCTGTGCATTTGTGGGGTCAGGGCATATCTGTATTTCCCCTCAAATTTGCTGTGAACCAGAATTTTTTGTTTTTTAACAAGCCAACAAATTTTTATTCATTTATTTAGTGCATAGTCCATAGTAAGTTCCACTTTTTAAAATTTATTTATTTATATATTTTTATTTTGGTGTCATTAATATACAATTACATGAACAAAATTGTGACTACTAGATTCCCCCCATTATCAAGTCCCCACCAGATACCCCATTACAGTCACTGTCCATCAATGTAGTAAGATGCTATAGAGTCACTACTAGTCTTCTCTGTGCTATACTGCCTTCCCTGTGCCCCCCAAACTACATTATGTGTTCTAATTGTAATGCTCCTTATTCCCCTTCTCCCTCCTTTCCCACCCCCACCCCCCAGTCCTTTACCCTTTGGTAACTGTAAGTCCATTCTTGGCTGTTGTGTGTCTGCTATTGTTTTGTTCCTTCAGTTTTTGCTTTGTTCTTAATGCTCCACAAATGAGTGAAATCATTTGGTACTTGTCTTTCTCTACCTGGCTTATTTCACTGAGCATAATACCCTCTAGCTCCATCCATGTTGTTGCAAATGATAGGATTTGTTTTCTTCTTATGGCTAAATAATATGTCCTTGTGTGTATGTACAACATCTTTATCCATTCATCTACTGATGGACACTTAGGTCGCTTCCATTTCTTGACTATTGTAAATAGTGCTGCAATAAACATAGAGGTGCATATATCTTTTTCAAACTGGGCTCCTGCATTCTTAGTGTAAATTCCTAGGACTGGAATCCTTGGGTCAAATGGTATTTCTATTTGAGTTTTTTGAGGAACCTCCCTACTGCTTTCCACAATGGTTGAACTAGTTTACATTCCCACCAGCAGTGTAGAAGGGTTCCCCTTTCTCCACATCCTCGCCAGCATTTGTTCCTATTCTTTTCTATGTTGGCCATCCTAAATGGTGTGAGGTTATATCTCATTGTGATTTTAATTTGCATTTACCTGGTAATTAGCAATGTGGGGCATCTTTTCATGTGCCTGCTGACCATCTGAATTTCTTCTTTGGAGAACTGTCTGTTCATGTCCTCTGCCCATTTTTTAATCAGGTTATTTGCTTTTTAGGTGTTGAGGGGTTAGAGTTCTTTAGATATTAACCCCTTGTCATATATGTCATTTACAAATATATTTTTCCATACAGTAGGATGCCTTTTTGTTCTGCTAATGATGTCCTTTGCTCTACAGAAGCTTTTTAGCATGATGTAGTCCCATTTGTTAATTTTTTATTTTGTTTCCATTGCCCGAGGAGATGCATTCAGGATAAAGTTGTTCATGTTATATTCGAGACGGTTTTGCTTATGTTTTCTTCTGAGAGTTTTATCATTTCATGAGTTACATTCAGGTCTTTGATTCATTTTGAGTTTACTTTCATGTATGGGGTTAGACAATAATCCAGTTTCATTTTCTTACATGTACCTATCCAGTTTTGCCAACACCAGCTGTTGTAGAGGCTGTCATTTCCCCATTGTATATCCAAGGCACCTTTAACATTTATTAATTGACCACATATGCTTGGGTTAGTATCTGGACTCTATTCTGTTCCACTAGTGTATGGGTCTGTTCTTGTACCAGTACCAAATTGTCTTGATTACTGTGGCTTTGTAGTAGAGCTTGAAGTAAGGGAGTGTAATTCCTCCTGCTTTATTCTTCCTTCTCAGGAATTCTTTGGCTATTCAGGGTCTTTTCTGGTTCCATATGAATTTTCGAAGTATTTTTTCAGTTAGTTGAAGAATGCTGTTAGTATTTTGATAGGGATTACATTGAATCTGTAGATTACTTTAGGCAGGATGGCCATTTTGACAATATTAATTGCAAACAGGGACAGTTTAACTTCTTTCTTGCCAATCTGGATGCCTTTTATTTCTTTGTGTTGTCTGATTGCTGTGGCTAGGAAGTTTTCAGCAATTACCTCCTCAGTGACACTTTCTATACCTCTCTTCTTCTTCTGGTACCCCTATAATGCAAATGTTGTTCCATTTAGATTGGTCACACAGTTCTCTCAATATTCTTTCATTCTTAGAGATCCTTTTTTCTCTCTGTGCCTCAGCTTCTTTGTATTCCTGTTCCCTAATTTCTATTCCATTTGCTGTCTCTTCTACTACATCTAATCTGCTTTTAAATCCCTCCATTGTATGTTTCATTTCAGATACAGAATTTCTTAATGATTGAATCTCCATCTTAAATTCATTCATGAGGTCTTGAATATTTTTCTGTACCTCCATGAGCATGTTTATGTTTTTTTTTGAACTCTCTCTCAGGAAGATTGATGACTTCAGTTTCATTTGGCCCTTTTACTAGGGTTTGTGAGATTTTGTTCTGAACCAGGTTCCTTTGGTGTTTCATATTCCTATGTGGTATCCTCTATTGCCAAGAAGTACTAGTCTCTGGAGCTGCTCAGCCCCTGGAGTGAGGTTGGGGTTCACAGGGGAGTGGTGCTTGTGCCTTGGGGGAGGAAAGTGCTGTTTCCTGCTTTCTGGCTGCAGTGCCTGTCTCCAGTGTCAGGGCCAGTGTGCCAAGCACACAGGTGTAAGCCTCTGTGCTTTGCATCTACAGCTGTTGTAGGTGGGTTTTCCCTTTGGCTGGCCTAATGCCAGCATATTGACTGCCAGTTTACGTGCCCACATGCCCGCAGGCCAGGAGGAAAGTGCAGTAGGCTGTGTGTCACAGTGCAGGGCCTCAGAGATGAGTAGCCAGCCAGGGGAATGGAGCTCCTGAAGCTTCTCAAAGTTCCCAACCTCCTGGGCCGAGTGTACCCAGACAACCTTATCCACCTATCCCTTCTCCTGTGCAGCAAGCTCTGTGCAAACCCTGCCCCTTCAGCAGCCCTCTCACTGCTAGGAAGCCTCTCAGATTCTTCACCTTTCCTTTGTCCCAAAGTGGCCAGATGTGGATTCCTGTCCTCCACAAATGGCCAGAATCTCATTCTCTCAAGCACTCATCTGTCCCAGCTCCCCAACCCCACCGACCTCCAGAGCACCACACAAGGTAGGTTTGTGCTCCAAAGCAGATCTCCAGGGCTGGGTATTCAGCAGTCCTAGGCTTCCACCCTCTCCCCACCATTTCTATTCTTCCTGCTGGTGAGCTGGTATGGGGGAAGGGCTTGAGTCATGCCCTGCTCAAGGCTCTAGTATGTTTCCCTGTTTCATGAGGTCCGCTCGGTTCTCCAGGTGTATGCAGTTTGGTGCAGCCTTCTTTCCTCCTGCTGTTTCAGGATTAGTTGTATTAACTATATTCTCATACTATATGTGGTTTTTGGAGTTCTCTCTCTCACCTTTCATGCCACCATCTTGAATCGATATCTCTCTGTGAACCAGAAATTTATCTAAAAATGTAGAGACTCAAAAATATGTAACATAGCAATGTTTTCTGAAAATGTAATAAATTCTGGAAATAGGTCCTCAATATTTTGTCTCTGTGAAATGTTCTATAAAGCATTACTTTAGATCCTTGCCAGGTGTTAACAAAGGAATTTATAATCTTACATTGGCCCATTCTTTCTAAGGGAATATTTTCCTGGCTTAAAAGAATGGATCTGGCTCCTTGCTTTTCAACTCAGTAATTTTAATTACCTAGGAAAGGTCGAGAGTGAAAACCTGGAAGTGCCCTGAAACATATCTGTATGTTTAGGATCCTGTGATTGTCAGTCAACACTTATACTTTCCTGTTCTCCTCGTTGACCTCTTACACACCTTTATTTTCACTGAGTTTCAGTTTCTAGAGATTCTTTTTTTTTCTTTTCTCTGAAGCTAGATATGCTTATTAAAAAAATCTCTAGCTTTTCTCTTAGAATAAAGAAATGTCAGTATCCAATAAAAATATAGGAAATAATTGAATTTGTGTTTAGATTTTGTGCAAGAAGGGAAGCTTGGAAAATAACCTTATATGAACCTACCTTTCCTGTATTATCTGCTAAAAATTAAGCACCTTGGAGCACAGGACTGTGACTCTTGGTAGTGGTGGTGTGTGTGCAGTAGCCAGCAAGGCCACTTACTTAACCAGAGTGACATAAAGGCATTTAATGTTCAAACTTAAACAGACGTTGGTAGTTGGCAAAAGCTTCAGTGGACTCAAAGGTGATGCTCAGAATTTGAAATGCCACCAGCAAAAACCGCATTCTCTGCTTTGTAAAAGTTACCTAGTTTAGATCAACTTAAAAGTTCCATATCCAGAACTTCTGAATTAAAGCCCTCTGTGGGAGAGAGAAATGGGTGTTGGAATCTTCCTCCTTTGACCTTAAAAAGGAGGGAATATTCATTTGTCAGTAGAAAGACAGCAACTTTGGCCAAGCCTTGACCAAATATAAATGACAAAGCAAATGGATACAAGCAAAATCGTGGTGAAAAATTTCTTAACCAATTCTTTCAGTGTCAGCTCAGTTAGTGCTTACCAAGCTCCTGGAAAATGCCCCAGGTAAGATCCTTTTGTTGACTGTTGAGAGAAATCAGAGAATAGATAAAAAAGAGGAATGTGGGGAGAAATGCAGGTGGTGGAAAGGCAGATTGGAGGAGTGGTATCTAAGTACATGTGTGATATTAGTAGATTTTTCAATATATGTGTGATATGAGTAGATTTTTCAATCTGTGTATGTCATAAACATAAAGCTATTCAGCATTCTTAATATTAGATTATCTGTATTCTTCCTTCAACTCCAGACATATTAAAGGGTTTGCAAAGGACCTTTGTTAAAGGGCACTTTGGAATCCATAGTGGAGTTGTGGTGGGATGATAGTTATCGGATGGGGATCTCAAGTCCAGGGTGTTGCCTGGGTGATGAGACTGTACTCTGGTGATCTTTGATTTTTCTGGCAAGCTGACCCAGACATGATTCTATGGTATGTGCAGAGGTGTAAGAGCATGCAGACTTAATCAGACATATTTCAAGTTACTACTTTCTTGTTTTTGCTAACAACTCATTGACTAAAGCAAGTTACATGGCGTTTCTTAGAGTACAGTTGTAGGGCTATGTCTTGTCATAGAGTAAGATACAAAGAGGCACAAAGAAAGTGGGACGTTCATAACAATCCATCCACCACACACTGTTGTGTAAGTTCCACCAGCCAATTATTGCAGTGCCAAAGCTTACTGATGCATCCAAATGTCCCAGATCATCAGCGGTTCTTTATATAACCAACCCATTCTATTATTTTCATAGCAATCCTTTAAAATAGATATTTTCTGCTTACAAAGTGAAGATGCTGAGGCAAAGAGATAATATAACTGGTCTCTGAACTTACAGACAAACTCAAACAAAGCTCTTAATATTGTTATAAGAGAAAAGAACTGGGAATTACTTGCACAAATGGTCCCTACTTAAAATGTGTTAACTTTGGATTTTTTAACTTTATGATGGTGCAAAAGCAATCCACATTCAGTAGAAACCATACTCTAAATTTTGCATTTTGCGTTTTTCCTAGGCTTCCACATTATGTGGTAAGAATCTTTCATGAAGCAAGGCAGTGGCAGTTAGCAAAGCTGCAGCTCCCAGTCAGCTGCATGATCATGAAACACTAACAGTTATTCTGCATCCCTATAACTGATTTTCACTTTCAGTATAGTAATCAGTAAATGAAGTATTCAACATGTTTTTATGAAATAGGCTTTGTTAGATAATTTTGTCCAACTGTAATCTAATATAAGTGTTTTGAGCATATTTAAAGTAGGTTAGGCTGAGATAATGGTATTTGGTAGGCCGGTCATATTTAATGAATTTTTGATTTAAGATATTAACTTGCAATGGGTTTATTGGCATGTGTATAACCCTACCATAAGTCAAGAAAAACCTGTAGTTGGAGTCAGGCAAAGTTGTAATTGTAAAAACATCAATAGTTAAGGAGGCAAGTTGATAGCATCAAGTCTTATGTTAAAACAGGTGATCATCAAGTCTTGGTTGTCTTGGTAGATCCAGAAGATGATTGAATATCCTAAGTGTCTGCTCTTATCAAACTCTAATTTAATTACTTAAATTCTGCAGCATTAGCTACTTTAAAAAATATCTATACTTTTTTTCTAGTATAGAATGAATTAAAAAAAAGACAACAGTATTGAATAAAGTTTCACTTCACTGCTCAAGGATCTCTGTGCACCCTTCCAAAATAGCTAATAAGAATTTTGCTGAGCATTCTCACACTTTCACTAGAAATATCTATCAGGTAAGGCCTCCAGATGTGTATAAAATAAGTTTTAGACTGTAGAAAGATACTAGGGGAAAGGAAGCATTGCTGTTCATTTACACGACTTAGAACACATAAAAATATCTGTTTTCCAAAATAAAACTGATACCAGATGGCTCATTGTGTTTTCCCCAATTTTTGTCTTCTC
This sequence comes from Manis javanica, assembly GCF_040802235.1. Taxonomy (NCBI): domain Eukaryota; kingdom Metazoa; phylum Chordata; class Mammalia; order Pholidota; family Manidae; genus Manis; species Manis javanica. The sequence continues at coordinate 57,308,703 of NC_133157.1, forward strand.
AGTGGAAAGAATTCAGTCCAGAGACCAGGTTACAAATAGAAGTAACGAAGAGTTTATTAGACAGAAGTCAAAGTACGCTTCCAAGGGCCCAAATGGGGAACTCGAGATTGGAGTGCCCTGATTGCTTAGAAGCTTAGGGTATTTATACTATTTTGGTTTTCCCGATACTTTGTCCCCTCCTCTATTCCTAATTAATGCGGAATTAGTGTTAACCCATACTTGGGTGGGGTCTGTATGCACTATTTGGCTTTTGAAGCTCTGCATGTGCTCATTTCTGTTGAGTTGCTCATGCTGGTTGAGCGCCTCCAGTGGAGGGTCACACAGCAGTTCAATTTCGCCATTGCCTTGTTACCTGAGCTCGTCTGTCTCTGCTGGGGTGGCAATACAAGATGTGCCCACCACAGGATCAAAACGTGTGGACTGTAAAGCCCAGCTGTTTATTGCTGAGGGGCCCAGTTTTTTTAGCTAAAGGCCCTTCTCTGCTTTTTCCCAATAATCTTCCCCTGCTGGCTCTTGGCTCATGTATGTTTATCGGCCTACTGTAACAAAACTACCAAAGATCCATTTTCGGCAGCAAAAAAATAAATAAATAAAAGTGAGTAGAAAAAGTCCAATAAGTATCAGTCTAAGGAACTCTGTAGAGTTAATAGATCAACAGGAATGCTTGGCTGACTCAATGGTCTCAGCACTAAATAGCATCTGCCTAAAAACATCTATCAAAATTACCAAAAAAAAAAAAAGTGTTGTTAATCAATGTGCCATTTTGCATAAACCACTCTCTATGACATATAAACATGCATGTGTGCACACACATGGACACACACACACACAGTTCCAGAAATGAATTAAATATTCTCTAGGGCTTTGAAACCAAGATAAACTATGCTTTGGACTCAAGCCTGTAAGAAGAAACATGTAAATATCAGAAGACCGTATCTGTGCTAATTTAAATATGAATATACATTCTAGTACTGCTTAGAATTATACTCAGTTGAAATAGTGAAATAAATCTGATTTTTGAATTTCTGAAAAGTAAACCAATTAACATCAGAGCACATAACCTTTTCATTTAAATACAAGCAATTAGCCCTGTAGTCATCTTTTTCACACCCGAGGAAGAAAAATCAAGCATTTTTTTTTTACTTCAAGAATAAAAACATATAGACAGTTTCAAGCTTCCAATATAATTTTCTCGTAAATATCGAGCCAACTGTCAGTGATTATTCCTGATCTGCAAGCTGTCTGAAGCAAGACAGACTGAAAATGAAAGCTCTTCTTTGTTATTGACCTGATCAAAGCAAATTAAGAGGCAAAAAATTTTCCAGACCTTCTAGTATATTTTCTCCTAAGATTATCATATCTCAGAGCTATTTTATATCTTGATCTTGAAACTTCTGTTCTCCAAATCTGAAAAATCCACCTTTTTCACTTAGCTGACCTATCAGTTCACTCAGTATGTTCCTGATTTGCTAGATGTAAGTAGAGAATTGGCTGCTTTGGCAAAATGTTGCAATTGATACAGCATCAAATTCCTTAGGCTTAATTTTTATTCTTCTTGAAACCTCTGATTTACTTACTGTCTGTTAATTAAAAAAAATTGACAGCATCCTCTTGATAAAAGTTTTGAATTAAATGTTGTTTGTAGCATAGGTTTGCTTCTCAATAGAGGAAGGGGTTGCCCCCAGGTCACAGTTGGTTATATCTGGAGACAGTTTTCCTTGTCACAACTAGGAATGAGAAAGTACAACCCCAGAGCGATGGGGTGGGTATAGGGTGGACACAGTGGTGAATCCGCTAGGCACAGTACCTACCATTCATTCATCATGATCATGTGGTTGACTATAAAGGGAAGGATAAGAAGAAAAAAATTCCTCTTCCTATTAGTTTTCTAGTTGTGGAAATTCTAATAATTGTCATAAAGCCTTGAAGGCAGAAGAATACAGATGGCAAAAAGGGCAGGAAGAATCTAACAATTATGGGAAATTTACCATGCTGTTTTTGGGAGAGTACAGGTAATGGCATTTCACTCTCCTAACAATGCTGTTTTAAAATGAGGGAACAAGCCAAGAGAATTTCTGTTAGACATCTGGAGATGTAGCCAGAGCTTTGGTTGATAGACCTTGGTCCTAAAGGTCTAGGCTTTTCCTCTTATCTGAAACTTCCACGTTTCTCTTATATTCAGGTTATTTGTCTGCAGTTACAATTCCTCCCACCTCATCCCCCCTTACCTGGATAAGGCCTATTCATTCTTTAGGCATCCACTTAGATTCCTCTTTCCTGTAAGCCATCTCTGTAAGTCCAAATAAGCACCTCCCCTGGTGACCCCTTTATTTCCACAGTCACAGCCCGCATTTGTTTATTGCAATGGTCTGTGTCCACTCACTCTTCCAGATTATAAAATCCTTGACTCTCTCACTCACTCTCTCAGTAATTAGCATAGTCCATGGCATATAACATATGTTCCTATGTGACTAAATGAATGACTTGTGTGTTATCTTCCCAGGTATTTTGAAGAGTGTATAAATGCATTTCAGAAAAACATACATACAGGGGGAAAAAAAAACGTGCTCAAAAAACAATTGCTTTTCTCTATCTGGGAGTCTTCCATTTCTACCATAATTCACTATGTCCTTTATCTTATCTAGTCACCAATGAAGTTATGCTTGAATTCTGGAGAGTATCAGATGGGAATGGTAGGAAAGGCAATCCAGATCCATTTCTGTATTTCATGATCTGGACTATTTCCAACAGAACATTCAATAACTATACCTACTGTTATAAAGCCTAGAGCAGAAAATATTCTTCTTCTTCTTCGATCAAATGAGTAGGTCATAAAGAGGAAGAAATGCATCCCTACCCCAGTACAGTGGTCCCATCATATTATCTAAGAATTCCTGGTTTCATCATTAATCCAGATCTCAAAACAAAGTTTCTCCTCCAGACTTAAGAGTAAAGAGAAAGGGGATTGAACTCTTTAACTCAAACCTCTCACCCTCACCCTTGCTGTGATGTAAGACTGTAGAAGAGTAGAGTGTATTTATAAAGCCAACATTTATTTTTCCCAGGAAAATTAGTCTTGGATATGTTTTGCAAGAGAAATGTAAAATTACCTCAATTATCTGTCACTTGGGAGATGCATGACTCGCTAGTTAACCAAGGTCCTAGTGAAGGGCATCACTACACCCTAAGAAATACCGTGATGAAATTTCAAATGGTAGTTGTAATGTCTCTGTATTGTAATCAGATGTTTTCAGTGCCCAGCATTGTGCTTCAGTTCTGTAGAATTTTCTATATGTAGAATAGAATAAAACTTAAACAACTGACTTGAGGAATATAATTTTAAACTTGTGCCAAGGGAACTACTACCAATGAGTAATTCAACTTATTCATACATTCAATCTGTGTTTTCGTGTGTCTAAAAATTTGCATATTTAAATGATGTCTTTGATATTATAAAAATGAGTGAAAAACACATTATTTGTTTTTTAGGCTGAGTTTGACACAAAAACATGACTTAAAGTCATCTTTAATGGATAACATGCCATTTATTTTTTATTTCTTGAGCCGTTTGTGACACCAATTGAAACACAACAAAGCTTTATTTTATAATATCTCATGATTCTAATGTAGAATTTCTCTAAAGCCATATTTGAAAAAAGAGCTCCCAAAGTGGCACATATTATACGCAGAGAAGATATCGAGGGCAAATGTTTTCTGAAAATATTGCTGCTGCGCTAATTCTCATCTAATGAGTCTTAATAAATGCAATGATCTCATATTTGTCTTACTGTTAAAACTGTGGAGGTGGTTTAACAAGCGTTTTCACATCATGTGTGCTTTGTTAGATGTTAAAACAGTTTTTTTTTAAAGTGGCATAATTAAAATAGAATGGTAGGTGCCCTCAAGAGACATTCACAGCTCTGTTTAAATATAAGTGAGTTTCACAGATGTTAGCCAACATTTCTAAATGCATGCTTTCTTCTGAAGTCCTACTTTAAAATGAGATTTCCAAAGTATTTTCCCAAGACCTTTTCAGTGATTCTGTTTCATTTAATAAATGTCTTCATTAGAAGAAAAAGCATTCATTTTAATAAAGAAAGAAGACTCTGTGTAAGACTATGTTACCTAAATTTTTACAGAAAAGGCGAATTCTAAAACTTCCACCACCCACATTTGGACAGCAGGTACCCAGAATTGTATTAATCATAATCCTTAGTCCAAACCACAATCATTATTGGTCTATGCATAGCCAATCTTCCCTCCTACCTCCCTTCCTCTTCATTATAATGAAATGAGCACCTGCAGGTCCACCGTGCAAACTCAAGCCAGGATCTCCAGATTATCTTAAGCTTAATCATCTGTCCCCATTATCCCTGCCTCCTTCCACTGCAGAAAACCATGATCTTGAACTCTGTATTCATCATTCTCTGAATTTCCTTTTTATATAGTTTTATGTGTGTACTGCCATTTATCAGTTTAAGTAATATTTATCACATTTTACTAAAGGATTTAAGATTAGCTGATATGATGGGCTGAAACCTGGATGTTTTTAATTTATAAAGGAATAATATTCCAAAATTCTGCCTCTTAAGATGTCTAGAGCATGGATCAATAGAAGTTAAGTTATTACTGATACTACATTTCAAGCAATATTTCCAAACTCATGAGACATTGTTAATTTTTACTAATATTAATGACAGTTGCCTGACTTCAGTGTCCTGGGTGTAGAACATGTGCAAAGAACAATAAGAAGACAATAAAGATTAGCCAGATGGTCTTTGGTTTGGGTTATGAATAGATGTTCAACCATATATTCAATATATGTGAACATATTCACATATATTCAATGGGAAATTATCCAGCCTTTATAAAACTCACTTTTTTCCTCAGCAATTTAAGATATCAATATTTAACTCCAATTGATTAGCAACTTTTATTTCTCTCATAAGATCTCAGAAGCTATAGAATTTTAAGGGATTAGTTAGAGCCTCAAATTACTAGTGTTCTAGACAAAAGTTTAGAGAATATGGGTGAAAGAGGCCCAAGAATACAGGATCTGAGTGAGAACTAAAATACTAAATAATTAAAATAGAAAAATACAACCTCATTGGTTGTATAAGTTAATAACAACAATTTTTTTTTGAGAGGGCATCTCTCATATTTATTGATCAAATGGTTGTTAACAACAATAAAATTCAGTATAGGGGGGTCAATGCTCAATGTACAATCATTAATCCATCTCAAGCCTAATTCTCGTCAGTCTCCAATCTTCTGAAGCATAACAAACAAGTTCTTACATGGTGAACGAATTCTTGCACAGTGAATAAATTCTTACATGGTGAACAGTACAAGGGCATTCATCACAGAAACTTTCGGTTTTGATCATGTATTATGACCTATAAACAATCAGGTCAAATATGAATATTCGTTTGATTTTTGTACTTGATTTATATGTTGATCCCACATTTCTCCTATTATTATTATTATTTTTATTTTTAATAAAATGCTGAAGTGGTAGGTAGATGCAAGATAAAGGTAGAAAACATAGTTTAGTGCTGTAAGAGGGCAAATGTAGATGATCAGATGATCAGGTGTGTGCCTATGGACCAAGTATTAATCCAGGCTAGACAAGGGCAGCAAGACATCCACGGATGCAGAAGATTTCTCTCAAAGCAGGGGTGGTGAGGTTCTGAGCCTCACCTCTGTTGATTCCCAAATTCTCACCTGATGGCCCCCCTGCGACTGTGCCTGTCTTAGGTTGTTCCTCCCTTGAGGAATCTTACCCGTCTCTGGCTAACCAGTCATCTTCCAGGGCCATACAGGGAAATGTAAAGTTGGTAAGTGAGAGAGAAGCCATATTGTTTGCAAAGGTTAGCTTTTTACTTCTTTGCAGATTTATGCCCTGTGGCTTCTATGCCCAGCACTTGTCTCGAGGTATCTTTACCACCTGGAGGAATTATGATACTCGGTAAATTCGATATGAGGCACGAATTCTATTTAAGGTTTGTAATTAGGAAGGAAGAAGAAAAGCTATAGATGTAGCATATGAAGGAAACTTCAGAGGATTGATTATTTCTTTGACATATCTTCTTGTAGAGTACCTTAAGTATGTATAGGTTTTAAACTACTAACTAATTTGCACACACATATTAACATAATAGGAATATGGTGACATAAACAAAGCAAATCTATAATTACCATCCATCTCCAGTGAAGCCAAGAAAACCATTTAGGCACCCTAGGCATTTGTGAAAATTTATCTATGATATGATGGATATTGTCCAACTGTACTTGAACCATCAGACAAATTAAAGCAGCCCATTTCTGGGATCTGTTCACATCCCATATGTTCTTTTAACCATAGATAGTCTATAGTCATGAGATTTTGGAGTGCTACAACTTGCACCCCTCCCAACTCCTGGTTGAGTTCCAACAGTACAGATCCGGTCAAATTCGTTGTCTCACTGTATGCACATGCCAGCCTAGACATCTCCCTCCTCATTCCTATGGCAAGTCCAGGAGACAGTGGGCTGGATGCAGCCACAACCGCAGCATCGTCCGGATCCCTATGGAGGCTTTTTGATGATCATCCCCCGGCACAAGTCCCCCAGAGAGTGCTGATGCCAGAAGCTCCTCCTCATATCGTATCTTAGTTCATTTTCTGGGTATCCAAGCTAGGCCTTCATCTTCTGCATAGAAACAAACAGACCCTTTGCCCACACTTTGACATGCCCTCTATACCACTGTGCAGAACTCATTGGAGGTCAGCACACAATAACTGCTTTTTTTTTTTTTTTAAGAGAAAGGAATATTATCAGAAAAAAGTACCTCCATAGCTGATCATCTGACACCCTTTAAGTGATCAACATTAAGGATATTTAAAGCATGCGTTGATCTTTGATTTACCAATAGTTTTATCCTGTTAAGGAGTAATCCCCCTTTTCTTTCTTTCTTTCTTTTTTTTTTTTTTAATTTTTAATCTACACTTACATGAAGAATACTATGTTTACTATGCTCTCCCCTATATCAGGTCCCCCCTAACAACCACATTACGGTTACTGTCCATCAGCTTAGCAAAATGTTGTAGAGTCACTACTTGTCCTCTCTGTGTTGTGCAGCCCACCCTCCCCTTTCTCCCTCCCCCCCATGCATGCTAATCTTAATACCCCTCTTCTTCTTCCCCCCTCTTATCCCTCCCTGCCCACCCATAATAACAACAATTTTTTTAACTTGTGTTATCTAATGATTCTTAGGACTCTTTGTAGCAGGAAACAAGTGATCACGCTCTTTATTCAAATGATTTCACAAAATCTCAAAATTTAAGATCATCTGTGTATTTTAAAACTTGGAATCATGAAATTTTATATCTGAAATTTTTTCTCGACTATGAAATATAGTACAGGATAATTTCTCAATATTCACAAATACTCGGGACACAAAATGTCAGAGTTCAGATTTATCTTGGATACCTTAGCAAATTTGCATTAATTTTTACAGGTATGTGTGAACTAAGCATGGATTCCAAGACAGACTATTTTGCTCTGAGTAATTAAAAAAAAGTTGCTTACTGTATGGCTGGAGCACTGTAGACATACATACTCTATTTTTTTTCACAACTTGATTGAAATATCATTGACAAATAGAAATAAAAGATGGCGAAGTGTAAATCAGAGAGATTGGATGTATGTATATGCTGGGAAAGATTCCCCCCATCTAATTAATTAACACCTCCATCACCTGATATATTCATCTTTTTGTGTTTGTTTTCCTTTTGCTTTTTGTTCATCTGCTGAGACTGCTTCATTCTACTCTCTTAGCAAATTTCAATTTTATAACACAGTCTTATTAACTCTAGGTGCCATATTTTGCATTATATATTCAGACTGTATTCACCTTACAGCTTAAAGTTTGGACCCTTTTCCCAAACTTTCCTTATTTCCCCACCTCAGCCCCGGCAATCACTTTTCTACTCTCTGTTTCTAGGAATTTGAATTTTTTCCCCCCACATATAAGTGATAACCTGTAGTATTTGCTTTTCTCAGGCTTATTTCATTTACCATAATGCCCTCAAAGTCCATCTGTATTGTCACAAATGGCAGGATATCTTCTTTCTCATGGTTAAATAATATTCCATTGTCTATGTATCACACCTTTACCCATGATGGACACTTACAATGGCTGAGTATCTTGGCTATTGCAAATAATGCTGCAATGAACATGGGATTTCAGATATTTCTTTGATATACTGTTCTCATTTCCTTTGGTTGTATACCCAGAAGTAAGGTAGCTAGATATATGAAAGTTCCTTTTTAAGTATTTTGAGGAACCTCCATACTGTTTTCCGTGGTAGCTGAACCACTTTATATGCCCACCGACAGTGCACAAGGGTTCCCTTTCTCAACATCCTTGTGAACATTTGTTATTTCTTGTCTCTTAGATGCTAGTCATTCTAACAGGTGTGAATTGATAACTCATTGTAGTTTTGATTTGCATTTCCCTAACAATTAATGGTACTGAACACTTTTTCCATGTATCTATTGGCCTTTTGTATGTTTTCTTTGAAAAGATGCTTATTCAATTCCACTGCCTATTTTTAATCAGATTTGTTTTTTGATGCAGAGTTTTATGAGTTCCTGATATATTTTGGATATTAACTCATCACACACATGCTTGGAAGATTTTTTCTCTCATTCCACAAGTTGACTTTTCATTTTGTTATGGTTTCCTTTGAAAGTTTTTAGATTGATATACTCACATTGGTTCATTTTGTTTTTGCTGTCCTTACTTTTGGTGTCAAATCTAAAGTATCACTGCCAAGATCATTGTCATGGAGATTTCCCCATGCTTTCTTGTAGCGGTTTTATGGTTTCAGATCTTACGTTCAAGTCTTTCACCCATTTGAGTTGATTTTGGGGTGTAGTATAAGATGAATGCTATTGACAGAAAGTAAAACATATTTGGAAGTTTATTCTTTACATCACAGGGAAAGGAGAATTTGAGAAGATGGTCTAAAGTCTATTGGACTCTTCGTTTTTCCTTGCAAATTTGAATAAATTTTGCTCTAGTCCACCACTGCCACTCCTTTCAACATCTCTGTAGACTTGGTAAAGGAGATGCTCACATTTCACTGCTGGTAGTGATTTCTGTTTTTACTGATTGCACGTTTGATATGTTGCAATTGTTCCTTTTTACTGACCCAAATTTATCCAATATTGATATCACATAAAACACCACTCATGTAAGGTTTTTAGGAGAATTTATGGAAGATTTGGAGGTTATGGCTAGGGATTAGAAAGCCAAAGAGTAAATAAAATTAGAATGTATAATGAACAGCTTTCCCTAATAGAGCTTGATTCATCCCCCCTCCCAGAGAGAGAGCTCAACGTATTCTTTCTTCTATATTGTCTTTCGTCTTCTTCCTCATCTTCAGCTTCCTTAATTAGCTTCACAGCCACTGGAAGTCTCACTTAGAAGATGCCTGTTTATTTATTATGTACAATTATGTATCCCTCTTTTTGTTTTACATGTGCTTAGGTAGACCACTCTCCAAATATTCCATGACTGCAAGGCCTGTTAAAAGTTTCTGTTCTTATAAAAAGATAATCTTCCCTTAAAAGTCTATGTCTTGCTCATGTTTATTCCTTTTTTATGTATAATAATAAATGCCATTACTTCTTCAGTCTATGCTAGTTATTGTTTTATTTTAGGGAGTATTAAACCTATTAAAATGATTTACTATGTTCAAACATGGTTTTATTCCCATAACTCTATTTCCCATAGGCTCTTAAGTGCTGCTTCTGCAAATTACTTTACCATGGGGATATTTAGAAATATGAGCCTCAGGTTGGAGAGAGAATATTGTAGTTAAAAACAAGTAAGAATGATTATTCACCTACTTTTTGATATTTACATAATCTATTTTGTAAAACATCAAAACTGTATTCTGATTTCTATATTTTTAGATTCTTCATTGTAAGCATGGCATTAATAGAGATGTAGAATGCAGGAGTAGCGGCAGTATTTTGGTTAACTTAAATTCTGTATCCTTCTCTTTAGCCTCTGGTATATTACCCAGAGAGTCTTTGCTACTTTACTTCTTATTAGCTTCCCTTATGGGCAGGGGGAGGGAAGATAGTAAAACTGAGGTTAAGGTAGAGTGTATGACTTTCTGGTTAATTACTTTATTTTTTGTAAGTGGGTGGGAAATATATTGACCATGCTTTGTGCTTTAAGGATTATTTCATTCCTTAATTATTCTTTTGATAAAATAGGAAGGAGAGGTACAGATAAGCCACCAAAGGCTAATGTTTCCACTGTGGAAGGTAGAAAGCTGGAAAGAAAATGGGGGCTTTTCTTTACATGACAGGTTAGAACAGTATATCTTTCCATAATAGACAATGGTGAATATTCCCAACATATCCGTGTGAATCTTTCTTTGATAATATTTCTTCTGTTGGATCTTCCCTTGCTTTGATTTGATGAGATGTACTCCATTCATAGAATAATCTTGATTTTATTTTTTTAATTAGTGAATTCAAGTTTAAACATTAAATGTTTGATATTTTACTGCTATTTTTTAAATAAGTAAAATAATATCGATCTAAATGTCTTTTGTAAAGCACTTACACATTAATTGTTAAGTTATTTGATGAATGTTTATTAAGGCTCTATTTAATATTAAGCAGGCACTGTAGGAATGTAATTGAATTTAGGCTGTCTTCTACTTAATTGATAATTTTGTTACATTCAGTACCTCCCTGTCTCTATCTCTGCTTGAAGCTTTTTATTTTGTAACATACTCAGTTGCTTTATTCAAACCCATGTGAAACTGCTACAGGAAAGAGTTTCCCCATTGTAATAATGATATCTGACATTCACGGGATACAGTGGTCCGCCCTTATTTGTGTTTTTGCTTTCCACGGTTTCATTCACCCTTGGTCAACCACAGTCCCTAAGCAAGATGATCCTACTCCTTACATAGTCAGGTCAGTGGTAGCCTGACACTACAGCACAATGCCTATGTCATTCACCTCATTTCATCTCATTATGTAGGCATTTTATCATCTCATATCATCACAAGAAGAGGGTGAGTAAAGTTCGAGATATTTTGAAAGAAAGAAACCACATTTGCATCATTTTTATTACACTTTTGTTACAACCATTCTGTTTTCTTGTTAATCTTTTACTATTCCTAATCTATAAACTTTATGATATGTATGTGTATATAGGAAAAAGCATAGTATATATAGAGTTTTGGTAGTATCTGCAGTTTCAGGTATCCACCATGGGCCATGGAACATACCCCCCACAGATAAGGGGGGGCTGCTGTGTTTTATTATGTGTTGGGTACTGTGTTATATTATTTAAATGTACCTCTCTCAAGGAATTTTGTCAGCTTGTGGAGCTGTACTATCACATTTTATTGTTAAGGAAAATAAAGAACAGTGAGGACAAATTACTTGGCCAAGGTCACACAGCCAGTAAGTATTAGAACAGGAGTTTAATTTACAGGCTGGCTGCCTTTAGACTGACACTTTTAACCATTATGCTAAGGTAGACATTTCATTTATGGGAGCATGGTTATGACCAGCTCCAATGGGTAAGAGCAAGATGTAACTGATGAATAATTATGCTCTGCATAATGAAGGGATCAGTCTCTACTCCAACCCATGGGTCACTGTATGGTTGCAGAATACTATCTTATTTTATTGTTGAGGAAAATGAAGAACAGTGAGGGCAAATTACTTGGCCAGAATAGCACTCATTGGTGAGTTTGTTGTGAGGGTTGAGGAAATACATGTAGAGTGTATAATTGCTTGGCTGTCATGCATTTCCAGTAAACATAAGCTTTTATTATCATTATGATTGTTTTGGGATATTTATATTAATGCATCCCTGTTGTTAATAAGGACCTTAAAAATCAAGTCAACTCTTGCCTCCATGACCTGTTAGAGAGGAAGATGCTTGTATGAAATATTTTCTAGAGAATGTAATTTTATATTTTTTTCTCTTTGGTGCAAGGAATCAAATGAATGTATTTCTATTTAGCTTGTAAATTTTGTTAATTCAACTTTTTTATTGTTTCTTAATTTTCTCTCTCAACCTTTGACCATAGTAAGCTTCACACCTACAGAGAAGTTGAAAGAATAGTATAATGACACATGTATCCCCTTCAACCAGATTTGCCAAATGTAACATTTTTCAAAATTCAAGTTCCTCATCACCTCTTTCTTGATCTGCGTGTGTTTGTGTGTGTGTCTGTGTGTATTTGTATGAAATGTTTTGGCTGAGTTATTTGAAATTGCAGTGATAAGTACCCTTCATCCCCAAGTCTTTCAGCAGTCATCCCTTAAGAACAAAGATGTTCTTATGCACAACCATAACAGCATCATCATATCCAAGAAACTTAACATCAACGGAATATAAATGTTGCTGGGCAGCCACATCTGGGAGGTCTCTCCCTGTGAACTAGGTGAAACCTCAACCTGGAGGGGAGGGAGGGCTCTTGACTCTTACTGGGAAAAAACTCATCAGCATGTCAGACGAGTGTAGGTAAGGAAGGAATTCATTAAAGCAAGAATAGTAATGAATGTCAGCAGCATGTAGGCAGAAGAGAGCAAGGAAGCACAGAGGGAGAAAAGGAAAGTTCACTGAACTCCTACTTGACAGAGGGAAAATCCCCTGCCAGCTCTTAAAGCCAGGGTCACCTGGCAGCCAGTGTCCACTTGATCTGCATGGCACAGAATTTGGGGGAACGTGGGAGCACTGCATGAAGTGAGATTATGTTCTGAGAACTTTCACTTCTCTATTGGTTTGAAATAAAACAGAAAAAGCATGTGTTTAAGACTGGAAAGCTGAATGGAATAGTTAAGTGACAAAGACCTTTACCACTGGAGGCCGAGGTCAGTGAGTTCTTATCTTTGTCCTGGAAGAGAATTCAGAGATGAAGTGCAATAAGCTTACACAGCAAGAAAGTTTATTTGATAAGCAAACACACACTCACGTGAGAGGAGGTGTAGTTAAGGGATTACAGTCGGGGCTTTATAGGGCCTTTTGGGTAGGAGTCAGTAAAAGGCATGATGAATACTGGTGATTAATGATTCCTTTGAAATTTTGTCTTAAGAATAGGGTTGTTTAGGTGACTCTGTTGATCTGGATCTCAGCATTCTTTACTCAGGTAGTTACATTTACACTCTGAAAGTCTGTCTCTCATCCTGGTTACAAAGTTAATCAATTAAGGAGCTAGAAGAAGAGGAACAACATACAGATTAAGTTAAGAATAACCTGGGCACATAATACATACACACATACATTTATCAAAATGCTTTTACCAAACTAACAAAATTAATAGCAGTTGGTTAGTATCATCTGATATCCAGTCTCTAATCATTTTCCTGATTGTCTAAATAAATATATTTTTCTAGTTGATATTTTCAAATCATGATCCAGACAAGGTCTACACATTTCATAAGTCTCTTTTCATTTCCTTTTTTTTCATGCCTTTTGCTTATTGAAAATCGTTTTTGGAATTTATTTGTAGAGTGTCCCATATTCTGTATTTGCCTACAGACTTTCTCTTGATTAAACCATTCCTCAATTCACTCAGATTATCTAGAAGTTTGGTTAGACTTAGGCCCTCTTATTTTTCCAAGAATACTTTATTTTTGGGACTATGTACTTGCAGTTATATCACACCAGGAGATTTACTGCATCTGGTGGTTCTATTTTCAGAGAAGCTATGATTGATCTGTGTATTCAGGTGGTGTCAATCTGAAGCATTCTTTATAAAGTTTCCCATCAACTTGTCACCTAACGGTTTCAAAGGTCATCAGTGATCATTACCCAGCTCCATATTTTCATTAGGGGTTGCAAAATGCGGATTTTCTAAATGTAGCATTTCTTAGCATGACTTCTTCCTGAAAGAAGGCTTTTTCTCATCATGCATTTGATTATGTGAATATCCGAAATCTATGTGGTACAGAAAAGACAAGATAAATGCTTGATTTATGTTTATCAATTTACAGAGTAATAACTTATTGTCCTCATGTTACTTCCCATGGTGAATTTCTCATATTTTTAATACTCTTGGTTTTTATATTTAGTTGCTATATTGACTGCTGCATGCAGGTTTTTAACAATTACCCATAATCTCAAAGTGTCTTCATTGGTTGTATTTGTTTAGATGGGTGAATCCTTAAATATCTGCAAACATTCTTCTTTCTCTTCAGTAGGTAACGGTTATCTACTCTAGGTAGGAGTCTTTGATTTCAGATTTTTTTCTCTTAGTTGAAGTTTTTCTAACAACTTTTAGAATCCAGGATTGAAGGTGAGCAATTGAATAACAATTGACTTTCTTTAATATTTGTAAGCAAATTGTTCTTTTTATTTGAAAGCTTTAAGATTTTTTTTTCTTGTTCTGGGAGCTCAAGTATATTATCAGAATATTCGTATGTGTGTATTTTTTTTTCTCAAAATCCTGTTCAGAACTAGCTAAAACCCTATTAGGTTATGGACTGAGATGATCTTCAGCTCAGAGAATTTTTTAGAACATGAGTTGTTTTATTTTAGCCTTTCTATCCCTACTTTTTCTTCTGGAAACATTATTCTCAAATTATATAAAACCCAACACATTTACACCCATCACAAAAACAATACAAGCAGAAACCTTGTCTAGTGAATAAGAACTTCATTGTTATATATAAATGTGAAATATTATTTTCCATGCATATCAAGCACAAAGTTCCATTTCAGCATTAAACCCAGAAGGTACTTAAAGCCTTATGCATATTATAGTGATATTTGATAAGTGTGATGATATTTAAAAGATGTTTTCCAATCCTCTAAAAAAAGTCCTAGTCCCACCTTTAACGTTTTTTCATTTCCACTCTCATTCCCCTCCTTAAACTTTTGAAGAGATGTTATTCATACAAACATTCTTGATACATTTCTCTTTTTTTTCTCTTTGTGTGAAAGTACCATCACAATATCCCCTACAATTTGTAAGAAGGATACAACTTTATCTAGACCCTTTGCTTGAGAGACCAAAATTTCTATGCATACTGTTGGAAGGAATTTTTATAGTCACCAGATTATATGTCTTGAGTATCTTTGTCTGCTTTATTAGAAATAAAAATTGTTTTTATTATATTTACAAATTTAAGACTGTAACATGTACTATGAAACATTATTTGTCCTATATGATATACTTTCAAGACAATCACATGAGTGAAAACAGGACTGATCAGGACTAAAATATATATCATGTATATAAACTCTAAAGTATATGGTAAAGATTGTTAACAGTGTAAGTAATCTAAGGAATAAAAATTAGACACATTATAGAAAATGGATAGAACAAGAACTTAATATTAAATGATGGTAGGGGATTTCAGGAACATAGAACCTCCTAATTAAATGAGGGAGGAGATTTCAGGGGCCCAGAACTGTGTGCATATCTAAGCATATGTACAAAGGAAGTGTGCACAAATAGTGTAAAAGGGAGCAGTGAGAAGGCTGGAAGAGACGAGTGCTGGGACTATTAGTCAGATTATCCAGATGTAAGGAACACACCCATGGACACCATGTCTTCAGTTTGCGGACAATCAGAAGCCATTATGGATTCTTACATAGGAAAACAACATAATGGAATTGACGTTATGAGGCCCACTGTGAAAAGAGCTAAATTATCTTAAATCTGCTAATATAAAGTGTTAGTTCTGTCGTCATATAGTTATAGTCTAAATAGCTTATTTTTTTAAGGAAAGAAAAAATTCTTTTAGCAAATATTGTAGAATGTTGACAAAAAAAATTCATGGATAGTCTAAGTACCATTACAAAGAAGTCACTCCTTTCTTAAATTACATAACTAATCTAATTTTTCATATGTTGATGGATTTATTGTCCATGACATAAAGTCTTGACATATAAATATTTCTTGGTTATTCAGCCTGATGCACACTTTAGTTTTTTGAAATACCATTGTGTATAACCTTTTAGGAACAGTAGAAAGGCAGATGGAGTTTGTAGGAAAAATAAATAATTAGTAACACACTACCCACTTCAAACAAAGAAGCATAAATATTCAGCTATTATTGATTGTATTTTCATGTCTTTTTAATCTTGTATATCTAAAAAAATCTAACATATCTTGTATATACATTAATGTCAGAAATGCATAAAAGCATGATTTTATAATCTACCCTAAAATAATCTAATTTTTACAGAATTGTATCTTCTACAAAGTACAAAACAATCAGTGCTTTAATTTGAATAATTCATCATGTATAATGAAATGCATAGAAACTGTGTAGTTGTTGTTTTTGTATTTCTACTTACACTTTGCAGACCATACAATCTTTATTACACACTCCAGATATTTCCTTCAGTTCTGGACCTCTACTCCCAATTCCTTACTTCATAGCTATGTCTAGATATCCCATATGCATTTCACACTTACTATTCCCCACGTGGAGTAGACCTTTGGATTAATTAGGCTATTTTTGGAAAGTGATAGTTGATAGATTAATAAACTCACAGTAACTCATAAAACCATCAAATCATAAAATCCAGAGATAGGATGGGGATCAGGTATAGTTCAATTTTTCTATACTACTTTGGTACCTTCTTAAAGGTAGGATGGCTGCCAAAATAGCAATTATTGCTACATTGTTCATACATGGAAAAATATGTTGTCTGTCTCAAGTTCTTCTATAATAGTTAGAAAGCTTCTATCTTACCTCTTCACTTCCAGTGTTCCTCTCAAAAAGAGTTGATTGACTTGAAGAGGTTCATATGCCCATTCTAAATAAATTCCCAGGGTGAAGGGAAAGAATGCCCTGCTCAGGGGACTTAGACTCACCTCTTCTGGCCACCACTGTGGCAGGTGGAATGAGACAATCCTTATTTAGTTTAGATTCATCAAGGCTACCTCTGGACATGGGCTAAACATCCCAAATTGTTTAGTTGCTACATAATAGGGGAGAGAAGAGGTAGAAATCAGTCAGACAAATGCAATGCTCACTACACCTTTCTTGCACCCAAACATGCTCATATATTCTTGCCTGTATAATTAATAATGACTGACTAGTTAGTGTTTCAAGCTGGAAAACTTGGATTCATCCTTTACTCTTCACTCAAATTAATGCCAGATTTTCTAGACTGTGTTATAGAAATAGTGACTAATCCAAGCTACTCTCAACCCACTTCCATCCACTCTGTCTTTGACTGGGTCTGTGTACCATTAGTCTGTCGTAGACTTTTGCAGTGGTCTCCTATCTCATCTTTTCTGGGGAATAATGTGGGCTTTTCAGGGGAAACACTTGGTGTGAATTTATCTTTGTATCCTCCAAGTTCAGCTGAATTTCATAAACTCAAATATTTGAGTTAAGGCATTAATATTTTTGTGTTAAGTAAATAAAATCCAAAAGCCATTCCATAAAACAATTACAAAATATAATTCTCTGCTATTGTCCTCTGCTCTTAAATATCCCATATAAAGTGAAGAAATAGTTGCTATTGAAAAGTTTACAAATTACTTCATGGAATAATACTATATATAACAAAATGAGGTAAATTTTAATACCCTAAATATTTTCTTTTGTTTGAACTTAAATATAATTTGATAAAGCATGGAGAGAAAGTAACAAGAGACAAAGAAGGATATTAAACAACGATAAATGGTTGAGTCCAACAAGAGGATATAACTATTATAAATATCTATGCACCCAACACAAGATCACCTACATATGTGAAACAAATACTAACATAATTAAAGTGGGAAATAGAATCCAATGCATTCATTTTAGGAGACTTCAACACATCACTCACACCAAAGAACAGATCAACCAAAAAGAAAATAAGTAAGGAGACAGAGGCACTGAATAATGTATTAGAACAGATGGACCTAATGAACATCTACAGAACACTCCATCCAAAATCAAAAGAATATACATTTTTCTCAAGTTCACATGGAACATTTTCAAGAATAGATCATATACTAGGCCACAAAAAGAGTCTCAGTATGAAAAAGATTGAAATTATACCAACCAGCCTCTCAGATCACAAAGGTATAAAACTAGAAATAAATCACACAAACAAAATGAAAAAGCCTATAAACACATGGAAGCTTAATAACATGTGCCTAAATAATCAATGGATCAATGACCAAATAAAAACAGAGATCAAGCAATATATGGAGACAAATGACAATAATAATTAAACATTGCAAAATCTGTGGGACACAATGATGGCCATGCTAAGAGGGAAGTATATTGCAACACAGACTGACCTCAGGAAAGAACAACAATCTCAAATGAACAGTCTAAACTCACAATTAATGAAACTAGAAAAAGAAGAAAAATGATGCCCAAAGTCACTTGAAGGAGTTACATAATAAAGATTAGAGCAGAAATAAATAAAATTGAGAAGAATAAAACAATAGAAATAATCAATTAAAGCAGGAGCTGGTTTTTTGAGAAAATAACCAAAATAGGTAAACCCCTACCCAGACTTATCAAGAAAAAAAGAGAATCTACACACATAAACAGAATCAGAAATCAGAAATTAAAAAGCACTATGGACACCACAGAAATACAAAGAATTTTAGAGAATACTATGAAAACTTATATGCTAACAAACTGGATAACCTAGAAGAAATGGGCAACTTTCTAGAAAAATACAACCTTCCAAGGCTGACCCAGAAAGAAACAGAAAATCTGAATAGACCAATTGACAGAAACAAAACTGAATTGGTAATCAAAAAACTACCTAAGAACAAAACACCTTTACCAGATGGTTTCATGCTGAGTTTTATCAAACATTTAGTGAAGACCTAATACCCATCCTCCTCAAAGTTTTCCAAAAAGTAGAAGAGGAGGGAATACTTCCAAACTCATTCTATGAGACAGACATCACTCTAAAACCGAAAACCAGGCAAAGGTACCACAGAAAAAGAAAATTACAGACCAATATCCCTGATGAACATAGATGCAAAAATACTCAAAAAAATATTAGCAAACTGAATTTAAAAATACATCAAAAAGATCATCCATCATGATCAAGTAGGATTTATTGCAGAGATGCAAGGATGGTATGACATTCAAAAATCCATCAATGTCATCCACCATATCAAAAAAAAAGGACAAAAACCACATGATCATCTCCATAAATGCTGAAAATGCATTTGACAAAATTCAACATCCATTCATGATAAAAACTCTTAACAAAATGGGAATAGAGGGCAAGTACCTCCACATAATAAAGGCCATATATGACAAACTGACAGCCAACATTATGCTTAACAGCAAGAAGTTGAAAGCTTTTCCTTTAAGATAGGAAACAAGACAAGGATGCTCACTCTCCCCACTTTTATTCAACATAGTTCTGGAGGTCCTAGTCACGGCAATCAGACAACACAAAGAAATAAAAGGCATCCAGATTGGCAAGGAAGAAGTTAAATTTTCCCTGTTTGCAGATGACATGATATTGTACATAAAAAGCACTAAAGAATCCATTCTAAAACTACTAGATGTAATATCTGAATTCAGCAATGTTGTAGGATGCAAAATTAATACACAGAAATCTGTTGCATTTCTCTACACTAATGATGAACTACCAGAAAGAGAAATCAGGAAAACAATTCCATTCACAATTGCATCAAAAATAACAAATACTTAGGAATAAACCTACCCAAGGAGTGAAAGACCTATACCCTGAAAATTATAGGACACTCTTGAGAGACATTAATGAGGACACTAACAAATGGAAACTCATCCCATGCTCTTGGCCAGGAAGAATTAATATTCTCAAAATGGCCATCCTGCTTAAAGCAATCTACAGATTCAGTGCAATCCCTATCAAAATACCAACAGCATTCTTCAATGAACTGGAAAAAATAGTTCTAAAATTCATATGGAACCACAGAAGACCCCAAATAGCCAAAACAATACTGAGAAGGAGGAATAAATCGGAGGGGATAATGTTCCCCAAATTCAAGCTCTACTACAAAGCCACAGTAATCAAGACAATTTAGTACTGGAACAAAATCAGACCCATAGATCAATGGGAGAGAATAGGGAGCCCAGACATAAACCCAAGCATATATGGTCAATTAATATATGATAAAGGAGCCATGAATATACAGTGGGGAAAGGACAGCCTCTTCAACAGCTGGTATTGGCAAAACTGGACAACTATGTGTAAGAGAATGAAACTGGATTATTGTCTAACCCCATACATGAAAGTAAACTCAAAATGGATCAAAGACCTGAATGTAAGTCATGAAACCATAAAACTCTTAGAAGAAAACATAGGCAACAATCTCTTGAATATAAACTTGAGCAACTTTTTCCTGAACACATATCCTTGGCCAAGGGAAACAAAATAAAAAATGAACAAATTGGACTACATCATGCTAAAAAGCTTCTGTACAGTGAAGGACACCATCAACAGCACAAAAAGGCATCCTACGGTATGGTAGAATATATTTATAAATGATATATCTGACAAGGGGTTAATAATCAAAATATATAAAGAACTCACATGCCTCAACAACTAAAAAGCAAATAACCTGATTAAAAAATGGGCAGAGTACATTAACAGTCATTTCTCCAAAGAAGAAATTCAGATGACCAGCAGACACATGAAAAGATGCTCCACATTGCTAACTATCAGTGAAATGCAAATTAAAACCACAATGAAATATCAGCTCACACCAGTTAGGATGGCCAGCATCGAAAAGACTAGGAAAAACAAATGCTGGCAAGGATCCGGAGAAAGGGGAACCCTCCTACACTGCTGGTGAGAATGTATACTAGTACAACCATTGTGGAAAGCAATTTGGAGCTCAAAAGCTAAAAACAGAAATACAATTTGACCCGGGAATTCCACTCCTAGGAATTTACCAAAAAAACCAATCCCTCAGATTCAGAGAGACATATACACCCCTATGTTTATTGCAGCACTATTTACAATAGCCAAGATATGGAAGCAACCTAAGTGTCCATCAGTAGATGAATGGATAAAGAAGAAGTGGTTCATATACAGAATGGAATATTATTCAGCCATAAGAAGAAAACAAATCCTACCATTTGCAACAACATGGATGGAGCTAGAGGGTATTATGCTCAGTGAAATTAGCCAGGTGGAGAAAGACAAGTACCTAATGATTTTCCCTCATTTGTGGGGTATAACAATGAAGCTAAACTGAAGGAACAAAATAACAGCAGACTGACAGACTCTAAGAAAGGACTAGAGGTCACCAAAGGGTAGGGGTCGGTGATGGCAGGTGGGGAGGGACAGAGAAGGGGCTTGTGGGGTATCATGATTGGTTCACATGGTGTGTGGGGGGTCACGGGGAATACAGTGTAGCTCCGAGAAGACAAATAGTGACTCTGTGACATCTTACTACACTGAAGGATAGTGACTCTAATGGGGTGTGGGGGGGCCCTTGATAATAAGGGTGAATGTAATAACCACATTGTTTTCCTTGTGAAACCTTCATAAGAATGTATAGCAATGACACTTTAATAAAAAAAAAAAGAAAGAAAATGCATGGAGACACCTACAATATAATATACCTGGGAAGACAGATAGTGGTATGTAAAAAAAAAATACACTTTCCTTGAAAACATTAAACAAATTTTGTTTGAGTATTAAGATTGGTATCTGTAGAACCGCCTTAGTTTCAGTGGACATTGCTTTTTATTATCCTTTGAACACAAGCACGTGCAGTAAAATGTCTTCGCAGAACTTGGGGAACTCAGCTCAATGTGCCATGACAACTATTTCCAAATGATTACACCTCTGAGTTAGTATTTCTTATCTCTGATTTTCAACCAGAAGATATTGGTCTCCCTCCCTTCAGCCCTTCCATGTCAGAGAATGAAAGCAGGCATAAGAAGGCATAGTGAAGGCATTTGAGAGAACTCTTACTTAGTCCAAGGAAATGCTTTTTTTCACTTCATATCTTGAAGAACTAGCTACACTAACCAGGCAGATTTGGGTATGAGGCACTATATGGCAGTTAGAGGTAATGCCCATGTTTGCATAGACAGGAATGGATTTTGTGCTAACCAAAATATCTTGCTCCTTTTAGAGGGCAACAAAACTTTTGTTTAAGTGGATTTATAGTGATTTATTTCATTTAAATGCATCTTTGGTTTTAAAAATGTCACCTTTTTCAGTGACAGTACTCAATAGGAACAGGTTTGCCAAGAGGTTTTGTTGTGGAGGAAGAAATGTCCTCTACTTCTCAAGGTTCTTCTAGCTGGTCTAAGAATCAAAGCAACATGAGATAGATTAACAAAAGAAAAAACAAATTTATTTATATATGGGGAAGCCACAGAGATGATTCCAAGGACAGCCAGGGAGATTCGGGTATATATGTGATTGTGAACCAAGGAAAAAAGAGTAGGGGTCTGAGACTTCAAAGGCAAAGGGAAGCAATTCAGAGAGTATAAGAAGAGTATATTTTTGCGAAACAAAATACTTGATGGGCCATACAGAAAACAATGAGGCATGAGAGGAGTTTTGATAGACTTAGCCACATCCCTCCCTGTCTACCACCCCTAGTTTACCGTATGATGTAGCTGCCTATGGTGCTAGCTCTCCCGGAGCAGGTCCTCCATCTACATTCTTTTTGTGTAGTTTTAGGAGTAGGCAAATATGAAAGTATCTTCCTGAGTCTTTTGGGCTCTATGGTTTTCAGCTCAAAATAATCTGCAGGTCAAAGTGGCATATCTTGGGGTGTCCTGCCCTTGGTCCCTTCCGTTCCTTTGTACACTGTTAGGTTGATTATTTTGATTGGAAAATACTTTTGAGGAAAGCAAGCTGATAATGTGTGGGAAGAGTTTAAAAACATATGTGGCATTCTGTCTCTAGTCTTATTTTTAGGAGTCTGTTCTTAAGAATTAGGGTGTTCTTAAAAAACACATGGACAAAGGTGGTATGATATTGTGATTTATAGTACAAAATATGTATTTAATTTTTACCCCAGAGCTCCTAAAACCCTTCAGATTTCCTGAAAGGTTAGAGCTGTAAGGCGATAAAGATGTTTTTTGCTATTTTAATGAGGTGAATTTTGAACCCCACTATGATGGAGCGGGTTGCTAGGAGAATCAGTCAGGTGTTTAGAGGGTGGAACTTTCTGTCCCATCACATCCCCCACACCTTCTGGGAGAGGAATGGGGCTGGAGGATAAATCAATTGCCAATAGTCAATAATTTAATTAATCTAACCTATATAATGGAGCCTTCATAAAAATCCCAAAGGATAGGTTTGGAGAGTTTCCAGGTTGGTGAACGAGTGGAGGTGCTAGGAGAGTGTTCCTCCTGCATTAGGAATGCAAGCTCTGTTTTCTTCTCCCATACCTTGCCTTATGAGTCTCTTCCATCTGGCTCTTTTTGAATTAAATCATTTTATAATAAAGCAATAACCCAGTGAGTACATGGGTTTCCTGAGTTCTGGGAGCCATTCTACAAAATTAATCTAACCCAAGAGAGGGGGTTCATGGGGACCTCTGGTTTATAGTCAGTTGTCAGAAGTACAGGTAATTACCTGGACTTGTGGTTGAAGTCTGACAACCTGAGGCTCGGATGTTGGAACTCTGATCTATAGCTTGTCGAACAGAAGCACAGGTGGGTCTTTGATTGTCATCTGAAGTGGAGGAAGATGGGCAATCTTATGAACTTGAGCCCTTAACCTGTGGGATTTGATGCTATCTGTATGCAGGTGCAGGTACAATTAAGCTGAATTATAGGACACCCACGTGGTGTCTGAGAATTGTTTGGTGGTGTGGGGAAGCCCCCCTCCATAACGAAATTGGGAGATGGCCATAACATTCTTCGTAATCATGAAAAAATTGGAGACAAAGCTCCCCAATCTTAAATGACAATTCTTTAACCAGAGTATATGAACATAGATTGTTATTATAATCAAAATGGATCATGTAAATATGAATGGGGATATAAATATATCCAAACGTATACACAAACATAAACTTATTTAAGATTCCAACTGTTAGATTCTTCCAGATTATTTTTGTTTAGTCTTTTATAAATTTCTTTATTTTAATTAGGGTTTCTCTATATAGCTTCAACATAACTCTTAATTTTTCTAAAAATAATGTGAATAATGTCATCACCATGTACAAAATATTACATTATATATCAATAATTGAAAACCACCTAAACCTTTTTTTTCCATGAGTTGTAACTAGAAATGCCTGTTGCAAGTATAATTAATTAATGGCATACCCATGCATTTCACTGGAATGAGTCTTACTGGGATAATATAAAATATATTTCTCCCAATACACTCACATAATTGGATGGGAGGTAGAATTCCCTAGCAAAATTACTTCTCTTCACCCCTCTACCCACAACACCCACCACTTCCCCCAATCACATACATTTGCAATTATGTAATTTAAAACTGTCATATGGTAACATTAATTAATTATGTATGTTGGCATAGGTTAGGAAGAGACCAACTGAGATCCCTTTTACTGTTGAAATAAATACAGTAAATATTTTAAAAATCATTGATTATAAAATTAAGAACTTTCAACTGCAGTGTATATTTTGCCAACAATTCTGTAATTTCTTGATAATCCAACAAATAATTTTAGGTTTTTGCCCAACATTGCATTTTTCTTGAAGAAAAGATGCCAATTTTCAGATCCATACTACAAGTGTAGCAATATGGTAATGTTAGTTAAAGAAAACTGCAAGAAAACTAACAACTCTATTTCTTGCTATAGAGGTGACAGCCACAAAAAAAGCTTTGACCGAGGGCTATCTCTGGAGCTAAGGCCATTGTGTATGGATAAACAGTCAACTACAATGGCTAGTTGTACTAGGGAGCTCCACAAATGTATTTCCAAAATGGGGTAGTCTGAGTGACATTGATATTTCTGCCTCACGTTTTAATCTATATTTTTGCCTGTCTTCCTTCAGGTTGTGAACTGAATGTATTAGCATAGTCTTAAGGTTGTATTCTTGCAACCCAGGCATAAGGAATTCAATAAAAAATAATAGCATCAGGATGTTGATGAAAGATAGCAATTATCCAGAAAGAAAAGCAAAATGTGTTTACTATCCCTACATTCTTGTAAACATATGTGAACTCTAAATAAGAAATCATGAAAATCTATAGTGTGTCTGTCCTTTACCCAAATAAGTCAAATATGCCCACCTAAATACAATTAAATCCTTGTCCAGAAAAAGAAATGAAATTCCTTCAAACTTGGCTCAAGCTCTTCTTCAGTTGAGTTTACAGAAATAACTAGTTCACAGTGGTGCCTTTCTTCCCTGCACTCAGTTTGCCTTTAGTGACATCACAGTGGAATAATAATCATGCCACACTTCAAAAATAGATCTTCTGAAATGCTCTATGCTATATGGTTCTTAGAATGAGAAATAGTTTTGCACTATCATTTGACTTTTATTCTGCATTGTTCTGCATTGTCCACATTGTTCATGTATATGTGAATTTTACTTCATGCAGTAGATCCTGTTACTGAAAAACTATTTTTAAGTAATTGGGGAGAATCAAACCTTATTTTAAATGTACCAGGGGAGTTTGTTATTATTAGGAACCTTATGATAAACACTTCTTTAAAGTGAAACATTCTAATTTATTTTCTAAGTTGTGATTTTCTATACTGTTATCTAAAATTAGGTGCAAATATTCTGGATGGAATTTTGAAGAAGACACTGTGTGTTACATGAAGAAGCAGAGGCTTGTTTAAAGGAGAGAGACAGCTAGCCTCCCCCTCAAATGGCCTCACATTGCTTTGATGATGCTACCATATTCCAAAGTCTGACCTTAAAACATGCAGGCTCAGAAATTTAAATTTGGCAGCACTCTAAAACTAGATCACAGGATATTAACTAAGGTCACAGAATCGTTGTACTAAATCAGAATACCAACTCAATGATAGCTACTGAAAAATACTGCTTTCATATGAACTAGAGTAGTTATGCAAAATCATTCTCTCCTCAAAGGTAGAGGGCGCTATTTGGGAATCCAAATTGTTATCATGAAGTCATTTTGGTGCAATTGGGCTCAGAATAAAAAAATTAAATAGAGGAGGTTACCATATTGTGTTGACAACCTCAGGGGTAATCTGAATATATAACCCAGGTGTAATCTGAAACTAGCCTCTGTGCAGAGGGCAGGGAGAGACCAAGAAAGAGGGAGTCCACCCCAGATTGGTAGGTAGCAGGTTTCACAAGCAAGAGTACTTACATATGAGCCTTGTCTTGGATGCTCATGGGGGGAGATCTCCATACCTGCCCACCAATCTTAAAAGTCTGTGTAGAGGCCTTAACTGAGTTTAGTCACATACTCAGTCCAGATGGTCTCAACAACACCTTAACCTCTCAAGGCTGTGTTCTTGAAAACAGCTCCTATTGTGGGAACGTGGTGAACAGCCTTAGTTCCAGCATGGCAGTGGGGAGCCTCAGACTGCTCAAGGTCACCTGGCTATCAGGTCCTCTCCATTACTTCCGTCAAAGTATAGGTATGCTCTTTTCTGCCCTTTTCCATCCTCAAACATCGGAGATCCTTGATGATTTAGAATCCTCAACATAGTACTCCAGGAAGCCACCTCAAGTGATTGGAGTTGGCACAAAATTTGATACTTGTCTCTGGGCGAACATTTTTGCTCTGTGTCTCAGTTTCCTTACCTGTGAATCAATGGGTTGGACATAATTTTTTTTTCTCCTAGGCCCTTTTCTGCTCTACACATAACTGCTGTTTTGAGCAAATCACTTCACTGTGATTGACCATAGTTCCTGCATCTTAACAATACTGAAAATTAACAAAATATAGACTTCCAGTTATATAACTCTTAGATTATCTGACACTGTGTAAGCCAGAGTTTTGCTAACTTGCTGATGATTAAGAAACTGAGACACAGATCATTTGCTAGTCAGTGCTTTGTGTGCTCTTTGGAGTCCTTTGCATCCGCATATTGGGTTGGTGGAAGAATGTCACAATGAATTGTGATGTCTGTACTGACCGCAGAATGTGGGAGTGTTGGCACATTTGCCAGGGGTGTTTGCCATCCTTGACCTATAGATGAATTACCATCCCGAGTGTTTCATTAGAAGAGTCATTATAAAGTTTGAGAGCCCAGAAAATGGAGGCAAGTTTGAAGTTGTATGTATTATTTTCTGGAAAAGTGTTTTCCTCTCTAAAACAGGTGTATTTTCATTTTTCTGTCTAAATACAAACATCACTCTTTTGTGTCATCATATTTATTGTCCATATGTGTTTCTTATCAGCAAGTATCTTTTAGTTATAGAGCCTCCAGGGCATCACAAAATAGTCCTTGTCTTAATGAAGATAAAGGTCTCTCACTACTGAAATGTCTTCTTTTTATAATTCAGGGCCTGTGGTTTTCTATTCACTGAAACATTTGCACAGACTATAGATCACAGTTCCCTGGGTGTCTCTTTAAGGGTAAAAATATAAAGTTCTGATTGGTGTTAAGGAGGGAATCTTTTGACATTGGTAATGGTTCAGTGTAGAGTGATGATGTCTTCTCCATATCTCCACTTTCTTTTTGTTCACTTAAAATCATTTCTTTCCATTTGATTTTTTTTCTTTTACTTTAAGTACAGTATTCATCAACCATGTTCACTTCGAAGATATTAATGTTCTTTTCCTTCACAGAGACTTTACTCTTGCATAAGACAGATATTAAATGCAATTTGAATGAATACTGCCATATTAACTTATTAATAAATGTCTGTATGGCCCAGGAGGGGTGTTTGTTCAGAAATGGAACTTTCAGACATCTCTGCTCAGAAAAGCAGCCAACTTCTGTCTGCTGCCTGACTGAACTGCAATTTACATTTTGTATAATGTGGACAGAAAGCAATTTTAATTTAATATATAAATGTAAAACTTCAACTTCCACGAGTAATATGGACTCCATGACTTTATTTATTTATTTATTTTTATCAGCAAAGCTTGCATCCTGTGAGCATTTGTGATGGAAATACTGTGTGTGGAGAGCGACTCTATTAGGCTGTGGGAGAAGATGAAAGTGGTTTGAGATAAATAAAAAAGCAATTACCTAGGCCTGGGAAAGAGATACCGCACATTTATTCAGGAGGCTTTTAACTTACTCAGGGCTCCATTCCAATGAACTGCGGTTCCCTTTTCTATCTCCCTAATGTATGCCAAGTCAAATGGGAAAAAGCAGAATGATGTTTCACATATCCTGGCAGGAAAGAGCCAGAAGGCTGAGGACCTGTGAAAGCTGACATTAGGGGAAAGACAAAACCATGAAGGTGTCACTCATTCCATTTCTCGTGTTGAACATTGAGGGAAAATGAACCTGTGACATAACCAAGTACAACAGCCACTAGGCAGGTGATTGGCAGCCAAGCACAGTTTCCACGAAGCCCATGATTAATATGCTTAAGGTTTAAAGGCTGCAGCCAAAGTTCCAACTTCCAAGGCTTATAACCAATGCTGAGGGATGAAAAGAGAAAAAAATTATGGCTCCTTTAACAATTACCACTACTTCCATTTCCCATTCCTCAGTGACCCATTTCACATTTTATTCCAGCTTATTTCCCTGAATTTCTCTTTTCTTTTTCTTTTCAGTCTTAGATCACTCTTCTCTTTCATAGCTCTCTGATCAATAGAGTTCTTTCCATCCTGTTGAGCAATGCCATTTTCCACAGGGGTATTCATTCAGGAAAGAATGGGAGATATGGAGCAAATTGAATGAAAAAAGAGTGAAGCTCTGCTGAGAAAGGTGTCCCTTCAGGCGCAGGGTCCATCAGAAAACTGGGACAGCCTAACAGATCCTAAAGCCATTTTCCCATGAAGAGTTTTGAAAATAAACTTAAAAAAATTTTTTCCCCTTAAAATTTATTTCCTCTCTGGTCACTCAGAATTGTCACTGATTCCATTTCACCCCTTGACCATTCTCTCTTACAGCCTTGTTTCTCTTCCATCCATCCTGTTAATCTTGGTGAATGAAGATTCCATTCCTTTGCCTTATACACTGAGTATATTTCATTTTGTTACTGCATTTCTTAAGTAGGTTTTGTCTCCTAGTTCTTCAAATAGTATTTCTTATGTGTAGTTCTAGCTTCACCTTTTTTGTTTCTCATGATCAGTCGTGATGTGGCAAAGCAAAGCAAAGCATGCTTGGAAAGATCTTCTCCCCTTTATTAGTTATTGGGCATTGCTGTGAGCATTAACTGAGAAGTGTGTGAGGGTATATTGGCCACTATAACACTTTGTAAAATGAAAGTCATCATATCCCTGGTTTTGCGTGTGTTTTTTAAAAGCCGTCCTGTAACGCTTCATGATGGCTGTGCCAATGTTAACAGTCAATGTCTGTACAGCCTTTACTTCTGTAAAAGAATAGAAGGGCTGCCTTGACCTGACTGCAAAGCCATCATGGCATGAATGATAGCAGGATTATGATCAGGAAGATGCAAATCTTAAATCATTTAACTGCCTGTAAAGAAATCATTAGCAATGGGAATATCTAGCAAATATTATATTACTAGATTTTATTTCATTTGCTTGATTTATAGCTATATGACCAGTGAATAGAATAAATATACTTCTTCTATTAATTTAAAAAGTTAATACAAAAGTTCCTAAGACCCTCTATTTGCTAGCACAATTGTTAGAAGAAGGTAAATTTGATAGCCGGGGTAGCTTCTGGGACTTTTTGAATATCATCCCTAGATATGTCAAAAGGTGGAATTACATAAAAGAAAATACCACTTTCTGGTTCACCTCATATGTCAAAATGGGCAACAGGTCAGATACTTTGTTTTCATTTTTGGTGCATTTTTGGGGGTATTGACTTTGTAGAAACTATGAAGTTTTTGAAACTGGATTATAATTCAGATAACCTTTTTTTTATTAAAAAAGTAACCAGAACAAGTACAAATATGACAGGTAAATAATCCTCCCTTCCACCAAAAGAAAAAAGGAAAAAATGCACAAAATTATTTGATAGCTAAATTTTAAGTACTAATGGAATACTTCTGAGATAAGATCAGATATTCAGTAATTTATTAAGAATCTTGGAAGCTACCTCCTTGATAAACTTCTCAAGATTTACTAGAATAAAAATTTCCAAACTTCACTCTGTCAAATATACATGGCCTTTCTCCTCAATTGCATGTCCTATGTTTAAGTTCTAATCTAGAAAATACTACTTAGCTTCAATGATTAGGCAGGCTTTATGCCATGTCCTTTATGATATGACCACAAATTATATAATTTGTGTTTTATGGGCATAATTAATTACACCACTTCAAAGCTGTAGAGTGCATTACAAAGATGCACTAAATGTTAAAGTAAGATTTAACCTGGATGTAAAGAGCAGGATGGAGTTATACCAAATTTTATGAATACTCAAGTGCCTAACCCACTACCAGTAAGAACTTTAGATACGGTAGAGCAGAGGGCTAGTAAAGGATTGTCTGCCTGTGAAGTTAGGTCTATCATCTGTTTTTATATGGTCCCACAGCTTAGAATTTTTTTCTTTTATAATTTTATACGGCTGAAAAGAAATAACAAGACTAACTCATGACATGTGAGCAGTGAGAGTAATATGAAATCCACATTTTAATGTCTATAAATCTCATTGGAACATAGCCACGGTCCTTCATTTTGGTTGCCTGTGGCCCCTTTTGTGCTGTAACAGGAGTTGAGTAGCTGCAGCAGAGACTGTCTGGCCCTTCTCAGAAAAGTTTTTCAGTCTCCGCTGTAGTGACTGGGGGGTCTTCTGTATCAACAACTACATCAGAATTATATGTGACTGGAGTAATGTGTGCATCACATTAAAGGCTGTGTAAAGTGACATACTTAATGCTAAAAGGGAGATGCTTATTTAATGTACTCAGTTCTGGGCAGTAAAACCTTGCCTGTAAGACACCATCAGATACCCACTTAATCTACCTAGATAGGATTCCTGCATTATCTTTGTGACTGGGAAAATCACTAAGCTCTAAAACTTTTGCCGTATCATCTGTAGAATAGGGAAATAATGCTATTTACCTTATAGGATTGTCATTAAGAATAAATGAGATCTTACCTCTACTTTCTAATATGTCTGGCAAATAGTTAATGCTCAAAAACTTGATAATTACTATTTAAAAACAATTTAGACAACTTTAAGCAAATAGGAATGATCTTTACAAATTTATAAAGATCTCTTACAGATTTATGAAAATTGTCAAATCCATATGAAGGAGTGATGGTTAGGTCTAGCTTTTATGTAATTAACTTAGGCATATGTGTGTAGATATAGCAGATTCTTGATTTTAATTTTTTTTTACACTAAGGAGCTGTTTTTAAGGGAAAAAAATCCATTTGGTCTCAACTTCCTTTTCTTTTCCCAGTGTCTAATAAATTGTTGCCTGATACCACCATTTATCCTAGTTCTACCCTCTTTTATGCTTGCGTGGCTTCCTCATTGATGAGAATAATAGATACCAAAAATTCTCTTTCAGTGTCTTGGCTGACAGTGATTCAAAATTCCAATTTTAGATATACAGTCCTCTTCAACTCTTTCCTACAGAAGATTTTTTCTACTTCCATCTGTAAATCCAACTTACATGGGAGTGTTTTTTTTTTTTATTCAATTCACTTGACCTTAGAGTTTTTTATCTCCCTTGGAGAATTTCAAAATGCATCCATCTTCCCTTATTGTGTGTCTCTGCTCTCTGTTCAATGCTGCATGGGAGAGAAGAATTATATAGTCTATTCGATTTATCAGTAACAGAAATTTCCAGATTGTATCTGAAATTTAACAACTGTATAAAACTTTATTTGCCAATTTATTAACATTTTAATTAGATATAAGCAACTCTTAGACTTGTGGTTTAATTACCTTATTTCAGTGACACAGCCAATGCTGACAGTGAGGAACCACAGCCTTTGTTATGCCAATGATTTGCAATAAGTAACACAAATGTATATGTCCATTAAAATTATAAAAGACATTTCTTATTAACACATCCTACAAAAGTGCACTAACTTGATCTTTACATTTTTCATGAAGACTCTAATTAAATCTTATGAAATAACATCACACAGATATTTGCTGGACGAATAAGAAGTTTTAGGCTCTGCAGTATCTGCTGTAACTTCAATTGAACCATGAAAGGCTCAATGCTTAGTTCTTTATTGCTTACACTCAAAAATATATAACAGGTCCTCCATTGACTCTATGGAATATATACAGCAGTGTGCCTAAGGAAAAGCAACCATGTTCAGGCTTGTCTGCTGAGAGCATTGCACTTGAACCTTTTTTATGTCATGGTTAGCAGAATTGGTACTGTAGTAACTCAAGACAAGTTTTGCTCAAAGACACCTAAAGTGATCTGTTACACTGATAACACTCTCGTTTATATTATTTCTAGTAAACAATAAGAAACCAATACTGCAATGTTTGGTTAAGTTCTATAATCTAAGTACATCATTGCATTTTATCCTAAAATAAATTTATGGGGTAGGTATTGTGATCATCAGTTTACAGATGAAGCTCCTGAAGGTAGACATGTTAGCTACTTTGGTCTAGAATGACAGAGCTAGTGGGTGGGCATCCAAGGGCTCTTTGATTCCGAAGACAATTATTTTAAGCATTGTGCTTTGGTGTATGTAAACCTGCTCCAGAGGGTTTTACTTAAGATGAAATTTCCCCTTCCCTCACCAGTTTAATTATTTTGGTAATGGATTGTCTGAAATTCATTAAAAGATTCTAGAAAGCATTGCTAAGCCCTTGTATGTCATTCATTCCAGTCACCCATTCATTCAGTAAACTGAGTCTCAAACCGGGATAATAGCCATGCCAACATTAGCAATAACAATTTCCATTTGCGTGTTAAGGCTACTTCATCACTTACCCTAAGCCAGAATTCTTTCTTGTTTTCCCAATAGTTTACCAATAACTCATGACTCTTGATCAGGATGACTCCTGAGCTTTCAAGCCTCAAGATCTATATTCTGTCTGATTCCTAGTTACTGAAAAGATTGAGGTTTGATTATCCAAGAAGAAAGGTTAAGAATTAGCCTTTAATATCATTTACAAATCAAATATATGTCCATGGTAACATTATGTTCAAAGTTAAATTTATGTCACTTACAGGGCAGGGCTGGGGTGAGACAGGTTGTTTGTTGTTTGGATTATCTGGGTGACTTAATCTGTTAGCAAGAGTTGATGGCATAGCATGCTGTGGCTCTGGAGCTTGTTTATTAATGCCATCTGTACATTTATTTGCACATTATATTGATGGCTGCTCTTGATTAGGAGCTGAGTTGTATGCTGGACAGATTTTCTTCCTTGGTGGTACTATGCTTTTCTGACTTTACCACATTAAGCTTTAAAAGGTAACTATGCACAGTTTCAATGTATTGTTATGTTCAGAAAAAGTATTTAAAGATTTTGATTTGGTTGTTGAGGCTGCTGATTTTAGATGAATCATCAATTGGGTTCAAGAGCCAACTCTTTAATTAGAACACAGCTGGTATTTCTTTCATTGGGAGACTGATATCTGAAGATCATGAACTAAAATATCAAAATGCCAGTTAGGAGCTTAGCAATTGCACCTGAGATAAATGTACATCCTCTTGCAAACTAGAATAGTTCACAAAAGTTCACTATGTTAAGCCTGGATATTATCTTCCTGCCTCATCATAATTCTTTTAAAAAATCAGGATAGACAAAAGCATGAATTTCCATATATAAATTCAAGAAGATATTAGTATCTTAACTTTTTGTTGTAAATTAGCCAAACTAGTAAAGTTAATCAACTGCTTTTATGTAAAAAGCTAATTTTTACATAATTGCCAATTGTAACCTTTCCAACTTGATTTACTTGGTGCCTGCATTTATTGTTTCATCTCTCATTTTCATTTTTTTTCCTTTTTAATTATAATCCCCGGTATAAGCTTCTTTCTTGAATCCCTACTTATGAAAATTGTTGACTGTACCTGCACAAGTTGATCCCTTCGTATCAGTTGAAATTTACAGTGGGTTATCTGGAGGATAGTTTCCCCAATAAATTCAGCTGCTTCTTCCATTGCAAATTTTCCCAACAGTTCATCAATAACTCCCTTCTTTATGTGACCACACTCCAAACACAGAAATACATCCTGTTTCTCAGGTACTTTGACATGCTCAGATATCTTTGTCTTAACTTGGAAACCATCTTTAATTCTCTGAAGAATAAGGTGATTAGAAACTGCCAAAGTCTGCATTTTCTATTAATTTTCAGTAGATTATCAAGGCAATTGATTTATTTTTAATACTTGGGAACCTTGAAGAGCAAGGAGCTATAAATTGTTTACTTACAAGAAAAGGAAATAAGGTTGTGCACATATCAGTTCCATCCACATGAGCACCATTTTGAAAAATATTCTTCTATTGAAATAAATGAAGATACAGGGATATACTTATTTGATATGTTATCTGTTCTGTGTGATAGATTTTCTTCTTAATACCTTTAACCTATATTATTGAATAGAGAAAAATACTGGTGGAGGGCCATTAGCCCTTAGAGCCAGTTGCCAAGTTGCGAAGCCTGGATCTGTCACTTAGAGATCGTGTTGTATTGGTCAAAATAATTACTTCTCCCAGTCTCTGTCTTCTCATCATTTGCCTCTTTAGTAGTTGTGATGATTGAGTGAGATAAACTATGTAAATGCTTATTAATATGACAAAGGGCAATTCTCTTTGTTCTACATACATCTGAACATTTACAATCACATATTACATAATATGGATTCTACTTTCAGAATGCATTTCTGGCCTTCAGAGAGGATATAATCTAATGGGCATATGTCTCTATATTCATTTACAGCCCAAGCCAAGATATGGAGTTAATGGGATATGGCTGCTAAACATGTTGGTATAAATGAGCGTAAGAGAAAAGGCATTGAAAAATCTAAGGCTCTGCAGCTATTACCTCTGAAAACCACAATGTAAAATCCATGAGTTAACTCATGAGGTTTGTATATAAATCAGATTAAAAATAGAAGACTCTGAAGGGGGGTGTAGCTTATGAGAGGCCCTTTTAAAGTTTTTTTTCCCCCTTCCACTGCTCTCAATTTGGCATCCCAGCTCATCTGACTTGTTCACAAGTCCTTCCTTATGAGAAAAGTCCTCAGTGCTGATTGTGAATCACGTGGGCTGCTGCTATACCCTTGTGTGATTTTCGTTTTCTGGCACTTCTTGCTGGGGGCTGCTCTAGCAGGATGTAGCTTCATCACGTGGAGCTGCCTCTTTTAAAAAGTGTGATGCTCCTCACCTACAGGCAGGTACCCCAGCTGGTTCAGTGCAAGGCAGAGCAATTTCATTCCTCGGCCTGAGGCCTCAGCTCCACAGACAGCCCTACAAGCTCCCCTTTCAATGCTCCAAGATAACTTCCCAAGCACCAGATGGTTCTGGTAAGTCTGAAATGATTAGGAGGCTTCCTATTCAAGAGCAGCAGCCTGGCAGGAGGATTTGGTCTTGCCTGGAGAGCTCTCATGACAACAGAAAGGGGGGAATGGTGGTGATGACAGAGTGCCTGGCTACTGTATGGAGGAAGCCTGCTCTGCCTTGATTTGTATGGTTAATGAGAAATAGCTGAATACTTGCAGGAGAAAGTCCTGTTCCATGACATGGATAACCTGTGGAGTTTGTTTTATTTTACTATATAGTGGCAAGGATTCAGGGAAGCCAGAGAGGCACTGGGTAAAGAAGTGGGTTGACTGTCCAAATTGGGGTCAGAGAATGGAGATGTTATCTTTAAGTATAAATGAAAGTGAAACTGGCAGATATTCCATAATCAGTCATTTGAACTATTCTCAGAAAAATATAGCATCAATTATATAAAATTCCCTGAAGCATCAAAATATTTTGCATGCTTGAATTCCTGCAGATGGTACTCACGAGTAGAAATACATTGTATTTATTTACAAAACAACATAAAGCACATTAGTAATTTGTTGTGGTTGGCATATGTGTCCCATTGCAGTGAAAATGACAAAGTAATCACTTTTTGGGTATAGAGTCAAATGTGGCTTGCTTGTTCCATTATTTATTTTTAATCAAGCATGGGGACAGAGGAAAATAGGGCTTGATTTTAACTACTCTGAAAGGACATTTAGGATTACATTTAAATTTTATTCTTTTTACTTAAAAGCCATCTTAAAGGTAATTTTCTGGGGTGATTTAATAATAGTTCACAGGCAAAACTTTTTAGAAGACTGGCCTAATTACTTGAATGCCAGAAAAGGTTTTTTCCTTTTTGGGCATAGTTGTGGAATTTTATATTTTTTGGCATGATATTCTCTTTGCTAGTTTCACATCAAAGCACTGTCACTACATAAGTTTTGCCCAAGATGAAGGCTTTACAGAATCTCCCCCTCCCTTTAGTTCTCTTGTAGGTACCAAACATGGTTTCTTCCAAATATGATTATGGCAGTTTTTAGTTAGTCAAAAGGAAATCCTCCCTTTGAGTCTCAGTATTCTATTTCTACTGTCCAAACAGTATCAGCACTAAGAACTTTCAGCAGCATTTTTCTTTAAACTCTGGTTTATTTGGTGTTTGGCAGAGTAATAATCTAGGGTGGTTTGTTTAAAAATAAGTTTCCTAGCTTTATCTTCCAACTACAGAATCAGAAACCTTTGATATGCAGTCCAGAAATCTGTAAACTCCTCTGCTAACTATAATGCACACAAATTTTGAGATATGTCCTGTATTTTCAAATATTTTTGCTCTCAAGAGCCAAATTACCTGTAATTAATACATTTTGTAAAAACTCCATTGAAATCTTAGCAAAAAGAAAAATTATTTAGCATAGTTTTAAGGGCTTAATTTCTATAACTATGAAATTTCAAGACAAAATAGCCATGTATTTTCTACAACATTATCTTACTAAAATTGCTTGAATACTTCAGGTCAGATTCCTTACCTTAAACTTTTAGTCAAGTTTGTGAATAATTTGGTGGTAAATACTGCTGAATACCAAGGCTGTGAAATGCCTCTCTGCAGTCTTTATGGACAAGTATGTAAAGATCAGCAAACTGGGGATGATTTGGGTGAGAACAAAGTGTTAGAGAAATGAAATATCTTGTCTGGGAGGTGTATTATCATCTCTTTAACCCTGTGATATTTTCCAAATAGCAAATATTACAAAATAAAGTTAATTTCTATGCTTAGTTACATATTGTGAAAACTCTGGGAATTAGTCTGCCATTTCCTGGTGCTGAAGCACAAACTGACTTCTGCCTCACCCCCTTCCTGCTCGCCCTGGATTAGAGATGCCCTTCCTCCACAGAGATGGAGCTCAGAGAAGTTCCATAGTTGGCAGCCTGGTTACTTATTTCATTGCAGCCTTCTGCTCACCATTGCCAGTTTTGCATGACCAGCTCTTCCACAAGATTGCTTTTCTGACTTGCTTTGTCTTTGCTTAGGATTCTGAATTTTCTTTCCATATGGTTGACTTCATGTTCTCTTCTTGCTGAGGACTTTTTTTACCAAGCATTCATCGATTCTGTATTTTTACATGAAGTGTATTACTTGGGCTGACTCAATCCAGTGTCCTAAAAAACAGGACACAACTTTGAGTATCATCATTGAATGAAGGATCCTTCTGTTTTGAACCAACCCTTCAGTCACTTATACTAGGAGTCTTTGGGTGTTGGAAAGAGCTGAAATTTATGTTCACACCACACACACACACACACACACACACACACACACACACACACACACACACGATTCTGTATTTCCCCTGAGGGACACACTCTCTAGGTCAGAAAGTGTGCCCCATGCCTCACTGGTCTTTGCCTCCAGATCTTTGTTATGGGTCCACCACTGAATTTTGTTCTGGACACTATTATTGCAAGTAATGGCAGATAAGAGTTTTTGACTTTGTACTACATCTCTTTCTTTTCTCTTTAAAATAATAGAATATGGCAAATAGGATCACAATTTATATATGAGAAAAGACAATTTTTGATGGTTTATTAAAAACTATAAATTTAATAACATGTGACTATATTAAAATAGATTTTCCATCTATAACATAATACATATATTATAGACTATGCTAACAAGCCTGGTTTCTTTTCTTCTTATTTTTTAATTTATAACTTAAAATCTCACAAATTCTGAAACGTGAAAAAAATCTCAAACACTGCTGATGTTCACCTCAAGAGTATTCTAGAAATATTGCATGTTTTCCCACTAGGAACTTACATTTTGAATACATTCTAGTTACTGAGATGTGTTAGTAGGTACACAGTATTTAAAAGATAAACATTAAAGTTATCAATACAACGTAATCTATTCTAGTCATTTTTAGTCATAAGGATTCCATTTTGTTTATTCTTACCAATTCTTTCCAATTATCATGTAATACCAGTTCTTTTTATTTTTCATTTATCCTATAAATATTTATTAAAAGAGTAATATTTTCTAGGCACTTTGCTAGATTTAAGGGCTATAAAGATAAATATCAATGGTGCTTCAATTAAGAATTAAGATTCCTATAAACAAAATTAGAAGTCTTTAAAGGATCCAAGGAACACAGTTAAAATAAAGCCTGCAACACTAGAACACTCAATTTTGAAGACATGCAACCAGGTTTATGTTTCTAATTAAAACCATGTAATCAGAAAAGCTTCTCTCCACTTAGATTATAAGTTCACATTCTGTGCTTAGTTGTCATGGTCTAACAGTGAGATCACTAGATAAAATCCTGGCTAAATTCCATCAGTTAACATTCATTAAGAATCAACCACACTTGGCCTATACCTTTATTCATATTTTTACTGTGTTTTACTATTAATCAGTAATTTATACCTTTTTTTGTTTATATTTTTATTTATTTTTGTAGATGTGTAATTTGTATAAACACACGCACACACACATCCAAAAATCAATAAATACTCATATAAAGCTGTTACTTTATAAGTTACCCTACGTGAGATACATTCTGTCAAAATATGTGGAAATAAAAGCAGTTATCATTTTCTGAGGGTTCATTTGCCAGACGTGGAACACTTGCAGGCATAACACTTACAGAACCACCTCATTCTTCTTTTAATTTATTTTTTATTCTTATTGTAGATCAACCAAGGTTGAAAGAGTATGTCAATTTTCCAAGGTCATTTGCCCTCTTTAGCAATGGAGAAAAGGCCTAATTTGAGGAAACAGCTATAAAATCTACTTAGCATTTATGAGGGAAAGAAGTGATACACTGGCACCTTTTTCCATCAGCTGAGAAAATTCTAAGGTGTAATAACTATTTATAAACTCTCAAACCATGTTCCTAAGAGATATTCAAATTCTAACAATTGACCTGAATTCTTGTCTTTTTCTTCTCAAGAGGAGAATGGTAAACATTTTCTGTAATGGCTACAAGAAAAATATTTGGCTTTGAACCCCATAAAGTTTCTGCTGCAAAAGCATTCATAGACAATTCACAAGCATGTCTGTGTTCCAGCAAAACTTTATTAAATAAAAAACAGGTGTTAGACACCATTTGGCCCACTAGCTGAAGTCGGCTAACATTTTAGACAACTGATCTATGAGTAACTTCGATCACATGCACTATCATTTAAATAGTTTTGTGCACATACCCTTGATAAATGGTTTTACTTATTAATAGAATGTCACAAGTACTACCATTCTAATATATTTTTGTTTAGTATGAAGCATGCACAAAATATACAGAAGGATCAAATAAAACATGTAAGTAGAAAATCAATTTTACTTCACTTCATGTGGATTTTTTCTACCTACCACCTTAGTGTGTGAATCCCCCCCCCTGGAAAACACTTCCCTAGACACAGTCAGTAATACAGTGGGGGTGGGGGGTATGGAATGTGTATATGGAATGTGTGTGTGTGTGTGTGTGTATGTTTTTGAGTAGTTGGTTAGCTTTTAGTTGGTATGGTCCTTAAAAGGCAGTTTCCTTCAAACAAGAGTATCCAGATTATAACAGCCCTGCTACTTTTAGTATTAATACTGATGCCTTGCCTCTCATTTTTACTTCTGAATCCTCTTTTATTTCTTCCTTTCTTCCTTCCTACCTTCCTTTCCTTCTCACCCTCCTTCCTTCCTTCATTCTCTCCATCCTTCCCTCCCACCTTCCTTACTTTCATCCCTTAAATCCACCTGAGTTACCAGCTTTAGTTAATAGCTGTCAATCTTAACATGGGCTCTGTTCCATTTTTAATTTAGAAAAGATGAAATGAAAAGAATAATCCCCTGGTGTTTCTACAGAGCACCCCACTGGAGATTTGCTTCTTTGTTTCCATGCCAAGAAAAAGTCCTGTATTTTAGTAGATTTTAGACATTGTTTGTTTGTTTGTTTTTAGTTATTTCCATTTAAAATTACTCCAAGCAGACAACCATAGGTGTGTTGCCTCAAAAGAAACATATTATGTAAGAGCCTTCTGACCTAAAATTCTTGTGAGCATAAATTGTCTCAATATTCTGCTTTATTTTCATGATTTAAAATATACATGAGTATATAAATATATATATATGCATCTAAAATTTTATCTTCCCTTAGCTATTTTAAAGCAAAAATAAGCAAAATTTTTCTAATATTAAAAATTTATAGTATTTAATATTAAACATTTATCTCAATTCCTTGTCCAAGCAAATACACAAAGTGAATATTTTTAACATGAGTACTTACTTATATTCCCCTATTTAAGAAACTAACAAATGTTAAAAGAAAAATGAAGCATAACTCTCTTCAGACTTTATAAATACAGTCTAACTATATATGTTAGTAGTTAACTTAAGGTACATAAATGTCCTTTTGGTAAATGTGTGTTGAGTATATGTTTTTGTTTAGATCTGAGAAGCTGTGAGATATACAGGGTGGAGAAAAGACTCAGTTAAGTTTTATAAAAATTAGATTCTAGTATTTTTCCACTAAAAATCTATTTGAGGTTAACTGACTACTGTATCCCAGTACCAGCTTCTTCATGTATAGGTAGTATTGAGGACATAAAACAAATGCTTTCTAAGGACCATTTCATCAGTGACTCCATGATCTCACATATATTCTAATAATAGCAATATTATATAAAAATAATATTAGTTATTTTTTTTATTTATTAAACACGACTTTGTGTCAGGAACTAGGATACATACTCTACACAGATTATCTCATTCACAGTTTGAACTCAGAATTGATTAATTATTTTGCTCATTTTAACAATGGGAACTGAAGTTACAGAGATAAAAGAGTCACTAAGACAAATTACATGAATTCTAAGAAAAATAACTATTAAACCCAGGACTCAGTGAGTCATTAGTCTGTTGTGTTTAAACACTTCTCAGAACATCCAAAGCATGCATGTATATATTATTCATCTTACTTCTGTTAACTCCACTGCTACCATGCCTACCTACCTCCCACTATGATTCCTGAGATGCAAAATCATTTGGATATTTTTGCTAATAAATATGAGTCAATCTTTTAAAAAGATATTTAGCTCAAGTTTAACAAGAAAAACAAACAAACCCAAATAGACAAAGTATTTTCTGGTGTACTGAGATACCTTCCCTGAAGTTGCAGTGTGAGCTCTCCTCACAACAACTTCCTACCAGAGAATGGCATTTGGAACCAGCTTTAGGACCCCCATTCACCATCACTCATAGCTCATGGTCCTTCACTATCAGATCTCAGGACCTGCTGAATTGAAATGTATCTTCTTTTATTTCCACAAAACCATATTAGAAGAAATATAAATAGATAATGTATCATCCATTTGTATTTACTCTCATCGCTCTTTACAACTCACAAAATTTTTCCTCATACTCATAATGTCATAACTTTTTGGCTCCCCAGTGCATTGAAGTGAGCTAACTTGCAGTGCAGAAATAAATTCAGGCACACTATGATCGGATGAATTATTTTCACACATCTACTTTAAAAAATATCATTTACTCTTTAAAATTGGAATACAGTTGGTATACAATATTGGTTTCAGGTATACAACATAGCACTTCGATTATTGTTTACATTATTAAATGCTCATCATGATAATAAGTGTAATTACTATCTGTCAATATACAAAGATATTACCATATTATGGACTAGATCACCTATGCTGTACTTTCATCCCCATGACTAATTTATTTTATAATTTGAATTTTGTATCTATTCTTTGTTTTACATACTCTGAGGAAGTTAAACTTTAAGATTGAAGGATAATGTTCTGACAAGTAGGAAAAAACAAAGTCTGTTTTTTTAAATTTAACATATTTTGTATTTTGTTTATTTTCTGAATATAAAAGTAATACACAAGGAGATCATGAAAATGCAGAAAATTAAAAACAAAAACTAATGAAGATCAACCGTAAAGTTGTATGAAACCCTCAATCACCTTGAGTTAACCACTTGTTAGTATTTTAATGTGTAACTTTTCATGATTAGCTAGAAAGATACACAAATATTCTCCTTGTGCTGGATGGAATGTATGTATGTTTAAAGCAGCTTATCAATATATATTTAAACACATACTAGATTTCTTGATTGCCCCCTATAGAAAGAAGGATACTGGAGAAAATTGGAGATGCAGGTTTCTGAAAAAAGGCAGCAATGACAGGAACAGAGAACATGGCCGAAGCCACACCAAGCCTGGTTAGGATGTTGTATTGGTATCACAGCCCCTCTCCTCATGTCACTGACAGTACAAGACCTTTGATATTTTCTTATTGTCATATTTGCCTTGTCTAATTTTCCCTTTGAAACTGGATCTTTGTTTTACTCTAAGAACTTGAGTCAGAGAGTGATCGCCTACACCTAAGGCAGTGCCTGTATGCTCTACTGTGGGGCCCCTTTGTCTTTCATACGGGATGGTGGACCTTCTTCCCACCAAGATCCAGGCCATGGGAGAGTCTTTGGAAAGGAAAAGGGACGTGGCGGGTGGGGCATGGGAGGGCTGCGCAACACAGAGAAGACAGGCAGTGAGTCTACAGCATCTTACCACACTGATGGACAGTGACTGTAATGGGGTGTGTGGGGGGGACTTGATGAAGGGGGAGCCTAGTAAACATAATGTTCTTTATGTAATTGTAGATTAATGATAACAAAATAAAAAATATATATATATGCATGCCAAAAAACCCTGAACATACAAATAATGAAACCTGGAAAAAAAAAAAAGGAAAAGGGAACCTCAAAAGCAGGGCACTGGATAATGTGCACTGTGTTTTAGTGTTTTGTCTGTACAACAGGCACATCTACTGTTCTTAACACTGCTCCTGAGTTTAGATGTTGTAACTTATCTCTAATTAAATACTTGTCACCAGCCCCCCAAAAATAGAAATAGTTCTCTTCATCTCTCATCCAGTATCAAGTATAGCATTTCTGGGTGGTGTCCATTTATTCTGTCATCTATTGTGATCCATTTCATTATCTTGTAAACTGTGGGCTATGTTGAAATGTTATAACCCCTACACACATCTCTAAAACAGAAGGATGAGATAAACACAGAGGATAGTAAAATAAAACAAATTAATATTTAATCTTATAAATAAAGAATACGTAAGAGGAAAAGAATATGGGTAGAACTACTATAGGCTTCATTTGTTCAACTGGCTTTGAGGATAAAGTTGGTGCTTACTGAACACCTTCCTGCAACTAACCATTTATGTTTTCTTTATCTTCAGTTAAGATGATGCATGATTGAGACTTTTTGGTAACTGCTGTGATTTCAATGCTGAAAGAGGTTTCACAATTATTTGCTACAGTCTTCCGTTAATTTTCCTACATCTAGATGGGATAGTTTTCTTTTTTGAACATTTGTCCAAACCATGCATCTGTGCATTAGTGTAGATTACTTCAGGCCAACACCCTTTTAAGAAAGGTGTGGACAGTAGGATGCACTGCAAACAGTTCCTCAGACTGAAGTATTAGGCCTCCTGCACAGCCTTTCAAGGCTAAATGGAATGGAAGTGTA
Source organism: Manis javanica (assembly GCF_040802235.1). Taxonomy (NCBI): domain Eukaryota; kingdom Metazoa; phylum Chordata; class Mammalia; order Pholidota; family Manidae; genus Manis; species Manis javanica. The sequence continues at coordinate 57,352,675 of NC_133157.1, forward strand.
AATCTCTAACAGTTGTTTCTAAGTAGTATAATAGAATGTCATTCAGTACTTACAGCAAAACTGGCTCCAGCATTTTATTCCTCACTAACTAGTCATTGACTACTGTCCATGAGATCAGAATTGAGTCTTGAAGAAGAGATTACTCTGTGGCAGGAAGGTAACATTGAAAGTATGCACAGTGTGCTCAAACAACTGCTTCAGCTGATTCCTCTTCTGCAAGAAATGAACCTGAACTGCGTGCTTTAAATTTTGGAGCAAGGCACACAAAATAATACCTAGTTCAGTAAGATTACAAGTGTCTTCTACTAACCTATGAGTGAGCAATCAGACATTATCAAATTTTAATGCAGCCCAAGAGTTCTTTGTCAAAAGGAGACTAGTTACTTGATAAAGAAGGCATGGATTCATTCCCAAATTCCAGTGGCCTCCAGTGTGACTGTCATTTTGAGGCTTGCTCCTTTCTGCATACTCTACCCTAGTGAGTTAAGACATGGTGCCCCCCGTTGTATCTGCTCAGCAGAAGCGCTTGTCCTGCCACCTTCATAAATTAGAGCCTTTTTTGCTGAGTCATTCAAAAGTTGCATCCTTTCAGGGAAGTGATCAATGCCAAAGCAATATAACTAAATATGCTGTTTATTTCATCCAAAATACAGAAGATTATTGTGGCTTTTAGCTAATGGCAGGGGTACAACTGGCTTTCACTTTGGAATGTAGTACCCTATCAAGGTCAAGATCAGTGGATGCTCAGAAACCCCACTGAAATTGCAGGTGCTGGGATTTTATATTAACAAATGTGTATTATGGTGAGATACCCACAATATTTTCCACTCCTTTGATAACCTTGGTTCTAATAACATGATTTCATCAAGTAATAGCACAGCTTATGTCCTGTAGGATGATTATATAACTAAGGACTGTTTGTACTAAATGTGACACAGCAAGAGTGGCCGGTAGAACAAAAAGAAAGGTGGTAAACTTGTACTCTTCCTACTAGAAAAAAACATCCTTTGATCCTGACTGGAGAAAAACAAAGTATTTATTAAGTTAATGTCTATATACTGTAAGTCAGAGACTACAGTTTTGGCTCAAGGAAAAAACTATATCTGGAACTCTAACTGTAATTGGAATTACTAATCAAACATATGTTAGTCCAATGTCCTTCAACACCAATCCATTTCTCTAGTGACCAAACTGGAAAACATAAATGAAGTACAGTAAGAACCGGTATCCTATATGTTTAACGTCTTGGATGGATGTCAGCTTCCTCCAGAGAAATAATTATTGACTGTTCAGATAGGGAGAAATGGCACCAGAGGCTTTGAGTTGGCTCTTTCTGCCAAAATAACACTTCTAAAACCAGTGGGACAGTTGAAAGGATTCCTTCGGTTTCTGAGAAATACATACTTGGAAGCCGATAGAATAATAAGAGGATGGTTTGGGAGTTCTGGATTGGACTGATAGTGAGGCAAACAAGGCAAAACTCCTTTTTCAGTCTGGCCCCTACAAGTCTTCACACTGAATGATGAACTTGTGTTCTGGGTCTTCAACAATTGGTGTTATGTCAATCAACTGCTGTCCAATAATCCATGATAGCTCTGGGCTTTCTCATTTTCTCACAGCACAGAGACTGTCATAAGTCCCTACAGGCCTTGAGCAGAAGCTTAAAAGGGTAATTTGTATTACATATCTGTGTTGCTCTGGCATGACTTGCCTTCTCTTCATTGGAGGGGTTCCATGTTTGTGTGAGGAACCATGTATGTGTCTTTGTCATCCTTGGCTCCAGTGCATCTGCCTCTTTCTCCAGACCTGGGATTATTTTTCAAAGGTACAACGTATCATTTAAACTTTCTAAGACAGTAAGGTCTTCCCCCCTGCCAACCGCCTGTCTCATTTAAGAAAGAATCCAAAAATAGTAGTCTTCACAATTGGTTAGTTTGATTTCTCTAAAAACAAATTGATATTTCTTTATATTTTCTTGCTCTGATATCCTCAGCATGTCAGCTTGGTCCATAGATGATGTCCCTTCATCACAAGATGGCTTCTGTAGTTCCAGGCATCACCCAGACGTATTGTAGTCCAGTGATATGAAAGGGACTCTCTCTTCCCATGTGTCTGTGTGTGTGTGTGCTTGTGCATGTGCGTGCATGAGCATACTTTAAGCAGAATCTTTTCCAGGCAGCCCCTAAAAGTCTTCTCTTTGATTTCAAAATTTATCACAGTCCTCCAGGCCTAAATCAATAATTAGCAATATTAATGAGATAAGTGTAATTTATTTAGATATCAGAATGTATGGAGATAGGAATCAAATTTCTTGTACTCTATACCTGAACAAAATTAAAATATATTAACATGGAATATCTAATGAATGACTGCTACATAGGCCATTAGAAGTACCTGTTATTTAGGATTTTAATTTATTCTAAAGAACACACAATTAGTCCTACCTTCAAATATCTCTCAAAAGTATTCATACCTTAGCAGACTCTGTCTCCTGCCATGGTAGAGTGTCTATTTTGTTTCTTGTGGTTTGTTGTACTTTTTTCTATAATACTCCAAGATCTACCTATTCACATTGAAATCAGGGGTCTCTTTTCATCCCAAGCATCTGTCACTGGCACACTAATTTACAAACCATCACATATGATGAAACTGACATCTTACCTGTGTATTTCTCAGGATTTTGATCAGCTGATCACCTTCATAATTAATAAGACATTTAGCTCTGGTGCTAAAATGGGTGCAGTTTTGGGTTCCTTCTTAAAATGTTAATGAAATTTCACTTTCTTTAGCTCTAATGTAGTAAGCTAATTAATTCCACAGTTCTTGCACTTTCTTCAGGGAATGATACATATAGTCCATTTTCTATTTTGTAGTGCTGGTTGCAAGCAACAGTATAAAACATTTAAACGAAAAGTTTAAAGAAAAGGAGTGTGTTGAACAGATTTTGATATCAAGTATGCAACAGAAAGAGTTCATAACACACCTGAAGACATTCCTCAAAAGTCTACTGAAGACTGGATACCACACCATTGGACTTCACATCATTTCCAACCCCAGGCTTCCAAAATTGTACTTTCAATATTATACTCTTCTGATTTAGTCATCTGTCAACATTCAAAAATTATGAAGAAGCATCTGAATATGCTCATATTCCAACTGCCGGTAATACAGGAAGAGTAAAGTCTTTCCCTCTTGGCTTCCACAGAAGGAAGTGGACTCTGCTTCTCAGCAGATTAATAAAATAAATATATAAGGTGTTATAATGTTAGCAGCTATAAAAATAAGATAAATTTAGATATGATTATCTATTAAAAATAGGGTCATGCTTTATATAATCTTTTACAAGTTTCTCCCCCATTTGAAAATATCAGGAACATTTTTTGTGCTGATAAATGTGATCTCTATCATTTTCAAAATAAGATGTGACTACAAAAAAAAAATAACAGGTCATGAACTAGAAATGTATAAATGATAAACAAATGTCAAATTTACATGTCAAAGTTAGTCCCAATCAGTAGTAATGAATCTTGTTTTTTAAGCTTTGATTTCTTTCTTTTCTTCTTTACTGTGAATTCACAAAAGTCACAGAAATATTTACAAAACTTTTAAGGAGGCATATATGGATTTTGAAAATGAAAACTTAAACTAATTTTTTTCACTACAATGTCAAGAGTTATAAAGATTGAGAAAACATGTTGGAGGTTCCTAGTTCATGCCATGTGGTACTATTATCCAAATGCCATATTTTAATAGATAACTCTGAGAAAGGAATAGAGCTTTATTGTAGGCACTCAGTAAATATTTTATAAATGAATGCATATGAATTCTATTAGTTATTACTTTTAGACACTCATAACTTTTATACATGTGATGGAAATAGTAACAATTATCTGATAATAGAATAACTTTTCAAAACAATGGGTCTCCTCAAAGTGATAATGATAGTAGTAATAATTCTAATAATGATAATTTAGGTTTCTAGATATAAAATTAATTTCTAAGACTGTGGTGTACCAGGCTTACTCCTGAGCTTAAAAAAAAAAGAATTGTAACATATGACTGAGATGCTTACTTGATAAATCTTAGTGCCTAATTTAATATAGCAGTTTTATTTAATGCTATTGTGTATATGGGAAAACATATCACATAAATGGGATGGCTGATTTGCTGTCAAACAAAAATAGCTAACATACCATTCTAGAGCCCTTCATATATTAAAAACCATATGTTTTTAAGACATAGTTTACAAATAATATTTTAAAGATTTTTCTCTAGGAACATCACTGGGCCATATTACACAAGATGAAATAATATTTTAAAGGCAGAGGAAGATGAATTCAACAGGACCTGGGGTTTTCTAAATGTATTACAGACTTTACTGTAAATACTTAATATTAACTAGACGAACATGGGCTATTTAAATTTATTTTCACATTTGGCATACGTCAGGTACTATTTATAGTATAAATCAAAAGACTTACTTTTTTAGATTAACTATAAATATTTTGAAAATGAACATCACTATAAATGATCTTATGTAAATAAATGCTACTAGTTTATATACATATGTAGAGTAGAAAATATAAACTCCAAATTCAATTGACCCTCCCTATTTTTTAATGTAATATTGTACATAATGTTCTTTCATGTACCTTCTAAATATAAAAAAACAATGTTATAGACAATGCAAAATATTTTTAAATTTTTATTTCCCACCACCTCTCATTTCTTTAAATATGAGAATACATTAGTAGTTAAATACTCCAACAATTTTTTTTTTGGTATCATTAATCTACTATTACATGAAGAACGTTATGTTTACTAGGCTCCCCCCTTCACCTCCAACAATTTTTATTGGCTTGTTTTAGATGTATTAAAAATAATAGACATAATATATATGCAAAATATTCTCTTGTAACTTTACATAAACATATATTATTGCAAAACTGTCAGTTATAACATCATATTGAATCTGAAAACAGTTAAAATTTGAAAGTGAGCATCATCAAATACATTTTAAGGTTATCTCCTTTTTAGGAGCTAAACAGTTTTAGTCATCAATAATTAGGTGATGGTATAAGCTTACATTGCTTATTGGGAGGTAGTGTAACTACAAGAAAGGTTTAAAAAATTCTTGCTTAATTTCTTACCTTATGACTTCCATCATCAGGTTAATTAGCAGAAGATCTTTTAAAAAGTACTTGCAAACTATGCTTTTTGTCTTTAAGTTTTACAACAGAATATCACTAGTAAGAATACTGAGCATCCTGGAAGTACAAAATAGAAGAATAACTTGTTTATATACTTTTGCAACTTTTTTTTTAGCAATATTTGACTACTGGGGGAGCTAGGAGTCTGTTAATTCTGAGAAATGAAATTACTTTGTGAATGTTACTGTCCCTGTGTTAGCTAACTGAATCCTCAAAAGCGTAATAACAAAAAATAAAATCATGCTAGAAAAGCATGCTCATAAAATGGCTCAAAATTGTACCATATGATTTCAGAAAAACCTACAAGAAATTCAGAAAATTACAAGACAGTAAAAATCAACATTAATCAGAAGTGGAAAATCTCAGAAATAAAGTGATGGAGTTTAGGAAAGTATAAGAAAAAAAGGAATAACAAAAATTCAGAAATGAAGATTAAAACTACAAAAACATGAGAGCAAATATATTGACTAAAGCATTAAGAAAAATAGATATATTTTAGGAAACATGAAGAGTTAAAAAGCAATTTAAGACAAACTAACAAATATTGAAGATAAACAAAGATCCTACATACAAATAATAGTCCCTGAACAAAACCAAAGGAACAAATATTCAGAATTATAATCAAGAAAACTCTACTACTCATATTTCAACCTACATATTGAAAGATAATCTCATGTGCCTAAGGATCAGCCTGGAATTACCAGTAACAAGAAATGTTACAAAAATTAACTAAAAATTCTGTACGCTAAAGAAAAGGGCACACACATGTCTTTTGGGCACGTAGGCCAAACAGAAAATGCTAGTAATAGAAAGTTAACAGACAACAGAAACCTAACTGTAGAAGAAGATATGATAATGTCTATACAATACACAAGGAAGGCAAAGGAGGGCCACGTGAGCCAAAGGTGATTTACTTAGGAAAACTAACATTGAATTATAAAAGACATAGAAAATTTATTGTTATTATTGACTGACTCCATTATTTCCTTCAGTCCTTCCTAAGAAACTTCTACAGAACAATCTTCAAACAGCCAAGTAAATAGAGTTACATATAAAGATTGGTAGTGAGCATTTAAAATACAGTTACTCATAGAACTACAGCTAAGAGACTGTTCAAAGTGAGAGTATAGTATCTAGTGACTATTTGTCCTGACTGCGGGCATAGAGGCAGCTGCTGATGCACACATATTTGTATACATGCTTAAGTGCAGTATAACTCTAAAAGGAATGGGTATGGGAGAGCATATCCACATTTTAAAAACTGTTCTCAGTAGTCATCTTTGGAGTGTTAATGTTAGTATTGCTCTGTGTAAAGTTAGTAAAGATAATGAGTAATCATGATAGAATCTTTTAATTTCATTATTTTCTGTATCATAAAGAATCAGGACTTTTTTATGTGGAAAAGAGAAGAATATGGAAGAGTTTTAGTAAAAATATTGTAGTTCTGAATTTGCACTGGAAGTATCACTACTATGATGAATTGTTTTTCTTGAAAAATCATTTATGTATGCTTGAATGTGTGTATCTATGTGTATGTTAGCTCTGCCGCTGTAAAGACCAAGAAGCAATGAGTGACCAGTAGCAAAGAATATCATAGATGCCTGATGGTGGTCTTGAAATAGCATTTCCCACTATAGGAAACCAAGAACCAAGGCTTCTTGAAGATTAAGCAGGTCTGGGACACGATGAACCTGGAATATCTTTTCAAATAGGTAGCAAGCAAACTATAAAAAACTCAAGTGTTATATTAAGATAATTCAGAAAACAACTTAAAGAGTCCTCTATTAGGTTAATTTGCAATTAATTAGTATAGCTATTGCAATAAATTTATATTTGCCAAGTACATGTAAATCTGTGAGTTCAAAGCGATATTTAAAAAATTGATTGATCTCCTTAAGAGAATGAGAAACAAATGATCTTGAAAACTAGTTACTGAAATTAAAGAATCATCCAACTGTCCTGCATTTCCATTAAGGTCTCTACCATTGGTAGCAAAATAGCAGAATAGCGGGCATGATTTGTTATAAAAGCATCCCAGCAAATGTATAAACTAGAAATGATAGATTTAGATTATTATATTTTTGTAACTACAAATTCATTAATGGATGTAAGAACTGATATAGTGGATATAGCAGCACCTTCGGCTGCTAACAAAAAAGGAAACTGAAGCTCAGATTAGTTAGTTCAATTATACAAGATCTCACAGTAAATACAAGAGTAAGGATTTAGATACAAATCATATGGTCCCAGAGCCCACTTTCATCACTGTCTTAATTCAGAGTTTATTCTGGACCTTTCACTTTTGGGACAGGTGTTGAATACTAGTATTAAACAGTTTGTATTTTGTGATGAGCCTTGATTACTTCATCAGACAAGACTTTAAATGAACATTAATATCACTTTCATTTGAGACATACAAAGTCATCTAAGTAAATTTAAGTCACATAATAGCAAAGTCACTACCTCTTAACTTTTTCAATTCTTCTGATTTTTAGGAGAAATAGTTATTTTTATACTAGTATAATATCTTAATAGGGTGAATAGTTCTCATGCTCTCATGAAAAAATATCTAATAAATTTAATAACATGCTTTTGTTTTTACTGAATTTGTTTTTATGGTTAACTCATAACAATGAGTTATATAGTTTTTATTACAGTAGTGTCATACAGTTCCATTCATGTAACAAAGCAACCAATTAAAACATTAGGTAAATTATGGTATGGATATTAGGTACATGACAGAACAAGAATTATGATTAATTCTCAAGTAGAGGACATATGGAGCATACTGTGCTAGGTCAAATCTGATATGTAGTTTAGTTAAAATTAAATTTAATTTATAAGAGATGAAGAAAGTATCAGTAGTATATTTGGGGATAGATAAAAGACAAATAGTATGTTTGTGTTTGAGTTATTTTAAGTGTACATATATTTCAGTTGTAATTTCAAAAATATCTTTTTTCAAAATAGTTGTGTATAATTTAATAAGGGGATAATATGATGCCATGTATAGTTGGTTATTTTAATTTACATTATACTTATGCCCATTTTCAGATCTTTTGTGACAAATTTAGAGTTATAATAGGGTTTCTCATGGTTGCCTTTTGTCAGATATACAGGTAAGGTGATATTTACTATTACAAGAGCCAAAATGATTTGAAACTCCAATCACAGATTTGAATGATCTTAGCCTACAAATTGAAGATGTATATAATTCCTAAGTCAAGAAAAGTGTGTACTTTCACACACATGAATATACATGTATGTGCATGTATATCTTTTATTTTTGGAGTTGATGAGTGAAAATCTGTGATGACACTTAAATTCAAATCCTTGCTTTACTTCTTCATAGCTACATGGTACTGTCCTTTGTGTTTGCCTCTCAAAATCATCAATAAAATGAGAATAATATAAATATATTTCAGAGAATTGTTGGTAATATTATACTTAATAATGGACATGAAATAATGGATGCTTAAAAATGCATACTTTTACTAATATCAGTATTTTTTATGCCTAAAAAAGAAAACATGTTACAAGCAGAAAAAATAGCCTGTGTACAATCATTACAGTATGGGTAATAAATATGTTTTTCAGCTTCTCTGTTTATGAATATCAAATATAATAATCTCTGTATGGCTACATTTCTAAAGGAGTATCCAGAGATGTTCCTCCTGAGTACAGTGGATGCTATGGTTCGAATAGGCTATGAATTGGCTAGAAGGAAATGCACACACAAATGTGTGAGCTGTCCCCTTCCTCCTTTCCCATCACCTATCCCCACATACACCCTCACACAATAAAATCAGGTTACATTGGTGATTTAACTGGTTAAAAAAGTAAAAAAAAAACTAACAGAAGTAAGACACAACATATATAAGCGCAATATATGCATGCAGCAGCAATTGGTGATCCTTAGACTTAAGTCCTTAACCCAAAGAGAATTCTATAGTATCCGCAAAATGCAATTTTTGTTGAATGTTATTTTTAATTTGCTTGGGGTTTTATTCATTTCCTGGAGGAATTTACACTATGTAAGCCTTTTAGAAAGAAGTAATTATAGAGATCTGATTCCTGATGATTCTCTAGCATCAGTAAAGATATTTATTACACTGCAGAGACCACATGAGGGATAAGGAGAGGCAGAGTTGGAGTCCAGGTGACCTACCAGTGCTCTGCCACTAGTCTCACAAAGATCCAGAAAGCTCTTTTCATCACTATGTGGGGCTGAATTATTCAAATATATGTACTCATCAGGGAACATTCTCCTACTATCTCAGGACTGTGATGAGAAAATTAGGCAGTAAGTGATGGTAAAGCATTTTGCAGCTATATAGATATACGATAATAAATCTTTGTCAGTTACTACAAGCAAATAACTGAAGACACACCTACCAGCTATTTGTGTTTTCATTTCTGGAATAATAATGTTTGTACTTATTGTTCTAAAGGCAATCACAACTACAATGTTATCGACCAAAATGGTCTTTCTCTTTCTCCCTCCCTCCCTATCTATTGGTCTATATATGTACATTACTTATATGAGTAGATAATGTTCCTAAAACCTCTGTGTTTAAGAGGAAAAATACAGCATCTAGGAGTTTTGTTCTCTGCCCTACTGCAACAGCGTGGTTAATAAGGAGGCCAAACACATGACATAAGTGCTCATGTAATAGGACTGAGATCTTTTATCAAGTTTTGGAGAGGGCAGGCTTTACATGCTGGCAACTCTGTCATGTTTCCTGAGGGGTATAGGACAGTGTACATTATCTACCACAATGCTGGACATCCCACAATTTAAATATCCATTTCTTTAGGTCTAAATGTCACTAAACGTTGATGCAGCCCTCCATTATACACGTATTCTTCTTAAATCTTTGTCATTCCATACCTCAGGGAGTTGGAAGGCCGGTAGATGAGTTAACAACCAAGGAGAAGGTTAGACAAGCAGTCCCAAAACAAGACAATAGGACGTTGTGAGAGAACCAAAGCTAAAGGCAATGTAGTAACACCTTTCTTTCCCCAAGGCCAGCTCCTGTCATTAACTGAAGGACATCGGTTAGGATATGAAAAATTTAACTCGACACCCAAAATGCTCATAGAATTCCTGAAAATGGTAGATTATGCTTCATACTGATTTTGTTAACTGGCTCTGCAATGACAGGCTCAGATTTCCTGGTTTCCCTGAGACACAGATAGCTATTTTAAATTTGTGTAACCTTCAAGTAGACTCATGGAATTTTGACAGAGCAAATAATGTGCTTTCAAGGTAACCTAGTATATAGACACCTTTTTATTTTCATAAGCTTCACAGAAGTTCTCCTCACTCCTCAGCCCATTTGTTTTACTTTCTGTGACTCATGGGTATACTAAAATACTGAACAATTAGATGGAAGAAGAGGAAAACTATCATCAACATTGTACTTCCCATTTTATTAGGAATTTTACTATGTAAACAGTGGACACAGTAAACTGGAAAGGATAAGAAAAAAGTGTGTATATATATATTTTTTTTTACACACACACACACACACACATATGCATATCTTGTGTACTTGGCCTCTAAAGATACTCATGAAGCAAGTTTTTTGAGTTTAACTAGGGTAGCACTGATCAGTGTACTTCTAGTTCAGTGGATACATATAAATCACCAAGTTGTTTTTATCTACCACTTTTCATCTTGAAAATCACCACTTGCTAGTCTGACCTATGGGACTGCCATGCCTACTAGCTGATTTGATATCATATAATCAGATTTATGTTCATCTGAAAAACAAGAGATCAAAGGTCATCTTGGGACACTTAATCTAACAGTCTGCCATCACTGTAGTACCTTGTTGCAGCAAAATTTACAAGTGAGTTTTAAGGTTTATTTTTCAAATTACTCTATACAGAGAATTAATTTAAAATCTGCTTTATTTATACGACTTGTCTCCCTCATGATTCATTTTTGAGCTGGCCTTTAGGCAAAAACAGTGTTAGCTTGCCTAAGGGAAGCATGTTTAATTTGATAACGATCATTTTTTTGGCAGTTGATAATTCGCTTATTTACAGCTTCCTGATTAGGTCTTCTAATCAGTAGTTGCTCATATAGACTAATAATTTGCAATTAAAGAATCCTGGTTTCTCATCAGTTGTCCCATTAAGGTAAAACTACATTTTAACTTTTTCCTTCACTGTTACGATTAATATCTTATGACTTTTCTCATCTTAATGTAATAGAGATTATTATTTCATTGGGCAATAGAGATCCACCTCTTACTGTTGTAGGATTCTTTTCCAGTTCACTAGCTATTACTGTAGGTATGCACCTTATTTCTATTTCAATAATGATGATTTTTTGCCATTACTGATATCTTGGGATCAGACATCTTAAAAAGTTTAAGCAATATATTGAGCTGCTAAAGGATATGCTAAAGGTCTTTTCTTCTTCTTTCCTTTTTTTTCAGTGAATAAGGCATTTTGGGGTCAAATATTCCTTTAAATATATTCACAGAAATACATTGTTCAAATAGATTTATATAAACATGCCAAAACACTTTAACAATTATGATGCATTAGGTAGCTCATTTGTGGTAAAACATAAAGCTTTTATTAAATATGTAAAATGCTTGGTTCAGATGAAGATGCTTCCCAACAAAGATGGATTTTGTCAGTTTTAATGTGGCAATATTCATAACAAGTCTTTATGAAAACCAATTTCCTACATTTAAATGTATTGATTTAGATTTTTTAATGGGAAATTTGTTTAGCATAAAACACTCTGGATTATTACACATGAAAGTTGTCAGCTTTGATCCTAGCCAAGGAAGCAAATATTATTACTCTTTTTATAAGCTCTGATGATGCCTGTATAACAAAGATTATTCTTTGAAATAAATTGTTTTAGTGTTAGAAACATTATCTCAAGATGTAAAGTTACATAGGCACCATAAAGATCTGTAGTTTAAGATCAGCATCATTGTGTACCAACACAGCTTCTAATTATTCATTTTTGCCACAGTTTACCTACCATTTATTGTGTTTCAACAATCGGCCAGCTATTATATACATACTGTATATTTCATTTACATATATGCACCTATATACCTATGAGCATGTGTATGTCTAAGACTCATGTCCTGGAGAATAAACAAGGGAGCTACTGTCATCTCTATTGTAATGGAAGAGTAAACAGGGGATTAAAATACTTGCGTAGCTTACCTAAGGCCAAAATCTAATAAGTAGAACATTCAGGATTATAAAGTGATTTCTTTTGCTCCAAAATTTGATCTTTTTGCACAATCCCATGCTCCCTCCCATGTCAGTATTCTAAACTTCTCCAGCCCAAAGAAGACAAGTTGGGGATGGGTGGTAGTGATAATTACAAGTTACGAGATCCTTCAATTAGAAATATTTCATTCAAATCACTCCTTCTAGGAATGCAACGATGAACAAGATCGGCCTGTTTCTTAGGGAGCTTGTTTATCCATTGGGTAAATAGATAAGTAGATTTATACTAATGTATTGTAAATACTGATAAGTATAATCATGTAATATAAAGGGATAACTTAGTAAAATTTCGAAGTTAATATCTGAAAAACAAGTAGAATCATTTGTAGCTGGAATTGTAAGTGGAGCGAAAGAGAAGGGAGGTTGTTCTAGATATAAAGAACAGTGTGTCCTTCCACTCAGTATCGTAGGATTAAAGAAATGCTTTTGGTAGGAATCTTTAGCACAGCTGGTTGTTCCCACTGGTTTGTAAAAGACTGAGTGGTGCGTCCATTGCCGATAACTCCTGAAGATTCGGTCTCAACAGATGTGACTCCACTGGCAAACCTAGCAGCCACATCCTATTGTCAAATCTGTTTCTCTAACTCCTTAGCTGACGTCTCCATTTAGCCTCCAGAGGGTGAATAATGGCCAAGGCCCTCAGCCCTCTTCTGCCTCTCTATTCTTCCAACTCAGATTTCAAACCTGCTCTTGAATCAAAATAATACCCCACTGCTTATCTGCCTCTCGATATACAATTCCCAGCTTTCTGAATATCCCACTACATCCTCAAATGCATGTCCAACATCAGAGTCACCATTTCCCTTCTAATTTCCTGTCCCTTATGATGTAATGGCGAGCTTCTTGATCAGACACATTTGGAACATGAGAGTTTTCTTCAGATCTACCTCTTCAATCTTTAATCTCACTTATCTCGATCCATAATAGTTATGGAGTATGTAATAGCTGTAAAAAAAACCCCAAACATAAAAAATAGAGAATCTGATTAAGATGATTTAAACAAACAGGGATTCATATATTCTCACGAAAAAAAAAAAATCTAACTGGTTGCCAGTGTTGGTCTAGCCAGGGGGGTCAGTGCAGAGATTCCATCTCCTCACACTACTCTTGTCTTTTCTCTGAGATCCTCTAGTAAGCTTCCCAGCAGACTTGCCATCATGTATGATTAACAATGTCTGCCTGTATGTTCTTTGAAATCAGAGAATTTTCAGTCCTTATCAGAGCAAACACAGGGATGTGTTAGCAAGAAGAGGACAGTGGAGAGGGAATGTCCATCAAGTAATAGAATGTTTACCACTATACCAGAGTATTGCCTGCTTGCCCCAGACCTTTAGTAATGCCAATAACCTTTCAGATAAGATTCACATCCTATCAACCTTGTGCCTCTATAAATTCACCCCATCTCCTTCAAATTTGTTCCCCAGTAATCTTTTTTATCCAATGGTCTTTGTATTGTAAATCTTTTCTAAAGGAACTGTCACAGTTCCAAGATCTACTTCTGTGCAAGTTATTCCACTATTTAATTAAATGTATTAATTTGGCTCATTTGAAGGTTTGTTTTTCACATTTATTTTCTATTTTATCCTTTATTTCTCCCTGTCCTTGTTTTCCCTTACAGAAGTTCATTGATAATTGTGCTTCTCAGTTCTATTTTTCATTCAATAAAAAAGTACTGATTTGAGTTCAAGAGAAGCATTAATGTTCATGAGCAAGAGACTGATAAACACATACTTGAAAGGTCATTCTTCCTTTATGAGTGATTAAGTGACATTTTAACCAACTTGCTTTTTAAGCTTAAAAATTTAGTATCTAGTTTTCACTGATGAATAGTATTTCTAGCACAAGTAATGTGTGAAAGCATATGTTAAGAAATCTCAGTATGTATAAACCCTGAGTTATAATGGATGAAAATGATTTTAAATACTCAAATTACACTTTCCTATTTTGTGAAAATTCATCTGAAAGATTTCCTTCAGATAGCAAGTTTTTACATTTGACTTGATTTCCACTTTATTGTGTTGGCCAAGTGTTCGTTTAAGAACAGTATCTGTGAAGTCAGAATGCCTTAATTCAGATTTGGTTCACCCCTGTTCTGTTGATGCTTCCTCTTTTCTAAAACTGCTATTTTTTAGTAAGTCACTTCATTAACAGCTACTTTCCTTAGAAAGACAAAACAAAGCTCCAGAGATTTATCTTTTAGTGAGGTGAGTAACTCTTGTTTGACCCACAAAAACGTCCCTTAACATACAGATGAAGCATTCTCGAGGGTGTAGGACAGAGGTAAAAATAAACAGAGATGGCCCACATGTCAGAAGGAGAAATGTTTTACTGTTGGAACCCAGACATTAAGTTTTATTTATGTGGCTGAGTACAAATTGTTGCCTTATATGATGTATGAGTTGACTTCAGATTAAGCGGAGGAACCAATTTTTTTTTCTCACTATCTGTCAACTTGTTAATTTTATGTCGTAATATTTTGAAAATTGCCCGGGCTGACTTTATTCTCATTTAAACTGGAACCATAATCTGCAACTCTTATCATTATGCTCTTTTGATTGTGGACACCACATGTCTACTTGAATTTTGTTCCAAAATGCATTCTGATGGAAATGCTATAAAAAGCATTTTCCTGGTTTATAGGGAATTCTGTTAACAGGTCATGCAGTGGCCTGGCCAATATCTTGAGAGATAATTTCTTTCTGTTGGGTGTGTTTAACCTTTAAAAAACAATAATGTCTCCTCTAAAAATGCAATAATTAAACCTTGTAAACTGAAAATGATTTTTGACAAATCAGTCAATAAAGTGGGATTGGATCCTCAGAATCCCAAAGGAAACTGCTTAATCCAAAAAAAAGGTTTTGTTGACTTACTCCCTCAAGGGCACAGGGATGCTTTGAGAAACTCTGCTTTTCACAGATTATGGAAAATGAACAACCACAGGGTTATAATAAGAGCTGTAGCAAGAAAATGATTAAAGAACTCTGAATAGATTAAAGTAGGGCAAGCTTTGATGAAGGGGATATCCCTTTGGAGTTTGCAGTACATCTTCATTCCTCTTTTGTATTTAAAGAGACCCCTCTTTCACCCTTTCATATTTAGCTTGCTTTGATTTGATGCAGGATAGGGACTGGCTTAAAGCTGGAAGCCTTATTTTGTTAGAGAAGACTTGATTTGTGTTAAAGCATTTTCCTTTCTATGAATGTATTCTGGGAACTCACCATTTAAAAAATTCCATTTGTATTTGTCACTAAAAAAGGCCTCTAAAATTCAGAGTTGTCAGATGATGGGAGTGCCCAATACTTACTCTTAATATAAGATGACATTTAAATAAGTGTCTGATTCTAAATTCCTCCTCAAATGTAAAAAAAGTCAAGTGACTCTTTCATTTATGTCTTACTTAAATGCATCCCAAACCCTTAGAACAAAGAGATTATGCTTGAGCAATTGTCAAGAAGCTCTGCTAATCATTCATCTCCGGCATTAGAGAGAGAAATTCTTGCGTGGCACATTGCTTAAGAAATGTTCATTAAATTTTTGAGTAATTTTGCAAACTTTAAACTGATTAATATATATATCATTACCAGCTAGAAATGTGGCTGAGCACACTTATTGACACTTCAACAGTGAACATGATCTTTAGGATATATGTTGAAAGGGCCCTTTCAACAGTACGTAAACTGGGGACAAAGTATAATTAAACACCTAATTTCAATCAAGTACCACTTAATCAGTCAAAATACATTTGTTGAATGTCTGCTATGTGCTAGACTGATCGAACAAGTGATTTCTGCCTTGCAGAAATTCATGGTCTTTAGACAATGGTCTGTCTTTCCTTCATCCACCGTTTGAGATCATGCATTCTTTCTTCACAGGTCCATATTTCATAGTTATAAATCATTTCACAGGTGTTTTGAAAATTACTTAATCAAGTGAAATTTTGCTGTGCTGTTTTCCTGCAAGGAATCTGCAATTTTGGATTAGCCTAGCTCCTTTGTATTCCCAATGGCTCTGAGATGCAAGTTTCAGCAGTGTTAAGTAAAGTTAACATAAATGATTTTTTTTTTCTTAGGAGGATATCTCAGATATTTTGTAACACAAATGGACACTAAGGTACTCCCAAAGGGATGTCATATGCAGAATTTCCCAAATGTATTTTAATTAGGGAATTTTATTCTGTTTATTTTGACAGAAATCTTTCCTGGAATTAATTTTTTTTCCCTTTCTTCTTCTTCCTTGATGTGTTTAATTTAGGAATTTCAAGTGGCTGGTCCCCTCTAGGACCAGCTAAGAAAGGAAATTTGCAGACTGTCAGAAGATTCTATGTATATTTTAAAGGAGTTTAACTCATGCCTTTTCACTCTGTGTTTCTTAATCTTTTCTTTTTTTTTTATGTTTGTGAATATGGAAGTTGGAAGTGAAAGCTCTCCATGTGAACAATCTTTCTCATGGGTTCTACTCCCTTTAGATAAATCCTTTTTTTTCCCTTGCTTTGCCCTTTTATTAAAGCCTCAAACTTTATTTTAACTTTCTGTTTATTGAAACAGCATTCTCTCCCCAAATACTTTCTATACTCAAACTCTTTGTTACTTATGCCTAGACTTGTAATACCCCTGTGCCCCTGCCCCATCTTTTTTTTCCTTTTTGCAGATGGAACCACTCATTTTCCTACAAGTGATCTCAGAAACAGTTGGCTTTTTCTTGATTCTCATTAGTGTATGTGGAATTTTGAACTGACAGCACTTACCACATGATTCCTCGTTTGCTATCTATGGAATCCAGTGCGTCATTCTTTAAAAACGTATCTACCATCTTCTAACTCCATTATCACCTCCCTCCCTACTTTACAAGGGGAGGTGATTCTTTATATCAAGGCCTCCACTTCACTTTTACGTTAGTGACTCTACCTTCTCCCATTTGGGAAGGTTATTCCATATATTACCGTGTTTATTCATCCTTGAGGTTTACCTTCTCTTTACTACCTTGTCTTCAATGGAAACTGTCTTAAACAGCAACCAGTTCATCCTTTTTTATAGATTTTATAAATATATCTTATATGTTTTATATACATTTTATAAATATGTAATTTATTTATTTTCTTATAAAAGGATTTACATTTATTGTAGAAAATTTGGAAGATACACCGAACATTTAAAATCAACAAAATTGCCTAAAGTTTCATTACCTGGGTTATGAATATTAACATTTTGGTGTAAAGCCAGATATTCTATGAATGTATTGTATTTTTTATTACATTAAAAATTACAGTAAAAATTGTAATTTACATTTAAAATTGTAATAACAATAAAAATTGATCAAATACTGAACCTAATAGTTCATAATATTCCCTTCTAGAATGTTTTAAAAAAGTTTCCTGCATATTTTCTGAAATTGTAGGCTATGACCACTATCTTTCCTCTCATATCTCCCACTTACCATACAACTAATTATATTCAGACTTCTGTCCCCATCACTTCACAAAATCTGGTTACACTGAGTTTACCAGTAACCTCCTAACATAAAAGTCAATGTCCTTTTCTCAGTCCTCTTTTTCCTGGCATCCCTGAAGACTTTGGTATTTTTAGAGTTCTCCTGAAATCCATCCTGACTTTCACTTCCAAATGGAACCCTCTACTAGTACTTTGCCTATTTCTCTCATTTTTTTATTTTTCTTTTCTTCTTGGACATTCCTTGGTTCCTCATCCTACTCCTCATTTTAATACTCTTTGGTTTTTGTACCCTCTATTAATCTCTTCCAACTGTATGTTTACTCTCTGGTCATTCTTATCTATGTTTTTAGCTATAACTATTAGTGAAAGTTTATTTCCCTCAGACTTCCACGACTGCTTTGTGAAAACAATAACAAGAGAATGAAAAGCCAGGCCACAGACTGGGAGAAAATATTTTCAAAAGACACATGATAAAGCACTGTTATACAAAATATACAAAGAACTTTTACAACTCAATAATAAGAAAGCACACAACCCACTAAAAAAATAGGCCAAAGACCTTAACAGACATGTCACCAAGGAAGAGACACAGTTGGTAAATAAGCATATAAAACATGTTCCACACCATATGTCATTAGAGAAGTATAAATTAAAACAATGAGATATCATTACACAGCTTTTAGAATAGACAAAATCTGGAGCACTGACAATATCAGATGCTGGTGAGGATGGGGAGCAATCGGAACTCTCATTCATTGCTGGTAGGCATGCAAAATGGTACAGATACTTTGGTGGACAGTTTGGCAGTTTCTTATAAAGCTAAACATGTTATTATACCATCCAGCAATCACACTCCTTGGTATTTACCCAAGTAATTAAAAATTTATGTTCACACAAAACTGATGCATGGATGTTTATGCAGCTTTATTTTTCATTACTAAAACTTGAAAGTGACATGAATATCCTTCAGTGGGTAAATGGAAAAGTAAACTGTGGTACATCCAGCCATTGCGCTTCAAAGAAATGAGCTATTAAGCCATTAAAAGACATGGAGAGGGAGCTAAATGCAAATTATTAAATTAAATCAATCTGATAAGCCTGTCCTGTATGTTTCCAATCACATGGCATTTGAGAAAAAGCAAAATTATGGGGACAATAAAAAGATCAGTTGTTGCCAAGGGTTGGAAGGATGTGGAGAGATTAATAAATGGAAAAAAGAGAACTTTTAGGTCAGTGAAAATACTGATACTATAATGATGGGTACATTTGTCCAAACCCATAGAATTAAAACAGCAAGAGTTAACCATAATGTATAGTATGGGCTTTAGGTGATAATAATACGTCAATATAAGTTCATCAGTTGTAACAAATATATCCCACTTTGATGGTGAATGTTGGTAATAGGGAAGGCTAAGTGTGTGTGGAGGCAGAGAATATATGGGAAATCTCTGTACCCAACCCTTAATTTAGCTGTGAACCTGAAACTGCTTTAAAAAATAGTCAAAAAAACAACTTTATAGGACTACTTTCTATTCTTTTCTGAACATCAGAGCTATCATTTAAATATCCTCCTGTACATTTCCTCCAAGACATTTCATTTATCCCTTAGATATAATATATCTAAAATTTAACTATCTTCTATGCCAAACTGGAATCCTTCTCAGTATTCTACTCAGAAACCCATGAGAGACACCCTGGAGTTTTCTTATTCTCCATTCCACTGGATTACAGAGTATCAGCAAGTCTATCTTTAAGAAGTTTCCCAGATGTCTCATCCTCTTTGTTGTTTTCTTTTGACTAGGATACCTGTGTTTTATGGGACAAAACTTGATACAATTTCAGGGGTGCTCTTTAAGAATACAAAATTATTTGAAAGTGAATATTAGAATGAGTAAGAACAAGAAATTGCGTATTGATGAAGAATAACAAATACTTCAACATTAAGAAAAATAACCCTATCTTTTCCCCTTTCTTTTTGTTGATAAGATTCCAAAACATTTTTTCTTTATTTTTTTGGCCATGTACTAACCAATGACTTCTTCACATGCCAGAAATCCTGTAATATACATAATCTTTTACTAGAGAGAATGGAAACATAATTGTCTTTTCTGTGGTACAGTTTGATCATTTTTTTGGTGTGTCAGTGGCGATGTTACTTGCTGTTTAGCCTGGAGCCACCAGACACTACAAAAAATGGGTCAGATGTACGAAGGCAGGGTCTGGTGCAATGAGAAACATAAAACATGCAGCTTCACCCATAGGCAGATTTGCCGCTTGTAGTACTGCTGTAGGTTTATGCCCTCATATTAGCACAGAAATGCTGATCAAACTTAATCCATTTGTTACCCATCAAAAGCTTTAAAAAAGTGATAGAATGTTTATCCTTATGTGTGATTCATTCCCTAGTACAGCATATTCCCTCTTTGGTATCCATTTTTGAACAGATATCAATGAGAACACAGTCATCTGCTGATAATGTCCTTGCTTGATGATTCAGAATTTTCCTCAGACATGTTTTTGTTCCACTTGTTTCTCCCCTACTGTCTGCTTACTTCCTGTGTTGAGTCCCAGTGGACCTCCTTATTGAGATTAGACCTCTGGCCCTACAATAATTCCATATCCACAGCTGAATGAGTTGGCATGGGAATGTCTCTGATAATTTTTCCTACCATGGGACAGTTTTCTACAATGGACATATTCAAGGACATTATTGCAGATTTCTTAAATAGACCCCCTTATTCCTGCCCTAAATATGTGCCCCAAATCCCTCTTCAGCTAGAGAGCCAAATAGACAAGGCCTCTCCAGTACCATAGGATGGGATAAACAATGTGACAGAATGGAAGGCAGAGAGACCCAGCTGCCTTAACCATTTGTGGCTAATGTGTTCGCAAGTACAAAGGTGTAAGGCCATGAGAAGGCTTGCTGGGGCTCTGGCAGGGCTCCGCTGGTAAGATCCTGAAGCTCCAGACCTGGTGCTTCAAGGTAAAGCCGCCTCCCTTGTGGCCACTTTCTCCATTTGTTTAGACCTGTGATATTTCTGGTGTAATTATCACATCTTCTTAATGGTTCTCCTGGGCTTTTAGGGTCTCTTCTCACTAACTTATTTGCACTCAGCACTGCAAGTAAAGTTCTTGTAAAACATTAATGTGGTCAAGTTGGCAATTTAGCTGAATAGATGAGTATGAGCTCTACAGAGAAATCTGGGTTGGGTCACTTATTATCCATTTGATTCCAGAAAAAAAATATATTTGTCTTCTGTGAGTTTTGGGTTTATTTTCTGCAAAATGAGGAATACAGTATTTCTTGTTTTTTTGGTTTTTTTTAAATGCTGCTGTGAAGATCAGATCTCAATGTAAAACTGCCAAAGAATAATGCTATTCATTGTCATCAAGGCAATTAATAGAGATAATTGTCTTACAGTTTTAATAATTATTATTAGCTTAGCATTCAAGGTACTTCACTTCCCTGTTTTTGTCCTCTTTTTGTCCCTATATGCTTTTTCCCAAAACCTGCATTGACAAGCTCACTGTCCTTCTAACCCACCCACCAAATACATTGACTTTAAAGACTCCAAACCTTTATCCTACTCTTGTTTCTTCAAATTATCTGACAAAAATCTGTGCATTCTTCAAGGCCTAATTCATGTGCCATTTCTTGGTCATCACAGTATCCTTAATGGGTTCCTAATCTGTTTTCTGAAACACTACGTTCATGTACTCAAACATTGTTTTAATAGTTAGATGTTTCCTATCTATCTTCCTTGATGGTAGGGAGGGCATCCTGAGGGCAGGAAATGTGCCAGGCACAGTTATGTTTTAACCAAGCATAGCTGCCTGGCTAAGAACAGGAGATCAATAGTTGCTGGTGGAATTAGATGAAATCCTAGTATTTCTCACCCCTTTTGATTATTACTAGCTTTCTTGATTACTTTTCTGTTTTAAAAAGTAGTAGGTTGCACTTCATAAAATATTTCCAGGATAAGTAAAATTTGATTTTATCCTCAAAACCTTAATAGGGATGAAAGTTTTTATCTTAATATTATTTATTTCATCTTTTATGTTCACTTTCTTAAAATTAACTGGAATTTGGGATTAATCTAATGGGACTCCAGTAGGGACTATTAAGAAGAAAGAGCAAATGAGGTACTTTAAGTAATGAATACTTTCATTCTAAAATATGTACAGAGTTGAATTTGAAACTTTTTAAAACATTGAATAAATGTTAGGATTTTTTTCCATCTCTAGATTTAGGTTTAGTGATGCATATCAGAGGAATTAATTTTTGAGTATAACAAGTTATGCTTTTTCCTAATAGGGATAATCTTTCGTAACAGTATAAGAGATCAAGTAGAGGCACACTGACAGGCAGAGCTATCTAACTAAATTTATCATATGTATAGTAGATTTTCTGATAATTTAGTTTAGCTCTTTTGACTGCGAATGAATATAAACTAATGGATTGACCTATGTAACTATGTTCTTTTTGTTGGTGGGTATTAGAATGACTCTTTTCACTATTGGGGAGAAAAAACCTCAAATGAATAAACAGCACATTTTATAATTAAGAGATGGCTGTTTTGTTCATAGTAAAGCTATGAAATGTTAGAATATCCATTCGGTTGATACACATCAATGTATGATAACAGCAACTTTTGTGAATATAGTATATTGAAAAGTAAACTTGTCATGGCAAAATAATGTCAGGAATTTCGGGTCCTTAAAGTTTAGGAAACAGAATAGTACCAGCTCTCTGGGTATGATACAATCCACAGACACATACATAACACACTATGTCTAGCAGTTCTGATGTCATTTCTTCACCCACAATAAATGGGCCAACTTTGTCATTTCAACTTGGTTTGTGCTCTCAGAGATGTTGATTATCCAAACTACCTGTTTGTCCAAGTCCATTAAGCTTAAAAACTAAATTTTAATAGCTCCTTATACTTAAACCTGTTTAATATGGTTAATGCTTGAGAGCCCCTTACAAACACCACTAAATTTCATCACTAATTACTAATAACAGGAATGAAATTAACACCTGTCTCTGCTGCCTTAGATTTGGGATTGCACTTAAGAAACAATTGAGAAAATCCTCTGTTGTTAAACAGGTACTGAGGCCATTTGCATTCTGGTTTTCAATGAGCTATAATGTTTTATACTCTCCTATAGTTACCTGAAAAATCATAGGACGTGAAGACACTGTTCCTTATTTGAATTTGAAGCAATGTATGTAATATCTTACATTTTAAAGTCAGTTTCCAGTGTGAGACATTAATTTAATATGTAAATGATTCTATCTTTGTCTCAAAGGCTACCAAGAAGAGAATGTTAGTAGAGTGAATGGGGATTTACACACACACACACACACACACACACACACACACACACACACGAGGGTGATAGGTTTCTATGATCCTTTGAAATGCCAAATCTCTTAAAGTGTGAAACCCTGGCTTCCATCTAGCCCTCCTTTCTGGGCCATTGGCCTGATACTGTGCTGATACAGTAGGTGCCGGCAGGTTTTTAAAGTTAAAATAAGGCAGTTTAAATGGCAAAATAATTCAGTGATATCTGGAACACCATCACATAGCATCACTGATTACTAACTGGAATTGTGGGTTAGGAAAATTTCCCAGCCATTAAGAGAATAGTGATCATCTTGCTGGTACACTGAGAAAGTGTGAGAAAAATTGTGTAAAAAGTAATATGATAGAAACATGACATGAAGCCTTCTCAGTCTCCAAGATAAAAAGTTACAGCAAGAAAATATTCTTCCATCTTTGGTGATCCATTCAATTTGTATACTTAGATGCATGAGACATTCTAATTGATTTTAGGATTTCAGGCCCACTGAACTCTAGAACAGAGACTCTAATCTTTTAAATTGTTGTCTTTGATTTATTCCAAATTCTTCTTTTTTATTATCAAAGTATAGCAAGGAATATTATTTAAATAAAGTTGATAAACATAAAATACAATTGTTGCAAGATAGCCAGAAGATGGCAGCATGGCAGCTATTTAGAAATTTGATAGCTTGTAACTTACATCGAGTGAAAAACAGTTCCTAGATTTTTGTAAATAGTACGTGATTTCCAATCACAAAATTTTCTCATTATAGGAAACATAATTTTTAAAAAAATGGTTAGGAATATTTAATGATAGCTTGACCACAGTGAATTTACAAAAGAACAAAATGGATTCTTTGTCACTTGAAATAATGTAGAAGATGAAAGAAAAGCAGTAGAGGGAGAATGTCAAGGCTTTTAAAAATGTGCTTTCAGAACATTTTAAATAAGCTTGATAGAACCCATTGTGGGGAAAAAAGAGACTCTTAAAATTCCAAACAAGATTAGTCCTGATATTGAAATAACCAATTAATTCCATCTAGGCCATTAGGAAAGAATTAAAGGTCATTATTATAATTGCACAGGTTCAAAACAAACTCCTTAAATTTATCATCTTTAATATCCATTTCAGCTTTTAAAAAGTATACCATGATTCTATAATCTTACAAATCTTTTATAGACCAAATATGTGAACACTTTACAAAACTCTTCAGTATATTCTTTTCATTTTAAAGGAGCAATCCTATTATAACTAATATAGTTAATGAAGACTTTTATATTACAGGAAGAAGAGAAGTTAAACCTTAACTGAAAATCTGCATATTTATAGTAATATGGAATATAATAAAATGGCAGTTCAAGAAAAATTTTTCTGTAGTCCCTGAAAAAAAATTTAAGATGTTATCATAGTAGAAATTTTTAGGAAAACTCCTCAATACACTGAAGTATGAACTTTTAAAAATAGTACATACATTCATCTATTAAATTTTCCTGTTCGTTTTATAAATGTATTAAATATTCTAAATCCTTATTCTTCTTCCAAAATACATGAGGAACTGTTCACACTGAGCTAGTTACTATGTTTATGTGGCCAGTTTGAGTTTTCACCCAGTTTGGGTTTTCATTTATTTGTGTAGAACCATTCACTTATTTATTCATCCAAAATTTAATTATTGTCTACTCTAATACTTGGCACTATCCTAGGCAAAGACTGAAACACATTACAGGTTTTAAACAGATCCATTAAACCATTATAGTAGGAAAATAAAAACTCCAAGAATTGAACTGGAAGGCCAAACATTTTGAGTGAATGTCGATAGTCATTGTAATTAAAAGCAAAGATAATTATTAATATTTGTTAAGTTCCTGTCATTTTTCTTAGTGTGGTGTTAGGTTGTAATAGTTAATAAAACTTACCTTTATACATATTAAACTAGTACTGAGTTCACAGGATGCAGATATGTATAAGCATGATCCTTCAGGTAATGAACTGAAGAATAACCAAGCAAGCTCTGGAGGTAAAGCCCCTGAAGACTCCCAGCAGAAGGGGGTGACTTCTCCCCACTTCCTCCTGCAGTGGGAGGCAAAACATCAGTTAGGTTTTAAGATTTGAGAGAAAAGGAAAACAGTGAACAATGGAGCAAAACAACTGCTGAGATTGTGGACAGGTGTCATTCCCAAGTAGGGCTCATTAGAAAAGAGGTTTTGGGGGCAGGAAAACAAATTAGATGATGACAATGATGGTTTTGGCAAGTATTTTATGAAACGCTTTACCTTTTCTTTCCTCATTAAAAAAAAGTGTCTAATACAGTAAAGCCATAAAATTATTTACTTTTTACAGTCTAGCAAATTGAAACTCGGTTTAGTTAAACCTAAGGACAGGGAACTAAAGAGCTTAAAGTCAGGATTTGAAGCCAGGTAACGGCCTCTACCTTAGAATGAGATGACAGTTGAAAACAGATCAGAAAGAGATTCAGGCCTGCTAAGGGAATCTTTGAATCCTTTGGAATTGAACATTTATTTGTGTTATTTTAGTTATTCCATGAATATAAATATCTGCTCAAGTGCTTAACTTCTGTGTTTGAAAGCAATACTAGAATTGAAGCTCATCTGGGGGATTTATACTGTAACATATTTCAGTAGCCAGGATGGCTTTTTTTTTTTTACATTAAGCTTGATTCCCATTTGTCTTGGTAAATTCCAACTTGAATTAAAAGGTTTTAATTTCATAGGCAAAAATATTTTTTTTCCCCTTCAGCAAAGGATCTTGGCTTTACGAGCAGAGAAAACAATGCAGGATGAAATATTTTGGAGCAAAGAATTTGTTATTTGGGTTTATTTCTATCCTAGGAACTTAAATTTGTTTAACATTCAGTATATTCCTCCTGCTTGCTGTACATCAACCTCAGCTTGACAAAATAGTTCTTTAAAATCTGACCAAAGTTGGCCAAATTTAAAAATGTTGTAACGATTTAAAAATGTCACAAGTGAAATGGAGTTCACTGATAGCTGTTTGGTCTTTTTATCTGCCCTCCCTTTGTCTAAATGTATTTTTCTATTATATAAGATTAATATTATATTTTGTGTCTATGAAGTTGAAATCTGTTACTGTCCCTTAACAAAAGAACTTCCTTTTATACTTTATTATTTTATGACATGACTTTTCATAAGAAAATATTGCTGGGTGCTCTTCTGTTATACATTGAGATATGCATAAAACAATACAAGGGAGAAACATTTTTACAAAGATTATAATTTCATGTTTAATTTGTACTTAATGTTACTCATTTCTACTAATTATAAAAGTTATATACATTGTTTAGACAAGTTTTCCTACTTTCTCCATCTCCCTTGGAGCTCTGATCTTTCTTAACCTTTGGCCTTTTGTGTTGAATTAATTTATTCTCTTTTCCCTTATCACCACCACCTTAAGTGTGTTGGATCTCTTTTAACAGATGTATTATTTTCAGCTTCCCCTTTACTTCTTTTTTTTCTCCCTTGAATCATACTTAACTCTCTCATTTCTTTATTAAATTTATGTATTTAAGAGCTAGAATATAAGGTAAACTCTGACAAAGGAGATTGAAAGACAAAACTAAATGTAACAATTAAATTTTGGATAATAAAGAAGTTGACTCTCTTCTACTTAGTTGAAATAATTTATAGATCTTTATTTGCACATGTTTATTTTTCATCCTCTTTAGTCATTTACCCGTAATACAGGAAGGGCACCACATACTAGGTTCAACTTGAATGCAACCTGAAGAGTCGGTTATCATACATCAGTGGCCCAATTCCACATCTCATAAGCATATTTGGACTTGCACCTCACAAGCTGCACCTTTAAGCTTGTTGAAATGGGAATCTCGGCCACTCAGTCATTTACCGACAGTGTCACCGTTACGCGGTACTGTTTGTGCTTTTCATTGAAATGAAGTATTTTACAAAATTATTTTAGTGTAATGTGGGAAAGTAAAATATTTGCGATTAAAAACAAAATAAATAAAATCAGTGTAAGAGGGGAATCTACAATTACAGCTTAACTGCAAGTAATTTTAAAATACCCCTCATGATGCTAATCCCAGCCAGGGCTTTCCCGTGTGCTGCTGTGACTTCCACATTCTACTGTGCCCCTCACATTCTCTTCCAGAAGTTTCAAGTTCACGTTAGAAAATTTTCATTACATGGTGAGTTATTTCATCCCTTTTGCCCATAAGACCTCTTTTCATTACATACAACTCTAATGATGGCAGAACTCTTCAGATTCTTGATCTTCTCTCAGTGGTGCTAATCGTTTTCTCAATCAAGATGATCCCTTAAATGCAGGCAAATATATCTATAACCTTCAAAATAATTTTGGCATGATGATGGGTTAGAGTAGGTATGTAGCCTGACAGAGTCATAATAAAATTTCATTGTACAATTGTACAATTAACATTGGTAAATAGTAGTATGTAATCTGTAGCCCTTATTAGAATTTTGCTTTTCCCACAAATATCATTTGCCTGGTCCAATATCTAAACTAGGATCCCAGATTTCATTTACTAACTGTTTACTTTGTTTCTACTTATCTATAATAGTTACTAAGTCTTTCATTGTCTCTGGCACCACTGAAACATTTGATGAGTACTGGTCCATTATTCTGTAGAATGCCCCTTACTCTGGGTTCATGTGCTGTTTTCCACATGATTAGATTAAGGTTTGCATTTCTGGTGATACCAAAGAGGTATTACTGTCCTCGCTGCTCCATATTTGGGATGTGTGGTGTATTTCTCAGGATGTACTTGATTATTTCTCAGGATGTACTTGATTAAGGTGACATTTGCTAGGCCTTTCCACTGCAAATTTACTATTTTTCTCTTTGTAACTAATAAATATATTGGGTGACATACTTAGGGATTATGTGAATACCCTGCTTCACTCAATTATTTTAGCATCCATGGTGAATCTTGCCTGCCTGCAACAATTATTACTGTGGTGTTTGCCCTCATGGTGATTTTGTATTTCCCTTATTGTTTCTCTGTTATTATGTGATAATCTGATAATCTTTATGTTATTTTAATACTTGATAGTAATACAGAGCAGAACAACAAAAATAAGACATTTCTTATTTTTGTTCCTATTTATTAATTAGGGTTTTTCTTGCATTCCTTCCAAATACTTTTAACTAGATCAACTTCCTTCTCCAAAGCACCCTTTGGCTAAATTTTCCTGGTGCAGAGTTATATTCACCCAAACCCTGCCGACACCAAACCTCACTCATCCCATTATCTTTCTTCCTTCCTTCCTTCCTCCCTCCCTCCCTCCCATCTACTGATAGATAGAAGCTGATGCTTATATATGAAATGCTAATGATCTACATTGGCAACATATACTGAAATTGAAATTTTCTTCAGATTTTAAGCTGGCACAGTTCCATTAAAAAGACGATACTCTAATTGCTTTGAATGAATCAGTATGGTCTCTGTTAAGTCATCTGCTCATTAAAAATTCTTAAAATAAGAAGTGTGATGATTTAATGATGATAAAGTGTCTGATTTGAGAGCTCCCTTATGAAAGTTTACCACAGCTTTGGGAGAAAATTTGTAAAACAGAAACAAAGCATACAGTACAGTGATCTGTAATTCTGTAATGTGAGATTACATTTTAAAAATCATTTTTCCATAAATATAAATTGTGAATAGTATGATTAAAAGTTTATTAATACCAAATCATAAAAAGCTTGCAAGTTTAAACGACAGTTGTCACTCAGCAACCCCTCCACACCACCACTGGCCAGCAGTAAATATTCCTCAGCATATTCTGTAAATTCTAAATTTTTTTTGATAGATGTTGGCAAAAATATTTTCTAGATACGTTAGCTTCCTGCTCTGTACATCTATTCCTAGAATGACCTTTAAAATATATGTATTATGTGTAAAATAATAATAGAATTTTTTTTCTTTTAGATACTTAAACAGCAAATAATGGCTTTGATCATCTTATAGAGAACCTTTTGTACTCAAGCTTTCTGTGAATCTTTTTGATGATATATTAATGCAGATTACATTGTCTAATTTTGTGACTTCTGCATTTGTTTAGCTTTATCACAGACTTACCAACAATCTCCCCATACCTCATCCCCACCCTCCCACCCCACCATTTAAAATCACTAATGGATTTGCAGCTAACCTTTGGCTCTAGTCATGGTCAGTTGCTTTCAGTATCACTTGTATATACACTGAGCTGATAAGTACTGTGGTTCATTTTACTCTTGAGCAAACTGAGTTTAAGAAAAAAAAAAGGAAGCAGGGGAAAAAAAAGATGAATAATTACCTTAGTTTGAGATGAAAGTGGTGAAAAATCATTTAATAGCTTCCTAATTCTAGGCATAAAAATAAAATAGAGCTTTGAACGGCTGGATGGTTATGAGGAAGGCCGTGCAAGCAGAAGGTGGGGGAGACAACAAGGGTAGGAGGTAAGGGTAAGGGTAGCTCTTAATTATGGTTTCCTTGGGTTCCTTCAAACTGTATTTTATGTGGGGTTATCAGTTTGATAAGATTATAATTAAAATTTACATTGTGGTTTAATCATGGATTCCTTCCCACATCGGGGGCTATTCTTCAGTATTCCCAGTGTCACCGTTGTACATGACATTCTAATTTGTTAGTTCATCAGGAGGGCACTGTGCCCTAGCTTATAAAGGGTTACTTGTCATGACTCAGTAGGCTAACAAAGCTTTTGTTGAAAGGGGAAGTTAATGAAAAGAAAGATTCCACTCTTTATAGTTCAAATTATTAGATATCTCATGCAAGAGAAATATTGGGAATTTTCTCACTACACTTTACAATATGCTTAAATTAAATACAAAAATATGTATCTCCCATAGTGGGCAAGAAAATATCATTTGATAATTTAATACACAGAATCTAAAATATACAACTGTACTATTATAAATAACCTTTAAAAATTACCATTGCATGGGAGAATGCTTTTAATATCATTCCTTTTTTTACTTCAAAATAATGATAATCATCAATATGATAACCTATAAAGGATTTAAACAACATGGTTAAGTGTAGATTGAAAGGTATAATGATAAATTCCATGGCAATTTGGTTATTTACCTTCATGTATTTAAATTACACGATTTCATAACATGGGCTTGTCTCCTCAGATATTGTTAACCAAACACAATTAAGTCAGTCACGAAATATCTATGATGTAATTACCAGAAGAATAGCATTAAATTAGGCAAGTTCTATGAAAGCAGATACACCTTCCACAAAATAATAAAAATGACTTTTCATTTTGAAGATTTCCTGAATATTTAATGTAGCATTTTGATTTCAAATTGAGAATTACTTGTTAAACAGTGGAATTAAAAAATATATGTATGTCTGTGTGTGTGTGTGTGTGTGTGTGTGTGTATATAAATACACACACATATTTTTTAATTAAAGTATCATCTATACACAATCTTATTTTGGTTTCAAATATGCAAAACACTGGTTTCACAGTTACCCATATTACTAAATGCTCACCCCCCTCTAGTGAGGTTACTATCTATCAACATAGTAAGATATTATAGAATCATAGACTATATTCTCCTTTCTGTACTACTGTCCCCATGACCAACTTGTATTGTGATTGAGAATTATTGTGCCCCTTTATCTGCTTCACCCTCCTCCAAACCTGCCCCAACCCCTCCCCCTTGGTACCAATAGCACTTCTCAGTGTCTGTGAGTCTACTGCTATTTTGTTCCTTTTGTTTTGCTTTGTTTTATACTCCTAAACAGTGGAATTTTATGGTAATTCTAAAGACCTGATAGAATAGCACAATTCAGGAGGGAAAACTCCTAGTCAACCTTTTGTGCCTTTATTTTATCTTCCACATTAATGACTTGGATCTCTTCATGCTTGTTGCAGCTCTTTCCCAAAGACAGTAGGTTCTAGAGGTAGTTTAGAGGTGAGGGGTCCAGGTTTAATTCTGCCACCAAATACCTACGTAAACCTGGGCAACTTCTTTAACTTCTCTTAGCCTAGCTTTCATCATCTGTTAAATGAAAGATTTTGAAAACATTATTAAATTCCCCCCCATTAATAAATTTGTAACTTCTATCAATTTTGAAAAACCCAAGTTTTACAATAATCTTTTAAAGATGCAGATGTGTCCCTTCAATCAATGGGCTCTCAGTCAGTGAGCAGCCACAGGAGTGGTATGAAGGGGTTAGAAATTTTTAGAAAATGTTCATCTTACCTGCCTTTAAAATTACAGTGATGGCTTCAAGATGTATGTAGGACAGTACATCTTATGACATCCAGTTGAGGGTTTCCTGAGAAGTGTGCCACGTGCATTCCCTCTTTCTCTCTCATGTACAAACACACACAGACTAATGTGTGAATTACAGAATATATTATAAAAATTCCTAGGAAAATAGTTCAACTTTTGAAAGTTAGGGAGTAATTGTGGAGGAAAATAAAAAGTAAGTTGGGATCTGACAAAGAATAGAAGCTAGTGAAGAGATAATAAGAGGACACAATGTCTTAGGAAATGGGACTGTGTAAAACTTTGAGAGAAGAGATAGTCCTTTTGAGAAATCCTAACAGCTCATTAAGATTGAACTTCATCTTCAAAACTTTTGACTTAGTTCAGGGAAAGGTAGTGGACATTTGTTGAGCACATGCTGTGTTTCAGGCAGTGTTTGGTGCTTTAGACTGGCTATGTTTCTTGATCAGTTACATATTGCCATATAGCCAGTCTTCATAAAGTCTCACATTAACACTTCAGTTAGACAGCTACTTAATACTAGATAGTTTGATCTAATTGATTTAATCATCTTCTTTCAGTCTCACCACTGCCTTTTACTGATGAATCACATCCAACTCTTACTCCTGGCCTTGTAATATCATCTTTATCCAAACTCTACTAGCACCTCCCTTCTATTAGTCAAATGGCATTTTAGACAGTGGCTCCTGTGAAAATCTCTTGGTGAATTATGTTGAAGCATGTATTTTTCCCTCGATGGTACTCTAATTCTCTCTTTGCAGACTTACAATGTGTGCATATCATTCATTACAATACATTTCACAAGGAACAGTAGCCTTTTCTTTAAAGTTACTGTAAAATATTGATTTGTTTCTGAAACTATTTATCTTCAGGAGGTACATGTATTTCTTGGCAACTGTACCTTTAGCTCTGTTAGCTCTGTGTGCAGGCACACGTGTATATTTGTTATGTGTGTTGGAGGTATAGTAGAGGAAGGTAGTACCAGACATTCTTGGGATATTTTCCTCCCAAATAAGAATTATAAATATTATTCTTTTAAAAAAAATCAATTTTGATCATCTCATTTTACAGAAGAAGATCTGAAACTCAGAGATAAGAGTATATCTCCTTTTCCTACTTTCAGTTCCAGTGCTCTTGGTATAATAAGGTTAGCCATGATAGCATATCTGTTTCAAGCTGTGAACTTGTATATGGCAAGGTACGTATTTTTAAAAGTACTCTTCAGTGGTACTCAGACTATCTCACATGGATGCTCGATTTAGAAAGTACTTTTAGAGGATGACTAGAAAATTGATTCTCTGAATTTATGCCTTTCAACCCAGAGGATAGAATAAAGTGTGTACTGATTATTTGGGAAATATATGCATAAAATTAGCTGGCTATTATCTAGTTAATAAGCTCTGCTGTCTGGTGTGCTATGAAGTGGAAGTGAGAGGTTGTTGGAAAGAGGATATAAATGGTGCTTTACAAGTCTATATTGATCTTTCCTTTTGTTTTCAATTTAAGGTTTTGAAAAAAGTAATTTTAACGATAAGGAAAAGTCTAGTGAAAGTCACCATCTCCATTCTAACGTGTTATGGCTGATTAGGTTATTAAGCCAGCATGTTCAGTTTTCTGATGTAAGTTAAATGGGAGTAGATTACATTTTGGATACCTTTTTGCATGTGTAAAAAACAGCAACTAATAATAAATTATTGTATGAAACATAATTAAGTTTTCATCCATTCATTCAACAAATGTTTTGAGTGACTCTTATGTGCCAGGCATTGTGCTAGGGGCTAGATAAAATAATTTAAAAAGTTAAGTTCCCTCTGTTTAGGACAAGTTCTAGAAGAGATACACCAGGAAAGCAACAAATTCAAGGCAGGGTTATGATGTAGGAATGAAATATATGTCCCTTCAGTGTTTGTCCCTTGTGTAACTAAGCCCAGGAGAGTGATGGAAAGGGGGATGGTACACACTGAGCTCTGAAGGATTTAGAGACTTAGCTGGGAGAAGAAGCCAGAAAGGAGTAGTCACAGAACAAGGAACAGAATGTGAAACACACACAAGTGAAAGAGTACACAGCATATTCAGAGAATAGCAAATTGTCTTTTCCGCGGCAGAGGGGTTAGATGGGTGAAGGGTGTAAGATGAGACTGCTGAACAAGACAGAAACTGCTTCACACAAGGCCAAAACCAAAAAGTTTATGTGTTGTTTTAGGCGATGGGAAACTCTTCTGGGATGTTAGTGGGAGAAGGACATATACAGAATTCACTCTTGGAAGAATAACCCTATGATAGAATTGAGGATGGATCGATAAATATAAAAATCTCATAAACACAGAGAGATTAATTAGAAAATTCTGGCTTCCAGATGCTGCGTGAATTCCCTTCCCATCACCACTCTTCTTCCCAAAAGAAAGTTTAGATGAAGAACCATAGATACTAGAAAATGAGTGACTCTTTAGATTAAAATTCTAATTGTTTCATCATACAATGAATAAAACAAGGTCAAGCAGGTTAAACAGCTCACCTAAAGCCAGAGAGGTTCTGACAAAACTGGAATTTAGGACCCTGATCTCCTCTATCTCAAAAAACATGGATTAAATTTCACAAGTAACCAGCACTTCAGGTTTGCAGAAATATTTTAACTAAAGTATTAATGGTGATGTGTCTGTGTTAGGGGTACCATGAAACAAGTGACTTTCACAGGCAAAACTCTCTGTGGTTAAAAATAAAAAGACAAAGGAAAATGAGATCTGATTGTTAATGTAATTAGATGATGATCTAGTGGGGTAACAGATCCATAAATGCCATTTATTGCCTGATGATAATGGAGCATTCAAAACTCCAAACTGGTGCTTGAGTCCCGCTCTCAGAAATAATGAGGGACCTGCTTCCTCCATCCTGCTCCTTGCAAGGTGCTCAATGCTACATTCTGCATAATGATGTGCAAACCCAACGAAATGGTTGTTCCCCATTAATTCCACTGTGTTCTTTTCTGTTGCTATAGGTTCTGAGTTTTGAAAATTGGGCATATATAAAGTGCTATCACAAATAGGACAGGAAAAGCATATTATGATTAACCTCTCTTGAGAATTGCCAGATTCACAATATGTTCACAAAACTTGAACAAAAGAAATATGCCTAGGGTATCACACACTGTAGTGCTTAGCATTTACATAGAATCCTTCTTTTTTTAATATTTTTTAATAATCCTCTCAAGGCTTCTAGCAGAGTATCTACATCACATTTTAAAGTGTAGTTTGACCTCCAGGTTGCTACTGGCTCCTTCACACTGAAGATTTCAGTGTCTGATAAATAGAGCTAGTTGTTCATATATAGAGGGAGCACTTTACAAGTACACATATTTATTCAGGTGGGTGATGTTAGCAGGCTGTTAAACTTCATAATACTCACTATGAGATGATTCAGACAATTATCACTCCCAGGGAGGATCGATGATTTGTGTGCTCAAGAATACAGGTTGGTAAGTGGCAAAATTTGTGCCTAACTCCTAAGACCCTTAGCCCAAGATATCACTCATCACATTAGCTACTGTGATAAAAGGAATTGGTACATTTGTCAATACACTATTGTTTAAACAGTGAACTAATTTTTAAAGGAGAACAGTTTCCTGAAATGTATATATGCATCAATATTGTCTCAGCCCTAAAGAATCTAAATTTAGGGAAATTGAATTTTAGATAAAAAGACCTCTTGGGAGGTAAAATGGAAGTCAATCTTCAATTATTTCAGGGATCACTGCGGGCCATGGAGCACACATTCAAGGTTACTAGCTATGGGGTGCACTGTGCCCTGGTACCCCTGATGTCCATAGTATTGCCAGCACAAGTCTTCAGAGCACCGTGGCTGCGGAAAAGCAAACCTTAAGCATAGGTGGAGTAGTTGCCTATTTACTTGGGTAGGTTCAGCCCATTTCTAATATTTGCAGAATAGGTAGAAAATTAGCACATTGCTTTTTTGGAATGAAGCATTGATCATGTTTGTAAAGGAGATACAGGCCATGGTAGAAAAAAAATTAGGAAATATAGAAGAGTACATAAAAAATCACCCCTCAGATAACCATCAAGAACATTTTCATATATTTTCCTCCATGATTTTCTCTGTGCATAGTACACCAAAAGGGCTCTACACAAATCTGCTTGTAGTTTATAGAAGGATTTGGGTTGTGGAATGATTCAGGCACCCTGGTTACAGTCTTGCTTCAGCAGGATGAATTGCTGTTCATGACCATGTGCCATTTTACAAGGCTTTTTTTCATTACTGAAAATATGTTTTTGCTAAGCTCTCACCGTGCAGTCATGGTACAATAAGGTTTCTACTGTTCCATTAAAACAGTGTACACACCTTATAACAAGAGGATCAAATAAAATATAGAATATTTCTTACTCTTTATGTCTTATGTCATGAGATGTTTTGTGATACCTCTGTTAGGGTATTAAGGAAGATTACATCTTGATCCTCTAAGTGAGAGGCCAGTTATAACTGGATGTCATTACTGTTGATTAGATTGGACATAGAAAGAGAGGCAGGTCACTTCAAGAATTAAAGCAGTTAACAAGTTGTGTTCACAGATTATAACTGTGGAAAACCTTTCTCCCTGCCTCTCCTGAGAGGATGGAGAAGTCTTCTGAAACTTGCAACTTTTGTCCGCTTCCTATAATTCTGAATGTTTTACTAATTTATAAAAGGGGAATCTTTATTTGGAAGGTCAGGAGAGGAGTTGGATGGAGTAAAGGGAATTGCTGATGTCGGGGGGTTAATTTAGTTTTACACAATGGAATCCTATTGTAACCCAATCTGTTGAGCTAAAATTGTACAATTCACTTTATATTCTCATCCCATTAAATTGTCTTTGAAAACAGTTACAGGTAAAAGCCCAATATTTCCTTATCTGTGGGGACAATTCAGTTTCTCTAGTATAAGACTTTTATCTTGTCTCCTCTTTGGGGGAAAGGAACCACTATAAATAGTAGTGAAATGGATTATGAGAGTACATAAATGTTTATCAGCATCTGTTTAGTAACTTGAGAGGTTTTTGAGAGATTCCAAGAAAAGAAATAACTGGGTGAAAGGAAGAAAATATTTTTAAGACTGATGCATGCTGGCAAATTGCTTTCCAGTTTATGCTACCACTAACAATGAGTAAAGATGGCAGTTTCATCGCACCTTCTCATTACTATCAAAACAAAACATAAAAGACTCACTTTATTTAAAAATATATTACTTACTTTTTGCAGACAAATACCCTCAAATACAGCTACAGGCCAAGCCATTCTCAGTTATTAAAGTCTTTGTGATAGGCTCTTTCTTTAGGTCAAGAGCAGAGCACTTCGAGAGTACATTTGGAGAAGCAGAAAAGGGAAACTCTATGGTAGACAACCACTTTAACTCTAGGGACATCAAGTGTTGGTCATCAAGAAGCCCATGCAAGGAAAAGGTAAATCTTAAATGGCGAGTAGGAGGACAAGTAAGTTTTATTGAAGACAAAACTTACCTCTGCCACATGTTTGCACAGGGCTTCACACGTACTTTGGAAGTTACTAATTGTATTAATTGTGTAGGGCTGCCATAACAGAGAGCCACAGAATGGGAGTTTACACAACAGATATTTTTTCCCTTTATGATTCTAGAGGCTAGATGTCCAAGATCAAGGTGTCTGCTGGGTTAGTTTCTTCTGAAAGCCTTTCTCCTGGGCTTGTAGATAGCTATCTCCTGGAGTCTTTAAATAGTCTGTCCTCTATGTTTCTGTGTCCTTGTCTATTCTCATAAAGACACCAGTCACAATGGATTAGAGTTTACCCTGATGACCTCATTTTCACCTAATTAACCTTCTTAAAGACATTCTCTCCCAGTACAGTCACATTCAGAGGTCATTGGGGCTAAGATTTCAAAATAAGAATTTGCAAGGGACACAGTTCAGTCCATAATACCAATGCATTCAAATTTCTGGTTTCTCCTTAAAATATAATACAGTGTGTATTATATGTGATGCTTGTCCATTTATTCCCTATTATTATGCCATCATTACCATCTTTTACTAGGGTAAAGTATGTTGCACACCATGATCTTTCTGAATTTGAATCTTTATGTTCACAAGCACATCTGGTTTGATAGCAAGCAGATACAATGAAATTATATTTAGTCATAGCTGTATTTGATTTCTTGAGTTCAGTTTCCATGCTGTATATAGCATCCTTCATTGGAGTACAATGTATCTATTAAACTTGCTCCTAAAATTGGGTCATACATATTAGTAGTGAAATAAAAATTTCCTCCTAGATAGGTTGAAAAGTAAGTCATTTTAAGGACTTAACATTTAAATAAGGTGATGTGGAGTAACACTGCCACTATCCTTTTGATCTTCTGACTGTTTTGACAGGGAAAAATGAAGTAGCCTGGAGAAAATCTTCCATGATAAGCTCTATGGTTTAGGCTTACAAACTTGACATGCATGACATGGTTAGTTCCATTTCACTTAGGAAATGGATACATGCAATTTTGGCCATAAATGACATAGTTATTCTATATTTTATAGCATGAATAAGACATAGGAAAATAAAAATGTGTAAGTATAGCTTCTAAATATATTCATTAACAGCTATGTACTTGGTACCTTTAAAGAAATGTAGATAAGGAATGATATAAAAGATTGCCTTTGCATTTATTTGAAAAATACAGATATATTGTACAGTTAAGTTTATTGGCTATTAATAGTTAATAAGGAATGGGAGAAATAACAAAATCTTGACCAATTCTAAAGCATTCATATTGGGCATAAGGGACATAAATCACTGTGATGCTCATTTAATTTATTTTAGATTAAAATAGTGGTTCTGCTTTGGTGAAGTAATTATTGACATATCTACTTTCTTAAGAACATCTCTTATGTTCAAAACATAGGAAGGAGCAACATGATAGTAATGAGTATTTTCAAATGAGCAAAATGACAATAGGGCAAAATTACTATTTGTTTACACTAAACAGCAACCATTATTTATTTTTCAAGGGTTGGTTTTAGTTCAAGTCACTGTACACATTGTACCTTTATGTAAACTTTCAATAGAAATGTACCTTAACTTTGGTTAAGGTAGTTGTTATTTTGATGTAAATTAAAAATAAAATAGTAAACCACCTTTCCTTAAAAATTATTTTAGTTGTTATCTATTAATTATGATATATTATCAATTCTAATAATGATAAGGCAAGTAACCTGTCTATTAATGTAAAACTAAACTATTTCAAATAGGTAATGTCTAGTTTTGAGTTTTGTGTTCTTTGAAGAATAAAACTAAAATCAGATAGTTCACTACAATAATTTTTCTGACATTGAAAATTCATTTGAGAGAAGCAGTGGGGATACCATT
This sequence comes from Manis javanica, assembly GCF_040802235.1. Classification (NCBI taxonomy): domain Eukaryota; kingdom Metazoa; phylum Chordata; class Mammalia; order Pholidota; family Manidae; genus Manis; species Manis javanica. The sequence goes on from NC_133157.1 coordinate 57,391,594, forward strand.
ATGTATAGGGTTCAGATCAGCGTAGTATAAAGCTCTTGGTGACTAGTATCGGACCAACCTGGGTTTAGTATTAGATGGGCACAAGAGCTTCTCTTGCAGACCTCAGTGACGTGTCAGTGACGTTTCCGTTAATGACTTCACAACGCAAAACCCAAAAACTACAAACTCACACACACAACCACTTTTATTTTGATTTCTCTGATGGTTGTTTCAAAAATAAAGTTTGTCATCTATACTTAACATTGCTCAATTGGTGCATGATTACAATGTGAAAGTATAATTATGTTAAAATAGAAGAAATGCCAATTAAGGTTTTCACACTGAGAGGTGAATTTTAGACTGGAAATACCAGGAAAATATATTTAAAATATCCAAATTGTCTAATAATTTTGAACAACTCTTTTTAGTTTTCAAATGTTTTATAATTTTCAACAGCTATATCCTAAGAAGGGTTCTAAGCAATTTATTTGTATTAATTCTTGTAATTTTTACAACAACTTCATTGCATGTGAAAAACTGAGAGTTACAGGAGATATGTAGATTGGCTAAAGTCCAGTTTGGCAAGTATTCTGTCCAAGGTTCAAACCCCAGAGTGTGAAACTGTAGTTTTGGCTATAAAATAAGATGGCCTAAATTTTAATATGTATTTTTAAGCACTGAAAACCTATCATAAGCATCTTATGTGGACCCTTCAAACAAGTGTGTATGTGTGAGCACACACTTCTGCATGTCTGCTTTGATTGAATAATGGCTGAGAGAGCATTAAAGGGGACCCAAAAGCAAGGTTTCCTCACATTGCCCAGAAAGTCCTGAGGCATTCCCATATAACAGTGAAAACCCCCTTAGCTCATATTTTGAGTGCATTTTACTTGATTATCCACTCAGGTGACTTGCAGAGCTAAAATTCTTTGGCTTGGTAAACTTTAAATATGGAAGAAAAAATACTTTTATTTCTACTTTGTTGTTGTCATTTATCATTCATGCTAAACTTGAATTCCAATGTACCTGGTAGAGATAACCCAGGAAGGCTATTTCTTTTGATTTTTCTCAACATTTGGAAATTTCAAGCATATAGGATGCCAAAAAATAGGAACAAAGTGAATGGTTCTTTCATTCTACATTTAATTGAAGTTCTTGTAATTAGTATTAACACATTTTCAGTCAGAGTTCTTACGTTTAGATGTGTGCTTTTATGTGGGTGTCCATTTGAGCATATTTGGAAATGCAGTTCCACACCTAATAGAATAATAAAAAAGAAAGAAATGAAGGAATATTGAGATTAAGCTCAGCAATATGTGATTCTATTTCCTCTTTTGATGTTTAAAGTACTCAAGTTCAATTGAACATATTTATTATCTGCACATACATTCTAGTTTTGCTGCCTGAAAGTTTGAAACATTATTACTGTGAAAATGCTTCTGTTAACTTTAATTGATGTTCCACTACCACTTTTTGATGAACAAATATAGGGTTTTCATTATCCTAAAACCTATTTAACCTGCTTCTTCATCATCTTGTTTTGAACATGATAATTCATTTAACATTTTGAAAAGTGATGTCTGAATTTTTGCCTTAAATTGAGTATTGTGTGCCATGTATTGAATCTACCTGTATATTTCTTCTAGGAAAAAAAAGTTTCATTTAAGACAAAGGAATAAAGCTCCTTTGGAGATTCAAATTGAGAACTGTATCAATATTTATAGCCTATCTTTTTTTCCTTAATGAACTTCAGCAAAAAAGGCAAAGATAGAATATCTTTTTGAAGTTGATAGATATCCATTATCAGCAGTGGTAGAAGTTTAAACCATTTTCTTGTTTTAGTTTTATGTATTGGCATTTTTCAATCTGTTTATTATATGAAGTGTATTAATAAGCATATATATTTTTTACAATAGGTTCCTATCCTGAGACCACAGCAGGATGTGCCTTGGACAAAGGTATGCACATTTAAAATATGTTTCAAATTTTCTCTATGAGTAAAGCATTAAAATGTTCTAATAATTATATTACCATCACATTCTTAGATACATGAAATTATAGTATGTATTCTTGTTTATGATATATACTCTTTCATCTAGTAAAACATGACACTAGTGAGAAAAAAATCAATTAAAAATCTGGTTATCAAATATGTGTCATTGCCTGGCACAGAAAGCCTTGATCCATACAACCTATAGTCAAAGAACTGTTATCATTTATGTCCTTGCAAATAAAACAATGGAACTATCCTAAAGTTGATGGGAGGTATTTAATATAGTATTTAATGACACTAATGATTAATTTATTGAAATAGGGTATATATGAGTTAAATTATCAGTCAAGAACTACCTAAGACTGTCACAGTTTGGGGGAACCAAATAGTTAATTTAATTTAAAATTGCATGTCAATAGGAACTCTGTACTGTACTATAAGAAAAGAGGGAAAGCACATGGCTAATAGAGGATGCCTGTGATTTCAAAATGGAATGCTATTGTAAAAAAAAAAGAAACTGTAGGTAAAGAACATTATAAAGATCATGAATTGTAATGACCCTGAATTCTGAGGGAACTGAAAAGAAAACATATATGATGAATACGGAGTACATAGTGTGAATTCTATGAGTAAAGACAGAAGGAATGAGGATTCTTAGGGACTGTAATGGAGAATGACAAGAAGCGATCAATTGAATCTCATGTGGAGGAGCTACTCAAACAAGTCTTTCTCTGTGGAGAAAGGAGCCAAGAAAACAAAATTGCCTTAACTTGCACATAGGAATTTAAGTGAGTTCTAGGATAAGGTATTGAGAGAGGGTTTGATGTTATTATTCTTGAGATGTTTAAATATTGAATGGATTTTCAAATGTCTATTTAGTTTCTCTAAAGCTTCTCTAGACCATTTACCCTATTCAGGGTCCTTCCAATCCCACACAGAAATTAATGAGGCATTTCCCTTTTTTTTAATTTTCTGCATGATGAAGTAATTTTATATTGAACGGAAGGTTGGAGGTTAGATTGTGGTTTTAAGTATAATGTGGACACATATGTTATTGTTAGTAATGACTGATATCTTTTCTTCTTTATGCAAAAGTTATTTGGGCAAATAGATTTATATGCACACCTTTATATTTAATTTTAGCTCACAACGTACTACGTACTGTGTGTGTTCTGCCATGTTACTTTTGTATGAAAAAATAAACTCTCATCATATCCATATGCATGATGGATTTTTAGAAACTGGGTAATTTCCAGAGATTTTAAAATTGAAACACACTCTGAGCATTCTTTTTCTTGACCCTATTTTTCATACATATTTTTTCCTCTTAGTCATTTTTAGTTCCTATTCAGAGACTGATGTAGCTTTAGAATATTCAACTTTAGGATACCCAAGGACAGTATGCCAGCCAACATGCTCTGCCAGACAGGGAATGGATGACTCCAGGCACAAATCTCTGTCATGTCAAAGCTTTGGCATGACATTTGGCAGGGAACTAAATCAAACATAGCACAATGCAAACAGTCACAGTTTCCCATAGCTGTGCAGCCTTAACCTCTAGCCTGCTGTTGGTCATTACTACTCTTTCCACCTGATACTCCAGGCCACAACATTTCTAGCAATACACGTAAAACTAGGGCATTTCCTAAGCATTCTCATAGAATAAAGAGGTGGAAGAATCATAGCTTTGAAATGGGACCTTCCTAGTTTTGAAGTGTGACTCTGTCACCTACTAGCTGTGGAGTCCTGGGCAGGTTGCCTCAGATAAAAAATGATTTCCTAATAATTATCATATGGATTGGATGGGTATTAAAATGACATAATTATCCTAAAGCATCTCTTATACTTGTTACCTAATAGAACATTAATAAATGTTATTTTGCTCCTTCCCGTTTCTATAATGGGTTGGGTTTTGTGTTAAACTTACTAATCATCTTGATCATTCTGTGCATATAAGAGGAATGACTCTAATACACATTTTAAAATTTTAGACATGTAAGCATGTGCAAAAAATACTTCATCTTTGGGTGGGCACTGTTTTTTTGGCAAAGGAAGAGTTATTGCAAACTTCAAGATTTTTTTTATGTTCAATTCTTTTTTCTTAAAGAGTTGCATCTGATACAGAATCCTTTTGTTGCACAACAGTGTTGGAATATCTTTGATTTAATTTTAGCTTTTGTTAGTTTGCTAAGGATGGAAAACCACACTGTAAAATGTAGATGGCTTAGAAAAATCATACCTGCATAGCACACCCAAAATATCTTACTTCATTCGTTTTGTTCAACTTGTTGAGAAATTACTATGTGTTATATACTGTAGGTGCTCTGGATTCAAAAAAAGATATTCTGTTCTCTGTCTTCTAGGGAAATTATAATATTAAAAGGGAGGAGACATGCAAACATATTTTAAAATGCTATGGTAACAACATAAGGAGAAGTGCCAATGAAGGGCCCATATAGAAAAGTCATTTTAATCACTCTGGCTTCCTGCAGAGATTGATACTCCCAGTATCTTGAATGGTGATGGTGAACTGGTCAGATATCAATGAGATATAGAGACTTGAGGTGGGCAGATGTCAGAAATAAAGGCAGGGACATTAGTTAGGAGCCTATTGTCTGAACTAAAACAGTGATGGTAGTAATAAAGGCATAGATTTGAAATTGGGAACTGAAATCTTCCCACTTTGGGAAGTTATAAATCTAAGATATGCTGAGAAGGTTATTTTCACAGGAGTAAGATGTATGTGTAACTGTCTTTATTATAGTGTTCATTATAACATAATAGTAGGAAATAAATTAACTATTAATAGGGAAACTGACAAATTATGACATTTAGGATAAGATATTTTACAGTTTCTAGAATTCAGATTTTGAAGTTTATTTACAGGGTTTATGTTCTTAGAAAAATAGGTCAAGCTGTAAAATCATATTATAGTACTGCACCTCTTTCATAACTATGCTTTTATACATACATAAAATATAGAAACACACAGAGATACTCAGTTATATATAATGTGCTTTCATTAGGGGTCAGGGTTCAGGAATACATAGGGATGGACCAGAGAGGGACACGTCTAGCATCAGCAGTTATGATCTATAGACAGTAGGTATATGTGTGATTTTTTTTTTGAAACTTTGATATGTGCTTTACATTTTATACGGTGAACTTGGTGAATACACCCTAATGTAGCTTACCTGAGCCCTGTCTCCCGACCTTCATACCTTGGTGTAATTTCCGCTCACTGAGTGTGAGCAGAACTTCTGACTTGCTTCACAACAACAGAATATGGAGAAAGTGACAGGCTGTCGCTCCTATGATTATGCTCGTTCTATGGCAAAGGTGTGAAATAGCACCCCACGAATGCATTACATTATGTACGACTATGTTTTGTTAGAAAACTGGCTCTTGTTCTGCTGGCCTTGAAAGAGGTAAGCTGTCATCGTATGAGAGGATCTTTGGAGAATGCCACATAGGGAACTGTGGCAGCCTCTAGGAGCTCAGAGGCCTCTCTCGCTGGCAACCAGTGAGAAATCAAGTACCCTAGTCCTGCAGCCCTAAGGAAATAAATTCTGCCAACAACCTGCATATGCTTGTGTGAAATAATAAAACATACATGTTTTTTTTCCCCCTAATTCTGGGCACAGAGCTCCTAAAACTCTTGTAATTTCCTAAAAGCATTGGAAGCACCTTTTGGTCTTTGACCCCAGTACCTAGCACAGGGCTCCTAAATCCCTTGTAACTTCGAGATAGAATCATTTTTGTCCTAATGAAGCTGCTCTTGCTGTTCTCCTTGGTGTACTTCAGGGGCAGGGGCCACCACAGAAAGACCAGCCATGATGAGAAGCTTGGACCCCTCAGCCCTACCCCTGTCCTCAGGGAAGGGAGAGAGGCTGGCGAGGGAGTTAATAATTGATCATGCCTACATGGTGAAGTCTCCATAAAAATTCCAAAAATACAGGATTAAGAGAACTTTCAGGCTGGTGAACACATCCACATGCTAGGGGCGTGGCACAGCCTAACTGCTCGGGGCAGAGTCTGCTTGGCTTATGCCCTTCTAGACTCCGTCTTATATATCTCTTTATCTTTCCTTTCATTCATATTCTTTAATATACTTTCTAATAACCCAGTAATCTAGTAAATAAACTGTTTTACTGACTTTTGTGAGCCACTGTAGCAAGTGAATCAGACCGGATGAGAAGGTCATGGGACCTCTGATTGGTTAGAAGCACAGGTAATAACCTGGACTTATCACGGGCAACTGAAGTGAGGGTGGGCTTGGGTGGGGCAGCCTCAGGGCACTGAGCCCCTAACCTGTGGGCTCGGTGCGAACTCTGGTAATGTTGAGGCATTACTCTCGTGTGTGTCCTTCTGCTTAACAGTTAGTGTCAGAGTTGGGTTAAATGAGGACCTAAAGGGGAGTTGCTGTTACCATAAGTTTGGTGGTCTTAGAAGAAGAGCTTCTGTGGTCTCTTGTGCTTGCTCTCTCTTTCTGTCTGTCTGTCTCTCTTTCTCCTTTGGCACACATACACAGAGAAGTCAGTGTGAACACACAAGAGAGTAGTTGCCTTCAAGCCAACTGAGCTGCCTCAGAATGGCACCTACCTTCCCTGTCTGCATTCCTGCTAACTTTTGGTGTTGTCACTATACTTTAGCCTTTCTGATAGGTGTGTAGTTTGAATATTTTGGTTTGAATTTTCATTTCTCTGATGGGTAATGATTTTCAATATCTTTTTCATGTGCTTATGTGACATCTGTATCTCTTCAATGAAATGTCTGTGTAGTTTGCCTATTTCATAATTGGATTATTTATTTTCGAACTGTTAGGCTTTGAGAGCTCTCAAAATGAGTATGTGTATGAATAGTGTATTGAATATATATGTATGAAAGCTGAGTGGAGATAGTGGAGATGAAGATGTATTATCTGGAAGTTCAGACAGGTTAACAGTCAGTAAGCAGTTGTACACATAAGTCTGAAGCCCTGGGGAAAGATCAAGGATAGAAACAAAGATTATAGGATATCTTGGTTAAGAAGATCTCGGAGCAGATCTTGGAGGGCAGTAACTTCAAGCTCTGTGTTTCCCTGAAGCAGAATGGTACCTTACTCTCAAAACATTGACTATGTGTTATTAAGTAAATTCTCTTTCAGTTCCTTGGACTTGAAATTCTACATAAACTCTCTGGTTTTCTCATTTATTACAGACCTTCAATATCACTAGTATTTGAATAGTTTCAATAAGATATATGAATTTTTCCAGTGGGAAAACTAAATTTATGTTTTGACATGTGGCATAGACAGAGGGAGACAGGAAAGGCTTGGGTAGACTACAATCTAGAATTCAGATTACCCACAGAAAGAGTATAAATATTTTATAATGAGGTCTTTCTCAGGACACTATAAGAAATTTCAGTTCTGAGGGCAAATCCATTTTCTGGGAAATTAGGTGATATGCCATGGCAGCCCAATAAAGCAGGCAATACTGGGAGTTTGACATTAGCAAAACTTCCACCACCATATAGGAGGAGAAAAGGAAGCAATATCTGAAAGTCTAAAAGGACTAGAGCATGTTTGTCAATAAAAGGCATCCAGTGGCAGAGCAACAGTTCATCCTTCAACAGAGACGTTAGCTGTTAGAAGACACCTGACTCATTTTCTGGTCTTTGTACTGTACTTTGTAGGTTTATGGTACTGGTACAAACTATAACTCCACCCAAATGGAACAGGGACTAAGAGGTGTCCTTGCTATACTAGCACTAACGCTTTAGCTGCTGAATTGTGGAGGCTCTTGGAGGAGAGGCTGAGGCTGCAAGGTCAATGGAGAAGGGGTGATTTAAGTCAGTGCTTACTTACCAACTGTATGTAAGGAAGTCAGAGTAAAACCAAAGTCAAAAAAGCAGACAAGGAAATTCATTAAGCTATGTAATAGAGTGGGCCTGACCTAGCATCAGAAGGCCCTGAATATTCCAGGAAAGTTCCATTCAATGGGTTCTACAGGGGGGGTTTAGGAGGGGTACTGCTATGCAAATGTATTAGCAAAATGATGTAAGCTAATTTTTACTGCAGAAGATTTTTCCCAGACTTCTCTCTGCCCACCAAGGGGGGCTAACCCGCAGTGCAGGTTTATTTTAATGACTTTATAATGAGGAAAGTTCACTTCAGGACTCCCAGGAGCATGCCCAGTTGGATTCTAGCTTGTGGAATGTCTCTGTGGTTTTACTCCTCCTGCTAGGGATTTCCTCATTGGTGGAAGCTATCTGTAGTCTCCACTCTTGAGTCTCAACTTCTCTGTGGTCACCCAGACGTCTCTTCCAGCTTATCTCTGGCTTCCTGCCTAACATAAGCACTTTAATATTTTAATAACCAATGCAGCCAATACCAGTACAGCCTGACTGAATATGAGCCTAGATATGCCTCTAACTAAAGGGTCTCCGTGGAGCTGGCTGGGAAGAGAATGACTAAGTAAAAGGAGCAAGGGACCTCCTAACTCAAAGACAGAAACTGGGAGGTGGGGTATTTTTAAAAATTATTTGACTATGGAGATCATAAAAAGTGGCTTGATTAAAGAGTCTGGAGTGCTGAAGGTATAAATCACATGGTTTTTTGTTTTTTGTTTTCATAAGCACAACCTTCCGTGCTCTGACAGACTCCCTTACCTATCGGGTAGTGTCCTTGTTAGCTTAATTGCATGGGGATCCCACAACTTTCTAGTCACTGTGTTACCCATATTTCTTACTTTTCTTGTTAAGAATTAGTTTTGATTATTTTAAAGATTTAATCTCATATTTGATTCAGAGATCTTCCCTTTTCTGGGGCACAGGTTAGACCTGACACTGTAGTCGTTCTGATTATGTTGGGGGTTGTGCATGGTGAGGGTGAGAGGTAGTGAAGGAAAAGGGGGAGGGGTCTCGAGTGCCCTGTTTTCACTTTCTCACATTCCATCTTCCCTCCCTATTATTTGTGTGGGTTGTTGGGGGTGTAGGGGGGGAATCACAGTATTCCCACATGTAACCATGTACCTCTCCTTGGCAAGAGACTGTTTTTTGTCAGTTGTCACTGCTTATCTATCTTTGGCCCTCAGTGCTTTCTGCAAAACTGGAACCCACTTGCTCCCAAACTGTGCTTTTGAGGCTACTTCAGAACACTTTTTCAGAACTACTCCTGTATAGGTGCCTAGTGTGCCAGACCTGGCTGAGATTGGGCCACTTTTTACCTTTTCTCAACCCCTCATCAGCCTCCATCATACGTGGCCACATCACAGACTTCACATTTGAGAAGACACATGGCTCTCTGTTGCTCTCAGTAAGAAATGCCTTAAACTAAGTAGTAAACATTAACTAAAATATAAGGAAGTCAATTGAGCAATTGGGTAGAAGTAAGAGAGCCTCCATTGAAGGATGTATGTTTTCTTATAAGGAAGGAAGTGGTGTTGTTTTCCTACAGTAGGAAAAATTAAGCCTGGTGTGACATAGATTTCTTTTCTTTTTGTGGGATACTATTTTTCTTCAGATGAGTGCTGCATAGTTCAAATACAGCTTAAGCATATTAGGCTGTTTGCAATATACTCAGTCAGAATTATTTGGGGACTTTTCACCAGCAGAAACACAATGGGGACTATCCAAATATAAGCATTATTACATTGGTAATAATTATAACCTAAAGATCAGCAATTGTAAGGTGTTATTAAGAGCATGCAGGAAATGGCTTCACATGTGCTACAGACTGTGTAAGTTGGGAAGTAAAGCCAAAATAACGATGACAGGTTTGCAGAAAACAAGGGATCTTAATTCTTTGTTATGATGAGTGGGATGGTCAAGAGTGTATACATATTTTTGGAAGTGTAGGTTAACATCTGTGTCCCACGTACTTGTTATGAAAATTCTGCAAGTTAGGAATATCTATATTTAGATGGGGGAATTGAGCCATAAATTGCATAAATAAATAAATATGTGACAAGCGAACTGTTCTGACTGATTCTAAATCCTCATTCTTTATATGAAATTTTAGTGGCTAATATGGAAAAATTGAATAGGGGGATTGGGCTACAAGCTGGTTTTGATTAAAGAAGAAATAATTATTTTGTAGTAAATCATTGCTCTGAATTTCCAGCTGTTTTAACTTTTGCTGAAATTGTCCCTTTCATGCTGAGAAAAATGACTGAACAACAAAATCCCCCACAAAATTTATATAAAACATCTATTCATTTTAAAAGTCAAAAAGTTAGTGTTTTCAGTTGCTTATGAAGATTTACCTAACCCCTGAAGCTGCTGTGCTAAAAATCACAGGATGTTGACTCTACAATCCCATACATATTTTGTATTTTATTATAGAACTTAGTTTCATGTGCACATAGCAGGCTATCATTTGCGTGAAACTTAACTAAAAAGTAAATATTAAGTGTTTTCAGATAGAATATAAAATATGCAATTGCTTAGTCTCCATTGCACCTTTGCTTTCTACTATGAATAAGTGCTAAGGAAATGATTATAAAGGGAATTCCAGTAAACTGCTCTATCTTTATTATGTTGCCTAAATTCTTCTGAAGTTGTGCTGATATACTAAGTAGGCCATTGAAGTGAAAATAATTCTGTAATAAACACTCTTTTCATATCTTTGAAGAAAACAGTGATTCCATAAAGGTATTCTATGAAACACATTCTTGTAGAAACATTCCGGGTGAAGTGAGTTCCATGGAAAAACTGATTTGAGAAAACTGTATCTCATCACCCTATGGGAGATTTAGCATGTTTATTAGCATGATAGACATTGAACATTTGTGCAATAAAATATTGTTAATGTTCAAACTAGAAAAACTTGGAGCCAGTATAGCCACATGGTAAACAGATTTTGTAATGGTTAAGAGTGTGGTCCCTGAAGTCAGACTGGGTTTGATTCCCTGCTCTACAACATGTCTAAATTGTGATAAAGTTCACACAATCTAAATTAATCATTTAAGGTAAGCAACTCCACAGCATTTAGTACAGTAAATTCACAATGGCTTTTTCTTACTCTTCCTATAAAGACAGGAATGGCTTTCACATTATACAATGGTTGTAAGAACTCATAAAATTATCTAAACAGTGCCCTTAGAACATTTTAAATATGTTGAATTTATGTGGTCCTCTTTAGCATCCAAGGGAACAAGTGTTCAAGGAAACACACTTTAAGAAATGCTGATAGATGTCAACAGAACAGGAAAAGACGGAGGGAAGATATGGACCTTGGATTACTTAGATGCTAATGAGTCTCACATGACACTCTAGTGCTCCAGAAAATGGACAGTTAATACCCATGTTTATCTCTGTCTTTCTGTACAGTGGTATGGCTAAGTGGTTTACATGCAGCAGTTAGGGAAGACAGGTGTGGAAGGAAGGAAAGATAGAAGGAAGTCCCAGGAATCCATGATCTTATAAAAAGAGGCATGTTCTCCCCACTTTAATTCAACATAGTTCTGGAGGTTCTAGCCCTGGCAATCAGAGAACACAAATAAACAAAAGGCATCCAGTTTGGCAAGGAAGAAGTTAAACTGTCCCTGTTTGCAGATGACATGATATTGTACATAAAAAACCCTAACGAATCCACTCCAAAACTACTAGATCTAATATCTGAATTCAGCAAAGTTGCAGGATACAAAATTAGTACACAGAATTCAGTTGCATTCCTATACACTAATGATGAACTAGCAGAAAGCAAAATCAGGAAAACAATTCCATTCACAATTGCATCAAAAAGAATAAAATACCTAGGAATAAACCTAACCAAGGAAGTGAAAGACCTATACCCTGAAAACTATAAGACACTCATGAGAGAAATTAAAAAAGACACCAATAAATGGAAATATATCCTGTGCTTATGTATAGGAAGAATTAATATTGTCAAAATGGTCATCCAGCCTAAAGCAATCTACAGATTCAATGCAATCACTTTCAAAATACCAACAGCATTCTTCAATGAACTAGGGCAAATAGTTCTAAAATTCATATGGAACCACTAAAGTCCCCGAATAGCCAAAGCAATCCTGAGAAGGAAGAAAACTGGGGGGATTATGCTCGCCAACTTCAAGCTTTACTACAAAGCCACAGTAATGAAGACAATTTGGTACTGGCACAAGAGCAGACCCATAGACCAACAGAACAGACTAGAGAGCCCAGATATAAACCCAAACATATACCATCAATTAATATACAATAAAGGAGTCACAGACATACAGTGGGGAAAAAACAGCCTCTTCAACAGCTGGTTTTGGCAAAAATGGACAGCTACATGCAAGAGAATGAAACTGTTATTGTCTAACTCCGTGTACAAAAGTAAACTCAAAATGGATCAAAGACATGAATGTAAATGATGAAACCATAAATAAAACTCTTAGAAGACTACATAGGCAAAAATCTCTTGAATATAAACATAAGCAATTTTTCCTGAATGCGTCTCCTTGGGTAAGGGGAAAAAAATGAACAAATAGGACTACATAATGCTAAAAAGCTTATGTATAGCAAAGGACACCATCAGAAGAACGAAAAGGCATCCTGCAATATGGGAGAATATATTTGTAAATGACATATCCAACAAGGGGTTAATATCCAAAATGCATAAAGAATTCACATGCCTCAACAACCAAAAAGAAAATAACCCAATTAAAAAATGGGCAGATGATGTGAAGAGACAATTCTCCAAAGAATAATTTCTGATGGCCAACAGGCACATGAAAAGATGCTCCACATCGCTAATTATCAGAGAAATGCAAATTAAAACCACAGTGAGATATCAGCTTACACCAGTTAGGATGGCCAACATCCAAAAGACAAATAACAACAAATGCTGGTGAGGATGTGGAGAAAGGGCACCCCTCCTGCACTGTTGGTGGGAACGTAAACTAGTTCAACCATTGTAGAAAGCAATATGGAGTTTCCTCAAAAGCTAAAAACAGAAATACCGTTTGACCCAGGAATTCCACTCCTAGGAATTTACCCAAAGAATACAAGTTCTTAGATTCAAAAAGACAGGTGCACCCCTATGTTTATTGGAGCACTATTTACAATAGCCAAGATATGGAAGCAACCTAAGAGTCCATCAGTAGATGAATGGATAAAGAAGAGGTGGTACATATATACAATGGAATATTATTCAGCCACTAGAAAGAAACATCTTACTATTTGCAAGAGCATGGTTGGAGCTGGAGGATATTATGCTCAGTGAAATAAATCATGCAGATAAAGACAATTACCAAATGATTTATGTCACTTGTGGAGTATAACAACGAGTCAAAACTGAAGGAACAAAACAGCAGCAGACTCACAAACTCCAAGAAGGGACTAGTGGTTACCAAAGGGGAGTGGTGAGGGAGGGTGGGTGGGGAGGGAGGGAGGGAGAAGGGTTTGTGGGGTAACATGATTAGTACCCATGGTGTGGAGGTATCATGGGGAAGACAGTGTGGCACAGAGAACACAAGTAGTGACTCTGTGGCATCTTAAAACGCTGATGGACAGTGACTGCAATGGTGTATGGGGGGGGACTCAATATGGGTGAATGTAGTAATGACATTGTTTTTCATGTGAAACCTTCATAAGAGCATATATTAATATATACTTAATAAAATTAATAATAAAAAATAAAAGAGGAATATTAAAGTTTTTTCAGGGGAAATACTTTTTTCAAAACATGGATAAAGGAGATGAAACTGCTGATAGCGTATCTGACATAGGTCTAATTATTTTCCAGTTGAAACAGGTATTTATGAGATATTTTAAAGTGTCATTGACAGAAAATCCACATGTAAAAGTACAATATGAAATTATATATCAGCATGTGTTTATGTAAATATATGTAAATTTATAGATATAATTTTATAGATGGGATAATATTCTACACTGTGTATATAGCTCTAGAAGAATTTTTATCAAAATGGAAGCAGTAATTGCCATGCTCTTTCAGAACTTCAAGTGGTTTTCATTTGCCTCTAGTCTTTTCTACAATTCCTGAGATAGTCTACAGGACTATGTACATTCTTACTAAAAGGAACAAAACAATAAAGCTGAATCCATTTAATAATAGATATTACGACCATATCTTGGTTGATATTTTACTTGTCCTGATAGTTGCTGCTAGGACAAACCCTTAAAGCAATATCAGTGATTGTGAACCCTAAGCTGGTCTGCTTGCTTTTGGGAGCCCACGGAAGGAAGGATAAAGGGATTTGTGGAGCCCTCCTTTCCCGCAGTAAATACAAACTACCCTTGAATCCAGGTAACTTACTTCAAACTGGAGCCATCAGTTCCTTCTTCCTCTTTTTAGTTCAATTACCCAAAGTTTCCCCAAATTTCTTTTTCCCCTTAAAACATGATTATACTATTAATTTCAAATTCCTTTACAAATCCTACAAAGACAGTCTATTCAGTGATTTTTAAAGGGAATGGAGAGTTTATCACCCTTTGCTTCACAGGGAAGTTCAATTTCCTGCTCATGACGTGCAGTCTGTACGTTCTACATTTGCCTCCTGAACCGCAGGATGTAAGCTTCTGTAGTGGTCCTCAGACCTGAATGTTTCTATAGAAATCATCTGAAAACCTTCTTTAACATGCAGATTGTTGGATATCATCTCAAAGTTAATTTTTCTTAGGAATGAGGTCTGGGAATCTGCAGATTTTACTATTCCAGATTATAATGAGGCATGATATTCTTTGATTATACTTTGAGAAACACCAGAAGCTTTATAAACCTGTTTATAGCCATTTAATCATTGTTTATACCTGTGATTTATAAAAGAAAAAAAAGTTCTTTCAGTCACTTTTCTTCTAAAAGCATCACTAATTCTTTTTAGCTCCTCTCCTTGAAAATGTGCTTGATGATTCAGGTAAGATATCACGTGGACTACTCCCTAATATCAAATGGAGAAACAATTGAGCAATCTACTTTTCTTGCTTGGATGTAGTTGGAAGAATCAAATCTTTCAACTATATTTGTGATTAGGTTAATGTGATTAAATGAAAATAGTCTTGTTTGAAATAAATTATTTAGCAAATAGTATGCAATAACAATACAATGATATTTAATTTACATAATATATATTGCTTAGTTTTTTATTTTTTTCCTTCTTCTTTAAACTCTCTCAGTTGTGCTTACACATTTTCCCCCAAACATCCCTGAGAAGCAGTTCAGGACTGCTGTTATTTATCACCATTTGCAGAGAGATTGAATCACTGAGCTGTTAAGTTGCAGAGGGTCATAGAGTTAGTAACTAAGTCAGAACAAACACTTTGTCTCCTGGCTCCCTGATCACTAATTTTTTCAACAAATCCTGTTGCATATATCTCTTCTAGTAAGAGTTTACAAGTCATTCAGTATTCTCAGAGGTTTTTCATTATGGGGCATATGAGAATTTGTACCCTCTGATAGGTTGAAAACTGCAAGTGGGGAGTCGTATTACCTTTCAAAATGACCTTTTCATCCCTTGAGTGTCCTTGTCACTATTCCTACTTCATAGAACACTTATTCCATTCATTCATTCATCCATTCAATCAAGCTACCAGTATTTACTGAATAAAACTTAATGCACTCTGCTAGTAAACAATACATAATGTCTGTCCTCAGTTTATGTGGGTTGATAAAGAAACAGACACACAGACAAATGGTATCATATAATAACTGCTAGATTGAGCTAGGAGTTGGGTGTCAGTTGGCTTTAGTGGAAGAACTCATGAGTTAATTTCAGGGAATCAGGGAAATAGCCTCATAATTCAGGAATTTTGAGCTAGATTCTGAAGGAAGGAAAATCATTTACACAGATTCAAGGTGCAGATAGGGACACTGACAGGGGAAGACAGAGGAATACTCTAAACATAATGTACTGTTATCCCATCCAAAATGTAAGTGGGGATCTCTAGATGTAAAACTTAGAGGCCCAGTAAATACATTAATACTTTTAGGAGGGCTTTGGGACCTTCAATTTTGGAACCTTGGCATCCTCCAAGGAGGTCAATGTGGGATCATCCCCAGCTGAGTAACATTTAACACTATGAGCTCACCCCATTAAAGACATTATCATTTTGGCAGCTATGTGGATATAGAAAACCAGGTCTTTCTTCATTGTAAAATATATGCAAGCAAATGAAAAGAGAGCTAGTGTTTTATATGGTAAAACTAAACAAAGGAAAAACTCACTTCGTAGGCTGCCCTTCGGTGCTTCAGCCTGAAGGGTATTTTTGCAAGTAAGAAGCCCTCAAAATATAATGGAAACACTGACAGACACTTAACTATAGCAGCTCTGGTGGGTACAGCCATAATTCACTTCAGAATACAAATTGATATGTTGTCCAGAGGGGTCCCTGCACCGGTGTTATTGAGTATCTTGAAAAGTTCTAGTTCTGGGCTATGAAGCTGCAAAATGAAACGGAATGATTCTCTCAGAATAGATTCTGAACTGGGCCCCTCAATTGCAGTAGTGATATCTTTAGGGCAGGCAACATGGAAATGTCCTATAAAGACTGAAATAAATAGTAATAAACCAATGTGAAAAAAGCGAACAATGAAACAAAGTTTGTTGTAATAAAAGTCTAACATGCCTTCTCACAAGGTCTACTTAAAAGCTGAATACACCAGAGGTGAAGGAGGCCAGCTGGCTTTAATTTAAATGGGGTTAGTTGTTAGGCAGGTTATGAGAACACTCTGTATTTGCAAGATCATGTGGTGGGCCAAAGTTCAGCCATCCCAGTGATCTTCATGGCCTAAGTGTCCAACATTTTTTATAATATAATGTAAATGACTTCAATCTGAGGTAGTCACATTTCCAAATACCATTTAAGGCTTTAATGACTTGTCCTAGAAAAGTCCTGCTAGGACATATTTAATGGATCTTCAAAACAATGTAAAAAAAATTTCTCTGAATATATTATACAGCTGGTAATTTCAGTGTAAAAGTAATTGCCCACTGTCCCCACTACTGCTCCCTTCCCCAAATGTATTTTTGAGGTTGCTTTATTGAAAATGTTACAATGTCACTTTCTTCTCGTGGACCTGAGTCCTCCCAACCTTGGTTGTAATATTCCGTGTGCAGAGGGTGGGGCTCTGACAATTACAAAAGCTCCACGGAATTCAGAAAATAAGTCACAGAATCCTGAATGTACACTCACCTTTCAACAGAAAATGAGGAGCTGAGGATTCGAGTGTCAGCTTTCCCAGTGTAAACTGTATAACCTTGAGTTCATTTTAACCTCTCAGGGCCTCGATTTGCTCATCTTCAAAGAGAAGGTCACAGACTACCTCTCTATGCCCTTTAATGTTGTTCCATGGCATCATTTAAGCCTGCTAATGAATTACTTAAATATTGAAGCCCACATTAAGCCTTATGGAAAAGCATAACCAGCAAGATTTTCCTCTCAATTACTTGTGTTAATAAGAACCAAAATGGCATGGATACTTGAAATTCACAGATAATCCCCAAACTTCAATTTCACTAAGTGTTCCAACCTCCTCTTCTGCCAAACCATTTACAGGGGATTCAAACAATTAGTGCACACTGCTATGAGATTTATCTTCTTTATTAGTCATACTTTCCTTTTTACCTTACCACTAGGTTATATTTATATGTAAATTTCCAAAAATAGAAGTGAGAAGTACATTAAGTGAAGTCATTGCATAATCTTCCATTTGGTTGTGTTTCAAAATATTCTGACACTGTTATTTTTAATAACAATTTATAAAGGGCTTATCCTCTGTCAGGTATATGACAAATCATTTTATTGAAACCCCATGGTCATCATTTCTGGATAGTTTCCTAGGGCTGCCACAACCAAGTACCACCAACAGACCGGCTTAAGCAGTAGAAATGTATTGTTCTCAAAGTGTGGAGGCTGGAAGTCTGAAATCAAAGTGTAGGCATCCTGGTTCCTTCTGAAGGCTGTGATGGAGATCCAACATGACACCTCGTTCTAGCTGCTAATAGTGTTTTGGCACTATTTGGCCCTCTGACTTGTAGATGTCATGCTAAACTCTACCTTCATCTTCACATGATGTTCTCTGTGTGTGTCTTTATATGGTATTCTTTTCATAATGACACCAGGCATATCAGATTAGGGGCCTGTTCTATTTCAATATGGCCTCATTTTAACTTGATTGCTTCTGTAAAAGACCCTATTTCCAAATATGGTCACATGCTGAAGTACTGGTGTTTAGAACTTCAAATATATAAAGGATATATGTGATATATATGGGGGTGCACAATTCAATCAATAACAGATAGGTTTTTTTCCCATTTATACAGTAGTGATGTTGAATTAGTTTCCCTGAGTTCCAAAGCCAGTCAGTGGTGGAACTGGGATTCACATAAACCTATGATAACTTCATTTATTGTTTAGCAAATAATCTTGGTTCTCAAGAAGAAAAGTTTTATCAGTGTCCAGGAATAAGAATTCACACACTGAATGTGATATTTTTGGTAATTTAATAGTGCAGAAGAATTCAGCAACACTGACCAAGACCCACGTTTCATTGATGGATGGCCACCAGGGCTAAATCTGTACTTTCCAGGGGTGATGATTAGGGAAGGTCCCTAAACCTGGGCATGGATTATAAAAAAAGAAAAATCGTAGACCCCAAGTCATCTTGGGAGGGGAGCTATATACATAATAACCCAAAGAAGTGTAATGGTGTGTCCTTGTAAAAACAATTTATTTAATTGAAGTATAATTGACATGCAACATTATTAGTTTCAGTTGTCCAACATAATGATTTGACACTTTAATACCTTGCCAAATGATCACTGCAATAAGTCTAGTTGCCATCTGTCTTCATAAAAAGTTACAATTTTTTTCTTCTGATGAGAACTTTTAAGATTTACTTTCTTGGCAACTTCTAAATGTGCAATACAATATTACTGACTGTAGTCACCATGTTGTACAATACATCCCATGACTTATTTTATAACTGGAGGTTTGTACCTCTTGATCCCCCTTCACTCATCTCACCCACTGTCTAATCCCCCTATCCTCTAGAAACTGGCAACCAATTTTTCATATGTATGAGTTTTATGTGTTTGTTTATTTTGTTCTTTTAGATTCCACACATAAGTGAAATAATATGCTATTTGTCTTTCTCCATCTGGTTCATTTCACTTTGCATAATATCCTTAGTGTCCTTCCATGTTGGCAAGATTTCATTTTTTTTTATAGTTGAGTAATATTTCATTGTATATATGTACCACATCTTTATCGATTCATCTGTGGATAGACACTGAGGTTGCTTCCATATCTTAACTACTGTCAATAATGCTGAAGTGAACATAAGGGTACATATATCTTTTTGAATTAGTGTTTCCTTTTCTTCAGGTAAATACCCAGAAATGAAATTACTGGATGGCATGGTATTCTGTTTTTAACTTTTTGAGGAAGCTTCACATTATTTTCCACAGTGGTTGCATTAGTTTACATTCCTACCAATAGTACAGGAGGTTTTCCTTTTTTCCATGACCTCACCAACATTTGTTACTTTTTGTCTTTGATAATAGTCATTCTGAAATGCATGAGGTGATATTTCACTGTGGTTTTGATTTGTATTTCCCTGATGATTAGTGATGTCAAGCATGTTTTCATGTTACTGCTGACCACCTGTATGTCATCTTTGGGGAAAAAAATGTCTATTCAGATCTTCTGTCCATTTTAATACATTGTTCCTTGGTATTGAGTTGTATTCTTTATATATTTTGGATATTTACCCCTTGTTGGATATATTACTTGCAAATATCTTCTCCCACTTGGTAGATTTCCTTTTATTGGTTGATGACTTCCTTTGCTGTGTTAAAGCTTTTTAGTTTAAAGTAGTCCCAAATGTTTATTTTTGCTTTTGTTTTTCTTTCCTGAGGAGACAGATCCAAAGAAAAATATATTGTTAGGACCAATGTCCAAGAGTTTACTGCCCATCTCTTCTTCTAGTGGTTTTATAGTTTCAGGTCTTTCATTTAGGCCATTAATTAATTTTGAGTTTATTTTTGTATATGATCTAAGTTAACTAGACCAATTTCATTCTTTTGCATGTAGCTGTCCAATTTCCCCAACACCATTTTGCTGGAGTCCAGCTCTAGCGGGGGGGTGTGAAGCCCAAAAGGATGAGACGGAGTTGGTGCATGGAGAGACAGGACACAGAGTCAGATGGAGGTGGTCTCTCGACAAAGTGCCAATGACAGCTTTATTTATACTATTTTGCACAAGGATATGATTATTTTTTATTATTCTGATGATTAATTAGTAAAGGCAGTTGGTTAATAAGTATAGGCAAGCTTTTTTCTTTCTTTTACTTTCTAATCTATTCATGGTTGGTCAGGCGTTAGACAGGTGATTGTTTTTCTCTTCTTTGACCAAAACTTTTCCCATTAACATGTACTCTATGGTGTTTTACGTTTCTATGCAACACAGTTTCTAAGAAGTGCATGTGACCGTAGGAGTGTGCAGTATGTAGCAGTGACTATGGAGTCTATCAGCTCAGGGTGTAATACAGGTCACCTAGTGCGACAGTTAGCTAGAATTCTTTCCCACAAAAATTTTCTTAGAGGCTTTAATAAATTTATAATCAATCTAAAGTCATAAACTCATATCTTCACCTTATACCCCTTTATAGGGCACAGTAGGCAGCAAACTAAATTTCCCCTTCTTATCTACATTTCTCTTTCTTCTGTGTGAATACCAAAATCTCCTTGACATTTGCTACACAGGTCTCCATGACTCCACTACTGCAGGGACTAAACAAGTTCTTACATGGTGAACAATGCAAGCGCATTCATATCATAGAAACTGTTTCTGTTTAAACTACAAACTTTAAACTATAAACAATCACGTCAAATATAATGTATGATTATTCATTTGGTTTTTATACTTTATATGTGAATCTAATAAAATGTTAATGTAGTAAGTAAATGCAAGATATAGATAGAAAGCATGATTTAGAACTGTAATAAGGCAGGTATAGATGATCAGGTTTGTGCCTACAGACCAGGTCTTAATCCAAGCTGAACAAGGGCAACAAAACATCCACAGGTGTAGAAGATTTCTCTCAAAACTGGGGGATGAGGTTCTAAGCCTCACCTCTGTTGGCCCCCTTTTTCTCACCTGATGGCCCCCCTGCAACTGTGCCTGTCTTAGGTTGTTCCTCCCTTGAGGAATCTTACCCGTCTCTGGCTAACTAGCCATTTTACGGGGCCATACAGGGAGATGTAAAGCTGGTAAGTGAGAGAGAAGTAATATTCTTTGAAAAGGTTAGTTTTTCACTTCTTTGCAGATTTATGCTCCATGGCTTCTATGCCCAGCACTTGTTTTGAGGTATCTTTACTTCCTGGAAAATCATGGTGCTTGGTAATTTCACATATGAGGCACAAATTCTAGTAAAGGGCTGTGATTAGGAAAGAAGAAAAACAAGCTATAGAAGTAGTAGAGGGAAGAAAACATGAGATGATTAATTGTCAACAGGGTTATTCTATTCAATATTCTTTCATAACTTGATTTCTAGAAAACTTTCCATCACTAGTTTCACTAGCATCAACAAGGGGGGCATTCTCAGTGGAAATGGGGTGGTCAGTGTTTGACTAACAGCAGGTTTCAGTACTTTATGCTAAGATCACCATTTGGCTCCTGCGTGTTCTATTCTTCAGGAGCGCTGTCCTGAAAAGCTTTCGGGAAGTTTATGTTCTCATCTTTTCCGTGCTGCTTAGCAAAGGTTAGCTTAGTTTTTGTCAACAATGCAAGTAAAAACAAAGCCAATAGTATAATGGAAAATAAAAAAATCAAGGTGGGTAATAGAGGGAGCCAACTGCAAAGACCCTTGATTTGTGGGGGTCTTCCTCCAGCCTGAGCTTTGCTACACAGCTTGAGTAGCATGGCTCCCAGCACCATTTGTTGAATAAATTTTCTCCATTGTATAGTCTTGACCTCTATATCATACATTAATCAACCATATAAACATGGTTTTATTACTTGGTTCTCTATTTGGTTCCATTTACCTATGTGTCTATTTTTTGGCCAGTACTATACTGTTTTGACTACTATAACTTTGTAGTATAATTTGAAATTAGGGAGCATGATTTCATGCTTTGTTCTTCTTTCTCAATATTGCTTTAACTATTCAGTCAGTTTTTTATGGTTCCATAAAAATTTTATGATTATGATATTCTATTTTATTTAATTATTTAGCTATTTCATTATTTATTTTATTATTTAGAGTTTTCATTGAGTCTATAGATTGCTTTGGTTAATGTGACTATTTTAACAATATTAATATTTCCAATCCATGAGCATGGAATGTCTTTCCTTTTATTTTTGTCATCTTTGATTTCTTTCATCAATGTCTTACAGTTTTCAGAGCACAGGTCTTCTACCTTCTTGGTTAAATTTGTGTCTAAGTATTTTACTATTTTTGATGCAATTTTAATGGGACTATATTCTTAATTTTTCTCTCCAATAACATCTTGTAAGTGCATAAAAATGCAGCATATTTTTATAAATTGTTTGCATACCCTGCAGTTTTACTGAATTTGTTGGTGAAATCTAACATTTTTAGTGGAGTCTTTAGGGTTTCTATGTATCATGTCCACAAATAGTGATGATTTTACTTCTTTCTTTTCAATTTGGATTTCTTTTATTTATTTTCCCTGCATAATCTCTCTGACGCAGATTTGTAGTACTATGTTAAATAAAAATAGTGAGAGTGGTAAAAATATATTTAAAATGTTCAATATTTACTTTATAGGAAATTGGTAAATGGCACCTAACAGCACTTTCTCTCTGTGTGTGTGGATTTGTGTTTTTATATTTCATTCAAAAACCAGTCTCCTGCAGCAGGAGAGAGACAATGAACAATTGCAGTTATATAAAGAGTTGCATTGGAAGGTCAAAATTAACTGGCATTTCTAATTTTTTCCCTCAGTTATACTGTAAGGTCCTTAAAGGACTAATGGTTCTGAAACTGACTGGATGCCCATTAATCTGGCTATGCCCTGATTGCCTCTGTTTAATACCTTAAACAACTGAATGAGGCAGAACCTTGGGCTTTTGAAAGAAGCAGATAGGTTTCAGGAACTAGAGGAGGGAATACAAAAGTTGATTTTTTTTTCATAGTTATCAATTAAAATACTAATTTCAGAAATCCCACAGCTATCTTGCAAATTTCTTTGCAAGTAGTTTCACACACATTAGTCAACATATGAATAGCCTTTATTATTTTACATAGGCAGTAAGAAAAGGTTGCTCTTTATTTGTAGTGACTTTAATATCCAACTTTTTCATTTTTTCTTTTTATCCAATGGCTAAAGCAATAGAGGAAGAGTTACTGAGAGTTGTTCTAATAACTACACTCCTGATTTTTGCATTATGAGTTTTCCAAATGAGCTGTCAGATTCTTAAATAAATCCCTTCCTGAGGCCTTCTTTCCTTAAAATAAAATCAGAACGCACAAGAAATGACTTATTAAAAAGGCATACCTCCTTCACTGACTCTGGGGTGTGTATACTCTGTGGATTCTGTATAGAATATTGCCTTGTTATGGAAGCATGAAAGGAATAAAGACTGTTATATAATTATTGATCTGATAATAATAAATATCTGTTAATGTCATCCAGAGTTTTATATTATATTCACTTGTTAGGGTTTAGCAGGTCAACAAATAATGCTCTGTTCTTCCCCTCCTGAGCTTGGAATCATTTCAGAATTAAGACCCAGGACACAGACAGATGAAGGTCAAGTAGCCTGTTTTATTATAAAGATAATTGGAAAATGCGATTCTAAATGTGTAGCAAATAGATTTAATATCTCACCAGTGAGTTAACTAGACTTTTTAACATAGTCATTGGCATAGGAATGACCAAAGTCCTCCCCAGCAGGACAAAGTTAGCCTCTCTAAGTTCATCACTGGCATCAGAAATTCACTGAAATATGGGGACCAACAGGCACTGAGAGAGGCAAATGCCCAGAAAGGGGAGAGCTAGATGTGCTTAATGCCTTTTGCCAAACTTTGGAATCAGAGGAGCAGCAAGAAGGCCAAGTGGGTTGTTTTAATGGAGATCTTCATGAAAACAAGAGACGAAGGGAAAAAAGAAGATTCTATTCAACATCCTTCAGCTAGCATTTCTTTTAACCTATTGGGCTTTGGCACACTACTGTTTCTTCCATCTCAAATTACTATCAGCCATTCACAGATTAAAATATTATGTGATAAAAGAATATCAGTATACAGATAATAATGTAATGTCTCTAATATAAGAAGCATTAAATATGGACCTTGTAATGATCCTATTATCAAATTCCTAGATATTGAATAAATTCCCATGATTATATCACCTTGCTATATAAAACTGAGCAAATCAAAAGCCAAAATTCCTTTATTATGTCCAAAGAAATTAAAGTACAAAATCAGTGTTGTCATCATGCAGCCAGTGGTAACTGCTCTGGCTCTTGAGTGATGTGGGTGACGTCAGCGGCCGCAGTTCAGTAGGATGGGTTATGGTTCCTTCAGCACCTCAGGAGTCCTCCTCCTCCTCACTGAGGTAACCATCGTCCTGATTTTCTCTGTGTTTTTTTATTACTTAGGTGTCTATCCCTCGAAATATATTATTTAGTTTTGTCTGTTTCTGAACTTTAAAGAAATTCAGTCATGCTGAACATAATCTGTTTTGTTGTTTTGCTAGCCTTGGTTCTGAATCATCTATATTAATGCATGTAACTGCAGCTCATTGATAGCATATGCCACAGTTTATTTATCATTTCCATGGATCATTGCTCCTTTATTGCTCCTGTTATTAAGAACAATGCTGGTGTGAATATTACTACAGATATTCAAGGATTCCTTTCATATGGAATCTCACTTTTTAAAAAGTTCACCGAGTTGATAGAACCCATAGTATTATTGCAGCATGAGCTTTATATGCAAGTTTAGAAAGCACAGCAACCCTACTGCAGGGAACCAGAGATTCAGGGGTAACTGGTAGAAGGCAGTATTCTAGGAAATTCTTGCTTGGATCAGCATGTATGATGCCAATCAGTCCATGCCAATTGCCTGAATTCCTGTGAACTCTGGAAAGAGCTTTATTTTTTCATAAACATAATCATGACACTGCATTGACCATGTCTTGGAGAAAATCTACCTGTACATAAATTCCTTTCTCTAAGAGTGCTGTTGGAAACTCTGTCTATCTTGCTAGGTTTAGAAACTCATAAAGATGGCAGACTCAGTCTCTAGGTATATACCTTCTTTCACTAAAGGTATACCCACACGCAAAACCTTTCCATTTCCATTTCTCATTTGAGGGCTGGATCTCTGAGGCTCCAGTGCTGTAGTGAATGTGGATTTTGTGTTAGGACGTGGTTTTCACCCTCTCTTGTGAGCAGTTATATTAAGCTGTGTGTTACACCAAATGCTACCACTAACTCTAGATAAGAAAATGCTTAAGCCTATGAAACACTCTAGAGAGGGTTCATCCTTTAGTCTCACATGTGTTTCATCTGGGAAATCAACTTGATCTGAAGCCTTTGATAGTCTCCTACTGTGTGCATTCTCAGGTTGATAGTCCTAAAACATGAAAGCCAAATACCTCAGCCAGGAGCCATTCCCTGGAATTCTCCCTTATCTTTTCAGACCTGGAAAACTTCTATTCCTTTAACAGTATCATACATCTCTTTATTTCTATAACATCCTGCTCTGTAGCCATGGAGATGTCACTAGTGTTCTGTTTCTCACTGTGGTTCTCTTACAGGTTTTTAGTAGCAGGAATTCAGCAGTGTTTAACTGTTCAACCTGTTAAACTTTTTCTAACATATATATAGGACTAGTATTGTTTGAAGGTTTGGGATATTTTGTTTCCTTTTTCCACCACTTTGTTTTGTGGTTCAGGCATTTGTGTTGGCAATAGACTTCTCTAGATGTTTGTCTTATGACAGTTAAACAATAAATGAGTACTGTGTCAAACAGAAGTACTTTTCAAACACATCTTGTCTAACTTCGCCTCCTGATGTTGAATAATCCTATCCAAGATTTACACTTCTGCAAAGCATGTAAGTCAGCCTGGACTCAATAAGTTATTGCCCTTTGAGCACTCCTGTTTTGCATGTTTTAAATCTTTTCTGTGCCTTTTCTTATTCCTCTTCTCACTCAACTTCCCAAGCAGAATCTCTAATGGCTAAGCAAGACATAATCTGATCTACTATAAACTATGTCCATATAGTGAAAAATACTTTACGGAACTCACTTTATGAAGTTTTAAGAAATCTACATCTCTCTTTCTGGTGTTTTACACTCAATTCTGTCCAGATTTCCAGATGTGAATTGGTCTAATGAACCAACTCTTGAAGAGGTAACTCCCAAAGAGTGCTAATTATTGAGTAACTGCAGACATGTGTGTATGCCCCACTCCCTAGGCCCCACATAAATCTGGATAAGAATTTTCTCCAAAAAGATTATTTCTCTCTTTCTGCACCCTTGCCTCCCTTCTTTTTGTAGACTTATTGGGTATAAGTAACTTTCCCATCAAATCATAATTAAAACCTCTCTCTCTCTCTCTCTCTCTCTCTCTCTCTCTCTCTCTCTCTCTCTCTCTCTCTCTCTCTCTCTCTCTCATTTCATTAAGACTCATTTAGAGGAAGGTTTGGCCTAGGCATATCTACTCTTCATTTCAGGTATGTTTAGCGATAAGATCACAAATTGTCTCTTAAGAAAAATTTATTTCTTCTCCTAGATTGGGCTCTTTCTTTTTATTTTTCTTTCATACTCCCATTCTTATGGTCAGATTAAAGCATATTTTTAAAAATATTGAGAAGTTTCTCTTACATTGCCCAAGACAACTCAACTGTTTTGAATATACACACAAAAGCTTTTTGTTTTGAATTTTCAAAGTTCAGTTTTTTTCTATTTCAACTAAATATAATGGCATATTTTCTTTATAATGAGGGCCTCCATTTTGTTTGATCTGTTCATTATTAAATCCTACTCTGTTATTGAAGTTGCTTTCTCAGTCTCTAGTTAGCAAATCTAAATCCATTTTATGGCTATGACTGAATGATGGGGAAGAACTTAAGCTTGCACATAATCTACATGAATAAAAAAATTTGCCTTTCTACAGGTCCCTTCCCTGAACACAGTTCAGAGGAATATGATCTGCAGAGCTGTTCCAATATTTAGCGGGAATGTTCCAGCATTTACGTCACTGCACCATAGACAAAGGCATTGTAGAGGGGACAGAACATAACGAATTTTAGGAACTGAAAAAAGTCCAACTGGAAGAGTGCAAAGTTAGAGAAGAAATTGAGGCCAGAAAGACAGGCAAAGGGCCAGAACATACAAGATCATATAGACTGTGGTAAGTATCATGAGGGTACTAGACAGTTGGGTTTAGAATCTTCAGAAAGTTTGTGAAGGAGAATGAAATAGCTAAAATCTTACAAGAGAAACTGTTATGTATAAATGAATAAAAGTTATTGCAGTATTACTGAAGGGAGCTTTGATTTGTCCTGGCATGAGGGGAACATTAGAGGAATGAACTATAGCTAAAGGATATCCATTTTCCTGGGGCTCTTCTACTTCATCTTGCTTTCTGTGTGCATTCTCCTCCACCATGTAGCTTTTTATCCAGTGATTGTACAGGAAACTGGATCTAAACAAGAAGATTTGGGTAGTGATGGTGACTGAAGAAAGGTAAACTGGATAGACTGATGTTTTCCAAATTGTGATCTCATTTTATGAATCATTTTAGTGAAACAAAGAGAAAATAAATCTTGCTTTACTCTACTCATCTTGTCAGGTGGGACTGAAGCCCTCATTTTAGTTCCAGGAAACAGCTTATTGACAAAAGTAATCAGAATTACTGAATTCATCCTCAAAAATAAGTCCATACTTAGCATAGTACAAGCCATAAAGCTATTTAATTCTCACATTGCATTTAAGACATAGCCATAATTCTATTTCCAGTTAGAATAATTGTTCAAGAAAAGTATAGACATGATAAACTTTGGTACCCTCAAAATATGTGAATTTTAGCTTGAGTCTACTTTAGTTTGGTTAACTATTTCTATGTTAGAATTTTTAAAAATTATTTTCCATGTTAAACATACTTTACCAACCCAGTATTCTTTGGACATTAAAAATTTTTTTAATGAAGGCCATTTCTTTATTCTACAGAGCTTTTAGTTATTATGGGAATCAGCTCCCAGGAAATTTTTTAAAAAGATTTCTGATATAGAGAGTGTTGTAGTGTTTTAGTAGAACTGCATGCAAATTATATTTTGAAGCACCTATTTATTTATAGATTCAAAATTTGGAGTATCATTAAAGTTGGAGTTCTCTTTCACATGAAAGTTATATGATGAATTTTTTTATGCTGTTTATAATATTAATAATTGCCTTTCACTGAGCACTTACTAATTGTCAAGCACATCCAGCTAACATTCATTAATTTTATTCTTTCTTTCAACATGCTGGATGACCTCGTATATGTCCAGCATATCTTGAATTACTGTTGGGTGAATCAAACCAACAGTCTCTTAATTTTCAATATTTTAGATCATGGTAGAATAAACTGTCATCACATCTGTTTGCAACCAAATAAAGTATTATATGAGGATGGAAAATGTTCAGAAGGAAGGATGTAGAGGCTTCTAAAACAAAATAAAGAAGCATTGGAAGTGGGAAGCAGGTGGGTGAGGGGGAATGTCAGAGAACGTGTTCTTCATTTAATTCTCAGGGTGACCCAGTGAGCTTCCACTACGGAGCCAGACCACCTGGATATGAAACCAGGCTCTGCCACCATTGCTGTGTGAGCTTTGGCAGGTTACTAAAATGTACTGTGAATCAGTTAAGTCATTTATAAATGGAGGTAAGATAGTACATTCTTAATTAGGCTGTTATGAATATAAAATGTTCAAAGGGTTAAGCAACTTGCCCAAGAAAAACATGAGAGTTAGGGTCAGAAACCCACTTTGACTGACATCAGAATGCAAGTTTTAATCACTATCTGTTATTATGTTATTTGCCCAATGGGAGAGATATGTAGGAAAGCTCGGCTCTCTGTTTGGGTAACAAGTTACAGTGTAATTCAGCATATTCTTTGGTTAAGAGCAGCACCAGTTACCAAACAAGGAGAGGCCAATGCAAACTTCATTGGGGTCATATTGCTGAAGATTTCTTTGTGGTTTATTCCCGTATTTGGCATATAATGCAATATTTCATTTGTTACTCTTTTATGAGGCAACATACGGAACAGTATTATTAATGATGAATAAGGATGCTGCTCTGTCACTTACTCAGCTATGTGACCAGGAGCAGATAATTCAACTCTGTGCTATAGTATCATTTCTATAAAATGGTGGTGGTAATACTAATATGTACCTTCTAAAGCTGTATAAGTACAAAAGAGATAGTGTATATGATAGAGCAGGGATTAACCCATAAGGAGCCTTATGTAAGCATTGGATAACAAACAAATATATATCCCAGTCTTTGATCAAAGTTCCGTTGTTTGGATACACTTAGCATAAAATCTAGTTCCTCAAGCCACTGTCCCAAACAGATATTGATAGGCCTTTGTATAATGAGAAACAGGATCACATTTCCTTCCTTTAAGCTTATTGTCCTCCTAAGCAACTTAATTCACAGACATAGGTATGGCAAAAGAAAGGATGTTAAGAAAGCAAAATGCATTTTTTTTCCTATCTCAAGATTGGTCTGAAATTTTTCTACATTATTATTTTTTTTAATCTACCACGAATGAGGAAAAATCACAACAAATTGAACTGGCTCTCTTTGTCAAGACAACTATCCCCTTGTCAAAAATAGGAACTACAAATTATCTCCTCAGGAATCACTCAAGAAAACAGTAGGTTAATGTTGCAAATGTAAAGTGTTCTTTGAAATAATCTCTGTACTTCATCACCTGCTATCTGAGTCACCATGAACACCAGCTAACTGAAAATTGTTTGTATCCCATTTAGGTATGAATCACTTTATATAACACTGTCTACAAGACTAGCTGTGAACTCTAAGAACTTCAAAGATTTTTCTCCATGTACCTAGTTTCTCTAAACACTTTATTTTTTAGAAATAAAAAACATTTTCCTTTCAAGAAATGCCTCCACAGAGGGGCAAAATGGATATTTGCCACAACAAAATGTATTTGCAATTAAACCTGTAAAACAAATGAACACACAAACAGGTTTTTTCGATATTATTTTTCACATAGTGTGGTTTCAAGCAGGTGATAAGGAGGCCCAGCCACAGTGACAATCCATTCTGGAGATTCAGATATCAAGCTTGATCTGGTCTCAAGGTGCAATGCTATTGATAGACCTATTATGATAACTGAAATAAGCCAGGCAGAGAAAGACAAATACTATATGATTGCACTTATATGTGTAATCTTAAGACAAAACAAAATGAACAGAACAGCAATAGACACTTAGATGGGAATGGTTGTTACCATGGGTGAGGGCTTGGGGGGATGGGGTGGGTGAGATAGGTGAAGGGGATAAAAAGGCACAAAATCCCAATCATAATATAAACTAGTCACAGAGATGAAATTGCAGCATAAAGAATATAGTCAGTAGTTCTCTAACATTCTTTGTTGACAGTAACTGCAGTAGTCGAGGTGAGCATTTAATAATTGTGGGTAACTGTCAAATCAGTACATTGTGTATTTGAAACCAATATGATATTGTATATCAACTGTACTTCAATAAAAAAATAATTTTAAAAGGTGCAATGTTCCGGGGTCATACAGGGAAATGTAAAGATGGTAAGTGAGAGAGAGCTTAGAACCTCACCCTCCCTGTTTTGAGAGAAATCTTCTGTATCCGTGGATGTTTTATTGCCCTTGTCTAGCTTGGATTAACACATAGTCTATAGGCACACACCTGATCATCTACATTTGCTCTCTTACAACACTAAACTATGCTTTCTACCTTTATCTTGCATCTACCTACCACTTCAGCATTTTATTTAAAAAAATAATAATAATAATAAAGGGAGAAATGTGGGATTCACATATAAATGAAGTATAAAAATCAAACGAATATTCATATTTGACCTGATTGTTTATAGTTCATAATGAATGATCAAAACCGAAAGTTTCTGTGATGACTGCCCTTGTACTGTTCACCATGAAAGAACTTATTCACTATGTAAGAATTTGTTCACCATGTAAGAACTTGTTCGTTATGCTTCAGAAGATTGGAGACTGAGGAGAATTAGGCTTCGGGTGGATTAATGATTGTGCATTGAGCATTGACTCCCCTATACAGAATTGTTGTTAACAACCATTTGATCAATAAATATGAGAGATGCCCTCTCAAAAAAAGAAAAAGAAAAAAGAAAAAAAAAAGGTGCAATGTTAGACATGCAGGTACATGATCAACCAAATAGCAGTAAGGTAAGAAAGACTAGTTGAAGGTAGACTCACTTAACAAAACTCGGAATAGAATTAAAGTTTTGAAGAATTGAATATGGCATCTTTACCAAATGGAACTAAATGCAGGGTAGGGGCAGGCAAGCGGAGTAAATCAGTAGGTAGCTGATAACAAGGACACAAACTGGGAAGGTGGGGATATGGTCCCTTTAAAGAGATAGAATCGGATTTAGGTCCAAGAAAATGTTTTTTCCACCTTCATGTTTTGACAGAGCTAAAACAATCAACAGTTTATTTGCAATATTATTTCACTTAGGAACTTTTTTGAGTTCAGTGGAGATGTGAAGGATCTTTGTATGATATTTCTAACTGGTTCTACTCCTCCTTCCAGGTTAGAATAAAAATGACACGGTTTTCATCATTTACTCTAGGAGATTTGTTTACAGAGGTTACTTTTCTTCCATACTGTTGTGGTTAAAGGGGTTATTTTGTGAAACAAAGCACCTGAAGTGTGAAGGTAATGGGTTCAGGAATAGACATTACTAGTACCGGAAACTAAGCATGCCAAAAGCTATTGATTCAATAAATATTTATTTAGTACCTTTCAAGTGTTAAATTTTAGATTATAGGCACAGGTATGCAGTAGTAAATACCACAGACAAAATGAATGCATCCGACCTTCGTATGAGAGAGTGAAGCTGACCTTTATAAAAAGTACACAGTGTAAATATAGAATTTACCCATAGAAAACCCCTCTCTGTGTTCCTCTCAGTTACTTTGGTTTTAGGATTGTCCAAGGTCGGGGAGTAAAATAATTGCTGTAATAGCAAAGATCTTGTGTGGTAACCTGTATTTAATGAATGAGCGCTACATAAACTACAGTCAGAATACAATGGAAGATACATGAGTTTTATCAATTCTTCAGGCTCTGTCTTGCATAATTTTAAGTAATTCATAAAGTTGATAAAAATATTTAAGTCCCCCAAAATCTGCATTTAAGGTCTATAGAACATCTTTGTTTATGCTTCAAACTATTGCCTCCAATTCAGCTGCTCTAGTTTCTCTAAAAAAAAGTAAAGATATGTTCTTCAAGACAGATAGATAACTGCATGAATCTCCTTTACAATTTCTCATAAATTATTACTTGTTTGAGGAGTGTGAAAATTTGGAAGATTGAATTAAGTCACCCTGATTGGTGATTTAATTGAAATTGAGAATGGTAGAAATCAGTAGTTGTGCAAGAGAATTCCTAAGGCTTAAAAGGACTGTTACCTATTAAGTCACAGAAATGTGCATAAAAGTTTAAATAGTATGACTTCATCAAGAGAGTGGCCAATCAAATAAATTATGTAACATACATAAACATCAGAAAATAGGAGGGTATTGGTTATCAATGTTGACTATTAATGTGAAGAATAAAGCTGCTTCATTATATAGGTTTTATATAATTAATTAACTTACATTTTGTCATTTTGGATAAAAATTCAAGACATAATTGAGACCAAAAGGGAACTCATCACACCCACTTTTAAGTTTTACAAGGGTACTGTATCCAGTTAGAAGAATCCTAGAATACACATTTATTCTATTAAATGGAGTTTGGGGCACAAAGCAGTGAGACTTGGGATAGCATGTATGATGTTTCAATATTTCCTAACTGCTAAAGGTCATGACTTTGGAAAGAAAGGAGGTAAGGACTGTGAACAGCTGACTACACAGATGGTGTTGAGGAAAGGTCATTGTTTATGGCACCAAAGACACTTGCTCTTAGGGAGGTCAGTCTGTATCTCAGATCCAGGTTTATCTATACGAGCCCTCACTTACAAATGCTGTCCTGTGCATCTTTACTGGACTAACTTACATAATTTGTATAACAATCTTGTGAAAATTACATATTAAGATCTTCTGTTTATAAATAAGGAACCTGAAGTTCAGTCAAATAATCTAAATTAATATAGCTCAAGCAGTAGATTCACAACACAAATTCTGATCTTTCGGCTCTTATAATATGGATGCTTATTATAAGGCTAAATGCCCTTAGCCTTATAATATGGATGCTTCCCTTGGAAGGATCTGTATTCCTTTGGCAGATGACTTTGCATTTACATAAAACAGTTTTATTAGTTCATGCATTTGCTCTTTTAAAAAAAATTTTTGTTTATTTACTTAAAAAACACCCTCTGAAGATCTATGAGCATGAGACCATTCAGAGAGTATATAGAGAGAAACGTGGGAACAGAGTGTCCTAAAGGGCTTAACTGAAAGGAAAAGAAAAAAAATTAAATGAAAGGATAAAAATGGACATCATTCAGAATAATTGGAATGGCATAGATAGAAGTACAATTATGCTCAATAATTATCAAGAGGAAACTAAACAAAGCTAGTAACAATAGAATTGATTTTGTGTCTTTATGTACTAAGTGTAATGAATATGGATAACATAAAAAGGAAACTTGAAATTTTAGCAAATGCAATTGAGTATAATCCCAAAGGTACCACTGAGAATTATTTAAAGTTCATACCTTCATCAAAAGAACCTTGTAGAGAGTGTGAAAGAGTTGATACTTTTAAGAGTACATGCAAATGGAATCCCAAGGGTCTAAATATAAAAGCTGTATGCTGCATATACATGTGAGAAGAAAATGAGAAGCAGATACAATGTCCTAATAAATCTGCCAGGTTTTTATATGCTGACTAAGAATATGACCGAGGCTCTCCCATAACCTAAAATTTTTAACAGAACTTGTAAACAAGAGACACTTTTCCTTAACTCCATTACCATACTCAAACCTTATTTCTGCCCTTCTCTTCTTTTCTTTATCAAAATTCAAAAACGAAAATCATATATTCATTTACAGTACATCTTTAAGATGCCATTTGTCACTCAAAGCATTTAGCTTCTAATCTTAATATTCTGCTTGGATGTCTCTTAACTAAAGACAGTAACGAAAGTCACACTTCTGTTTTCATCATCCTGGAACCCTCTGAAGAACGTTTTACGTTGCTGACACCCCTCGTTCTTGGATCCTTGCTCCTACACCTTCCAGAATCTGCCTGAACAGGGTTGTTAACACCTTTAGTATAATTTATGTATCTAGAGCAATGACCTCGGTTGCAGCATATGTGATATTGTCAAATGCACATAGAACATTTAAAAAAAAAAAAAAAAAACTAGCCAGATGCTGAGTCATCAGTTTTCAATCTATTGCACAGAACTGACATCATATAGAATAAGTGCCTTGTGCACAAATTAATATGGACTAGAAAACTCCAGTTATTAAAGAAATTAAGATATACATTTTTGATACATCTCTTGAGTAAAAACACCATCAACTTGGAAATATTTAGAAATGAATAAAAGTCGAACGCTGTTAACAAAACATGTCAGTGTTAGACTGAAAGTGCAGTTTAAATACACATATAAGAAAAAAATTGAGGCACAAAATCAATTATAAGCATCCATCTCCAGAATTGGGTGAAAACAACATATTTGACCCATATATAGAAGAAGAAAATAAATAATAAAAGTCAGGAAGTAATATGAAAAATTTTATACTGTTTATTGTACCAAACTTACAGTAGAGAGGATCAGTAAACCCATAATTTGTTGTTTGAATAACCTGATAAAAGTGATAGATATTAATGTAATTGACCAACTTAAAGAGGGCTCAAAAAATAAGTAATATCAGAAATAAAATGTTAAAACCCTACAAATCCTGAAGATACTGAAAAGATGTAGGCAGGATTTTGGAAATTACTTTAAAAAAATAGAAATTTTGAATAAAATTTATAATAAAATGCAATTTAGAAAAACCAAAAAGAAATAATAAGATAATCTAATAATCATATGTCTGGTAAGGGAATATAATGATAATCAAAACCTGTATAACCTAAAACTCTTACTAAATAGAGACAGAAGAAATTATTCTCATAATAAAGGATATCTACCAAATACATACAACAAATACTGGACCTGAAGTTAAAATTTTCCCATTGAGACCAAGAGAAAGATGTCTACCACCTCTATACATTATTGTACTGGTAGTCCTGGTGGGTGTGATAATGCAAAATAAATATATATGTGCATACACACATGCATGTGTACCTACATACTGGCATGCATATGTGTATATAGACACATTTTTTAAAGATCAAGGATTTAAATAGAATATATGAAACTCATTTGCATATAATGTGAGCATGCAGATAGTAAATTGGAAAGAATATACAGGTGAATTACTTTAATGTATGATTTCTATCAAAGTTGCTCAATATAAAGTCAATAGAAAATCACTTGTATTTCTAAATACAAGTAATAAATAGAAAATAAAAATACCATGTCTAATGATATAAGAAACTGTCAAATAGAAATATATCTACTGAAATGTGTAAACCTCTATATAGAAACATCTACTACATTATTGAGATAAATAAGAAAACAATGAAAAGGCAATCTTTGAAATGGGAGAAAATGTTTGCAAATCTTATGTCTGATAAAGAATTAATATTCAAAATATAAAGAGATTAGTAAAAACTCAACAATAAGAAAAACCCGGTTAAAAAGTGAATAAAAGTAATTCTGCAACATCTTTTTATGTTGGCAGATAGTAGCTACACTAGTTGGAGTGAACATCTAATTATATAGGTGACTGTCAAATCACTAAGTTGTATACACGAAATCAATATAATATTGCATATCATCTATACTTCAGTTTTTAAAAAATGGATAAAGGATTTGAATAGACATCTCTCCAAAGAAGGCATACACATGGCCATTAACTACATAAAAAATGTTCAACATCATTAGTCATTAGGGAAATACAGATCAAACACACAATAAGATACCTTCACACTGGCTGTGACAACCATAATTTTTTTTTGGTGGAGAATGACCATTGTTGATGAGGATGTACAAAAAGTGTGCCCTCATGCATTGCTGGTAGGAATGTGAAGGGGTGTACCCGCTGTGGAAAACAGTTTGGCAGTTTCTCAGTTACACACAGGATTACCATATGACCCAGAAATTCCACTCCCGATATATACCCAAAAGGAGAGAAAACATACTTTCACTCACAAAAAAGCTTTCCAATGAATGTTCATACCAGTATTTTCATAAGAACCAAAATGTGAAAGCAATCAAAATGTCCCTCTGCTAAGGAATGAATAAACATGATGGGCTATAGCCATTGAATGGAATATTATTCAGCAATACAAAGGAAGAGAACACTGTATGTGCTACACATAGATGGACCTTGAAAACTTCATTAAGTGAAATCAACTAGACGCAAATATCCACATATTGTATGATTCTATTTGTATGAAATTTCCAGAATAGGCAAATTCATAGACAGATTAGAGGGCACCAGGGAAGAGTATAAGGGAAAACAGGGATTGATTGCTAATGGATATAGGTTTTCCTTTTGAGGTGCTAGAAATGTTCTGGAATTTGTGGTGATTTTTACACAACAGTATGAACATACTAAAAACCACTCAATTGTACAACTTAAAACAGTGAAAAATAGGTGATGGGATAAAGAGGCACAAACTTACAGTTATAAAATAATCCCAGGGATGAAAATACAGCATAGGGAGTATTTTCTTAAAATGACATTTATGTCAATGAAGGACAAGGAGGAAGGGCCTACCAGATATCAAAGTATGCTGTAAGGTTATATCATGTAAAATAGTGTGGTAGAGACAAATAGTTAAAAGGAATACATTACCATCTAGGGACAGTCAAGCATTTATGGGTACTTCAAATATCAAAACTTACATTGTTGAACAGTGAAGAAAGTGAGATATCATCAACAAATTTTGTTGAGTCATTTTGGAAAATAATGAAATTTTACCCCAGCCTCACACTGAGTAAAACATTAATTTCAGGTAGATTTTTAGATTAGATATGAGAGGCAAAAGGACATTTGCAAAGCTTTCAGAAGAAAATAGAGAAGAACCTATGTGGACATTTTGCATAATAAACTGGACACAAAAAGAAGGAAACATACAGAGAAGGATAAATTTGAGCACAACAGAATTAAGAATTAATGCTAACGAAAGGCACAATAAGTGAGTGAAATGGTGAATCATGAAGTGGGAAGTACATTTTCACCACATATGACCAATGACATGGTCATATCAGGCATATATAAAGCATGTCCACAAATCAATAAGGAGAAGACAACCCATAGATAATGGACAGGAAAATTGAAAATTATCTTCTTAAATAAACACATATATAAACATACATATACATATTCATGTATATATATATTTACAATACTACAGAATAATGTAGATTAACTCTAGCAGCAATGAGACAACACAAACATGTTACTAAGGGAAAAAAACTAGACATAGGAGAAAATATAATGTATGAGTCTGCTTATATAATGTTTAAGACAATATGAAACTAGGATCACCAGAATATCTGGACACAAACAAACACACGTAATAGTTTATCGAGATTATATTACACATGTCCAGTGACACTTCATGATATCCTCGAAGGACTGTCGTTCTCTGGCAATGTATAGACAACATGCTGTGCAGTTTATGATGGTGTGACACTGAAGCTGTCCTTCCACAAATCCCTGCATGTGCCTATGTGCTGCATCAGATCGTTTGTTTATTTGAACTGTGCTTTAGTATAACCCACAAGAAATAATAAAGTGGGTTCAAACTGTGCATATATGTGCATGTGTACATATTCTGTGTATGTGTTATGTGTACATATGTGAATGTGTGTTTATGCTCTGTGTGTGCTGTATGTATACATGCTGTGTGTGTGTGCATGCATGCATGTGTACATACACAGTGACAGAGCAGGCTGTGGGCTTCTATATATTAGTATTTTCTTATACTCGATCTGACTGGTGATTATGTGAGCATTCACTTTCTAACTGAACTGTGTTTCTGTACACACATATTTATCCATATATATTTATAGTTTTTCAAGTTTCTTGCATGGTTTATAACTCACAGAAAGGAAATAAGTTAAAATATGGGAAACAAAGAGAAGATACCAGATATTCCCTAAGACTGTCATAAGCAGAACTAAGATCCAGGGGACAGAAGCTTCCAGGAGACAGATCACCCACCTTACACCTTGGAAGCCAGGCTAAAGAATGAAAGAGCTCTCTCATGATACAACAAACTCCTTTGCTTCCTCCTCTCAGCTGAACTGTTCTTCAACGATTCTAGGCCCTAGAGAAGATACTTTAATAGATTCTTTCTGGGTGGATTGTTATCAATTAGGGGTCCAGCATTAATGGGAATAATTCTGACCAGAGAACCTAATTTTAGTGTTCTGAGAATAAGGTGCAGACACAAATGCACACAAACCATGCACACATAGTGTCAATTCCACTGTACATTTACTCTCTTTCTCATTCAAAGAAAGATAATGTGTTTTAATACTCACACAATATGTAATTTCAAAGTTGATCCTCAAGGCAAAAAGAAAGGGTGGTCATCAAATGTTTAAAAAAACTATTTTATTTCATAATAATAAAGGTTAGAAGTTCAATATTTCTGCTCAAACACAGAGGCAGCCAGGCATATTTACAAAAGGCCTGACACTGTTTGCCATTGCCTTTATACAAGACAACATTTATAAAACCTTTGCATCCCATGACAGGGGCTACGTCTTCTCCTGGGTGTTTCTGCTCTTCAGATAATGCCTTTCATTTGAACTTCAAATATCTTTTAAAAATAGAAGCTGCATTTTAATGTAATTTGGAAGTTGAAATACTCTTATTTTTGTCACTATAATATCTTTATGGGTTTACTTTTCAAAAATGAGTCAAAGCCGAAAAAATTACTGTCTGGTAGACAGTAAAAGGCAGAAAAATAGGAACAGCTTAAAAAAGGAAGTTTTGGTCTGCCTTGCCTGCAAGAAAATTAAATGTATGTAATAAATATTACATTTCAAGTATAATTAATGATAATAATCTCCCTCCTTTTGAGAATTTAGAAAATGAACATGAGTGTCATGGCCACCTAATTATAGGCATGCCTCATTTTATTACACTTCACTTCATTGTGCTTCACAGATACTGCATTTTATTTTTTTTATAACTTGAAGGTTTGTGGCAACCATGCATCAAGTAAGCTTATTAGTACCATTTTTACAACAATATTTACTCATTTTGTAATTCTCATGATTTTTCAGACTTTTTTATCCTTAGCATATTTCTTACAGGAATCTGTGATCAGTGATTATGTTTCACTGAAAACTCAGCAATGGTTAGCAATTTCTAGCAATAAAGTTTTTTCACTAAGGTATGTCTTTTTAGGCATAATGCTGTTGCACACTTAATGGACTATAGTATAGTACAAACATAATTTTTATGTACACTGGGAAAACAAAAAACTCATTTGACTAGCTTTATTGCAGTGGTCTGAAACCTAACCTGCAATATCTTTGAGGTATATATATATAATTGGAAACATATTTTCAGGAGCTAGACAACATTCCTTTCTTTGCTTTTTATAATGGCACAATATGAGAGCAAATAAACACTTTGATTTAAGTGAAAAACATTTTTCATCCAGGAAAATTATTTCCTAAAATATTTTCATCAGTTTGCAATACTTGTAAATATAATAATGTTGTAGATTTTTACAATTTTATTGTGTATGTATGTATATATATATTTATAACAAAACTAAAATACATGTTTTTCTGTCCCCTTTATTATGTTTTAATTAGGCTTGGACTCCTGGATCATCTGGTTACTTCAAGAATCTGGTAAGACTCTTTTTGTAGTATTATCAGTATTTTTATTTCCTCTGCTACAAATCATCAGAGTATATTTTTCTCCCTGTCTCGGGCCTAATCCTGTTTCTTAATGTTCCCGTCATTTCCATCTCCTGTGGTGCAATCTCCTAAAGACAGTATAAGGAGGTCAGTTACATTTTAACCCATTTAAAACTGTCTGATAAATCTAGATACTACTTAAGTTTCGTTAGGCGAATATGCAAAAGAGGAGTAGCATTTATTTGAATTTTTAAAAAGTTTTTCTTTGCCCCAATGTTGGTATTATAGTTTATCTATTATAGAACTTGAAACACACCGAAGGCACTCCTCTTTTCCCAATGGAAACTCTGAAAATTCTTAAGGAATTTTCCTGGTACATACCTTATAGGCATAAGAAAGATATAATATAATGTTTCATTTAAGATTACTGGTAGAGGTAGAAGTTTTTTCTATTAAACTGTATTTTTCCAAACATCACCTCATGTGTTCATCTTAGAACCTACTCAGTCCTTTTTTGCCTCTCCAAATATTATTGAAATACTGCTCATATTCAAATTCATATATTGGATCCTACTCTACCCTGAATTTATGCAGGATTATAAAACTTATACCATACGTCATCTTGTTTAAATTTCTAAAGAATACTCTAGTTTGGTTCTAATTCTTAATTTGGAAGTCCTCAATTTCCCTGATTGCTAGGATCAACTTTTCTATAATACCCAGCCAAGAGCAATGTGCAATTTCAACTTGATAGATGGCAGGAGTACTGTCTTCCCATTCTTTACTAACCACTGATTACCGCAGGGTGAGAAGGGGAGGGTGGTGAGAGTCCAGCATGTCTGTTTCTGTGTGTTATCTGTCCCTCCTAAATGCTTCTCAGGGTTTCTCAACTAATATCTCCTGGTCATTTAATGACTTTTCTGTGCTGCTCAGGCCACCCCAGTCTATATCTGCCTAAGGAGCAAAGTTGACAGTAAGCTGTCATCTTTAAAAAATATTATTGAAGACTTGAGGTAAAGCTACAGAAATACAGCACACAAAAGGAAAAACTAAACTCATATGCCAGGTGTTATTGTCCTTAAAAACGACTACACCGTGTATGCCTAAAGGGGTTTACAATCTCTCTTCTCAGTATCAACACACTGGTGTATTGTCAGGACCTGCATCCCTCCCAGCAGAATCCATGTTGGCATTCTCTGTGTTTGATCTAGCACTTAGGTGAAGAATACATTAATATGATAATAATTAGGATTTGACCCAACCTACAAACAAAACAGACTTCTCTTCGTTGTGCAGAACAGTTTGTGCTTCATCATGTAGACTTTTGCTAGCGGTGACTAGGACTCTGTGTTCTTTGGATTGGGTTGTACTGAAGTTACTCCGGAGAGCAACAACAAAATCTACTCACAATCATAAATTCAGTGTTCCATATTTAGCCATAAATAGGAGCAACAGAAACTTGAAATTTGTATTCTTCCTCAAGAATTTCTGAAGTCCTGATCAAGTTCCCAGCTACTGTTCATTCTCAGGATGAGAATGAGAGCTGGCTTCCAATCCCTTAAGCACTTTCTGCAAATGGAAGGTTTTGCTTAAGCATTGTTGGAGAAAAGGCTAGACATGGAATCTTACAGATAGCAGAAATTTTATCTTCCCATTTCCAGCATAACAACTCCTAAAAATGGGGGGATTCCCCCCCACCCATTCTAAGCCTTTCCTTAATTGCCTGTGGTGGGATCAGGACCTTCCTCATGTAATTATCTTTTTCCTTTGAGCTCCACCTTGCTTCCTCATTTAAATTGGCACTGTGCTCTTCCAATTCTGATCAGCACAAATATCTCCTAGGTCTTCCTCCACCTTCTAATCTATCTAATTTCAAATCCATGTTTCACGAAATGGACAGGAGACTCAGTCTAAAACAATATGTATTCTCATACTCATATATCCCACCATGTTTCCTATATATATTTTTCCCTACTCTGTTATATAAGATATAATTGAGTACTGCCACACATATTTAAAAGCAGTGTTCCTTGAGTACATATCACAAAACTCATAGCTGATCAATTTTGGTCAGTTTTTTCCTCTGCTGGCCCCCTTTCGTCACTATTTCTATTTCTGTGATCACAGTGATCTTCCCCATCAGCCCATACATCCATTTTCTATTCATCTGTCAAAGCCAAATTAAACTCCCATTTTCTTCTGGAAGTCTTCATTGTTTTGAATATTGTAGTTTGATATCCTCTCTCCCTGAACTCCTTATTTTCTGGCTCAAACGTTTACCATTTTATCTTATGCTGTCATCTGTTCTAAGGTTCTTGTGTGCATATTTTCTATCAGTAATTCGCAAGTTTGTTAAATGAGGTAACAATACCATTTTGTGCTGTTTATTACAGCATGGCTAACATATTACTCTGTGTTTAGTAGTTCCTCAAGAAATATTTTCAATTGACTTATTTAGGATCTCTACTACAGTTATAAAGACCTAAACTAAAACATAATTATCATTGTATCCAATTATGATTTTCAAAAGCAACAATGACATGTCATGTGGATGATAGTTTTATCTGAAACAAATTCTGCATTATATGATACAGTTTAGAAAACTGTTTTTAGAATGTAATTTGGAGAAAGAAAAATAAATGTAAATTTCAAAACAAAATAGTATTAAAACATAAATAATAATATGCAAACTATTACAGAGTAAGTAGAGTAGTAGAGTATGTATTATTCAATTATAACTCTCAAGCTAAAATATAGATGTGTATATTATATATATATATATATATTCACCCTGGAACTAAATTCCAGCAATAAAAATTTGCTTCAATATGAAGAG
The DNA here is from genome assembly GCF_040802235.1 of Manis javanica. Lineage (NCBI taxonomy): Eukaryota > Metazoa > Chordata > Mammalia > Pholidota > Manidae > Manis > Manis javanica. Next base: position 57,434,511 of record NC_133157.1, read on the forward strand.
CTAATGTTGCTCACATTTAAGAGGAAAATATTTACAGAAAATCTTATTGCAGCATTTTTCACTTATATAAGATAATGTGCTTAATGCTCACGATTCACTGAATTTTCTGTGTGTGCAATTGCAGCAATCTGTTCCAATTCATAACTTTCATTTTCTGCACCTGCAGTTTGGACCTTTTAAGAGGTCAAAATAGTAACGTGCACAATTATGTACAGTTGAAGGGAATTTGTATTTTTAAGTATTCACTACACATCAGGTGTTTTGCTAGGTGCTTTTTCTATCCAGTTTAATTTTAACCTTCCAGCCACTCTTTGAGGTATGCATTTTGGTCACCACTTTAGAACTGAAGTGAATAAGGGTCAGCCAGGTTAATTACTTCATCTACAGTCAGTTAATCATGATCATGAGATTTCCATATATTTTTAGGACTCTGAAGACTCCACTGAGATGCCTTCCCAAAGAAAACTTACCCCAATAAGCTTTCAATAAAACCAAATATACATATATAAGGAATAATTACCCTGATCTGCAGTCATTAAGAAAGTTGATCTATGTGACTTATCTTTTGTACTTATACCGTTATTTGAGACGATGAAAAAGCCTGCTTGCTTTAAATCCAAGGGGAAAAAATTATTAGTCTATGCCCAAATTATGTGTGTATTTTATATCATATATATCTTCTATATCTATATATTTTTATATCATATATATCCTTTTGATCATATTTATATATCTATCATATATATCCATCATTGATAACCAAAGCAGAATATGTGATAACCTACATAATTCTCTCAAAGCTGGATAATAGTGATTGATGAATGCTTCATTCTCTCATTCATGTTTTGTTTTTTAATGCAAATTTTATGTAAGTTTGGCTATCCTGAATTTTTTAAAAAGTGTTATAGGCAACCTGAAAATTACATTCTTGTGCTTAGCATTAGTCATGGAATTTCTTTAAAATAATATGTTATTTAAATAAAGTATTGAATTTTCCAAGAATTGAATATTATCTCTGATATAGAGGGCTTAAAAATATTTCTTGGATATATGCCAAAATATTCTGATGTCATTAAATACTCTTCCCTCAAAAGATAAATGTTTAGTGTTAAAATACTGTATGTTTTCTAAGGTTCTGCTGTGTGTAAAAACTGAAGGTGACAAGCCATACATATATGCCTACCTCACAGTTCTGATTTGGGAAACATATGAAAATACTTCATAAATTTTAAAACAATATACAGTTATTAAAATTATTATCACTGTTAGTATGTTATTCTGATGTAAATTGTCATGATGTAAATATACATCATATGTTCAGAAACCAAAGAAGGAATCATACTCTGTGACTCATCTATTCATCCATTCTCTGACTATTGAGTAACTTAATTGTGCAGACTAACTGATGAAAATTTAAATATTTCATGATGTGACCCCAATGTTAAGGACCATCATTTCATATATGCTGCATAACTGTGGTGCTTTTTATTTTTTGTATTTAAAAAATTGGTATTGACTAAAATCATAAGTATTTGTTTTAGGTGTTTCATTTTTTCCCTTTACCTTGCTGAGATAGCAAGTTATTAGAAGCCATAGGATTGTGTGAAAGATGTTGTTAGTGCACATCAATATCTGGGTTTCTTTTCACTCTTGAGCATAGGAAGTTTGTATTTTCCCTCCACCTTACAGTTAGATCTGGTCATGGCATTGCTTTTGGCCAAGGAGAAATGAAAGTTGAAATGTATCACTCTGGTCATAGGAGGTAAAAATCCTCTGTGCTTTTCTAGTCTTCGTCTGCCTCTGCAGAGGAGGCATCAGTTTGAGATTACAAAGTTGCAGGGTAAATCATCCTGGATTCCTGAGTGACATATTGGAGTACAGTTCCTGTGGCAGTCCCCCAGTGCCACAGCAAACTGGTAAGAACAAGAAGATAAAATCTTTTGTCGTAAGCCACTAAGTTGATTTTTGTTTCTTATAGCAACATAAAGCCTGCCCAAACTAATCAAATGGTTCTTGGGAAAATAGGCATTGTAGCATTTGGGTAATTCTGAAATCTGAAGTCATACTTCCAAAGATATAATTTGGCAGTAGTGTTTTTGATTTTATTCATCCTTTCCACACTGTCACCACATCGTCTAAGGTACTGCTTATTTTAGGCATAGCAGGCAAAATAAAACCCTTGGGAAAATATATATTAAATGTTTAATAAAAATCAGCTATTACTCACTTACCAAATATTTTTTATGAATCAAATAGTGTGAAATAGGGAAAAAATACAATACATACATCTAAGTTTAAAATGATATGCTTTCCATTTGAAAAATGAACAGTGTTCTTGTAATAATGCTTTTAGTTCTTTAATCTTTCCTGGCATTGGGTAACAATCTATATTAAAGACCATATATCAATCATTTCCTTTTCCTAAGTTGAAATGAGTCTCCATGTCTTAGTTTTATTTTGGTGTGGTGCTCACACTACTCTAAGTTACTTTTTGGAAAGCCCTAAAAGAACAAGTCCTCCTATGGTTGTTTTTTCTTTCTGCCTATTGTAGTAGAAGTCTCTGTATGCTTTTTTGTTTTTACTTTTTAAGATGCACTCATTTAAAGACCACCAACATGCCAACAAGAATCATTTCTACAACAGCTAATTAATTAAACATAACCTCTTTGCTTCATGCATAGGACTAGTGATCAAAAATAATTGTGTACAATTACCTGGAACTGAAAGGATTGAATATACTATTACAGAAGGGGCACAACAGATTATGCCTCCTAAAGTATTTCATGTTAATCATAAATAGCATCTAAAATAGCTGTGGGACATTAAAATCTACCTCCATAATGTTTATTCAACTTCAGTAATCAGAGTCATTCCATCTGGAATTTATTCTGACCTGAGTGTTACATCCCTTCAATAACTTCCATTAGCCTTGTATCTGTTTGTATCTCTCACCTAATTTCAACCTTCAGGATGGAGTTCAAAAAACCTTAAGGCAGCAATTTCCATTTTTGGGAGACTAGTAGTTTTTAAACATATTTCCTTAACTTTGAGCAAAAATTATTTCATGTTAGTTTGCTCCTCAGGGTGGTATAAGACTCACATATTTGCTAGTGTCAATCCTTAGTTGAAATCTATTAGTGTCAAAAACCAGACTACATGGAGATATGTCCTTTTAGTGGAAAGTTGAATTATCTACTTCTTACACACTTTCTTCTGACATAGAATATTAATAAATACTTTTATGAATACAATTTCAATAGGGATTCTAGTAATTCTACTGACATTATCTTATCTATCTTGGTGCTAATGTGTTGAAAGAATGTTTTGTGGTTAATTAAGCAAGGCATCCTTTGCTTGATTTCTTTACTGCTGTCCTAAATCAAACAGTTCTCCTCCAGGTGTTCAGTGAAATAGAAATATTACCCTAATAGCTTGTAAAATAATTTTAAAACTACTTTTTTATTCTCTATTTCTTCTTTTAAGTCACTTCCTCTGTGTTGGATACTCATAAGAGTAGACTTACTGTCCAAAAAATATCATGTGATATGAGAGAGACTATGGTTTGTAGCTGATAGTCTTGTCTTCTTCTCATCCCTCTGTTCTTGAGAGAGATGCCAAGAAAATAATTCTCATTCTGTCCCAGCCTCAAAACAACTCGTGCATTGCAAACTCTAGTGTCTGAAAAAATGACCACCTGGAAGACGTGCCTTTATTGAGACATATGAAGGTGTCTTTCCATGTATCAGTTCTACTTTGTAGTAGATGCTTAATTTATTTACCATTATTTGTTAGTGGGAGATATATGGTAGAAGATGTATTTCACAATTTCACAAGTAAAGGAAGAACAGGAAAACACAAAAAGGTAATAAAAAGACTGAGTTTGAAGGAAGGCATTATTATGCAATATGTTTAATTTTCCTGAAAAAAATTTAAGCATAAAGTTTTTATCAGTGATCTCACATACTTTTATCATCATCTTCATAAATAAATATTGATACATATTGATAAGTACCTTTGCCTATTCTATGTTTTTTTTTAAATAGACACAGAATACATTACTTTGTATCTGGCTATTTCTAATTAGGCTAATTAGCCCTCAAATTTTTCTGTTTTAGTTATTCATTTAAATCTTTCTACCAAAAAGTATAGTTCAATTAATAACACATTGAAAGCAGTATCCTCAAAATAACAACTATTTTTCAGGCATGTATGATGTTATACATATGCATTGGTGTTTTGGACATGTATACAAATAGCTTTATGCCACAACCACCAAAATTACTTCAAATTTTTGTTTGACCTGTTTTATGTGCTCTCTTATATAAAATTATATATCGGCTATGTAGACACTTAGAATTATTTTTAAAAATCATGCATAAATGATAGCATAGCATCTTGCTGAATGTACTGAGCAATGGCAAATGGCAAGGTGGGTGGGCTTTAAGGGAATGGGACTGTGCGAATAGTGAATATGGGGATTTTATACTGCCCTGCCAATGGCTGCCTACCCCAGAATGAGAACCCCAGGTCAGCCTCTATTCTTGCTTCTGAGATACCCCTTATAACCTGGAAATGGATTCTGGTTCCTAGATATGGAAAACACATAAGGGTGTGGTGCATATGCATGGCAATAGCAGGGCTACCATATGGGTCTCTGAGAGTGAGAACTTATTCTTTTTTCAAGAGCTTTATTGAGGTACAATTTACTATAAAATTCACCCGCTTGACGGAGAAAGAGAAATACCAAATGATTTCACTCATCTGAGGAGTATAGGAACAAAGGAAAAACTGAAGGAACAAAACAGCAGCAGAATTACAGAACCCAAAAATGGACTAACAGGTACCAAAGGGAAAAGAACTGGGGAGGATGGGTGGGCAGGGAGGGATAAGGGGGGGAAGAAGAAGAAGGGGGGTATAAAGATTAGCATGCATGGGGGGAGGGAGAAAGGGGAGGGTGGGCTGCACAACACAGAGAGGACAAGTAGTGACTCTACAACATTTTGCTAAGCTGAGGGACAGTAACCGTAATGTGGTTGTTAGGGGTGACCTGATATAGGGGAGAGCATAGTAAACATAGTATTCTTCATGTAAGTCTAGATTAAAAATTAAAAAAAAAAAAAAAGAAAGAAAGAAAGAAAGAAAAGGGGGATTACTCCTTAACAGGATAAAACTATTGGTAAATCAAAGATCAACGCATGCTTTAAATATCCTTAATGTTGATCACTTAAAGGGTGTCAGATGATCAGCTATGGAGGTACTCTTTTCTGATAATATTCCTTTCTCTTAATTAAAAAAAAAAAAAAAAAAAGCAGTTACTGTGTGCTGACCTCCAATGAGTTCTGCACAGTGGTATAGAGGGCATGTCAAAGTGTGGGCAAAGGGTCTGTTTGTTTCTATGCAGAAGTTCAAGGCCTAGCTTGGATACCCAGAAAATGAACTAAGATACGATATGAGGAGGAGCTTCCGGCATCAGCACTCTCTGGAGGACTTGTGCCGGGGGATGATCATCAAAAAGCCTCCACAGGGATCCGGATGATGCTGCGGTTGTGGCTGCATCCAGCCCACCGTCTCCTGGACTTGCCATAGGAATGAGGAGGGAGATGTCTAGGCTGGCATGTGCATACAGTGAGACAACGAATTTGACCGGCTCTGTACTGTTGGAACTCAACCAGGAGTTGGGAGGGGTGCAAGTTGTAGCACTCCAAACTCTCATGACTATAGACTATCTATGGTTAAAAGAACATATGGGATGTGAACAGATCCCAGAAATGGGCTGCTTTAATTTGTCTGATGGTTCAAGTACAGTTGGACAATATCCATCATATCATAGATAAATTTTCACAAATACCTAGGGTGCCTAAATGGTTTTCTTGGCTTCACTGGAGATGGATGGTAATTATAGATTTGCTTTGTTTATGTCACCGTATTCCTATTATGTTAATATGTGTGTGCAAATTAGTTAGTAGTTTAAAACCCATACATACTTAAGGTACTATACAAGAAGATATGTTAAAGAAATAATCAATCCTCCCATGTTTCCTTCATATGCTACATCTATAGCTTTTCTTCTTCCTTCCTAATTACAACCCTTAAATAGAATTCGCGCCTCAGATCGAATTTACCGAGTATCATAATTCCTCCAGGTGGTAAAGATACCTCGAGACAAGTGCTGGGCATAGAAGCCACAGGGCATAAATCTGCAAAGAAGTAAAAAGCTAACCTTTGCAAACAATATGGCTTCTCTCTCACTTACCAACTTTACATTTCCCTGTATGGCCCCGGAAGATGACTGGTTAGCCAGAGACGGGTAAGATTCCTCAAGGGAGGAACAACCTAAGACAGGCACAGTCGCAGGGGGGCCATCAGGTGAGAATTTGGGGATCAACAGAGGTGAGGCTCAGAACCTCACCCCCCCTGCTTTGAGAGAAATCTTCTGCATCCGTGGATGTCTTGCTGCCCTTGTCTAACCTGGATTAATACTTAGTCCATAGGCACACACCTGATCATCTGATCATCTACATTTGCCTTCTTACAGCACTAAACTATGTTTTCTACCTTTATCTTGCATCTACCTACCACTTCAGCATTTTATTAAAAATAAAAATAATAATAATAATAGGAGAAATGTGGGATCAACATATAAATCAAGTACAAAAATCAAACGAATATTCATATTTGACCTGATTGTTTATAGGTCATATTGCATGATCAAAACCGAAAGTTTCTGTGATGAATGCCCTTGTACTGTTCACCATGTAAGAATTTATTCACTATGTAAGAATTCGTTCACCATGTAAGAACTTGTTCGTTATGCTTCAGAAGATTGGAGACTGACGAGAATTAGGCTTGAGATGGATTAATGATTGTACATTGAGCGTTGACCCCCCTATACTGAATTTTATTGTTGTTAACAACCATTTGATCAATAAATATGAGAGATGCCCTCTCAAAAAAAAAAAAAAAAATTCACCCGCTTGAAGTGTACACTTCAGTGATTTTTAGTATATTCAGAACTGTACAGTCATCATCACTGTCTTGGAATGTTTTCACCAACCCCAAAAGAAAATACTCTCCTTATAATCCTCCAGCTCTCTCCACCTTCATTCCTGGCTGTGGGCAACCACTAATCTACTTTCTGACTGTATTTGCCTCATCCAGACATAATACACAAATATATATAATCATATAATACGCAGCCTTTTCTGTCGGGCTTCTTTCACTCAGCCTAATGTTTTCAAAGTTCATCCATGTTGCAGTATGTATCAGTACTTTGTCTCTTTATGGCGTGTAGTATTCTGTTTTATGGATATATCACACTTTGTTCATCCATTCATCCCCTGAGAGACATTTAGATAGTTTGCACCTTTTGGTTATTATGAATAGTACTGCTATGAACATCCACATACAAGTTTTTTTGGACATATGTTTTAATCTTTACTGAGTTTATGCCTAGTGGTATATTGTGGAATTGATTGCTAGGTCATATGATAAATCTGTGCTTAACTTTCTGAGGAACTGCCAGTTTGTTTTCCAAACCTGCTGCACCATTTTGTATTCCTGTCAGCAGTGTACGAGGGTACCATTTTCTGCACTTCCATGCCAGTATTTATTACTGATCTTTGAGCCTAACCATCCTAGTGGGTATGAAGTGGTATCTTATTGTGGTACTGGCTTGATGTCCTTGTTGTCTTATGATGTTGTGCATCTTGTCTTCTGCTTATTGGAGAACTGTCCATTCAGATCCTTATCTGTTTTTAATTGGGTTGTCTTTTATTAATGAGTCATATACATTTTTGTTTATTAAAGTATTATTGATATATAATCTTATGTTCATTTCAGATATATAACATAGTGGTTCAACAGTTACCCATATTATTAAATCCTCACCCCTTTTAGTGCTGGGAAGAGTGAAGACTTTTTTGGTATAGAATGGAATGGAGATATCCAAAGAGGTTTCAGAGAAGATCATAATAGAAGATTCTGAGATAATAGTAATTGAAATCCTATCATGTAGATCTCTGAGAGTGAGGACCTTTGTGGTGTAGCATGGAATGGCTAAAACTAAGGAAGTTTCTGTGAAAGATCATGATAGGTTAATTCTGAGATCATGTTTCCTTGGTGTTGCTTGGTACATCAATGCTCTGCTAAATGGATGTGCAAGTAGCCCATAAACCATAGTGCAGGATTTCTTTTTCTAGCCTAAAATGCTAACAAGTCAAATCAATCATGTTTCATACTTGATTTATGCAGTTGCTGTGTTACTAATGTCACTGGATTCGCTGGGTTTGTCTCTGCTCTTGTGTGATTCTCCTGAAGTCACCTGCTAGGAAAGACTTAGAATAAAACCTCTAATCTTCACCTATACAATCAGTTTTTTCATTATTATTTTGCAAGAATAATTATCATTTATAAAATAAGAATAACTGCTGCTTCCTGAAGTACTGTAATTTGTCATGAATTTTGACAAGAATGTTTGTCTCAGAAAAACTTTTCAAATGTTTCTTCTTAAAAAAAGAAGAAAATGTGGATGTTTTGTTCTACCAACATGTATCTGAATAATTTAAAATACTTCCTATGTTGGAAAATAAATAAGGAAACCTGGGTGAAGGAAGCATGTAAAACTTCAGGAGGTAAGTCTCCTGACAAGCTTCCCTCACTGACTCTTATGCATACCTTACTTTTGTAACAATAAAAGTCATTTTTAAAATTATATGTCCAAAAGTCGTGCTTGGTATTCACAGCTAAAATATTTATAGAAGAGCTCATATTTATCTCTGTTTTCATTGGTGACTGTTCATTCTACATGTGCATTAAAATGATTCAGTATGGTAATTCTTTGTACTGATTTGATTAATGTACTCTTCCAAGAAAGGCAGGAATGGCCTGAGTGGGAAAAAACTGAGGTTTCGGCAAGAACTTGTGCCAACCCACTGGTCCATCTCTTTAAAAATTCTATTGGGGAGAATTGAAATTCATGATATCATCATTCCAGAATCCTAAAGTCAGACTTAAGTACATTAATGAGGTTGTACAATTACCTTCCATAGCAAAATCACAGCAATTTGGTAAAACACCATCTTTTCTTATCTGTTTGGCAGTCTCGCATGTGGAGGTAAAAATTCTGCTCTGAGAGTGGGAGATTAAGTTATAGTAGTTGAACGTATGTTCTCTATAGAATAAAGAAACATAATTTAGGTTTTATTGCACCATGGTTTTCTTCTGATTCCTTTTAGGAAAACTAACATTTTTCCTCTTAAAAATATTACAGTCCTTATCCCTTGTTCTCCGTTTGTCACATTTAGGAGCATTGTTTTTAGAGGATTTGTTCTATGCTGTTATTATTTTTACATGATTTATTTTGACCACGTACCATGACTTTATCATATGGCTTACAATATTAGAGTTTAATAAGTAAAATCTTAGATATATTCTTGCAAATATTTTATAATCCTCTCTTGCAACTTAGCATCCACTTTTTTTCCACCATAGTTTTGATGCAACAAATGTAGCCATATTCCTCTGTTGGAGTCAGGAGTAAGCCATGAATGGAGAGTCTGTTAAGTCATTCAAGTTATTCCAATTACTTCTAATCTAAAGAAATACATACTCATTCTATGTATGTTTAGTACATTGCCCAGATTTCCTATGTCTGTCCTGATTTAAGATGTTTATGTTCATATCCTTAAGTAATTAAGAACTTAAAACACCAAGTCACTTATTCTTGGTTTGAAAAAATTATTATGGAAATGATAGTCTGCCATAGGAACAACTTTATTTTTCTTGAGGTTGAGTTGTAGACCAATTCGACTGCCAGCTCATCGTGTTACTTTTGACAGTTTAGTGTCTAGGTCTCAGGTTTCTCATTTGTGAAATGAGTCTATGTGTAAATTATTTCCAAAATTATTTCCAACTCTGGGGATGCATTTATAAAATGTATGCTATTTCTTTCCCTTTTTTCCTAATAAAAAAAAGAGCAGAATTCCTTGATGGAGTAATGCCAGTTCTCAATTTGCCATACTTACACAAGGAAGTCTTGAAGGGAATGTTTTCTGGGAAGTAAAGAATTATTAGAATTTATATTCAAAATATACCAAAGAAAAAAATGGATCTTTGCTCTAGGTCTTTTCATTGCCTGTTGTATTTTTTTCTTATATCCTATAACATGTACTTTTTACCATGAATATTGCAGATGGAGGGATCATGTAGTTCATATGTTCCCATATACCTATTCTTTTTTTTTTTTGAGAGGGCATCTCTCATATTTATTGATCAAATGGTTGTTAACAATAATAAAATTCTGTATAGGGGAGTCAATGCTCAATTCACAATCATTAATCCACCTGAAGCCTAATTCTCATCAGTCTCCAATCTTCTGAAGCATAATGAACAAGTTCTTCCACGGTGAACAAATTCTTACATAGTGAATAAGTTCTTACATGGTGAACAGTACAAGGGCAGTCATCACAGAAACTTTCGGTTTTGATCATGCATTATGAACAATAAACAATCAGGTCAAATATGAATATTCTTTTGATTTTTATACTTGATTTATATGTGGATCCCACATTTCTCCCTTCATTATTATTATTATTATTTTTATTTTTAATAAAATGCTGAAGTGGTAGGTAGATGCAAAATAAAGGTAGAAAGCATAGTTTAGTGTTGTAAGAGAGCAAATGTAGATGATCAGGTGTGTGCCTGTAGACTATGTGTTAATCCAAGCTAGACAAGGGCAATAAAACATCCACAGATGCAGAAGATTTCTTTCCAAACAGGAGCGGTGAGGTTCTAAGCCTCACCTCTGTTGATCCCCAATTTCTCACCTGATGGCCGCCCTGCGACTGTGCCTGTCTTAGATTGTTCCTCCCTTGAGGAATCTTACCCATCTCTGTCTAACCAGTCATCTTCTGGGGCCATACAGGGAAATGTAAAGTTGGTAAGTGAGAGAGAAGCCATATTGTTTGAAAAGGTTAGCTTTTTACTTCTTTGCAGATTTATGCCCTGTGGCTTCTATGCCCAGCATTTGTCTTGAGGTATCTTTACCACTTGGAGGAATTATGATACTTGGTAAATTCGTTATGAGGCACGAATTATATTTAAGGGTTGTAATTAGGAAGGAAGAAGAAAAGCTATAGAAGTAGCAGGAGGAAGAAAACATGGGAAGATTGATTATTTCTTTGACATATCTTCTTGTAGAGTAACTTAAGCATGTATAGGTTTTAAACTACTAAATTGTGCACACACATTAACATAATAGGAATACAGTTAGATAACCAAAGCATACCTATAATTACCAGCCATCTCCAGTGAAACCAGTTGGGCATCCTAGGCATTTGTGAAATTTTATCTATGATATGCTGGATATTCTCCAACTGTACGTGAACAGTCTGAGAGAAATCAGACAAATTAAAACAACCCATTCCTGGGAACTGTTCACATCCCATATGTTCTTTTAACAGTAGATAGTCTGTAGTTGTAAGATTTTGGAGTGCTACAACTTGCACTTCTCCTAATTCTTGGTTGAGTTCCAACAGTATAGATCCAGTCAAATTTGTTGTTTTACTGTATGCACAGGCCAGCTTAGATATCTCCTTCTTCATTCCCATGGCAAGTCCAGGAACCGGTGGGATGAATGCAGCTACAGCTGTAGCAGTGCCTGGATCTTTGTTGAGGTTTTTTGATGATCGTCCTCTGGTATGAGTCTTCCAGAGAGTGCTGATGTTGGAAGTTCTTCTTCATATCATATCTTAGTTCATTTTCTGGGTAGCCAAATTAGGCTTTGATCCTCTGTATAAATGCAAACAGACCCTTTGCCCACACTTTGATATGCCCTTTATACCATTGTGTAGAATTCATTGGAGGTCACCACACAGGAACTGCTTTTTTTTTAAGAGAAAGGAATATTATCAGAAAAATGTACTTCCATAGCCGATCATCTGACACCCTTTAAGTGATCAAAATTAAGGATATTTAAAGCATGCATTAATTGTTGATATACAGTTAGTTTTATCCTATCAGGGAGTAATCCCCCTTTCCTTTCTTTTTTTTTTGTTATCATTAATTTACACTTACATGAAGAATATTATGTTTACTAGGCTCTCCCCTATACCAGGTCCCCCCTATAAACCCCTTTACAGTGACTGTCCATCAGCATAGCAAAATGTTGTAGAATCACTACTTGTTTTCTCTGTGTTGTACAGCCCTCCCCTTTCTCTCACCCCCCCATTATGCATGGTAATCTTAATACCCCCATTCTTCTTCCCCCCCTTATGCCTCCCTACCCAACCATCCTCCCCAGTCCCTTTCCCTTTGGTACCTGTTAGTTCATTCTTGGTTTCTGTGATTCCGCTGCTGTTTTTTTCCTTTGTTCTTATACTCCACAGATGAGTGAAATCATTTGATATTTCTTTCTCCACTTGACTTATTTCACTGAGCATAATACCTTCCAGCTCCATCCATGTTGCTGCAAATGGTAGGATTTTCCCTCTTCTTATGGCTGAGTAGTATTCCATTGTGTATATGTACCACATGGATCTTCTTTATCCATTCATCTATCGATGGACATTTAGGTTGCTTCCAATTCTTGGCTATTGTAAATAGTGCTGTGATAAACATAGGGGTGCATCTGTCTTTCTCAAACTTGATTGCTGCATTCTTAAGGTAAATTCCTAGGAGTGGAATTCCTGGGTCAAATGGTAAGTCTGTTTTGAGCATTTTGATGAACCTTCATACTGCTTTCCACAATGGTTGAACTAATTTACATTCACACCAGCAGTGTAGGAGGGTTCCCCTTTCTCCACAGCCTTGCCAACATTTGTTGTTCTTTGTCTTGTGGATGACAGCCATCCTTATTGGTGTGAGTTGATACCTCATTGAAGTTTTAATTTGCATTTCTCTGATAATTAGCGATGTGGAGCATCTTTTCATGTGTCTGTTAGCCATCTGTATTTCTTTTTTGGAGAACTGTCTGTTCAGTTCCTCTGCCCATTTTTTAATTGGGTTATTTGTCTTTTGTTCATTGAGGCATGTGAGCTCTTTATATATTTTGTACTTCAAGCCTTTATCGGATGTGTCATTTTCAAATATATTCTCCCATACTGTAGGGTTCCTTTTTTTCTACTGATGGTGTCTTTTGCTGTACAGAAGCTTTTCAGCTTGATATAGTCCCACTTGTTCATTTTTGCTGTTGTTTTTCTTGCCCGGGGAGATATGTTCAAGAAGAGGTCACTCATGTTTATGTCTAAGAGGTTTTTGCCTATGTTTTTTTCCAAGAGTTTTATGGTTTCATGACTTACATTCAGGTCTTTGATCCATTTTGAGTTTACTTTTGTATATGGAGTTAGACAATGGTCCAGTTTCGTTCTCCTACATGTAGCTGTACAGTTTTGCCAGCACCGTCTGTTGAAGAGACTGTCATTTCACCATTGTATGTCTATGGCTCCTTTATCAAATATTAATTGACCATATATGTCTGGGTTAATGTCTGGAATCTCTAGTCTGTTCCACTGGTCTATGGCTCTGTTCTTGTGCCAGTACCAAATTGTCCTGATTACTATGGCTTTATAGTAGAGGTTGAAGTTGGGGAGTGAGATCCCCTGTACTTTATTCTTCTTTTTCAGGATTGCTTTGGCTATTTGGGGTCTTTGGTGTTTCCATATGAATTTTTGAATTATTTGTTCCAGTTCATTGAAGAATGTTGCTGGTAGTTTGATAGGGTTTGCATCAAATCTGTATATTGCTTTGGGCAGGATGGCCATTTTGATGATATTAATTCTTCCTAGCCAGGAGCATGGGATGAGTTTCCATTTGTTAGTGTCCCCTTTAATTTCTCTTAAGAGTGACTTGTAGTTTTCAGAGTATTGGTCTTTCACTTCTTTGGTTAGGTTTATTCCTAGGTATTTTATTCTTTTTGATGCAATTGCGAATGGAATTGTTTTCCTGATTTCTCTTTCTATTGGTTCATTGTCAGTATATAGGAAAGCTAAAGATTTCTGTGTGCTAATTTTGTATCCTGCAACTTTTCTGTATTCCGATATCAGTTCTAGTAGTTTTGGGGTGGAGGCTTTATGGTTTTTTATGTACAATATCATGTCATCTGCAAATAGTGACAGTTTAACTTCTTCCATACCAATCTGGATTCCTTGTATTTCTTTGTTTTGTCTGATTGCCGTGGCTAGGACCTCCAGTACTATGTTAAATAGCAGTGGGGAGAGTGGGCATCCCTGTCTAGTTCCCGATCTCAGAGGAAAAGCTTTCAGCTTCTCGCTGTTCAGTATAATGTTGGCTGTGGGTTTATGATATATGGCCTTTATTAAGTTGAGGTACTTGCCCTGTATTCCTATTTTGCTGAGAGTTTTTATCATGAATGGATGTTGAATTTTGTCAAATGCTTTTTCAGCATCTATGGAGATGATCATGTGGTTTTTGTCTTTCTTTTTGTTGATGTGGTGGATGATGTTGATGGATTTTTTAATGTTGTAACATCCTTGCATCCTTGGGATGAATCCCACTTGGTCATGGTGTAGGATCGTTTTGATGTATTTTTGAATTCAGTTTGCTAATATTTTGTTGAGTATTTTTGCATCTACATTCATCAGAGATATTATTTCTTCCCTGTATGTCTGATAAAATTCCGAGGTGAATCCATCTGGCCCAGGGGTTTTGTTCTTTGGTAGTTTTTGCTTACTACTTCAATTTTGTTGCTGGTAATTGGTCTGTTTAGATTTTCTGTTTCTTTCTGGGTTAGTCTTGGAAGCTTGTATTTTTCTACGAAGTTGTCCATTTCTCCTAGGTTTCCCAGCTTGTTAGCATATAGGTTTTCATAGTACTCTCTAATAATTCTTTGTATTTCTGTGGGGTCCTTCGTGATTTTTCCTTTCTCGTTTCTGATACTGTTGATTTGTGTTGACTCTCTTTTCCTCTTAATAAGTCTGGCTAGAGGCTTATCCATTTTGTTTATTTTCTCAAAGAACCAGCTCTTGGTTACATTGATTTTTGCTATTGTTTTATTGGTCTCAATTTTATTTATTTCTTCTCTGATTTTTATTATGTCCCTCCTTCTGCTGACCTTAGGCCTCATTTGTTCTTCTTTTTCCAATTTTGATAATTGTGACATTAGACCATTCATTTGGGATTGTTCTTCCTTCTTTACATATGCCTGGATTGCTATATACTTTCCTCTTAAGACTTCTTTGCTGTGTCCCACAGTAGTTGGGGCTTTGTGTTGTTGTTGTCATTTGTTTCCATATATTGCTGGATCTCCATTTTGATTTGGTCATTGATCCATTGATTATTTAGGAGCGTGTTATTAAGCCTCCATGTGTTTATGAGCCTTTTTGCTTTCTTTGTACAGTCTATTTCTAGTTTTATGCCTTTGTGGTCTGAAAAGTTGGTTGGTAGGATTTCAATCTTTTGGAATTTACTGAGGCTCTTTTTGTGGCCTAGTATATGGTCTATTCTGGAGAATGTTTCATGTGCACTTGAGAAGAATGTGTATCCTGTTGCTTTTGGATGTAGAGTTCTATAGATGTCTACTAGATCCATCTGTTCTAGTGTGTTGTTCAGTGTCTCTGTGTCCTTACTTATTTTCTGTCTAGTGGATCTGTCCTTTGGAGTGAGTGGTGTGTTGATGTCTCCTAGAATGAATGCATTTCCTCCTTTAGTTCTGTTAGTATTTGTTTCAGATATGTTGGTGCTCCTGTATTGGGTGCGTATATATTTATAATGGTTATATCCTCTTGTTGGACTGAGCCCTTATTATTATGTAATGTGCTTCTTTATCTTTTGCTACTTTCTTTATTTTGAAGTCTATTTTGTCTGATACTAGAATTGCAACACCTGCTTTTTTCTCTCTGTTGTTTGCATGAAATATCTTTTTCCATCTCTTGACTTTACATATGTGCATGTCTTTGGGTTTGAGGTGAGTCTCTTGTAAGCAGCATATGGATGGATCTTGCCTTTTTATCCATTCTATTACTCTGTGTCTTTTGATTGGTGCATTCAGTCGATTTACATTTAGGGTGAATATTGAAAGGTATGTACTTATTGCCATTGCAGGCTTTAAGTTTATGGTTACCAAAGGTTCAGGGTTAACTTCTTTACTGTCTTACTGTCTAACTTAACTCGCTTGTTGAGCTATTATAAACACAGTCTTATGATTCTTTATTTCTCTCCCTTCTTATTCCTCCTCCTCCCTTCTTCATATGTTGGGTGTTTTGTTCTGTGCTCATTTTAGGAGTGCTCCCATCTACAGCAGTCACTGTAGGATGCCCTGTAGAGGTGGTTTGTGGGAGGCACATTCCCTCAACTTTTGCTTGTCTGGGAATTGTTTAATCCCTCCTTCATATTTAAATGATATTCGTGCTGAATACAGCAGTCTTGGTTCGAGGCACTTCTGTTTCATTGCATTAAGTATATCATGCCATTCTCTTCTGGCCTGTAGGGTTTCTGTTGAGAAGTCTGATGATAGCCTGATGGGTTTTCCTTTGTAGGTGACCTTTTTTTTCTCTCTGGCTGCCTTTAATACTTAGTCCTTGTCTTTGATCTTTGCCATTTTAATTATTATGTGTCTTGGTGTTGCCCTCCTTGGATCCTTTGTCATGGGAGTTCTGTGTACCTTTGTGGTCTGAGAGGCCATTTCCTCCCCTAGTTTGGGGAAGTTTTCAGCAATTATTTCTTCAAAGACACTTTCTATCCCTTTTTCTCTCTCTTCTTCTTCTGGTACCCCTATAATGCAGATATTGTTCCATTTTGATTGGTCACTCAGCTCTCTTAGAATTCTTTCATTCCTGGAGATCCTTTTATCTGTCTCTGCTTCAGCTTCTCTGCGTTCCTGTTCTCTGTTTTCTAGTCCATTAATGGTCTCTTGCATCTCGTCCATTCTGTTTTGATGTCCTTCCAGAGCCTGTTTTATTTCTGTATTCTCCTTCCTTAGTTCTGGCATATTTCTCTGCAAGTCCATCAGGATGGTTATGACTTTTGTTTTAAATTCTTTTTCAGGTAGACTGGTTAAGTCTATCTCCCCAGGTTCCTTCTCAGGGGAAGATGTAGCAGATGCCAAAGCTGTCTGGTTTAGTCTTGTCTGGATCATATTTTTTTGCCTTTTCATGTTGATAGGTGCTATTGACTGTCAGCTTGGGGGGCCAAACTTTCCACTTGCTACTGGCCTTTCTTTACTGGGACAACTGCGACCCCTAGTGGCTTGTGTTGGTTAATTGCGTGTAGATTGGGTCTTTGTGTCTTGCCCGGACAGTGTGGAGGAAGCTCCCTTGCTGAGGGCATGGCCAGCCCTAGGCTGCTTCTCTGCTTTCGCCACACCCCAGAGGGTTAATGGACAGGGGGATGTTTGGCTGTTTACCTCCATGAGGGGTCTCAAAGCTGTTGCCCAGGGGGTTAGTGCACCCAGTTTTCCCTGTAATTTCCAGCTGCTGGACTGTGGCCTGTGTTGTTTCCGTCCTGCTCTTGCATCCCTCTCCCTTTAAGACTTTCAAAAAGCACTTGCTTTTCTTTGTCACAGGGGCATCAGCTTCAGGATCTGCTCACTGGTCCTGCTGCCCTGTTTCCCTATTATCCAGGACCCCATGCATGCACTGTGTCTGTGCTCTGGTGCGGATGGCTGGGGCTAGGTGTTTAGCAGTTCTGGGCTCCCTCTCCCTCCCCGCTTCGACTCCTCTCCTCCCACCAGGAGCTGGGGTGAGGGGCACTCAGATCCCGCCGGGCCAGGGCTTGTATCTTACCCCTTTCAACAGGCGCTGGGCTCTTGCATGTGTGGGTGTAGTCTGGCTGCTGTCCTGTGTCTTCTGGTCTCTCTTTTAGGATTAGTTGTATTTGTTGTATTTTCAAAAATATATATGTTTATGGGAGGAGATTCCCACTGTCCTACTCACGTCACCATGTTGGCTCTGCCCCCCCCCCCCATATACTTGCTGGTAATTCAAAAAAGAAAAAGTTTACCATGCCATGATTAATTGCTTCTGTCTAAAGAAAACTAGCTTGCTCTTCCCAAGATCCCTTGAATTGTCAAAGGCTTGCAGGGATACAATTAAGGAATAAATGCTGCTGCTCCATATCCATGTTAAAATTTCCCCCTGAGATCACAGGGTGCCTTTGTTCTAAATCATTCCTTCCATCTCTGTTATTTTCAAAACTGAACTTGTTAAATCCTGCTTGAAATGGCCAAAAAAGTAATGGAAATGAAATGAGTGAGCTTTATACACCCTTACTTTGAAAAATGAGTTGATTAAAAAGTTTATTAGCACATGATTATTAAAGTGTTTCATTTTATATGAAGTTAAAAACTGAAAATTACTATTCACAGTAATCTTTAGCCTTTCAGTTCTCTGCTTAACATCTGGAATAGGATTTTAAAAATATGTTCCTTTTCATATTGAGGTGAAGGAGCTCATTGTTATAAACAATACCTTTTCTTAGTAGGTGACATATTCTTTTCTTTTCTCCATCTACATATCAACAACCTGTAACTCTATTCCTTTTCAAGTTGAGGATCGGATCTGCATGGATTTAATTATTGTATATTCTATCTTTTTAGTTTTATCTGAAACAAGTGTTTGCCATTTACTTCTAGAAATGAACCCAAACTGTACATCTCATTTTTGTCTTTGTTTAGTAGATTTTTCTCATATTTTGTTTCACAGCTTCAACCAATGCATCAATTAATGAATTTTTATCATTAATATTATGGAATGTTAGAGACATCACTAGTATATCATTGCTGCAAGGATCTGGAAGTCAGCTAATCAACATGAGTCAGTCAAAAAAACATTTACAGAGTGTCAGCTATGTGCCATACAGTCACACTCTGTGGATTTAAAGGTGGAAAATATATTGCCTTCCTTCAAACCACTCACAATTAGTAGGGGGAGCACCCCATAAATTCAGTACAGTTATTGTGTGTACATAGTGGATGAATATAATCAAAACATCCTATTTTAACTATAAAGAAGTTGAAGTCCAAAGACAAAGTAATTTTCCAGAGTCATACAGGTATTTGGATGGGGACCAGAAAAACCCAGATCTTCCTATTTCCATTTTCATCTACACCTAAGTGTTGTAAACAGTGAATTTGCATGTCCAGTACATTGTTATTCCTCTTAGAAATGACAAAATGAAATAAAATGGCATAACAGTTACAGACACAAGCAGACAATAAAAATTACAACATACTAAATACTCCTATTCCTGCCTTATACCCAGTGCACCCCCATTACCACCACCTCACTATCCTCAAATGAGACTATACAGAGGAAATTGACATATATTGAGCATCTACCCTTCTCAATGATATCTTTCTAGTAACTCAGTAGTTACATGACTTCAAAATATCTATCTTTAGATCTTGCAGTTTTCCCTGCAAACCCTAACCTGGAAGACTTGAAAGAGTTCTCACACCTATAAGATAGATTCATTGTTCAGTTCTTTCATATTCTCAAATTTCTCAAATGTATCTTTAATTATCTGCTATCTCTCTGCCACAATATGAAGCACTCATTAAACAATGTATAATCTATCGTGGTATGCTTCCAAATTTTGTATTATTAACACTAATGAAGATAATTTTACATAATATGCCTTTGAATAATTTTATAAATGGAGGTGTAATTGACATACCATATTAGCTTCAGATGTACAAAATAATGCTTCAATACGTGTATGTTCTTCAAAGTGATGACCGCAGTAAGTCTAGTTAACGTCTGTCATCGTAGTTACAATTTTTTTTCTCTTGTAATGAGAACTTTGAAGATTTACTCTCTGAGCAACTTCCAAATATACACTACAATATTCATTATAGTTACCATGTAGTACATAACATCCCCAGGACTTATTTATTTTATCACTAGGAATTTGTACCTTTTGACTTCATTCATCCATTTCATTTCCCCTGCCCCCACGCACAAACACCAATATAATTTTTGTACTTATGAGCTTACTATTGTTTTGTTTCCAAATATGAGTGAGTTCATATGGATATTTGTGTTTTTCTGTTTTACTTCATCTAGCATTCCATCAAGGTCCATCTGTGTTGTTGCAAAAGACAGGGTTTCCTTCTGTTTTATGGGCTGAGTAGTGTTCCATGATATGTATATGTGCACATACATACAAACATATATATGTGTATACACACACACATACACACCACGTTTTAATTTTATAAACTTGTCCATACATGGACAATTAGGTTGTTTTCTATATTGGCTATACAAGTAATGTTGCTGTGAACTAGGGGTGCAGATATTTCTTTGATGTAGTGGTTTCATCTTCTTCAGATAAATACCCAAAAGTGGAATGGCTGGATCATGTGATAGCTCTAGAAGTGAAACAATTTTCTCGAATTTGTTGATTTGTTCTAATTATTTTTGGTGGAGTCTTTAGGGTTTTCTAAATACAGGATCATGTCATCTGTAAACTGATGGCTTTTATTTGTTTTCCTGCCTAATTGCTCTAAAGTTTCCAATACTATGTTGAATCATAGTGGCTAGAGTGGGAATCTTTGTTTTCCTGATCTTAGAAGAAAATATTTCAATTTTTTATCCTTAACTATGATGTTACTTGTGAGCTTGTCATATATAGCCTGTATTATGTTGACATACTTCCCTCTATACTCATATTGTTGAGAATTTTTATCGTAAATGGAGGTTGAATTTTGTCAAATGTTTTTTCTGCATTATTGCAATGATCATACAGGTATCTCTCATTTTGCTAATGTACTGTATCACATTGATAAACAAATGTTGAACAATCCTTGTCGACCTGAAACAAATTCATGGTGTATGATCTTTTTAATATATTGTTATGTTCAGGATATTTGCATCTATATTCACCACAGTTATTGGCCTATAATTTTCTTTTCTTGGGGCATCACTGTCTGGTCTTGGTATCAGCATAATTCTGGTCTTGGAAAATGAGTTTGGTTGTATTCTCTCCTCTCCTACTTTTTGAAAAAATTTGAGAAAGATTGGTATTCTTCTTTGAGTGTTTGGTAGAATTCACCAGAAAAGTCAATTGGTCCTGAACATCTTTTTTGAGGTATTTGATTAGTGCTTCAACCTCTGTATATAATCAGTCTGTTCATACTTTTTGTTTATTCGTGATTCAGTCTTAGTAGGTTGTATATTTTTTAAGATGTTAACCATTTCTAACACATTGTCCAACTTGTTGATAATACAGTTTCTCATAGTAGTCTCTAATGATCCTTTGTATTTCTGTGGTATCAGGCATAATATTTCTTTCATTACAGATTTTATTTGTGTCTTCTGTCTTTTTCTCTTGGTATGTTTAGCTAAAGGTTTGTCCATTTTGTTTATTTTTTTCAAAGAACCATCTCATTTCATTGCTTTTTGGTTTGTTTGTTTTTAGTCTAATTTATTTCTGCTCTAATCTTTGTTGTTTTCTTCCTTCCATTAACTTACAGCTTTGTTTATTTTTCATTTTATGATTCCATAATGTGTAAAGTTAGGTTGTTTATTTAAGAATTTTCTTGTTTCTTGAGGGTAGGCATTTGTTTCTATGAACCCCTCTTTAGAACTGCTTTTGTTCCATCCCCGTAACTTTTGTATTTCTATTTTCATTTTCTCAAGGTATTTTTTTATTTCTTTTTTTTAATTTCTTTTTTAAACCATGGATTATTCTACAGCATGTTGCTTAATCTCCACATATTTGTGAATTTTGCAGTTTTCCTTTTGTAATTTATTTCTAGTTTCATCCATTGTGGTTAGGAAAGATGTTTGATAAGATTTTCCTGGAGAATATTCCATATACACTCGAGAAGAATGTATTCTGCTGCTTTTGGATAGAATGTTCTGTATGTATCTGTCAAGTCCATCTGGTCTAATGTGCCATTAAGGCTGTGGTTTACTGTTTCCTTACTGATTTTTCTGCCTGGATGATCTATCCACTGATAAAAGTTAAATATTAAAGTCCCTTACTATTACTGTATTGCTGTTAAATTCTCCTTTTAGGGCTGTTAATACTTTACTTATTTTGTTGCTCCTGTAAACAATTTTTTATAAGAATAACTATTGAATTTATAGAAATAGAATATACACAATTATAAATTCTGAAAGATATAATGTGTGTGTGAATTGTTTATTCATGTACCTTGCCCATTTATAATAGGATTTTTATAAAATTCTTACTGATTTGTACAAGTTCTTGTGTGTTAAAATGTATACATAAAGAAATCCAAAGATTTTTATCTTCATTTTCAATGGCATTTACAATGTATTTTGCCACTCAGACTTTTTTTTTCCAATGTATTTAAATTTACTAACTCTTTCCTTATGGTTTCTGGTTTCCATGCCATGTTTAGACTTTCCTCTATTTTAAGACTGTATACTAACTGACTATATTTTCTTTTGGCATTTTTAGAGTGTGTATTTATTTCAGTTTTACTTGGATTAATCTGAATGAACTTTGCTGCAAAGCATGCCAAAGAAATGCAGCTTCCTTTTTTTTTCTTTTCGCTTGGCAAAGAACTAGCTAACAGTCTCAAATCCAATACTGGGCAATCAATATTTCACTCACTGATTTAAACTAATGAAGTGATATTATTGTTGTCATTATAATTTAAATTTTTTATATATACATGCCAAACACTGTACCATGCCAAATATAAGAGCTCTCAAAATTATCTCACATTCACTCAAAATTGTGTGGTTATGGACAGAGTCCAAGTCAACCCTTGAAACTTTTAGTTTGATTTTGCAGTGTTTAGTGTTGCAGTGATTTAGCGGAACAGTTTCTCCCATTGCTATGCAGAAACTTTTAATCCAGTGATCTTCCTCTGAAAAATTGTTATAAGACAGTATATGCCCCAAACCTATGGTAAGAATGGCATTTATATCATTTAGGAGTAAAAAAGCAACTTAATCTTAGCTTTACATATAGAAAGCTCCTATGAGGCAAATCTGTGCCCCTTATTTCTATATACTAATTTGTATTCAGTATTTTTTCCTCAAATGGATCTTTTTCAAAAGATATTTGTCCCATTATGCCATTATATATCTGTGTAAACTACTTCAGACACAAGGAATTCTATTTTGAATATGAAATTCAGGCAAATAAAAGTTTAGTTTACTGATGGCTAAAGGTTAGGGGGGTAATCTGCCTTTCTAGAAGTTCATCTGAGAGTGTTTCGGGACTTACACTGTAGGGATGCAACTTGGGAGAAGAAATCCCATGATTAATGGGGAAGGCTGTGAAACTAAGCCTCACCAAAGCCCCGAATTATAAAGTTGGAGACAAGTGGCCATGATTTTGTGAAATCTGCCGACATCTTATTGAAGATTTGTTATAACAATATTATGTTCTTGTTTCCCACTGTTCCTGGGATGAAAAGAGTATGAATGGGTGTCAGCAAGACAGTGGCTGTGCAGGCCTGCCCTAGCAAGCTTCTACTGCCTCACCACGTACTGCTGTTTCTCTCCCAGTTCTCTTTTTTCGTCCCACTGTGGTACTTTAAATTTGGAGTACTTGCAACTGCTAGCTTGATCAATAAAGGATCCAGATTCAATACCAACTTTTACAGTAGTTCCCAGGGTGATAGAAAGTACTGAAATCCCACCTTATGTGTTAAAGTATCTAAGCAACCAATGTGTAGCAGAGTTCCTACAGATTGTGTAGAATGCAAAACAAATGTCTCCTGTGTCTATGGAAGGCTTGCCATTAAAAAAAAATAATTTAAAACAGAATAAAAAATAAGAGAAAAAGGAAAGAGCATGAGTGCAATAGTTAATCAATATCATCATCTTTAAGCATCTTGAAGCAGAGTGCTTTAGTGGATTTTGCATTTATTTTTCTTAAATGAAGCATTCTTTCACGGGCCAGCTCAGTTTTAGTTCTATAATGATTTAAAATGTCACAAAATAATCTCTCTTGGTTTTGAACCACTATAAATTTATGGTTTGAACCCTGAATTTGCTCATGGCATATTTTGACTTCATCATTTTTCCCCCTGGTTGTTTGATATCTCTCCACTCCACTCACCATTAAGTAATCAAGGAGGGAGGTATGGCTCCCATTTTCTGCCATTCCAGCTAATGGGTAGCACAAAATCTAGGGATCTAAGGGGCCAGTATCATTCTTGGTGCATCTTATCTCATTATTCCTAATTGGTCAAAACCATGATCTCCTTTCTCCAACATCAAAGATCCTTGGTGTTTGATTCTGTCTTGTTTCAACAACGTTTATGTCTTTAAGCTTTGTTCTTAGACAAAGAATAATAATGAACACTTTATGTCTGAGCTTATCTGGCAGAAATAAGCAACAAAACTATGAGTATTTCATTTCTAAAGTACCAAATATGGTCATTAGTGCAATGGGTCAGTTACCAGGTAGAATAATCTTGTCCATTTACAACTATTTTACTTTCTGGATGGGCTAATAAGTGCTGTATTTTAGGATTGTTAGTAAGTCAAGTTGGACAAGAAGATTAGTGGCTAATTTAGTAAATGAATCTTTAATTAATATACTGCTTTTTCCTCATGTATCATATGCTTCATCTTCTCCAACTTCTTTCTGTCACTACAGCAATGATAAGCTTCTATTGAAAACAGCTAATAAACATCATGAATAATGTATAGAACATTTTCTTAAAAAGCTGGGTTACATAATAGAATACTTTTAATACATCTTTAGATCCTCCTGAAATGTTACTGGGTGTTGAGTGCTTAGGTATAGCAAATAAATTTGCATTATTCTGAGATCAGTTGGATAAACTAAATAAAGCTTTTGCCAGCATAATTGGTATAATAATTCACTGTAGTATCTGAAGGATACATGTGTGTTCAAAAATGGTGATGCATCACAGAATAGGTATGTTCTCTGACTGAGATTGCTGCCAACCATCCCAGTAGTTTGGAATGCGTTTCTTGACACGCTGAAGAAGGCACATTTTCTCATGGGGTAGTATTTCTCCTTCCCTGAGGGCTTAATTTGTTTTTTACTGAAAGAGAACATCATGCTTTTGGCAGTATGCAAATTAAAAACATTAATGAACTGAAGTAAAAAGTAAAATAAAACATTTGTTTTATTAAATCACAATCAAAGTTTATGTTCATATCTCAGACTTGTCAGCCTGTCAGTGTGTCCCTAGGCTCAAGCAATAGTGGAGAAAAAAAATCTGATAAATTTTGTTTCTTCAGGCTTATGGTTATTGCTTATTTCTTTTAGAAATGGGAAATGTTATTTCCTTTTTCAGTCCAGATGGCTACTATTTTCATGTTTACTAATAAAAGAAATCAAAAGTAAGTGAGAGAAAGTATTTCAGTGGATATTATTTTATTATTATTTTGTATTCATTTTCAAATGCCATAGAAATTCACAATGAAGTTCTGCATGTTAAAGTCAATTAAAAGCTTCTTTGAATTCTGTTTTGTTAAGCTGGTGCAGGATTTCAAAATACTAATGCTGGATTGAATCCTTTAGGAAAAGTCATATATATTCATGCATCAAAATGGCAGTATTTGTGCCAAGGGAATTTTACTGGTTTATTTTCCCAGTGAACAACTCTTCATATAGTTGAATATAGATGTTTAGTGTGGAAATTATATCATGACTTTGAACAGAGATGTAATTTGGTTGTATGAATCCGTCTCACAGGAAGAGAGCTGTTGGAACAGACCAGAGTTTCTTGACCTTCACACTGATAACATTTCAGGCTGTCCTATGTATTTAAGATGTTTGCCAGTACACCTACCTTCTACTTAACTATATTCAGTAGCAAGTGACCCATTCTGACAACAAGTGTCTCTATATACTGCCATTGTCACGTGGATTTTTAAATTTTCCTTTGTTGAGAACCACTGAAATAAAGTGGATATAACTCTATAGAAATCCTTTATTCTTAGTATATGTTCCATCTCTGAAAATCAACCCTTAAAACAAGATAATAAGTCTAAGTAACTCTTCAGCATATTATTTTACTTTTACCTTGTTTCATCTATTTTGTTGCTAGTTACATATTTATCAACTGAACGTTACAAAGTAGAAACAAAGTACTTGCATTATCAATTTTTATATATATAAACATATATGTCTTCATACTGTATCTCTTTCTTGAAATATATAAATGTATATATATCCTCATAAATACAAGTTCATAATAATAATTAGATAGATTTTCTGGATGTTCTCAGATTAAAATTTTATAATCCTGTTCAACCTTAAAAGGAGAATTTCAAGATAAGTTAGGATTTAGTTAATGCATTTCCTTTTGGTAAATAAAGCTTTCCAGGTCTCTTATGAGTCTTTTGAATTAACAATCAGAACATAACAATACAAAAAGTCTTATTAGAATGGGAAATATAAAATCTTTGAATAAAGTCAAAATTATCTGAAATGCAGCAATCCTTGAGATTCCCTGTGAGTCACTTCCCATTCCATGATCAGGAAGCAAGTACTTGACTGGTCAACTTCTGTCCTTAGTTATTTACTAAAAATTGAATTGTGTTATTATAGGCCTAAATCTTCAGTAAGTTTCTTAATCACCATTTCCATTATAATTATCTCTTGGTATGTGGAAAGACTAACGTTTTAGAATTCCAGGTTATTGCTTGTTCTGTTACTAACTATTTAAAGTTACTTAACCTTACTTAAGCCTTAATTTCCATAAGAAAAAAATGGAATGATATGCCCTTCTACTAATTTTATACCTTTGTAACTAATATCAAATAAGACATTAAACTATGAGCCCTAAAGTGTATTTGGTATACACATAAATTCAGGTCATTCTGATATATTTTCTACTTTGTAAACTTACATTCACAGAAGTGACACTAGAGACCTAAACTCTTTTACACAAGAGGCAACCCAATCTACTTGGAAAAAAGTCTTATATGCTGGTTGGATGTGATCAAAAACCAATTGCTTTCAACTGAACTACAATCTTTATGAGTTTCATAAATATTTACATAATTCCATGTAAAATGCAGAAAAAAATATTCTACTAATTCAGTTCAATAATTAGTTTTCCCAAGCAAACATATTCATGCATATGAAAACATGGAGAAATAAACTCATATAGACAAAATGTCTCTAAATCTCCAAACTATGATTAAATGACTGGCTGCTATATAAATGGTGATTACAATACTGAGGCTATAACACAGAATAATCATTATTTTTATGTTTGACTCTTTAAAGTTTGTTTAAATTTTGCTTCCTGCTAAAAAGAAATGATTTGCTGCATTACCCAAATATTGTCTTCCCCTTTTAGAACAGCCAAATATGAAATGTACTACTTAATAAAGCAGATGCAAGGGTTTTGTAGAATGTATTAAGATAGATTGCTTATGTGAAGTGGAATTGAATACCATAAATCAAAATAGCTCATTATATGTTTAGTGTTTTATAGTAATTTATCAGTTTTGCTTTTAGATTTTTTTTATTGTTCAGTTCTGCTGTTTACTACCTGAATGTAGGTCTCCTTGTAAAACTTAGTTTCATGTATGACTTTACCACAGCAAAAGAATGCACATAGAATATCTTGCCATTGCAAATGTGAGGTAGAGATTATTGGGAAAGTTAGAGAACATCATACTAATTGATGATGTCTTAAAAATGAAATTTAGTGAGATAAAGTTGATATTTTATAAAGAAGGAGGAAGATACTTCAAAATAAGCAATACAATCTACACTATAGAAATACAACAGGAATCCAATAAATTGTAAGAAAATGTAAAGTATTCATGACTGGATATCTTTTCTTAATATTCTGTTTATTTTGGTATTTGAAGCTCTGTAAAACCACATGTTCTTGCCTTACTACTTGTATGCCAATTTATACAGACTAAGGAAATGTTTTATGAGGTTTTAAACTCTACATTCATCCACTCATGAAATTAAGACTATAGATGTGAAATGATGTCATTCCTGTCCTCAAGAAGCCCTTGGTATAATTGATGTGATATAATGAAACATGGAGATCCCTCAAAACCAACTTTCTGGGACTGGCAAAATGGAGGAAAAACTTCAATTTAATAAAGTTATGATTCTAAAAAATTGTATTTTTATTTAATATACCTTGTGATTTCAACTAAATAGGAATGTAGAAAATATACCACGTTGTTTTTTCAGTGTCATCCAGATTAACTTTTTAGAAAACCAGGTATTATGAAAGTTTCCACCAAATTTTAAAGTGAATTTGCACCGATCAGTGGTTATCTAACATGTGACAGCTTCTTCCTTCCCTGCCCTTTTTCCTTGGCTGATCTCTACTAGCAAAAGTAGGACAGAAGAGAATTGCTACTTGGAGGAAAACCTCCAGGTAAAGAGAAAGAGAATGTTTGAATACGTCAGTGACAGATATCTTAAAATTAGTCAAATTGGGCCTAATAATTGTAGAAATTTCTGGAACCATATTTTCCCCAGATATTCTTCTAATACCACATTGACTATTTCAAACCCAACCAATAATCTCAAAGGAAGCAGAACTGTATAGCTAACAGAAACCCGATAATCCTTTCCATTAACAGTACTAGTTCTTATAGACAATTCTGAGTGTCAGAGTCTTTTGTTCTTTCTTTTGGGCAAATACTTATGAACTTAGTCACATGGTCTCCTTTCATATCACTACTTAAAAAGGGCATGCTAGATGGTCAGTAGGGGTATTCTTAAAGGTAGGCACGTGTCTCTGAGAAATAAAAACTGTCAATGAGAGAAAATGAGAGGAGACTAACAGGCATAAGAAATTTCAAAGCATAGCAATGTGGAGTCTTTGTGTGGACACACAACTTTACATTTAAATGATCATTTATATAGAAGATTGCAGCCCAATGGAATAGTGGTGCTTCTAACACATCATCAAACATAAGATGAACTTGTGTAACCTGTCTTTAAAAGAGAAATTAAGTATTTTACTTGTTTTAGAAAAAATACATTTTAAAGAAAAAAATAATTTTTGATGATTAATATATGAAATTATTTTTCAGTGAATGATTTCAGAAAATGTGGATTGTTGAATTACATTGTACATAGCATATTGGATAATGTAAACAGTAATCATAGTGATATCCCAGTTAGTATTGCAGCATTATGTTGAAATGACTTATGTGCTCCAGTTCCACTGCACATTAACTGCCATTCTCTATTAAAACAAGCACCCTCAACTATTTTGCTATATTAATTTCTATTAGAAATGGATTGAAAATAAGAGACTCATTATGTCCTATCCAAGAGATAATGATTCCTTTCTTGCATAAGTTGATTAGTGAGATTTTTTTTCATAACTGTGTGATCTCTAAAGACTCCAGCATGTATGGACTTTCAATAAAATATTAATTTTATATTTTAACAACACAATGGTTCTAATTAACAATGACCATCATAATTTCAGAATATACTTACATGCACATAAATGCCTTTAAATAATGCCTTCAAAATATTGCATACTATATTTTTAAAATGGAGAATATTACTAAGTTATATAAGAATTCCTGTATTTAAAAATTATTACTCAGATGTACATATCATTGTTGCTTTGGAAGCTGGTAGTTTCAATTAAATAGATGCTAATTTATCTATAATCTCAGATTGTCAGTGTTGAGTAGCATTTCTTTTAGTTCTTTTAACTAGTTCTATCTTATTTTTTTGATAACTAATTATTTCACTGGGTATGGCCAATGGTCTTTGGTACAGATGCAAGATTTTTCATATTTTTAAATTTGTCCCTTTGTTTTGTTTCTTTCATTTCATCTAATGCATGTCTTCTAGCAATACCTATGTCCTCTCCCTCCCAGCAAAAACAGACTTTTGTTCTTCTGCATCTTATATTTAGATTTCTTCCTGACACCATGTCTGGATACCCAATTAAGTTTTTAGGAATTAACAAATGTTTGGTAATGTGTAATGATATATTATAAGTACAATGTAATGTAACCTTTATTTACTTTCATGTAAAATAGTATTGTGTAAAATGCAGTGGAATAAAAACTTCATTAGAAACAAGTCCATGTGTGCAAGAGGCTTGATCATCTCAGTGAAGTATCTTAGAATAGTCAAAATTATTTAGGAGAGAAAGAGTATCTAAAACATATAGCCCATGGATAGTCATAAACAAAGGGTCTCAAATAGAAAATTTTGTAGTTTTCTCATGCAGCAGTTTATTTCTGCAGATTAGTATTTCAAAACACATTGCAATAAGCAGTTGTAAGAGAAGTGGTAGTAACTCATAAAAATAAATAATTTTCATCTATTCAGTATGTACATGCCACTAACTATGCATAGATTATTTAACTTTGCAAGGAGATATTATTCTCATTTTACAGAAGAAAAAATTTCTCAAAAAGGTTAAGTAATTGGCATAAAAATCGGGTAAACCTTGGTCTATTTCACTTTGAAGCTTGGTACACTTTATGTTAAGCAAGGCTGCCTCCTCTTTGTCTCGTTTGACCTTACTGGCAGAAAACAGAATCAGTTTTAAAGTGCTTCAGTAAATATTAGCTCTATATCTTACAGTTAGAATTTTTCAGGCATGGGGCAAATAGATAAAAATATTTAATTGAAAAATTACACAGATAAAAAAGAAAGAAAAATTATTTCACCTTTTTATACAATATTATACACTATAAAACTGGTTTAAGTAGTCGAGTTAACTTTTAGTATTGTAAGTAGGTATATTTATTTAAATAATGTGTTAATATAAGAATATTTTCATTAGCAGAGAAAAATTGATAGTTTAATCATCATACACTATCATTAATATTTGATGATGTGCTTTTAAGACCTTGGAGAGCAAAGACCTCAAGTGTTTGTGAGAGCATTTTCTATTTTAGATACTGAAATAGGAGCCATCTCATTCTTGACAAATGTAAAATAAAATGTAAAAACACTTTGTATGTTACATTAATACCATTTGTGCATGTTTTAATATAGAAAAAGAAAATTTAATTTTCCTTCAGTATAACCACATTTTGAAATACTGGATTTTAGCCTACGCATAGTTGGCTTAATTCTACATCTAATTAAACTAATCATAATGAAAATGTATAACTCCACATTACAAAATTCTCCTGAAATCTAATTCATTTAAAGTAATTCAACAGCACAAAGTCATCAGCATGAGAATGAAGAAACCAATATGAACTATTACCTATCATATGCAATTCTGTGAATGTTTGCTGAATAGTACTTGATCTAAGATGCAGCCAAGCATGTAAGATGAATTCCCAGCCCTATATGAAGTGCTCTTTGTAGCAATAAAAGTTGCTCCCATGTATTCCATTAAAAAAAGGTAGAGGATGGCATATATGAAATATATAACTTGAGGGGTCACAATTCATTTATCTATTGTTTTTACTACCCAAAAACTTAGTGGGTTAACACAGCAAACATTTTACTTTATCTCATAAATTTGGGTATCAAGAATTTGTGCAGAGATGGGTTGGAACATTCTTCTGTTCCATGCGGCATCAACAGGTATCACTCAGTGGTATTCACCTGGAATACGGCTGGTCTGGAATGTACAAAATGGTTTTCACTTCTGTCTGATGGTTTTATGGGCATGGCCCACAGGCTGGTGTTGGCAGGGACTGTCAATCAGAGCACCTTCATGTGGACTTTCTACTCAGGTAGCCTAGCTTCTTATATGGTGGGTCAGGGCTTCCCAAGAAAGTGATCCAGGATATCCAGGCAGAAGCTGTAAGAGTAATTTTTTTCTTACCTTGGAAGTCCTAGGATATCATATTGACCGCATGGTTTTGTGCAAATAAATCACTAATTTTAGTCCAGATTCAAAGTGAGAGGAATTACACTTAATTTTTTTCTTTAGAAGTAGAGTTGATATACAATCTCAGATTGGTTTCAATTATACAAGTTACATTTAAATCTTTTAATCAGGGAACCATCAAAGAATTTGTGGTCACATTTATTCCACCATCCAGGTAGTATGACAAGCCAGTTTCTCTCCCAATGTTTCTTTTCTCATTTGATTTGTGTTAGCTGTAGAATCAGAGCATACTGCATAATGATTTAAAATAATATATCAACTGGATTTAAGTATTTTTTTAAATCTATGAACAAACAGAGCTCAAGGGATAAGAATTTGTTTTTTAGTGAGCTGCAATAACCTGGATTGCTATTTGATAACCTAAATCATAGCTACTAATCTCTTAGATGTATGTGGATGTACCACACTTGGGTTTGAAGGAGACCAGTGAAAAGAGTATCTCAATACAATATCTAGGTAATTCACACCTACGTTTTAGAGTGTGATATGGTTTCAGTCATCTTACAGAACCATTTAATAAAGCTAAAATAAATCATGTAACTATTCTTCAATCAGAGAAAAGACCTACATTCTCTGTAGTGTTGTTTTAAATTATATCATGTTGGTTTTTATTTTAATTTTTTTATTGAAATATTGGTATACAATCTTACATTGGTTTCAAACATACAACACTGTGGTTCAGCAGTTACCCATAGTATTAAATGCTCACCACCGTTAGTGCTATTACTATTTGTCAATATAGAAAGATGTTGCAGAATCACTGACTACATTCTCCATGCTGTACTACTATCCCCATAACCAGCTTATATTGTGATGGAGAATTTTCATGTCCCTTTATCCCCCTCACCCTGCTCACCCACCCATCATATGTTTTTGTTCAAACTTACTTTAATTCTGTTATTTTGTTGTGTTTTTATTCTCCCTGATTTCTAAGAATTAAATTTGTATTGGTTCTTGGCAAAAAAAAAAAAAATTCACTTATTAACCAACAGACATTTCAAACAGGTAAAGTATATGTTCTATAATGAACCAGCAGATAGAAAAATCAGCTACACAAATGCAAAGGTAATATGTTATTTGTTTTAATACATTATAAATTAGGTTTTCTCATAATTTAATGTGTATATTAGTTACCTGCAGATCTTTTAAAAGTGCAGATGATAATCTGGTGAGTCTGGGGTGGAACCTAAAATTTTGCATTTCTAACATGCTTCCTGATGGTACTAAAGCTTCTGGCATGCAAGCTTACACTTTAAATAACAAGGTTTTAAATTTTAAAATAATAGTCAGAAAAAAGGAATTCAAGATATTGAAAAAGTTTGACTTTGGATTATAAGTGCATTCTGTTTAAAAACAGGACAGTTCCTGACTGACTCTGTGATATACACTGAATTGGACTTGGAGACTTAGCATTCTTCAATCTTCTAATCCCTTTACTTCTTGCAAATCTTACAAGAAGCTAGCTACTGAGGGTGTTAGTTAATACCACCTTGATTCCCCCCCTCCTTCTTCCATATTTCTACTCCCATAAACAACCAGTTATTGCCTCTTCTGAGTAAGTTGCTTTTTCTACTTCCCCTATGTGTGAGCATTACACTTCAAGAAACATGTTTCTCTGAAATACCTTGTTCTCTTCCATTTTTTTTATTACTAGCTTTCTCATAAACTGGTTTGGATTTACTTAACTTCATTTTCTTATGTTCTCTCCATTAATCATTCATCTGGAATCTATTCCCTCAAATCCCACTCTAGCAGATGTAATGAACTGACTCTCTTGGAAGATTACTAGTCACCTCCAATCATCAAATGCAAATTTCTTAGTCTGGTTGGCATCTTGGAACATGTGCCTCAGAAAAGGCACATTGTGAAATTCTATGCTTCCCTGGGTCCATATTTTCTTTTGGTCATGTCTGCCTATCTTGGCATTGTCTTTACAGACTCTTCCTTCGTTATCAACTCTAAATAGAGACAAGACCAAAATTATCTCTTTAAATTATGTTCTTATGCCCTGTCTTCCAAAGTGAATTCATTTTAAAAAAAATTTGTTTACTGAGATATAATTGACAAATAACATGTTATAATAATTCAATATATGTATATATGGTGAAATTATCAGAATTAGTCTTGTTAACACCCATCACCAAACACAGCTACAAACGTTTTTGTGTATGTGATGAAAACTCTTAAATCTATTCTCTTAGCAACTTTTAGTATTCAGTACAATAATATTAACCATAGTCATCATACTGTGCATTACATCTTTATAACTTATTTACTTTATAACTGGAAGTCTGAACCTTTTGATCACCAATTCATTCTTAATCATGGTTCAACCACCTCTTCATTCAAATGACTACCATAAATATCCTTAGCCCTTTTCTTTCTCTGCAGCACAAGACATAAGTTTTCAAATAATTTCTAATCAGTATTAACAGCACCTATTTTCTTCCCTCTAAATCTTCCCTGTGGTCTCCCAAATTATACAAAAAGCATGATTATCTTTCTATACTTTGAAAAGGAATTATTTGTTTGATTTCAAACTTAATATACTATCTCCCATACCTAATCAATTCTTAAAAGCACTACAGTTGGACAAGTGACGTTTAAAACTTCCAGTCACTCACTCTTTATTACAATTCAGCATTACCCACAGTATACAGATTGCACTTGCACATTTCCAACATAATTGGTCTCTGTCTCCAGTTTCTCTGCTTCCCATTCACTCCATGAATTGTCAGGGCTGTTTTCTGTACTGCAAATCCATTTTCACACTCAATTTTAGATTTTTTTTAATGGCTTCTTATCATATATAAGATATAACAATCATATTATATATAAAACTTCCATTTTTTTTCTCTCTTTTGGGGCTCATCTCCTAATTTCCTCTTTGCATAGCTAGGCTGTGACAGAACTCCTTAGATCCTCCCAGAACAGGTAATACACATTTTTCAATACTGTATCTGAGTTGCTCTTCATTTATTCATGTCTTCCAACCTACTCCATCTGAGCAATACTACTAATTTTTCAAATTTTAGCACAGAGTATTCAAAAAAGCTTTTCTAACTTCTGCTGAGGGAATTAAGTACTTCCTCTTACTCCCCACATCTCTTTGTATAAACTTCTATTTTGCTGTCAACACTCAGTATTGTAGTTGTTTTTTACATCCATGACTGTGTTAAATTGTAAGTTATTTGATGGCAGAAACTATGTTTTATTTGTCTGTATATTACAACAGCTTAGGTCACTGCCTGAATTCTGCTGGAAGTTCCAATAGGAGATGAAAAATAGGAGATAATCTATAAAACTTAATTAAAGCCAGAAAGAACATTT
Source organism: Manis javanica (assembly GCF_040802235.1). Taxonomy (NCBI): domain Eukaryota; kingdom Metazoa; phylum Chordata; class Mammalia; order Pholidota; family Manidae; genus Manis; species Manis javanica. Next base: position 57,469,579 of record NC_133157.1, read on the forward strand.
TATAATAATGGTGGTAGTTTCATATATAATAAGGAATTGGTATATATTGTGTATACAACAAAGAGTTATTATATATATTTCAATATTTTATACTGAATTATTGAAATTTTCTGATCTTTTATTGCTTTATCTCTTTAATGATACTTATTATAATTGCTTGTGTAAACATCTCATTTTCTCTATAAACAATATTTTTGAGAAGTTAGGTTATAGACATCCCCAAAAGTCCTAAAGAGCGCCTTGTACATCTGAACTCTAGAAAGAATAGGTGATAAAATTACCATATTACAGAAAGATACATAAGTATATAATTATTTTCTTATATACTGCTATTTTAGTTGTGTGTGCACTCAAAATACTCATTTCCTAATGGGGTATGTGGTGGGGACTTGATAATGGGGGGAATCTAGTAACCACAATGTTGCTCATGTAATTGTACATTAATGATACCAAAATAAAAAAATAATAAAAAAAAGTACACTGGAATCTCTGAGAAAATATAAAGGGATTTTAAGTAATGATTTACAGGAACATATTTTCATTCTAAAATAATTCTACTTATATGTAGGCATTTAAAGTATTTCCTGAAGCCTGTATTACAAAAAAAATGACAATATGTACATAATTTACTAGTGTGAAATAATATCAACCACAAGAAAAAAATATATAGTTTGGTATTTCCCAATTTACCTTACATAAAATTTGATGTTATAGTTAGGGAATTTCACATTTTTAAGATCATTTTTTTCTCTTCAAATCCAAAAGTTTTTGTAAAAATAACTAACATCAGCATACCAACATTTCTTTAAAGTAACAAATAATTCTGAAGGGCATATACTTGTCAGATGCAAGCTCCTTCTGCAGGGTTACCTCACAAGGAGTGGAAAAACATTGCAACCCCAGGTTAAATGAGCAGCTGGTATAGTGACTCTGATTTGATCATGTTGATTTTCTAGGCAGACTAATTGTTCTGATAGATGGTTATCACCTGTACTTCGTGGCTTCTTGCTTCTAGTTCTAATTAATGGGTAATTTTCCCTGCTGAAACTTTAATGGTTCCTCTGATTTCAATGAGTGCAAGAAACAGAGCTGTTAGCAAATAGAAATCCTGCTGCTGTGACCTTTCCTTGGTCAAAAGAAAACTCAGATTTTTCTGACTGAATATTTTCCAAAATGGAATATTTTAAGTTGCTGATATTGGAAAGAAATCACTCTCAGAGTTAAGAGTTCTTATTTAACTGTTAATCCATCGTAGACACATAATCCCCTATGTTCTGAAGATGTGGCAATAGAGCACCCGGTTTTACAGTTCTGTCATTCTATTCCCAAGAAGAAAATGGATAAAAAAGGAACTGTAGATGATGCATGAATCAGCAAGATTTTCAAAACATTTTATTGAAAAGAATGTGATTAGTATTCAGAAACAAAATGAAAAGAATTTGGGTCTTGATTATTAGCAAATTCTTTATAATATGCCTTTGTGCTTGAAAACAAAGGGCTCAGCAGAAGCTATACACATAGATCAATAATGTTATACTTGTTTGTATTCCATAGAAGCGGGTTGACTAAATGCAAGTAAATTAAACATTACTGTTAGCATGATACCCATACTCAAAATATACAATTATGGAGTCTTTTTGCAAAATACAAATTGGAATTTTTTGACTAAAGAAAATACCTTGCAGCCCTTTCCACAGGTAATAAACACAAGATGTTAGAAAAGTTGATAGTAGCAAAGACAAAGTCATGCTAAAAATGAGTGTTTGAATGAAAAAGTGGGTACCTACAGCAGTGAAATGACAGATTTTTGTCACTTGATTATTAATTTTTGATAAATCAGAGGCAAAAATCATTAAATAGAATAAAGTTAGACTATAAATAAAGATTCATAATGTGAAGCTTGCCCACAAGTGACTTTTTCTTCTCTTTTGGCTTCATGGTTGATCACATTTCCCTTTTCAATGCATCAATGTTTAATCTTAAATGCAGAAAGATTAAACTGACATTAACACCACACTTTGTAACAGACATTTATTATCAAAATGATTAACATAACAGGGGATTTTTACAGAAAATACTATATTTCACTTAATTCCCAATGACCTTATGTAGTATTATGGTGTTCATTTTGCTGAGAAGGGTAGGCAGACAGAAACATTCAATAAGTTGTAGATTGTAGGTGGTAAAGAAACTAAGATAAAACCCTGCTGTCTTTTATGTACAATCGAGACTGAAGAGACTCAAAAAGAAAAGGACAGAAACTTGACACACTTTAAATAAAACATTTAACCATGTAAGAATTGAGTTGCACTTGACTAGTTTATATGTTTATATACATTCAATTTAACATATATTATTTTCGACTTTGCAGTTTTATTTTGTAAGCTAATGTGTACATGTATGCATCTATCTGCCTATCATCTATCCAACCGTCCACACATTCATCTATCAATATTCAGTATATAGCGTCGGGCACTTAAAAAATAGTTCCTCAGCCCTATTCTTAAAGTACCTGTGTGATTAAAATGTTTGTGGAACTTGGAAAATTTACAGTGTGTGCAAAACCTGTGGGAGTAGGTTTTTTTTTTTTAATTGCGATATCACCTTATAGGTTGCAGAATCATTAAAGAAAATAATTCTTTTAGTTAAGTACATTTACCTTAAGGAAAATTTCCCTACTTTGTCCACATTTTATTTTATTTTTTCCAATTCACTGAAGACCAGAGAACACATAGCCAGCATCTCACATTTGGAAACCATTAATTCTTATAGATAGTCTAAGTTTGTACCTGTCAGGAAGCCCTGTAAAATGCATCTCCAGAAGATAAAGCCTTCCTAGGCACACTTCCACAAAGGGAGCTCCATTTATCCTGTCATCTAATCAGGTTATTTCTCCCACCTGTGTAGGGTTTATTTTTGTAGAACACATTTCCTCCTTTTAGCGAGATGTTTATTTCTGTGACATTTATGTAGACAAGTGTCTCAAGTTTTTAAACATAGCTGCTATTTCCTGGGAACTCATGGATCTGAGGGTACTGTTAATCATGTGCAGATATATGTGTTTATGTATTTAACCCACCTTTCCTTTCTCTTAACTGGTTCATTTATTATATATTTATTTAAAATCTGTTTTGAAAACTGTACCATTAAGTCTGAGGATGCATAAGTTAAGAACACAGCCTGAACTCAATGAGTTTATAACCTAATATGAAAGTAGAACTTCTTGGAAAGCAGGGTCATATCTTATTCACCTTTCTGTTTTGTGAAGCACCAAATAAAAGGCCAGGCATACTGGAAGACATCAGCATATATTTGTTGATTAAGAAGCATTTCTCTCACAGTTGTATTTGTGATAGCAGAATAATTTTGCATGCTGACTTCAAAGAGTATCATTCTTTGCTTATAGTTGTAGGTATGCCTAGTCATTGAACCTTTATAAATACATTTTGTCTGCATATATTTTCTTGTAAACATTACTGATGTATAGCATATATAAAGTACACAAATCTTGAGTGTAAGGATTGATGAATCTTTAAAAGTCAACACCACTTTCAAGACAATAAAAGTCTTTTAAACAAAAGGTACTGTTGCTGGGCAGCTACATCTAGAGAGGTCTCTCCCTGGGCACTAGGTAAAGCACTGGACAAGGGAGGGTTCTAGACTCTGAATGAGAAACAATTTTCCAACATGTTGGACAAGTGTAGGTAAGGAAGGAATTCATTAAAGTGAAGGTAGCAGGGAATTGCAGCTGCTTGGCAGGCAGCAGAAATCAAGGAAGAACAGAGAGAGGAAAGGGAAGCTCACTGAACTCCTGCTTGGCAGTGAGCAGGTCCCACCAACTCCTGAAGCCAGGGTCACTTGGCATACAGTGCCCACTTGAATCTGCATGGCATGGGAACTGAGTCCCTACCACCCAGGGTTTGGGGAAGCCACAGAGCAACTGGATAGAGTGAGATTATGTTCTGAGATCTTCCTAAAGGCAAAGAAAGGAGATTTTCAGGTAGACTACCTAAAGAACATGATCGTACAGCTGCAGTCCTACCTGGGTTACCCAGGCGATGGTAGCTTGCAAGCCCAAATCAAAGATCTCAGTAGCCCTTCCCTACTTGCCTGAAGTAGGACAGAAAGAGAGAGAAGATTAGTGCTTATGTCTAGAAAAATGAATAAAATAGTGAAGTAGCAAAGATACTTATCACCTGAAGAGTACAGACACAAAATGCAAAAAGTTGAGCAATGAGTCTTTATTTAAGGCAAAAAGTACACACTCAAAGAAAGGGGAGTGTGGGCAACCTCAGGGAGGAAGCACACTTAAGGGCTCAGTATTTTGTCTTTTAAGGCTTTCAGGGGTGGGGCAGAGGGTGGGGTGGGAGGGTGCGTAGGCTTCATAGGTGTTCTCAGGATGTCTCTCCAGTGAGAGACATTATGTAACTGTGTACAGTCAGTCCTCTAGACATTCTGTAAGATAAACCTCATTCAAGGAATTTATTGATCCTTTTTTTCTGCAAGATAGTGATTACCATCAAGCACTGGGAATATATCAGTTAGGACTGCTTGCCCTGCCTGGAGATAGGTTGTTAGTTGATTACCAAAGAATATGTTACGAGTCTTACTCCTAACTCCCTGGTTTTTAAGATGGAATCTTAGCCTTAAGATGGGGTCCCTCCTGTTCTTACTATACTGTTTATAACTCAGCATTTTTCATCATAGGCAGGAAAAGTTAATCCTGATGCTTGTCCCATGTCCCTGCCCTACCCCAGCAGCCTCTTTCCTGCTGCACCCCATGTGTTGTCCTTCTCCAAAGGTAACCACTGTTTGTATGTATCAGTAAATATTCTTATCTATAGATAGAAAATAGATAATATAATCTATAGGTTGTTTAATGAATTTATATTGACTGTTGTGTATTCTATCACCATAGATCCAATTGTAGCGTCAGAGTAACCTTCAGAAAATCTAAATCCAAACATTAGATATTTGTCAGTTTAAACCCTTGAAATTGTATGTACCATATGTAGCAGATATAAAAGTTTAAATGTAGAATTAAAAAAACCTAATTCATATACATACTCCTGCTTGGCAGTGGGCAGATCCCGCCAACTCCTGAAGCCAGGGAATTTTGGTGTCCAGAGTCCACTTGAATATATGTGTGTTTGTGTGTGCGCGCCACCATCTCTTATGCCAATCATCTGTTAGGTTCACTTTCACCCCCCACCCAACACACTTGTATTGATCTACCCTATCAGAAATAAAACAAAAGAAACAACAGCAACCATTAAAAAAAAAAAAAAAGACCTTATCATCATCTTGTTTTTTATAAATAAACCTTGGAAACCTTTTAAATACAGATCCTGAATTTTTAGCTTACTGCAGTTAGTAGAGACTGAGCATTTTCGATATATAAAGGAGATATCAGGGAAAGTCATTAGAGAAAAGGAGTACATGATTAAGAGTATAGGGGAGAGGATTCAGTACAGCTGTAAGACTACCGGAACCTAGGTTAGAAGAACCCCAAAAGGTCACCTAATCATATCCCATTCTCTTACACTTTTGCTTCAAGCCAGTGCAGACTTCAAGGAGGATGACATGCTATCAGCCTGGCTTATAAAATAAAATTTTCATTAATATCAGTGCCAGGTTTGTGTTAAACCTTTTCTTTGCTGTTATCCAGGGGCTGGTGAGTTAGGGCCTCTGCAAATTTTGTATTTGGCAGTTTAATGAGACTGTCAATCTCATCAACTGCCAGAGAAAGAGAATGGATAATGACAAGGAAGAAAGTTCGAGGGGATGTCTTTGCTAAGCTCTGGAATGCTAATAACTGGAGACAGACATAAATATAGTATCCCCTATATGAACAGAAATGATTTTCTCTATTATTACCTTCTTAATGTAAACAGCTTCTGTGTTCTGAATGGTGTCTCTCTGGCTGGTTTTTATGTGCCAATTACTTTCTGTTTGTAAGTCAACAGTGATCTAGGAAATCAACCTTTTGGTGATCACCTTTTAATTAAAGCATCTTCTAACGATGTTCACTTTTCTGTTATTAAAATGACTTGCTTGCTGTACAAGCATAAACATAAAACAAATTAAATTTCCTTAAGGAGATAAAAGATACAAGGAGAGGGGCAGCGATCTCTCCCAACTTCATTTGGTGTTTGCTTTTTTTCAGATGGTCCGATTAAAAGAGATGCCAAAGTGAGAAAAGGTCACACAGGGGGACTCTAGGGGCCACCATGTGTTGGTGTGCTGGATTTAAAGACTATTACAGTCAGTAGGCTATGTATTAAGATCATATCTTTATATGCCGTTTGTTTTGATACTTCCCATATATTGCATTGGGGCAGTATTTACTCAGGCTGTTCGGAGAACAGAAAGTAGATAATGCAAGGGGAAAACTGGGGAGATCAATATACATTCAGATATTTAATCTCTTGAAGTTTGAGATAATTGTTCAGTCCAATAAGAACGTAAGAGTTGGGGAAGCAATCTGTTAACAAAGGAAACAGGATCCCATACTTTAGAATCACACTATAGAAGAACATTATGTTTCAGTTTAAGGTACTTTGAAAATATAAATGATTTTATTATATTGTTATTTTTTAATGTATTCCAGTTTGAAGTAAATGGAAAAATCAGCTTTCATCAGTATATACTTTTTTAGAAATTTTGTTTTGGCTCTCTAACATGTTTATTTTGAAATATCTATTATGATTTGAAAGTACAATAAAACAGTAGTTCCCAAATGCTGCTCTGTGGCAACATTTTCACCAGTCCATGGTAAAAGAACTAAATGAGGACCACATAGATATTCATGAAGATTTATGTGGTCCATTTTAAGAGATGAGCCTTAGTCTCTGACAGTATGTCTGACTAACTCTTTCTTTCTCTTTTTTTTCTTTGTTGGTAAATACTCTTTTCTATACTTAATATATTTCATATTTTAAAATGGTATATAAATATATATAAAAGTTTTCTTTAAAATATTCTTTTTGATCATTGCTATGACCTTATAGCATGTATTACATTGTTTCTTTTTCTTTTAACTTTGTGAAATCAAAAATCTGGGATCCACTTCCCTAACACCAATACAAAGCTACCTCTATGTTGTAACTCACATTTTATTGAAATGGTGAAGAAAGAGACCTAAGAGGAGAAGATACACAGGGGTGGCTGTGACACTCCAGGACTAACATGTCCCTCTGAGATAAAAATAATTGAGGGCTTCAAAATGCATCATGGAGATGAACATATAAATACATGTAAACGCAAGGCTGAATAGGTCATTTTTGATAATTTTGCCATTTTGAGTGTAATGTAGTATTGACAGAATAGCATCTTAAAATCACCAATCTTAATAGATAACTGCAAACATCAAATCAGTATGTTTTCATCAGAATATAATATATAACTGTGACTTGTTCAGTTGCACAAAGATACATATAAATACACAGCTGTTAGGTGATAGTCTTTATGCTAATTCTCATTTTTTTCCACACAAAAAACTTATGAAAGACTTATCACTGTTCTTATTTTATAAATGACAATACTGAGGCTCAAAGTTATTAACCAAAAATAATGCAGCTATTGTATGGAGGAGCCCAGAATCTAACAAAGGGCTTTCAGGCAACTTTACTGATTCTCTTTAAAAACTGGTTTATTGATTATGTAGATATTATGCTTAAAGCATTTGAATTTTGCCAGCTTTCACAAAATATTACAGGTCATTTAAGCAGTTAGAATTGCAACATTTTAGTCCTGGGAACAGCTTAGGAATCAATTACTATGGGACCTTATCTTCACCATTACTACTACAATTATAACCACCTGCTTCTGCCAACTCAGCAATATAACTGACCACAGTAGCTACCAGAGCTTAATCTTGGACTCTAAGGATTCCAAAGTCCAAGCAAGTGAATCAGGAGTTCTCTATTCATGAGAAGTCCTACATTCTCTCCTTCCACTTTGTATGGGCCGCAGTAAGTTAAGAAAGGGTACCATAATATTAATGCTCATAAAAGTAAGATGGAAAAGATCTTCCACTCATCTGTATGTGGTGGAAGGTCTGGGGGACCTGGCAGTGAGTCAGCTCAAGCAGTAAAATGCTTTGATTAAAGCAAGCTTTCCCTCCTCTTCCTATATGAGTTGACCCGCAAAGAATTGTGAGGTTGCAGCCCTTCTACTTCTTGATCCAATGAGGGAATCATGGAATTGAATCGAGATGTGGAGTCATCAGGTGGGCAAGTAATATTTTAGTAGTAAATTATGACCACTTAGCTCTTTCTAATAATGTTCTCCAATAATTCATGTCACTTTGCCTTTACTTGTGTAGTTTATTTAAGAGCATAATTTTTACATAGGCAAATTAACTGCTCTTGATTTATTTGCTTTGGTGAACTTCAATCGGATGATGATCAAGCATATATATGGTGTGCATATAAAAAGACACATTCCATTTTAGCCAGATATCTTAGCTTTGGATGACGTTTACTGATATTTTCAACAGTACATTTTGATAACTCAATAATTGGCCACATTGTAGTAGGTCAAGTTTTAATAAATTATGAACCACCTTTATAGTAATTTCAACAGTGAATAGTAGCCTCCAGTCAGGAACTTTAAATTTATTTAAAAATTTAAAAATATTTAGCCAATTGTAAGAAAATACTTATGGTACACTTGTTAAGATTATGAAGAAAAGATGAAATAAAAATGAGTATGTAAACTTAGAAACTAAGCCTTATAAGAAAAGAACTAGTAATACTTGTAGTAAAATATTTTTCCTGAATAGTATTGAATTGATCACTTTTGAGACTAAACAGATTATTTTTCACTAATAAAGGCTCACCAAATGATTGCAATAAAACAATTCATGTTACAAACTTTTTAATCTAGAAGTACTAGCAATAATTCTAGCAATTTGTGAAAATGGTATCCTATAATTTCGGGGCTTGATGAACAAATAATCCCAAAATGAGCCTTTCTGTGTATTTTCTAATTTCCGAGGTCATGCATTTAAGTATGAACCAGATACTTTGAAGTCCCAGCTTTGAAACATTCCAATCCTGCAAATCAGAAAATTTATTTATATTTTGTAGATTATAGAAGATAGAGGCTTTTTATCATTGTAAGTAGAAAAATAGTTGTGATGAAAAATTACCTTGACATGGTTGCTTGAAATAAAATATCTTTGTAAGATTGAAAAGCTATGAGTCATAACTGTAAGTGAATCTTCACAGTATTCATTGTTTCACTGATATCAAATTTATCTTGGGACAAGTTGAAAGGAAGTATTATTTTAAAAATATTATTCTCACCAGGAATAAAGATAGATTATTTTATATTCAAAAGCAAGAGATGCATTCAGATACTCTTGTGACAGTTTTGCAATTCTTAGATCAATTTTGCTGTTTGTGTAAACTCAACATGCTTTTACTAAGTCTGAAAATTATTGACAGACTCTCTGGGTTCTAGGAAGATTGGCAGAAATAAATATTTCTAACACCTCATTTTGTTTTTAATTAAAACATCTTTGAGTGCTTAAGTACAATTGAATTGAGAGATATTAGCTATTTTCCTTTCCCCATTTTTATGGTACTCTGTTAATCAATACAAGGTTAGAGAATCTAGGACACCCAACTAGTTTGGCCTGGACTATGTTTATTTTGTCCCTACTTAGTAAATTCCCTCAGTTGGAATTTGCTGATTCCATCCTGTGATGTTTAAAACATTCATCTGTAAATTATTTCTTAATCATAGAGGACTAAACCATTCGATTACAAATTTTCAGCCACATTTATTCCTATGTGGTTGTGTGTTTCTAACAGATGGCACATGGTCTCTCTTTTTAAAGGTATAGGTAGTTATTATTGATTGATTATATATTCCACATCTTTGCTTATATTTAATATGTGTTAATTTATCTGTATGTTAAAAGATTCCCAGATCATTGGTGTCTTCTTTTGTGTATAGCAAAGTGCTTGTGTGTGTGTGTGTGTGTGTGTGTGTGTGTGTGTGTGTGTGTGTGTGTGTGTGTCTGGGAGCAGTAAAGGGAGTGAGGTACTGACAGAGAGAAGGTCAATTATGTTTGCATTGTCTTTTGATTTTTTTTAATCAATCAATTTTCCCCTTTGTTTTTTTTCCCCTTCACCTTTAATTACCAAAGAGCATCTTCCATTTTGTGACTTAGACTCTCCAATAAGTTTTGATGACTACCTCTAAATTGTGCATTCTTTTAATAATCTTTCCTAGCATCAGACTTCATATCTACTAGGAAACTTTTGTTTGTTTGTTTCTGAGGTGGTGGATAGCATTTTCAAATATGATGATTTTTCACTTTCTGGCATTGGTTTTAGAGCAATGTTAGGTGTCACTTGTTCCCGTTTTTCTCTTTGCCAGTAGCATGTTGCACAATCCCCTTGATTATCACAAAAATCTTCTGGCAGGAGTGTGAAAGCTCTTTTACTGGAATTTAGGCTTTCTTTTGATATATACAGTGGTTTTAAAGTTGAGAATTATGTCTTCCAGTTATGCTGAGAGCATTTTTTATTTCAGAGTCTTAATTTTTTTTCCTTATTGTTCTGTACTGTTTTCTGGAGGACATATGGTTTGATGCGACTCTGAGTAGCCACCGTGGTTGCCAAATAAGGTCTCTCACATTTTCCCATTAAAAGTGATGTTCACTAGATTTTTATTAGCTATCCTTAAGGTATCTAATGGAAACATAAAGGATTGTTCTTTATGTTCTAATTTTGCAAGAAGCTTTTAAAGGTAAAATACTGGATTGCATAAATGCTTTTATGGCCTATTTTTGCAATAACTTTGTGCTTTTTATTATTTAATTTGTTCATGTGAATGTAAAAAAGCCCTTACAATAATGTGATAAATCAAACTTGGTCATGATATCTTATCATTTTTACATACTCTTGGATATAGGTGAGTAATATTTTGTTTGGAATACCTGCATCAATTATCATGACTGAAGTTGGGTATAATTTTCTTCTCTTAATGTTTTTTTTTCATATTAAGTATGTTAACTTCACAGAGTGAGTTGGGAAATTGTCTCTCTGCTTTAAATATCTGGAAGTACTTGTTTATGTTAATAGACTTCACTACTACAATTGTTTTAGTCTGCCCGTATCTATTGTTTTCTCTATATAGTATTTATATTTTTCTGCTTCTTGAGAAAATTTTACAAGTTATATTAGTTTTTGTTCAACATACTTTTTCAAATTATTAGAATGTTTTAGCAGAATTTTTTTCAAGTTTCATTTTAATCTGTATTTGATTTGACCTCTATTTGTATCCTTGATTTGACCTCTATTTGTATCCTTTAAAAAGTCACTATTATTGGATATTTGTATATTCTGTTTTTAATCTTGATAAGTCATTTGTGGTAACTTTCTTCTTTTTTATTGTTTTTATAGAAGTAACTGTTACCTTTGTCAATTTTCTCTGAATTATCATTGTTTCCTACTTGATTGTTTCTTTGGGGCTATCCTGATACTCTTTATCCACATTTCTGGATTAACTAATTAATTTCCACCCTTTCTTACTTTTTCCATTATGAGTATTTAAAGCTGCACTTGACTGTGGGAGTTATTCTTTTACTTATGCCATAGATTTTGATAACAAAATATGTGTTAATCATTCAGTTCAAAATATTTTCAAGTGATTTATTAAGGAATTTTGAGATCTTAAAGTGGTTAGTTTCAAAATTATAGAGATTTTGTACTTGTTTATCTTTCATAATTGACTTTGAATTTAATTGGAGTCACAGCATGGTTGTCAAAATCTCATCTGCTTTAGACTTGCTTTACCGATTAGAAGGTAGTAGATTTCATAAAAGTAGAATATGATTTTGCTATGAGTAGTATCCTATTTCTCATTTTGTATACAGTATTCTATGTAGTCCATATGACCCCCCAAAAATGTGTTATTGTGATTTTTCAAAACTTCTGTATCTTAACTATTTTTATTATCTGTTTGACCAACTAGTAGTTAAGAGAAGTAAGTTCATATCTCTCACCATTATGGTAAATTTGTCAATCCATTCCCCTTATACCCCAGTCTAGCCACAAGTGATATAAAGCCTGTTCTTTTATAGGTATCAAAGTTTTTTATTTAATGCATACATATTTATATATATTGAATCTTCTAAGTAAATGGAATATTTTATCATAATATAGTTAGGCTTTCTGTGTTGAAGTCATTAAATCTTAATGTTTACTTCGTCTAATATTAATGTAATTAACAGTTTTTTTAGGTATGTATTTTATTGACTTATGTTTTAATATCCCTTAATTTTAATCTTTCTCTGTGTTTATAGTGTATGTATGTCTCTCAAATAGCTTGCCTATTTTGTCTAGAATTTCATAGTTGATTAATATTTGTCTGTGGACAGTCTACAGGTTTTTCCCTTTTTCTGATAGGACTCTTCCATCCAGAAGTGATTTGAGCCAGAGGACATTAAAGACATAAATTCTTTTAGTTTAAGAACAATAAACTTAATCTGAGATTCTTAGATTTTCCTTCACATACAAATTAAATTTCCTTCCACATTTTCCTAGTAATACTGATTCTGAAATTTATCTTCAAAATAACCATCCTTTTTTTGTGTTGTTTACAATCACTGTTCACAGCTCTAATTTCTCTTCATGAATATGAAAATAAGTTTGTTTTTATAGCACTAGAAATTTCTTTAACATCATATAAACCCAGTTATGCAACAAAAATTATATATTACATGCAGTTTCTAGTTGATCTAGTGCAAGGACCATCTGAGTTCCTAGTATGCCATTTTCTTTCCATCTGGTGATAAGTTTAAGCATGTCAGCCTTCATTAATGACTATTTTTTAGTAATTTCTCTGAACTAAGCAACTTAATTGGCTTTAAGTATGTCTTAGTGAGTAGGATATTTTTCTTCCTGTATCTTATAGTCTAAGATTTGGAAAATGAAAATTAGCAGTAAAGTAAACATATGAATGGCTTATTAACAGTATTACATGACTAAAGATTATGGATGCTAAAATGTATGGATGTTAACATGTATGGTGAAAGGTATAATGTTGGACAATTCTCTAGAAGTAAACACAGAATTTTTACTTGTTCTTCACTCTTGTAAATTTATTGTCTATATATGTGACCTATGTGTCCTTAGCACTTTTAGGATCTTTTGCATCTTCAAACATTAGGAGTTACCCAGATTCGGGTTGTATGTCTAGGCTATACTTACTAACTGTCTAATCTTACATTGCTAAATCTTTTGTATCTTCTGTCTTCTTATAAGTGAAATTGTTGGAATAACTACTCTCTCTCAGGATTTCTGTACAGACTAAATTTCAATCCCATTTTCTCTGTGAGATACCTTAGTATAAATGGTTCAGATCATGAGCTTCAGGATTAAACTGGTTAGGAATTCCATCTCTGCCATTTGTTAGCTGTGTGATACCAGGCAAAATACTTAATTTCTCTGTGATACTGTTCCTCATATATAAAATAAGAAAGTAATAATGTATTCTTCGTAGGATTGTTTTGAGTATTAAATGAGTAAATATTCAAGAAAGTAACTAAAACGGCAGGTACAAATAACCAATATTTAAATGTAAACAATACCATTATAGCTATTCACCTATATGGGTAATTCTTTTTCTTTTAATTTTTATATTTTGCTCTTTGTAAATTGCCCATCAATGTTTACTAATTATTTAAAAAAGGTTTTAATCTAGATGATGAAATTTACCAATAATTATACTCACTTGGATTTGTTACAGCAATTCTCAGAGAATTATATTGTGATTATAAATTGAATCATAAAGAATATGTTTTATTTACATATTAGCATAAATAATATCCTTCTTTATCCTTAACCTTCTTAATAACAGCATCTCTTCCCTTGTAGTGATGACTAAATTGTGATTCACTTTTCACATTAGTTACAGGCTATAAAGGATGGATCATTCTCTCAAATGTAACACTGACAAATCCTAATGGTTTAAAGTACTGTAACAATTTTTATTTTTCTCATCAAATCTCCTAAAAACTCCCTAATCATGGTCTCCTTTAGTATGAATGTTTCATACAGGTATACTTGTGTTTGGAATCTTTAGGGTTTTTGATATATAGGATCACGTCATCTCAAGTAGTGACAGTTTTATTTCTTCCTTTCCAGTTTGGATGACTTTTATTTTATTTACTTCTGGAACTATGTTGAATAAAATCATCAAGAGTAAACATCCTTGTCTTGTTCCTGATTTTAGAGGAAACACTTTCAGTTTTACACTGTTGAATATAATGTTAGTCTTGTGTTTGTTGTATTAAGCCTTTATTATCCTGAGGCAAGTTTCTTCTAAGTCCATTTTGTTGAGAGTTTTTATCATGAACAGATGTTGAATTTTGTCAAAAGCTTTTACTGTATCATTGAGATGATCATTTGATTTTTACCCTCCATTTTGTCAAGGTAATGTATTACATTGATTGATTTGTGGGTATTAAACTATCCTTGCATACCTGTAATAATCCCAATTGATCATAATGAAAGATTCTTTCCATGTATTGTTGAATTTTGTTTGTTAACATTTTATTGATGATTTTTTTGTAGCATCTCTGGTTTTAATATCACAGTAATGATGGCTTCATAGAATAAATGTGGAAACATTCTTCCCTCTTCTATTTTTTTTGGAATAGTTTGAGAGTTTAAATAGTTTAAATGTTTGGTAGAATTCAGCCATCTGTTCCTGGACTCATTACTAGTAAATTTGTTTAGATTTTCTATTTCTTACTGATTCAATCTTGCAAGGTTCTAGTTTTCTAAAAATTTATTCATTTCTTCTAGGTTGTCCAATTTGTTGACATACAATATTCTGTAGTAATCTCTTAACATTTGTATTTCTGTGAGTCAGTTTGTAAAGTCTCTTCTTTCTTTCTGATTTTGTGTCCTTTATGTATCTGTCTTTTGAGTGTAAAGGTTCATCAATGCTGTTGATCTTTTCAAAAAAACTAACTCTTACTTTCATTGTTTTTTTTCTTTTCTCTCTTTCTTTCCTTCTTTCTTTCCATCCTTTCCTTCCTTTTTTTCTCTCTCTCTTTCTTCTCTTATCTTTCCTTCCCTTTCCTTGCCTTTCCATTTCATTTATTGCCACTCTGATCCTTCCTTCTGCTAACTTTGGGTTTTGTCCTTTTTCTAGTTCCTTTAGGTATAACATTAGATTGTCATTTTAGAGTTTTCTTGTTTCTGAAGGTACTTCCATAAACTTCCCTCTTAGACTATCTCCTGCTCTTCTACTTGTGGCCTCCTCTTTATGTCTGTAACTGTGGAGGATGTTCTGCTAGTCTTCAGATCATTTTCAGAGTGGGTTGCATGATAGGAAGTTGTTGCCTGGATGCATCTATAGGAGGAGGTGACTTTAGGATCTCCCTA
Source organism: Manis javanica (assembly GCF_040802235.1). Classification (NCBI taxonomy): domain Eukaryota; kingdom Metazoa; phylum Chordata; class Mammalia; order Pholidota; family Manidae; genus Manis; species Manis javanica. The sequence continues at coordinate 57,484,992 of NC_133157.1, forward strand.
GCCACCTGATCTTCACTCCTCTTCCCCTTGTAGCTTCCAGTTCTTCCACCTTAAACCATAAAACGTGTCCTATATTTATTTTTAGTTCAACACAAATTATTTCTGATTCTCTGTCAAACATCTACTCTAATTTGCTATTAGATGATTAAAAGCTTTAGTTCCTTTTATCTGATGAAATGTTGAGAAGTAAACTAAAATAAAATGAAATATAGAATATTTTTAAAGGGCAGTGGTGAATGAATTACAAATTTTGCGGTTGATAATGTCACTGGATTACAAACATCTCTTAATGGACAAACAGTTATAGTATATACATATGTATATATATAAATATGCACATATGCACACATACATATGCATTAAAATTCATTATTCAGTATTGGTGACTTTAATGTACTTATATGTGATTCTCAAAATTCAAATAATAGAGGTTATTTCTGTTTCAACATTTTAGATTGACAGTTTCAACTTAACAAAAGTAATATGTAAGAATGTTCAAATTTATAGAAATTAGCTAAATTTCTATGAAAATTTAGGTTTTAACTCTAACAAACATATAATAAAAAAACTTTTAGGTTTTTAAATGTACAGCCAAAGTACTGATTATTTTCAGAAACGTCAATAAGTATATGTTAACAAGTTTAAAGTCTTCAGTTTTCAGTACTCCAAATACAACATTACATCTATTTTCAAAATTGGTTTAAAAGGCACTTAAAAATTGTTGTTCATTCCTTTACATACAGCTTTAAGATTTCTATTTGATGCACCGTTTTTTTCTTTGGCTCTTCTTTTTATAATCCAATTTCTTACTGATAGAAAGTAGATTACCTATGTTTGCTCCCAGAATAATTCCATAAAAATCAGGAGAACTGGGCACTATCAAAATTACCCTGTGTTGCCACAGTAGAAAACAGAGAACAAATTTGCTATTAATTTGCCACTTCACTATTATTTTGTACTACAGCAGCAAATCAGTTGTTTTTTTAAAAATATGACTATCAAAATGTCATTCAGCACTTAACTTTAGGATTGGTCCCCAAAACGATGCTGCCTCCCAGAGCTGATTCTTATGATGTAGGAGGTGCAGCAGAAAGTGAAGACAGTTTATAGGAACCATTTTTGATATGGTGTCCTAAATTTAAAAAATCGTATCAATCTAAGAGAAAAGAAAATCAGTTAATTGAACTAATTAAGAGCTTAAAAATAATAATAATAAAAGTAAATAGGTGTAATACCTTTAGAATCTTAACAAATGCCAGAGACAAGTTTATGGTTTAAATGATTAGTAGAACTGAATTTCTTTTTATGCTGAATGAACAAATCTATTAAAAGCAACGAAGATAAGAGTTACTTTATAATTTCAGGGGGAAAAAAAGGCCAATCAAAACTTAATTGGATCCGTTTAGAAGAAAAAAGATAAACAATGTACTAAAAAGGCAATATTAAGAAGGCATTTAAGGATTAATACAATGTAGTCTTAATATTGTATGTCTCAGAGTAACCAGATCAGAACTAATTTAGACTTTGAAGAGTGCAATTAGCAAACATTTCCACTAATAAGCAAAATCCTTTGAATTTTTATTTTTTTTATTTCTGGAAAGGAAATGTGAAGTCTTACTGAAGACCATTCAGGAAATAAATTGTTGGGTCCAGATGGTTATTCAATAGCTTTGCATAAGGAAAAAAATGACACTGGAATTCATTTCCTTTATCAGTCGTGCTTATAATCAGTTCTTGTTTTAAGAGCTTCTTCCACTTTTCATTAGTAAGACCTGAGGGCCTATTATTCGAAAGATACATAGAGATCATTTTGTTTTAGCTTCGACAAAGCAAACTATTATTTGAGTATGTGGATCTGTGATTCTAACTGATTTTGAACTGGAAAATAGACAATGGCCCTCCCATTTTTACAAGAAAGTGGGTGAAACCCACTATTACTGCAGATTTTTCAAATAATCTCTCAAGTCCATAAATCCTTATTCAGAAATATTTGTGAGTATTCCATTTCTAAGAGAATGTTTTGTGGAGGAAGACCTCCAGACTACTTGCAGCAAAGTCATGTGGGATATTTGACAAAATGAGAATCACTCCTTCCCACCTTCCACTCCACAGACTTCTGAATACATATTTCTGGTGGACATAGTAGAAATCTACATTTTGATAAGCATCACAAATAATTGAGAGGCAGACAAATATGTGACAACCAGCTCTCTAGGCATCATCCATGGTTTGCCAGCTTCTCCAAACTGGCTGATTGTCTTGCTTTTGCTTCTAGGTGGTTTAGCCTTCATTTGTATCACTTCTAAAAATCTCTAGGCTATTAAATTAATTCACTTCTAAGGATAGAACCAGTTTATAGGGAGTAGACAATAGTGCTACTACATATAATTAAAAGAATAATTCCTTACATTTTTAACACTGTATAATTTATTAAATGAGTTAGCAAACGATCTCATGACATCGATGGAAGCAGTGAGTCGAGGAGAGGCAGTTTGCGGGCACTGCTGTTGACAGATCCATTCAATGTTATTAAGGGGCTGTTAAGCACTGTAAGAAAAGTAAAACATCTAACTGGAAAGTGAAGATGAGAGAGGTTAATTATGAATATGGATAATCCCAGAAGAAGGTTTAGGGAAAGAAGAGAAAGAAAACAATAGGGTATAGAAATATTTAGGGGCTTTGATAGATGGAAATGGCTGAAAAAGGCACTGCTGCAAGGAGAAAACTTGGCAAAAATAAATTACAGAAGTTAGAGAAGGTGGTTTGGGTTTTACCACCATGAGCAATCGGTTGTCAGTGAAGCACATAAAGAAAAAGGAGTGAAGGAGAAATAAAGGTATAAAGGAATCCAGTTTAAAAGTAAAAGACCATGCTAGGGAATTTGTGTCCCTTTGTGTTTGCACTTTGTGGGTAAAACATGAAATATGTTTAAAGAGAAATAATGAGTTTTGTTTGTTTTCTAGTAATATAAATAAAGATATTTGCCAGTAGTTCGAGTGGCCCATACCCAGGTTTTTGCTGATAATTCATATGCAACAACGTATCCATGGAAAAGAGGGAAAGAATTAAGGAGAAAATAGGGCTGGAAGAGGAAACTGATACTGGTTTTAATAATCTACTTAGATTATTCTGCTAGATGATTATAATAATAAATCAACTGGCTCTTGGTTTTAGAAGGGCTTTTTATGGAATTCATTGAAGAGGAAAGAAACTAGCTGTGGGAATGAGGGGGTAAGGCAGCACATAGTTGAAATAAAATAAAGGCATTAGCTACATGAGTGGAAGGCAACAAAACATGGAGACTGAAATACACAATTTGTCAACTGATTAAATAGAAAGTCCATGACTTAAAAGGCACATCCCTTTATTATTATTAGAGTAGTAGTAATAGTAATGTTTTTATTGTTTTTAACCAATGTCATGATTTTTGTAAAATTGAAAGGTATGTAACTTTAAAATTTTAACTTTGAAAAGGAGAAAAAAAGTCAGACAAATTTCCATCAGAGACAGTATCCTAGAAGTTGAACATTCTATGGAAGATAAATAAATGATTCATGTTACAGAAATAGGATAAAAATTTATATGCAGTTTGTTTTTGAAACAGCTTTTATTACTCTACAGTGTCAGACATATCTGTGCATCAATAATATGTATCTATATTACCCGTTTGAATGGCTGCACAACATGCCATTTTATAAAGATATAGTTTTGTGATTAGCCAATCTTAATATAAAAAAATATGCACACACAAAGAAAAGAGTGACACTATTTCATTACTTGCTTATGTGTGAGAATGTATGAATGCTGACCATCAAAAATAAAAAAAAATTATTAATAGAAATAAATTCAATTTTAAAATATACTTTTCTGTACTAAAGACTGACGGACAAAACTTTTTTGTGCTTACACAGCTCTAGAATTCTCTAGTTTCAGGAAGCAAAAGGGTACTAGGTCAGAGACGCTTTCTGGGATAGAAGGTTTCTCATTAATATACAACAAAAGTAGAAAGTACTCGTTCACTGATTTTTAATCAGTTTATGACATGGACTGCAAAGCTCCTTCAAAAGGAGATTCTGCTTGACTAATAATACATTAGCAGTAATCCAGTGATCTGTCCATGCATTAAGGATACAATTTATTTTTTCTACTGATCAGTTCTTCTCATAGTAACATGAATTGTCTAACTTTCGATGGAACTGTCTAACAAAAGAGCTTTTTGTATGAAATTGACCGACCTTATAGGGCTCAGTTTAGTTTGAATGCTTAAATTAGAAACCCTTGTATTAGGATTAAAATGGAGAAAGAGCTGATCTAATTGCATGTCGGAGCAGATATGTCAAATCTGGTTTCTTATGAGTGTTGAATTCAGAAATGGAGTTAATATTTGGGAAGAGAAGCAATTCTTAAAGGCTGAATAAACATTAGAAGTAGATTCCCCTATCCTATCCTTTAGAAAAAGATTCTTATATTTTTGTATCAATAGTTAGGCTTCAATAGCAATTATCAAGTTCACAGATGGTTACCAGTGTCAATAACTTCTGAATATACTAATGGTTAGGACTCACACATTTTTAATATTAATAAAAATTTAAACAGACTGTGTAGGGGGACTCTCTAATTAATAGCTTTTCTTCTCCTTGGATGCATACCTTGCCTTTTGTTGCAGATGTGTATAAATGTTTATATGAATATAGATAGATATAGTTTAACATAAGCTGAAGTAACATAAATAAAAGTTCTTTCACTGATATACATAATACAATACCTGCAAAGGATGCGTTTCTGTTAGAGATTTTCTAAGACTTTAATATTATCCAAACCCAGCTACTGCACTAGAACAAAGTCAATAAAGTTTATACATGAAATTGCTTTTGACATCTAAGGTATGAAATCAGTCAGCTGTCACAACTGTCAATCAAAACCATTAGAAGGGAATGCTAAGTATCATGTATGTGAGTATGAATATATGTTTGTGTGTATATGTATTTATAACATTAATGTACACACATATATACACATATTTTTTTGACAATACAGCTCTGTGAAATACTCATTATTATGTCACGTTTACCAGTGGATAAATTAAAAATAAAATTAAGGTCAAATTAAGTGATATTTCAATTGAGTTTTTTTTTACCATAAAATTACTAGTTACAATATTTACATGCATATTAGCACATTCTAGCTTTTGTCTTTTTTAATATCAAATTTTTTCTACTTATTATAAATATCCAAATTGGATAAGAATTGCAATAGGTGAGTTTTTATACCAAATGTTTAAATGAACTCATAAATAAAGGGAAAAAGTGAATCCTGTTGTTGCCTTGCTTAAAGTGGATGATATTTTTTCATCCTTATGATAAGAACTTCAGTGGAAATACAACTAGGACTTGCTCTCATCAATTTACAGTTTAGTGTGAGATAAAACATGTATACTATAACCTTTGAAACAAGGTACGTTAAGATGAGCATCATGAGACAAATACCAAGACCCAAGTGATTTTTATGCCTTGGACCAATCACATCCATGGGTTCATTTATGTAATTCTAAAAATGACTCACATTCAATAGATTTGTGTGGGCTTTCACTTTTGGACATTTTACTTTGCCTATTAGAAATTTTACTTTATAGGGACCATATTTTCCTTGCATGAAGCATCTATTGAAACAGTGATTGAAAATGTTTTTTCACCCTTTCATGCTTATACTATTCAGATATTTTAACAGAGGAAGAAAACAGTATTGCTTCATATGTTGTAGAACAATAATAAGAAATACTACAGCAAAACTCAGCTCTCCTATCCTTGTTGATGGTTTTCTCCATATACTACTGCTTATTTATAGTGTAGACTATTTTCTCTTAAAGAGAAGCCTATTGCTATCATAGCAGTAATGTGATGCAAATAAAATCATGATTACATTCCTTTGGGAAATGCAACAGCAGTTTTCCAGTGAAACTACCTAAGGTATATATTTGAACACTTTTATTTTTCTAGTACACATGGAGTTGAATGTCACTTTTGTAATAATTATTTAATAGGTTTGTTATGATCTTTTATATAGGAGGTTTAGTAATGCTATATGTAAATACTGGAACTGAGATCTTGCCTTCCCAGGCTCTCAAGATATTTTATAACTATATAAAGTATTAAGAAAGCTACATTTCTTTACTCTTGAATGGAAGAGTGTAATCTTTTAAGTTCTTATGTAGAATGGCAATATTTGACTACTTTTGTAAACACAAGCATTGATATAGTTTAAATTAGGTCAAGAATTATAGATTGTATACCATATATACTTCATGTGTGTGCATGTTGTGTGTGTTTGTGTAATGCTAATTAGTATTAAAAACTCTTAAAATCTGTAAGAACTCGAGAGTTCACATAGGGGCACCATTGCACCAGAGCAATGCTTCCCTCAAATTGATTCAGTTAATACCTGGGTTGAAACTAATGGATCAGTTTCCCACAGAGTCTTCCCTTCCCTGTTCTCTTTCTCCTTCTGTCTTTCCCTCTTTCCTTTCTTATTTCCTCAGATGATTAAAACATAAATCATAGCACTCTTCTTCTCCGAATTTAATTGTATGCCTAGAATTATCAGCAAGAACATAGATGCATAGTGACAAACAAGGTAAACGTGTTTTCCTTGTTTTCATGGAGCTTTCAGTGTTGGAAAGAAAAATGTAAACAAATAAACCCATGTACAAGTATTCTATGTAGTTAGAATAAGTCATATGTTTCCCCCATTGTCTAATGATATCATGGCTTTGTATAATTGCTAAATGGTAGCCATTATTTGTCTGTAGAAAACAAAATTTTAATTATGTAAAACAAAGTTTTAATTATAAAACTACATATAGAAATGAGAGAGGGACATGTTCATCTTGATTCTTTATAAAACTTCTGAATTGCCTCCCATTGGCAATATGTAGCATACATATTTAAATTTAGTTGCTCAAGTACAGTGGAATTTTTTAAGAATCAGACTTTTTTCTTTTTAAAGTAGAAAGTTGTATTTCTTTTGGGAAAATTACGTGGTGATTGGTAACAAAACTGAACAATAGATAATTACCAGAATAAAACATGATTGCTCTATGAAGCTGCACATTAAGTCTTTATAATTTTTAGGTATTGATAATCACTGTTTAAACATGATATTTATAATACTGACAAGAATTCTGGCATTGGTAAAACTAGAACTCCTCTAGCTCAGGCTTTGAGTTTGTTATATATGAAAGGAAGGGAAAACCTGTGAGGTTATATGAGTTGTTCCAAGATTCTTTTCCTACTATGTATATATTTTGTTTCTATTATGTGTATATTTGCCTATAAGAGGAAAGTAAAGCACTGGAAATCACTTTATTTTATGCTTAATATCTGAAGCCTAAGGACTTGTGAATTTTTTCAAGATCCTGATAATGTGCTATTTTTCATCTCCCAGGTATACTAAGAAATTATAATTTCTTAGAATGCTTACATAAATGATATATGAATTCAACTATCAGTTTCTGAAAATATATAATTTGTAATAGATTTACATATTCACCTTGGCTTCTTTTGCTTGCATCCCAGTTCTAAGCACAACCCATATTTACCCCAGAGAAATACTATCAAACTATTTTCAAGATCCTACTATTCACGCCATCTCTATTACTCAGTCACCCAGGCCACCACCACCTCATCCCTGGATCCTGAGAAAACTCTACACCTGTCCTCTTGCTTAAGTCTTTGCTTATATCCTTGCCTGCCTACCCTCTATTCTCCACAGAGACAAGATGACCCTATTAGCACGTAAATCAAATCATGTCACTCTTCTACCCTAAGCCCTTCACTGGCTTCCAGTCTCACTTAAAATAAATTCTAAAATCTTGATGATTTTATGCTCAGGTATTTCTGTAATTTATCTTCTATCATTTACCCTTTGACCAGTCATGAATTACATCGTACCTGCTTTTAGCCAGACTCATTATAAAATTATTTAAGCCATGGAGGACTAAAAAAGTTAGATAATAAAACTTGGGGATGGATAATTTTGCTATGAATAATATTTGTTATCACTAATGAAAGGTTTTTGCACAATTTATTTGGAATGCTGAAGTGCTGTTTTTCTTTACTTCTTACTTTACTTACTTTATTTACTTCTGTGCTCGTAATAGTGTTTATAATAGATAAGTAATTACTAGATAAATATGGTGTTATGAATTGCTTATGCTTAGAATGTGTGCAAAATTTATTTGCAAGTATATAGTTAGATATATGTATATAAATATAATTTATACATTGCTTATATTGAAATCATTACTAATGTCAAGCATTGAATTTTTTTGAAGAGTATTAAACATGCTATAATACTTCATGAAATTATGTATATCACATTTCAGTATTTTTAAAAGTCTCATTCTTATTAAAGATAGTATGATTAGGGAACAATGAGCTTATTATAAATCTTTCAGTGCTATTACGTTCCTACTTACATGGTATTGCAAAGGCGGATTATAGTGTAGCCTGGTGTTGGATAAAAAGTGCATTCCTTTGTAAGAATGAATTATCAGAACCCAGCCCATTATTTTCAGCTGAAGTCTTTGATCTAAGACAGTGGCTTGTAGTATTTTTTTGTAACCCTAACCTTGCTTTCATCATGTCCTAAGTGAGGTCTGTAATATCTTAGCTACATCAAAGGAAAAATAAAAAGTTGATATATAATAAAAATTACTAAAAACACCATTTAAATAAGTCTTCTATTGAAAATAATAATAGATTTCAAGACTCTTATATAGGAGAAAGAAGAGAGTCTAATTTGTATTTATCACTTCAGATATCATGTGTCCTTAGTTAATAGCCCATCAAAACAAAATCCCTTTAGGGAAAAAGCCCTGTAATTGTATCAAAGAGTAAAACGTTGAGAATGTTCAAAACATTAATTTTTAGCACCGGTCTTATGTTCTGTAAGCAAACCATTTCAAAGCTTTTATTTGGATTGCTTCTTCCTGCCACTAATTTATAACATGGTATCTGACTGATAATTTTCTCATGCTGTTCAGTGTAGTTTCCAACTATAAAAACAGGTAACCCAGCCTAGTAGAAAGCCCATATATGATAGAAGCTTGAGGCTATTGACTATTTTTGTCTGTGCTTCTCTAAAGGTGCAGTGTTTTCTTTTGCATTTTGAAAAAATACATTTTAGTTTACTAAAGGAACTGTATATTTAGTCATTACAAACCATTTTGTATTCAGGCACAAAATGAGGATGGAGAACTTTTTAAGCTGAGACAGGAACTTTGATTGAATCCATATTGAACATTAATTTCCCCTAAAGGAGAAATTGTAGCTAGGATACAACTAAGCAAAAAAGTATTGAATACCTTAAAAGTAACAAATTATTTTCTCATCAGAGGGATAGAAGGTATAATGGACTAAATGTATATGTTCCTCCAAAATTCTTATGTTGAAACTCTATCCTTCAATGAATGTTGTTGGGGTGGGGACCTCTGGAGGTAATTAGGATTAGATGAGATTAGAAGGGTGGAGCTGCCATGAATGGGATTAATGTTTTATAAGAGGTAGAAGAGGGCTTGCTTTCTCTGCTCTACTCTCCATCGTGTGAGACTTGTCAGTATGTAACCAGGAAGAGGCTTCCTACCAGAATCCACCATTCTGGCACTCTGATCTTGGACTTCCAGCCTCCAGGACAGTGAGAAATAAATTTCTCTTGATTATAAAACATCCAGTTTATGGTACTTTGTTACAGCAGCCTAAGGTAAGGACTTTGAATTCACCCTCAAATAGTTTAGAATCTGTTTTATTTCAGGTAAACAATAAAGGAGTTAGAGGGAGCCCATTGAGATGATAGTGGTCAACTTCCCCAGATTTAATGACAATAAATCTAAACCTTCCCCAACTACAAACTTCCTAACTTTTTTTACACAGGAGATGGAGGGATTTATTCCAGTCAGAGAGAAGTCTCTAAAATCTGCAAGGAAACCATCATTATAATATATTAATGGAAATGGTCAGTTTAAGATATTTTGTTTCAGATTATTGGCCAGGAGGTCAGGTGAGAGAGGGAAATGTCAAAGAACTCAGATACTGGAAGTGTGGGAGAGAACAAAGGCTTCTGCCATGCCTGTAGATAGGATGGCAAGGAAACTCTGGCAATAGGGCAGACAATCTTCAAGGGGGTATAAAAAAACAGCATGTCATTGTTGTTAGTAATAATGTTAACTCCATGTAGCCATAATAATTTTTAAAGCTTATTCTCCTATAGTACCGGTGCATCTTTTACATAGGAGCTAGTGGTGTGGTAATAAAAAAAGTACAAAACTGAACTATCTCGGTTATTAAAAGAGTAATTATGAGTATATTATTTAGCTTTTCTTTAGACTTAGTTTCCTTACTGAGTTTTCTTAATACAATGAGGGTGTGGGTAAAATTATAGTATTTCCAGAATATCTAGCCTGGCTTTAGTGCATTGTATCAACAGGCATCCTTAGGGGTGGAGAAAAGTTCATCTTCATATCAGTGGGTAATTACCTGGACAGCTGAGGTTTTATCTGAACCTGAGAGGTTAGGGGGAGGGCTGGTTTTGCTTCTGCTGGAACAGGAAAGAGAAATGGCCCCAGACCACAGTTTGTAAGCAATAAATGTATTTTAAACTTTATTTCTCCCTTTCACTGATTTCGGTTTTAGAGGTATTTTGCCCCAGGATTTCCTTTCCCCAGAGTTACAGAGGGTAATAATCCCTAATTCATACTGTTTTTTTTTGCTAGATGAATTACTTATATATTTCACCTCATGGATACATGTATGTGTAATTTACAGAAAAATTATTCATATTTACAAACAATTATAAATATGTGATATATAGAATTATAAATATATTTATATACAAAAATATATATAACCCTTATATAGAAAGTATATAATTATATGATTAAATAAATATTACACCTATACTTGTAACTTAGCTATATTATCTATTGCAAATAATAGGGTATAAATGTATAATATTTATGTTAGTTATTTATAATATATATATTTATATTCATTCTAATCACTGAAAAATATATAATGTGTATATGACTACATTTTGAAAAGTGACACCCTAGAAAAATTTATTATATATTACATTTATTGGATTCTCATAACAGAGATACCCTATTATTATCTACAATTTACAAATGAGGCTGAAACTATAGATTCTAAACAGCTTTTATATACCCATTCAGCTGATACACAGCACAGCTGGGACTCATGCCTTGTTCTAACTCCAGTCCCAGGTACATGAAGCAATTTAGAACAGCTTCCCCATGTGAGGAAATTACAGCTTCAATATAAATTACATCTTCTAACAACAAATGAGAATATACCTTTCATATTAAGTATGGTGTTTGCTTCTGCATGTGCAATGCAATTACCCGATTTTAGAAAAGTCTTTTGTCATTGTTTGCCTAAAAAATTATTTATCCTTCAAGACCAAGCTCAAGATAGGTTTAAAATTTGTTTTTCTTTATCCAAAAGATAAGGCAGTATAATTATATAATTAAAAAAGCAGAGTAAACATATAAATATCACTCATTAAAACATTTAATTTAACTTAAATTTAAATAAATTTAAAATGTATTTAAAGTATTTTTTCCATTATTATAGGACAGAAAGAATGGGGAAAAAAAAAACTTTTAGTACGACCACACAAAGATAAACTATTGGCATTTTGGCATTTATTCTGATCTTTTCCTCTAAAAATGGTTTCTATGGGGAATATTTTGGAAAAATAGTCTTGTCTATATTGATTTTATCATGTTTGTTTACATTTCATTAGTAAAGTATTTCTGATAAACAGTTTTAAAATATATATAAATTTTGAAAATTTATATATTTTTTATTTTTCACTAACGTAAGTAGCATTATGATAAACCCTCTTTATGTGTGGATCTTTTTTAGTAGATAGGATTATTTTTAGATTTGATTCTTACAATAGCTAGGTCAAATGCATTAACTCTTTTTAATACTGGAAAAAGCTTCCAGGGAAGTTAAATGAAAGAATATAGTCAGCAGCAGAGAATAACAACATAGAATATGGTGCAGCTGGTATTCAAATGGAGCATATATGCTCTCTCTAAAAGAGTTAATAAAATTCAAAGTTTTGGAAGAAAAAAATTCTTAGTATTAATATTATAATGTAACTGAACAAACCAGCAAATAGCCACACAGCAACAAAACCATCTTTAGGTGGATTAACCCCTTTCTTCAAGCCTTGATTTATATTTCTATTTAAAATGTTCTCAATAATTTGTGAAAGGCTGTTCAGGTTTTTTTTTTTTTTTGCTGTTATAATTCATTTGTTTATTCTTATCTCAAATATTTCTTCACAACCTGATATGTTCAAGACTGTGGACTGATAAAAGACACAGACAAATCTCCCTTCACGCAGTCAGGAAGAGGGAGTAAAACATGCAAACAAACAAGCATCCGTGATAACTGTGATGTGTTTTCCTACGACAAGGCAACAAATAGGTGTTAGAAAGGAGAGCCTCTCTAACAAAGTGACACTTAATATGAGACATGAGTATGAAGAGGATCTGGACATGGCAAGAGAAAAAAGGAAGTTTCCAGTCAGATGAAGTGTGAAAATTCTTAAATCAGGACACAGAAAAAGAAGGCAATATAACTGGGTTGGAGGGAGAAAGAATACAAATGATGGAAATAAGAATAAGAAGAAAGGCCCTCTAGGCCATGATCAGGAAACTGGGTATCATTGTTCATGCAGCAGGTGAGTAATGGGTCTTTTTTTATCAGGAAGAGGACTTGGTTCAGCTGGTATTTTTGGTAGATCCCTCTTCTTGCGATGTAAAAACAAAAGAAGGAAGCAAGAGAACTGGAGACTAAAGTCAAGAGGCTGACATGGACAAAGTTGGTAGTAAGAAAATAGAATGATAGGACTTCAATTTGGTGAGTTTGAGGGTGAAGCCAAAGTTCTATCAAGGGCAACTGAATGTTGAGATGCACGTGAGAGATAAAGAAGTGCTGTCTCGCCCAGTTACCTCTCACAACTGAAAATGCCAATTGAGATTTTACAAGCAGTTTCTGGATAAAAGATAGAAAACTCAGACCTAAGTTCTGTAGGAATGTATGAGATCAGGTATCCATTGAATTTATGAAGAGGGGACACCCCAGCACATACCCTTGGGAACTTTTACACTCAGAGGACAGCTTTTGAGCATCTCTGCTGTTCTCTTGCTAATATGATGACTGAAAAATTTCATCTCACTTTATTTTTTCCATTTTTTTATTAAAGTATCATTGATATACAATCTTATGATGGTTTCACATAAACAACACAGTGGTTTCAACATTAAACCGTATTATCAAATCTTCAACCCCTCCATTGCATTCACTATCAATGTAATAAGACATTACAGAGTCATTAATTCTCTTCTCGGTGTTGTACAGCCTTCCCCGTGACCCTCCTATATTATGATTGTGAATTATAGTGCCCCTTAATCCCCCTCTCCTCCCCATCTACCCTCTCCAACCTTTTCCCTTTGGTAGCCATTAATCCCTTCTTGGAGTCCGTGAGTCTCCTGTTGTTTTGTTCATTCTGTTTTGCTTTGTTTTTACAACCCACAAACGAGTGAAATCATTTGGTATTTGTCTTCTTCCTCCAGACTTATTTCAAGGAGCATAATATCTTCTAGATCCATCCATATTCTGCAAATGGGAAGATTTCTTTTCTATTTATAGCTGAATAATATTCCATTGTGTATATGTACCATATCTTCTTTGTGCATTCATCTACTAATGGACACTTGGGTTGCTTCTATATCTTGGCTATGGTAAATAGTGCTGCAATGAACATAGGGGTGCATATGTCTTTTTGAATCAGGGATCTTGTTTTCTTTGGGTAAATCCTAGAAGTGGAATTACTGGATCAAATGGTATTTCTATTCTTAGTTTTTTTAAGAACCTCTATATTGTTTCCCACAATGGTTGAACCAATTTACATTCCCATCAAGAGTGTAGGAGAGTTCCCCTTTCTCCACCACCTCACCAGCATTTGTTGTTTTTTGTTTTGGATGTTGGCCATCCTAACTGGTGTGAAGTGAGATCTCATTGTGGTTTTAATTTGCATTTCCCTGATAATTAGTGATGCAGAGCATCCTTTCATGTGCCTGTTGACCATCTGGATTTCTTCTTTGGAGAAGTGTCTGCTCAGACCCTCCACCCATTTCTTTAACTGATTATTTGTTTTTTCAGTGTTGAGACTTGTAAGTTCTTTATATATTTTGTATATTAACCACTTATCAGATAAATGATTTATGAATATATTCTCCCAAACTGTTCGATGCCATTTTGTTCTGTTGATGGTGTCCATGGCTGGACAGAGACCTTTTAATTTGATGTAGTCCCATTTGTTCATTTTTTATTTTGTTTCCCTTGCCCAAGGAGATATGTTCAGGAAAAAAGTTGCTCATGTGGATATTCAAGACATTTTTGCCTATGTTTTCTTCTATGAGTTATGGTTTCATGACTTCCATTCAGGTGTTTGATCCATTTTGAGTTTACTTTCGTGTATGGGGTTAGACAGTAATCCAGTTTCATTCTCTTACATGTAGCTGTCCGGTTTTGCCTACACCAGTTGTTAAAGAGGCTGTCATTTCCCCACTGTATATCTATACCTCCTTTATCATATATTAATTGGCCATATATGTGTAGGTTTATATCTGGGCTCTCTATTCTCTACCATTGATCTATGGGTGTGTTCTTGTGCCAGTACCAAATTGTCTTGATTACTGTGGCCTTGTAGTAGAGCTTGAAGTTAGGGAGTTTAATCCCCCCAGCTTTGTTCTTTTTCAGGATTGCTTTGGTTATTCAAGATATTTGTTGGTTCCATTTTAGAACTATTTTCTCTAGTTCATTGAAGAATGCTGTTGGTTTTTGATAGGGATTGCATAGAATCTATAGATTGCTTTAGACAGGATGGCCATTTTGACAATATTAATTCTTCCTATCTATGAGCATGGGATGTATTTCCATTTATTGGTGTCTTCTTTAATTTCTCTCTGAGAATCTTATAGTTTTCAGAGTATAAATCTTTCACCCTTGGTTAAGTTTATTCCTAGGTATTTTATTCTTTTTGATGCAATTGTAATTGGTGTTGTTTTACTGATTTCTCTTTCTGCTAACTTGTTATCAGCATATAGGAATGCAACAGATTTCTGTGTATTAATTTTGTATCATTCAACTTTGCTGAATTCAGTTATTAGTTCTAATAGACTTTTGGTAGAGTCTTTAGGGTTCTCTATGTATGTCATCTGCAAACAGTGACAGTTTAAAGTCTTCCTTACCAATTTGGATGCCTTTTATTTCTTCGTGTTGTCAGATTGCCATGACTAGGACCTCCAGTCCTCTGTTGAATAAAAGTGGTGAGAGTGGTTATGCTGGTATTGCTCCTGATCTTAGCAGAAAAGCTTTCTACTTTTCACTGTTAAGTATGATGTTGGCTGTGGTTTTGTTGTGTATGACCTTTATTATGTTGAAGTTCTTGCCCTCTATACCCATTTTGTTAAACATTTTTATCAAAAATCAATGTTCAGTTTTAGCAATGCTTTTTCAGCATCAATTGAGATGTTCATGTGATTTTTGTCCTTTTTTGTTGATGCGGTGTATGATATTGATTGATTTATGAATGTTGTACCATCCTTACATTCCCTGGAATAAATCCCACTTGGTCATGATGAATGCTCTTTTTGATATATTTTTTAATTCAGTTTGTTAATATTTTGTTGAGTATTTTTACATCTATGTACATCAAGGATATTTGCCTGTAATTTCCTTTTTTTATGGTGTCTGTCTGGTTTTGGTAGTAGAGTGATTCTGGCCTAATAGAATGAGTTTGGAAGTCTTCCCTCCTCTTCTTCTTTTTGGAATACTTTAAGAAGGGTGAATGTTAACTGTTTAAATATTTAATAAAAGTCAACTGTGAAGCTATCTGGCATGGCATTTTGTTCTTGGGTAGTTTTTTGATTACCAATTCAATTTCATTGCTGGTAATTGGTCTGTTCAAATTTTCTGTTTCTTCCTGGATCATTCTTGGAAGGTTGTATTTTTCTAGGAAGTTGTCCATTTCTTCTAGGTTGTCCAATTTGTTTGCATATAATTTTTCATAGTGTTGTCTATAGTTCTTTTTTTTCCATGGGGTCTGTTGTAATTATTTCTTTTCCATTTCTGATCCTGTTTATGTGGGTACACCCTCTTTTTTTCTTGGTAAGTCTGGCTAGGGGTTTGTCTATTTTGTTTATTTTCTCAAAGATCCAGCTCCTGCTTTCATTGATTCTATTTTTTTTTTTTTTGCTTTTTGTTTTTCTTTATTTCTGCTTTGATCTTTATTATATCCCTCCTTCTACTGTCTTTAGGCCTTCTTTGTTCTTCTTTTTCTAGTTTCATTAATTGTGAGTTTTGGATGTTCTTTGGGGGTTTTTCTTCTTTCTTGAGGTAGGCCTGTATTGCAAGATACTTTCCTCTTAGAACTGCCATTGATGCATCCACAGGTTTTGGGGTGTTGAGATGTTTTCATTTGTCTCCATATATTGCTTGATCTATGTTTTAATTTGGTCATTCATTGATTATTTAGGAGAATGTTGTTAAGCTTCCATGTGTTTGTGGGCCTTTTTTTTTTCTTTGCATAATTGATTTATAGTATCATACCTTTGTGGTCTGAGAATCTGGTTGGTACAATTTCAATCTTTTTCAATTTATGGAGGCTCTTTTTATGGCCTACTATATGGTCTATTCTGGACAATGTTCCACATACACTTGGGAAGAATGTGTGTCCTGATGCTTTTGGGTGGAATGTTCTATAGATGGCTGTTAGTTCCATCTGTTTCAAAGTCTTGCTCAGTGCCTCTATCTCCTTACTTATTTTCTGTTTTGTTGTTCAGTCTTTTGGAATGAATAGTTATAGAAGTCTCCTAAAATGAGTGCATTGCATTCTATTTCCCCCTTCAAATATGTTGGCATTTGTTTCACATATTTAGGTGCTTCTATATTGGATGCATAGATAATTACAATGGTTTTATCCTTTTGTTGGACTGACTCCTTTATCATTATGTAATGTTCTTTGTCTCTTGTTAGTTTCTTTGTTTGAGAATGTTTTCTTTTATATACGTACTGCTACTCCTGCTTTTTTCTCACTTTTATTTGCATCAAATATCTTTTTCCATCCCTTCACTTTTAGTCTGTTTATGTCTCTGGGTTTGAAATTAGTCTCTTATAGGTTGCATGTAGATAGGTATTGCTTTTTTATCCACTCTGCCACTCTGTTTGATTGGTATATTAAGTCCATTTACATTTCGGGTGATTATCAGTAGATAAGTACTTATTGCCTTGTAGGCTTTAGATTTGTGGTTACCAACAGTTCAAGGATAGTTTCCTTACTATCTAACAGTGTATCTTAAATCACTGATTACTCTATTTCAAATGCCCTCTAAGGGTACTTCTTTTTTCTTTTTTTTCTTCCTCTTCCATACTATTTATAGTGTCATATTCTGCACTCTTTTTATATCCCTTGACTAACTTTGTAAGTACTTGATTTAATTTCTTATTTGTTTTGCAATTAATTGGTCTACTACATTTATTGTGATTTATTTTTCTCTGTTGACAGCTATTTAGCCTAAGGAACATTTCCATCTAGAGCAGTCCCTTTAAGAGATCCTGTAGGGATAGTTTACTGTTGGTGAATTCCCTCAACTTTTGCTTATCTGGAAATTGTTTAATCCCTGCTTCAAATTAAATGGCAATCTTGCCAGGTAGAATGTTATTGGTTGGAAGACCTTCTGTTTCATTACATTAAATATATCATGCCTCTCCCTTCTGGCCTATAAGGTTTCTGCTGAGAAGTCTGGTGATAGCCTAATGGTGTTTTGTTTTTAAGTGATCTTTTTTCTCTCTCTGGCTATTTTCACTACTCTCTCCTTGTCTTTGATCTTTGCCATTTTAATTATTATATGTCTTGGTGTTGTCTTCCTATGGTACCTTTTGTTGGACGATCTTTGCACTTCTGTGACCTGCGTGTCTATTTCCTTCCTCAGACTGAGGAAGTTTTCAACAATTATTTCCTCATAGAAACTTTCTGTCCCTTTATCTCTCTCTTCTTCTTCTAGCACATGGATAATATGAATATTGTTCTGTTTGGTTTGGTCTCACAGCTCTCTTTATTCTTTCATTCCTAGAGATCCTTTTTTCTCTCTGTGCTTTAGTGTCTTTGTTTTCCTGTTCTCTAACTTCTGTTTCATTTACTGTCTCCTCTACCTCATCTAATCTGTTTTAAATCCCTCCATTGTATGTTTCATTTCAGTTACTATATTTTTCAGCTCTGAGTGGTTCTTTTGAAAGATTTCTATGTCTTTATAGAAATCCTCCCTGATATCTTGAATACTTTTCTATTAATCTGTGAGCATGTTTATGATTTTTATTTTGAAATCTTTATCAATAAGGTTGCTGATTGCAGTTTCACTAAGCCCTCTTTCTAGTATTTTCTCTTGTAGTGTTTTTTGGACCTAATTCCTTGGCTCTTCATTTTTTTTTTCTTCAGTGTTTCCTATGAAATAATAGCTTTGTGCAGGAGGTGTCCTTTAGTGGACAGAATCACAATTTTCTGTGTGGGAGCCTCAGCTGTGGGCATGCAATGAGTGTTACACTTTTTTGTCTTGCTTGTAGTGATCTGATTTCAGTTGAGCTGTGTTGGCCATCAGCTAATCAGTGAGCCAGGAGAATACTCAGGATTGCACCACTGGAGTTCATAGGTAGAACCACCTTCCTTCTGGGCTGCCACAATGGCAGAGGGCCTCATATTTGGGGGACTGGCACCTGTCAGAATGAAAAAGCTCTGCTAGGAGGGTTTCCTACCTTCCCAGCTGTAATGCCTGCTTCCACTGCCAGGTCAAGTGAACCGAATGCATAGGGAGGAGACTTGCTGATGGGTCACTGGAATTGCTGTGAGTTGAGCCACCCTCTGGCCAGCCTGCTGCAATGGCAGGGTATTAGGCAAGTGGGACCAATGCCTGCCAGGAAGCAGGAGCAGTAGTATGTGCCCTGCAGCAGGGGTCCTTGGCACTATGTTGCCCACCAGAGGGTGGAACATCTGAAGCTCCTGAGAGTTTGCAACCTGTTGGTGTGAGTGGGCTGAGAAAGTATTGTCCACCTGCCCCTTCTTCTGAGCAGCAAGCTCTGTGTAATCTTTTGCCCATCTAGAATTCCCTCGCTGCTGGGAAGTCCTTCAAATTGCCCCCTTTTCTTTTTTCTCAGGGGGGCTGGTTGTATCTATCTGTTCTCTACAAGTGGCTGGAATCTCTGCTTCCCCAAGGGTTCTACCTGTCTTTGCTTTCCAGCCCCACTGATCTCCAGGACGTTATGTAGTGTGGGTTTGTGTTCCTGCAGCAGCTCTCCAGGGCCAGGTATTCAAGTGTTCCTGGGCTTCTACTCCCTCCCTGTTCTGCTCCTCTTCCTTCCACCTGTGGGCTGGGATTAGGGAAGAGCTTGGGTCTTGCTGGGCCGCAGTTTTTTACTTTACTCATCTCTGTGGGGTCTTCTCTTCTTCACCAGAGGTAGGCAGTCTTTTCTGCAGTCTTCAGGTCATTTTCAGGTTTAGTTGTATTTGCTGTATTTTCATGTTTTATGTGACTTGGGGAGGAAGTTTTTGCCTTACTTCTTACACTGCCATCTTTTTCCCAGAATCCCTGCATCTCACTTTAGTTTATGGTTATTTGATTTTTTGTTTGAATATGTTGTATTCACTGCATGTTTTAAATCTTTTGGACATAAAAAGGTGATATATTTAATGGCAACTATTATTTTTCTTGAGAGAAAAAAATAGTACAAAAATTGCATTATCCTAAATAGAGCAGAGTCACACTCTAACAAGTTCCAGAACTTCTTTAGGCCAGCATGTTGACATATGGATGGTTTAGTTAATAAAGTTATTGATATAGGAGGTTGTTTTTCAGAGAGAGCCCTGTGAATGTGCTAATTCACTGAGTGCTGAACCAAAAAGGTAAAACAGACCTGCTCTCATTTTTAATCCTCTGTATTTCTCATTTGCTCTTTTCCTGTAGGTAGCACAATATGCTACCACATTTAAAAAATATGATTACATATACTCTG
The DNA here is from genome assembly GCF_040802235.1 of Manis javanica. Lineage (NCBI taxonomy): Eukaryota > Metazoa > Chordata > Mammalia > Pholidota > Manidae > Manis > Manis javanica. The sequence continues at coordinate 57,505,148 of NC_133157.1, forward strand.
AACACATTAATTTTACCTATAAATTAGAAAAAAAAGTAAAGTCACTTAATTTATAAAATAAAATGCAAAATATTCTATTAACTTTAAAAGCTAAGCCCTTCATCTTAAATCTGGAATGTTATACTTTGACAGTAATGCTGGTAAGATAATCAGGTAAATACATTTGTAATCATATATTAACATGTGAAAGTGATAAATATCCATACTCCAAGGTGGTATCACATTAATAAGTACAAAATGAGTGACTCTAATTATGAGATGTACAGATACAATGATAATGTGAGAAATATTTTAGTTCTATAAAGTTGTGATATAATTTGGTGTCACTAAATCTAGGGTGACTTTACATTTTTTTGAATATAGATGAATTCACCAATTTTAATTTTTTTATGGTCTCTACTTTAGAAATTCCTATTCTACAATTATAATTAATTTACCTAATTTTCCTCTCCATATATTAATGAATAAATAAGTATCATTGAACTTAGGCAGTTTATAATCACTGCTGCCATTAAGTTCTTCTCTAAAGTTTGTTCTTTTACAGATATAGTGTATGTGTGTATATGTATGTGTGTGTGGTGTGTGTATTTTTCTTTTTACCTCAATGTGAAATATATAGTGTTAGAAGGAATTTTTTTTCGAGAAGCGCTTTTGGCAATAAAGTGGATATCTGCAATATTGGGATTTGTATTCTGCTAACATATAAAATAGATAATAATGTATGAAATGAAGAGTCTTCTAGAAAATTCTTGATATGTGGCTACATGATATATAGTTCTAATTTCATTATTTATAAGCCCTGAATAACAGTTCAGTCTTGGCTTGTTTACTACCTCTCAATCTTTTGCTTATTTCTCCTGGCTCATCTTGAGACTTAGGAAATGCTACCTTATCAGCTAGACCCCTCAGCTTGGCTGGTCAGAAATGCAGAAATCCCCTGTGATATTTGCTTCCTTTGTAAACTTGTTTTTCTTCTGCTAGTCTTAACTATTGCTACCTAAACTTTTCATACTTGGTAGCTTTCTTAGCTAATACCTCCCTGAGGGATTTCAGTTTTCTGTTTTCCACCTACAGCTTGTTTAATGGTTTGGGCTATTTTTTAGTTAGTTTGAATTTTTGTAATAGTTTAAAAATAGAGAAATGTGCAAGATGTAATAGAGCAAACATACCTTTGTATTTAGGTTTGTTTTAAACAGAAAGAAACATTAATTGACCTCAATAAATTCAAGCAGTATTGTGTACAAGTCAAAACTGGCACCATGTACTATTAGGTTGTTAGGTCTGGGTGCTCTAAATTTTCTCCTGTTAAGTATGTGTACTTCAGTGTTTCACTCAACAATTGGCCTGTCTTATAGACTTGAATGTCACACTGAAATAAGTCAAAAGGAAACTATTTATGACCCTTACATATTGTGTGTGTATTAATATATATTTTAATGTATATTAAAAATAAACATATAACTCAAAATTCTTCTTTCAAAATTAACATAATGACAATCAGGGAAAGATATCCAGCTCTCATAACTAAGAGGGCAAAGAAGGCAGAAAAAAATTCTTGAAGAGTTAGAAGATCACCATGCTTAAAAAATATTTAAAGAAAAAAAAGTGCTGCAAAACAGATTTTGTGCTGAAACAAAGGAAGGAATATGCAGAGGACCAAAATAAATGTAGGAACCCTGAGGACTGAAGTGGGTGTCAGAGAAACATATTGACCTTAGAGTTTCAGGAATCCTTATTTGGGTTTCCAGTTTAAATTTCCCTTGGGCAGTGGGATACAAGATTTAAAATCTAGGACATTCCCAAGTTGTAGATACTAATAGGAAATGTTCTATATAAACCTAAGAACTCAAAGGCTGCTCTCACATGGAGGGTTAACAAGAAATGGGTTAACAGAGGATTCCTGTAGGGAAACTTATATGCCCTGACCTTGACTTTGAGTGAAGGAGAAGAGAGGTCTCCACTGAGCACTTAATGATGACAAGCTAAATTTGCCTTTTGGACCACATTCACATTATGGAACAGTAAGTGGTCTCACATAGATGGTATACATATGAGACTGGCAAAAGCAAGCACAGATATTCTTGTGAGAATTGTTTATTTCACTCAGGCTTCAAAACACTGAAACAGAATTAAACACAGTGGTCTCATTACACAGATAAATAACACCCACATCCAAACACATCAGTAAATCAAAAAAATTAAAAAGAGAAGATCTTAATAATAGAAGGAACATGAAGATTTTCTTCAAATTGTTGATAGGTACTCTATTACATGATTTTTCAATACTTGCTAACAATTGAACCTGGAAGATAGTGGAATACTGTATTAAATGTGCTAAGCACAACACAGTGCGCATCTGCACACACACACCTACCCACACCAAAATTGCCAACTTATAATTATATGCCCTAATAGCTCCAGTAAAAATTTCTTTCAAGAGCAGAGGTGAAATGAAGACATTGAAAGACAAGCAAAAATAAAGCTTACCACCAACAGACCCTCAGTAAATGAACATCTAATTATGTAATTTAGGCAGAATAAATATTTTCAAGGTGGAATATTTAAGATGGGAAGCATCTTTGTAAGTAAAGATAATTGTAAATATGTTTTTAAATATAAATAAACATGTACTGTATTCTAAACCCACACTTAACAGGAACAACAATGCAACAATAACTCATTCATGGCGAGGGAATCAGTATAGATGAAAATACTGTATAAAATTTGCATGTGGTTTTGGTAAAAAATTGTATTAAAATAACACTACAGCCTATTTTCTTTATATCATTCAGGAAAAAGATAGAGAGATAAATGTTAAAATTTCAAGAATTAGCATGAAAAGATTAGACACACAGAGTGTCATTCCTAGATATACAGATGGGGAAGTGGAATAAAAAAAGGTAAGAAAAATATCAAAGGAAGGTAAGAAAGAGGGAAATCCAGGTAGGCTAATTCTAAAGTTTTTGCTCTTTGTAGCACCCCTTGAAGGCAACTCAAACCCTAGAATATATGTCAGCTTCGATTCTCAAGGCAGAATACCGAAAAGTTAATGTTTTCTTGATTATTTGGTGTTTCCTTCAAGCAAATATAAAAATGTAGAGAAACCGGAGAATTTCTATAATGTAAAGAAAAACAAAAGCAGAACAAATTAATACCTACATTAGCCTGATCAAATTAAAATAAAGTTTAATATGAACCAGGTGTTCTGAAATTTTATATTGTTTTATCTCTCGGACAACTCTTAGAAATAGGTACTGTTATCCCATTTTGCAGGTGAGCAAACTGAAAGTCAGTGGGGTTAGCTAACATCCCCAAGGTCTCACAGCGGAGGAGTTAAGATTCAAACCCAGCTTTACAGAAAGCTATATTCATTTTCATCACTCCTCAGCTGAAATGCAAGACAGAGAAGGTCATTTTTACTGGCTTGTAAATCTTTATTCAGACCAAATTAATTTGAAAATGATAATTCTGAATGTAGAACAACCTAAGCATTGAGGCAAAGATTGTATCAGTATCACCAGTGAGCATAGTAGATACTATTTCTGTCATATTAAATCAACTAACAGAGAAGCCCAGGTAAGCCAAAAGCCTTGCTGTTCCCAGATTCCCTCCTCTTTCCTTTCCAGCTCCAGCCATCCTTCAACACTTGGAACCTTCCCTTTCCTATACAAAGTAAACCTAAAATGTCAAGAGGGTTGAATAAGGTTACAACAATACATACTTTCTGTTTTAACAAAGATCTATATAAACATTTTTTATGAATAAAAATAAGTACCAATAACACTTTTGTGTTTCTTGAATAAAAAAAAATCTTTTGAGGAACCAGCATTTTGCAAAGCATACCCTTGCAATACATAAATCTTCCCGCTAAAATTAATGACTTTGGCAGAATTACGAGGTAGACAGTAGAATTTACACAATGGTCAGAGTTGTAATTGCATATGAGTTTCACTGATATAATTCTTTGGAAGACAATGGTTAAAATTAAGGCAAAATTGGTTCCAAAATAAAACATCTATTTTAGAAAACTAGGGCTTATTATGTTTGGAAACTCATGATATGAGTTTTGGGAAAAGTAGCTTTATATTTTACTAAAAAGGACTATTATCTAAGAACAATCATTCAGTGTAGCTTCTGAGTTGGCAGGAATCCAATGATGTTATTTTGATAGACAAAGGAAGCAGGGTTTTTCAAGCTTTTTAGTTTAGAAAAATAGATTCTGTTAGTTTTATTCTCCTTTCTACTTTGTGTAATATGTTTAATGGAGAAGATAGGATTAATTCTATAAGGCAAGGGAGCAAGGGAAAGATCCACTATCACATCCATCAACCACAATTGCCTGGAGCACTATTTTCTTCCTTCATGGAGAGAAAAAAAAAAACTTTCTTGTATTCAACCTGCTCCTTCTAGAATCATCTCCACTGTAACAAGTACAGACGAAAAAGCTGTTTTCCTAGCAGTCCTGTAGTAATAAGTGCAATTTGAATTTAGTATTCATCATCCCAATATCTTTCTTTAAAGTAACTTTGCAAAGCCTAGAGCTTTCTATGTGACTGGTTCTGATTAAGTATCAGTCTGTGATTTTTTTACATGTTGCACTTTGTCATCGAGATGTTATTGGAAGTCTCATTGTATGACTTCCCTGTGTAAAAATCTCCAGACTTCTGTTATACAGGGTTCTGCTAAAGACATTCTGGACTCTCTGTTCTGAGGAATGCCTGCCTCTAAATTCCCTGAAGAATTAGTTTAAATTGTAGATTTCTTAGTTGCCTCCAAAACCTATCAACCCATATCTCTCTCACATGGGAACCGACATTCTAGCAAACTTCCCTAGAATTCATATACATATAGAGGTTTGAGAACCAGCATTCTAAAGGATTGAAGAGAGTCAAAGACAGATTATTCTAGGGACAAACCTCAAAGGCTCAGATTTTGTCATATGAATAAATTATAGTGTGTTCCTGCAGCATATTAGCTATGTGATCCTAAGCATATCGCTTGGCCACTCTAAGCCCTGCAGAGTCCTTTGAATTGTTTAAAATGTGGTGCTTATTTTTTACCTCTGCATGTGGTTTCTTTAGAACCCGCAATTATCTGAGTAGTAATATAATCTATTCTCTTAACTTTTATATACCCTCATCATTTCTAGTCTTGAAGCTGTTCAGTTAATGGGGTTAAAAATTAATCCCTTTTCCATCTTTGCCTGTCATCTCATTTGAAGAAAGGTTTATGGAAACTTAACGGACTTTTTTTTTTTGCAAAACACTAGGAAAGATTTGAGCCTATCCTGTCACTTAGACAACTAATTACACCATTACATGCTGCAATTACAAGTAAAGATTTTCAGCTGATGAAAGGCATGTTCACTGCTTTCTCATTACCTGATATTTCCTTGCCAACACTCAAGAGTATCATGATTTTGATGAAACAAAAACAACTCAAGGAGCTGTATTTCCTCAGTAACATCAACAGAACAGTTCAGGGAGCCCATTGCGATTCCCTTCTGCCCCATTGCATTTTTCCACAAAGCTATTTAAAGCTTTAGTTTTTACCACCTCACATAACTTACTGCCTGCCAAAGTCATTAGTAATTTCTGCTGATCCAGCATTGTCTCTGTGAAGCATCACAACCTGTTAGGCACGCAGAGTTATTTGGGCAGTAAGCCAGTTGGATTTGATCTTAAATTGTCTCAGGCCAGATAAGTCAATTCAAATCAGTTAGTGCCAGCAGTGCCTGGCATATAATGTGCTTCCTTGAGTATCCATTATTTACAATAGCCTCTTAGCAAGAGCAGATCAGACAGATGGCCTAGGGCCAAAAGGCACCCTCTTGAGATTTTCTTCCTCTTCCCTTTGACTTACTGCTGCCTGGGGATCACCCCTTAGCTTCTGATACTGTTTTAAATTGTCCCTATCAAGTAATTGCCTAGTGTCTGAATATGGATTTTTAATGGTTAGATACTTGACACCCCCAAGGATTTACCTTATGTGTGAATATTTTTAATACTTAAAACGTTGTTTCTCAGTGTGTCAGTTTTGAGGAGTTATGACTCTGCTCCAAGTAACAGAAAACCTGATCTAAACTGTCTTAAGTGACTTGGTGAATTATTGCCCCAACTAAATGAAAAGTGCAAAGGCTTCAGGCATGGCAGACTAGAGAGATCAAAACCAGTGTCACTGGGCCCTTGTTCTTCTCTCAAGGTCTCTCAGTTCTGCTTCATTGCTTACAGACAGGCTTCCCTAAATTCATGAAATAGCTGTATATGTCCTAGGATCTTGCATCAGCTCAGTTTCAAAAACTGCAGGAAAGAGTGCCATCCACTGTTTGAGCTTTCCTAGCAAAGTTCATATTGCACTTCATTGACTGTATTTAGATCACATGTACTTCACTAAGCCCATCATTCTGGAGAAAAGAATGGGATGCTCTGGTTTATATCCACAAACACCACATATCTGCCTTTGGATCACAGTTTCATTACCTCTGCTCATACCACATGGGCTGAAAGTGTTGCATAGGAATTTCTAAGAAGAAATCAAGGATCAGATACCAAGAGAAGAGGAAACAAATGGTGGAAATGTTTTTGTCCTTACAGTCAAATAAAATTTACTTTCTTGGCTATTTCTCTATTCATAATTGATTCCTTACACTCTACAGGCAAAGCCTTTTTCTCTTTTCTCTGCAACCTGTCAGTTGTTAAAGAAACAATAATGTTCTTTCTCCAACATGTGATAAATTTAGGATGACTAATACATGCAATAGAATTAAACTTCAGTTTTAATGCAAATTTCAGTTGAATTAACAGAAATTTAGTATATAGAATAATGGACCTAATCTCTGAAAGCATATCAAAACTTCTTAATAGAGCACCAAAAATGTAAATATGCCTATGTGTAAACTACAACAGGTCTACCACCCCAGAATTTGGGAGAATGCTACACAAGTATATGTGTTTCACAGTAATTTCCATATATAGTTTTATTATAAAAACACTGATCTCTATATAATTAAAGGAATTTTATTTTTATTGTTTTCTGTCTGGCCAGATATAGATTTTGCCTAGTACTCAGTGTCATATTTCAGAGAGAGGGAGATAAATCTAGCTCATTCATAGGAAAATGTCCAGGACAAAACTATGCCTTTTGAGAAAAAGAAGTAACTGACTACAAGAATTAGTATCTCAGTAGCTGTGCCTAAAAATGACTGGTACTCATCTATCCATTCATTTAAGAAACATTTGACAAGTATACAGCCTTTATACCAGGCACTGAGCTAGATGCTAGTATTCAAGTGAGGGTAAAAAGAGTCATGAGGTCTAAGACTGAGACAGATATTACCTAGGTGGTTTTTGCTTTCAGACCCCAAATCAGGATGGTTGTAATTTAGGAAATAACTCAAAACCATTACTGTGATGTAGGAAAGAATCTGATGTTAAATGATTAAATGGCTCAGTGACACCAGCAAATATTCAGAATCTTTCTCTCTAAGCAGCAGTCTTTGTTTATTGGCCTCATCCAATGTTCATAATCTCTTTACTACACTTTTAGAGACTATATCCAAACATAAAATATCCAGATGAAAAAGAAGACTGTCTCTCCTCTTGTCTTTGTCACACAAGTGAAAACAAGATTACCAGAAGTTCCCCATCAAATTTCTCCTTAAATCTCATTGTCCAGATTGAGGGTACATGTATGTATATCTTTGCACCTGTCATTAAGAAAGAGAGAAGAAATTATCATGATCAGCCTAAACTATATCTAGATTCTATGGGTGTTGAGTCAACCAAAATGTCCACTATGAACATTAATCAATACATTTCAGAAACAAAAAATTTTAAATGCAGAGGGGTCCTATTCCATGCTGGAAGCCCTCCTTTAGGGAAACTAAAAGTATTTTCCTAAGGAAGCTTAAGCAGAGACCAAGAAAATAACTAGTTTTTGGATGATTAAGAAGCAGACAGACATCTGTTTCATGCAGAGGGAACGTGGGCAATGTCCTGTGGTTGGATGATAAGGATTCATAAAACAATAGAAATCACAAAAATATCACATCTGCTGTAAATGGAACCCAAAATGAATAAAGGGAAAAAATGAGAAGTTTTCCAGGTGAAAGGCAATGACAGATTATATTATAACTTGGATATTCATTGTGAAAATGTAGGGAAGCAGACTGGTATCTATTTAGAGGGAAAACTTGACAAGACTTGGCATGGATTGGATATGGTTTCCAGGTTTGGAGCTTGCTGGGGTGTGGCCCATGTTAAGACTGTATGGTGAGAAGTAATAGGGTATCAGGAAAGGAGTGGCAGCGAATCTAGGGGGTTCTAGAGGTAACCTTACTGCTCCTAAAATCTGCCAGTGGCTCCAAAGCCTGCAGAATATCTTCCCTCCACTGTGAAGTACAACCAAGGAGCTCATCACAGTCTTCTGAATTCAATCAATTTGGATGTATAATCACTCTTGGGCCAAATGAAGTCATTAAGTGCCGAGGCAGGAGGCATTTCCATGCAAAGCACAGTATCTTACAGCACTGTGTGACACTCAGTAGAAGAAGAGTAATCTGCCTGAGACACCCTCAGACAGAAAAAAGAAAAAAAATAAAAAGTTTCCGAGTAGGGTACGTAGCATTTAATCATTGGGCTAAATCTTCCATTAGCAAATTGCCAGCAGGCACATAAGCAACACTTAGTAGGCTCTCAATATAATTTGAAAACATAAATCCCTACAATATACCATAAGGATTCCACACCCTCACACACAAACACACACATGCGTGCACGCGTGTGCACGCGCACACACACACACGCTATTTTCTATCAATAGTCTTCCATCTTGAAGGGAACAAAAATCTTTATTCCAATATACATGACTACAAATGTCATCCTTAGTCAAAGATACATGGACACCATTCAGTTAGTCTAATAAATTCTTAAAAAGATAGTAATGTTTTCTCTTAAGACACTAAATATAATTCACTCAATATACTGTTAAACATCAAATACCATCTAATCCATCCATTCATCCGTGTTTCACATTACCTAATTTTCTTTTAAATCTCCTGTTTTCATCCTACAGCTTTGCACAATCTTACCTCTGTAATTGGTTATCCCATAATGTAGCTAACATTCAAAATAGCACAAGTACTCAACATAAAAGTAACTTGTAATCCCCACTCTGTGGGAACTGGTACTTAGAGTTCCCATTAACACAGTGGGAAGTTATACACTTAACTCTACACCCATTCAAATGAGGGTATATATGCAGTGTGTACAGAAATCCACGCAAATCAGATATCATGATTTTTGAACTTTTAGAATTGACTGCATTTTAGATTATATAATTTGACTAGATAGAAACTACTGCTGTGAAAGATATTTTATTATGTGTTCATATTTTGGTGGTTGTGTTATGAAACAGAAGTTTTACCTGGAAAAGATACGATTAAATGTTTATTTCCTTGCTCCTATGGTACAGACAATTGTGTGAATTTAAGTAATTAGCAAGTTGATTGTTCAAATAGTTATAACAGAAACACAATCCCCCCATCCCAATTTACACCCTCATGTGATGTAAAAAATGATCACAATTAGCATTTTTTTTTCAATTGCCATTGTTCTCATCTATTAAGCCCTGGAGTTACTCAGATATTTCTAACATTGAATTTAATGATCCCCCTCTCCCTTCTCAATTCTTACAAGAAGATAAAAGATATATAAAGGCATCAGAACATGCATAACTGTGCTTTTTGAACATGAGGATACTTCAAAATCAAATAGTAGTGTTTTTTTTTCTATGCTGGAGCCTCATTGAGTTGCAGGCAGTTACAATATTTTTCTTATCTCTACAAACTCAACATTTAATACTATAGGGGATCCCATTTGTAAGCAGTTTTGAACTAAAAAGCAGCAAGTAACCTTCATACCTGGGGTTACTCTTTCTTTTGTTCAACAAGTATTGAGCAACGATGTACCAAACATGGAATACAGCAATAAGCTAAACAGAAAAAAAAAAATCTCTACATTAGTGGAGTTTAAAGGAAACTAATTTCACATTATAGAAAAAAAAGAAATGGGCAATGTCAAGAATGTGGATGTCTCATATGTCAAAAAGTGGAGCATGTCCATATTAAATAAGTAGTGAATTGACAATATCAACAAAATCGAGAAAAGACTAACATTTGTTAATTAACTACTACCAGACATCATATTAGATGTTATCAAGTACTTTAATATAGACATTTTAGTATAATAAATCTAGATTTCTGATACACACCTATGTGAACAGTTTTTGATACGTGTTAATTTCAATGGAGCATCATCCTACTTTTATGATCTAGACAGTTTTGCCATATAATTGAAACTGCTTTTATCAAGGTAAACATGTTACTGGCTGGTAACATCTATAATTTTGTAAGTAAAAATATAATAAATTAAAAAGATTAAGATCCGATTGTACTCTACCTCAAAAAAAGTTCATAGATGACATATTTTCTTCCTCAAGGAATTTGATAAAGGGAAAAAGTTAACCATGTAGAGTCCCAATTTTGACTTGTGATGAGTTTGTGTGTGCTTGGTTGACTGGGAATGTTGTGTGTGTATAAAGTGTATTTATACTAATGATTTGCACTAGAGAGGACATTACACGTTATTTTGAAAATATTCTTAGGGGAAATGAATTTACTAAATTTAAAGCAGATGATCATACTTGAAAATGTGTTTGTGATTTGTGTAACTGATTTCTTTCTGTTCTAAGTTCATTGAGCTTTACCTTTTCACTATTCATAAGATAACCTATAACCTTCAGGAAGGATGTTTGAGTATTATGTTTTTAGAAGGTGGGTAGCAAGACCACATAAACCAGATTGGACTCAGAGAGTGGGACAGAAATCCCTCTCACTTAGAAGGCGTTGGGCACTACTGGCTCTTGATAGTATATCTTTATATATACTAAAACTTCTACATTCTATATGCAGTGACAGTGCAAGGAATTAACGTGTGTGTTATTTTGAAACAGTGCGTTGGGGGTGGTCATGTTCCCCAAGGAACTCACTTTGTTCCTTCACTCTTCTTCCCTCTGCAGGAAATGTTTCTCGTCCTTTAAACAAACAATTCCTCTCATTCCTCAGTGCCCTGCTCAAATCACATCTGGGAAGTCTACAATCTTCTTATCTCCCACTGTGCCAGATTTATATGTTATCTGTATCTGTGCCTATGTAACTGTCTCATTCTTGGTACAGTTTAGCAGGCATCCTTTTGAGTCCTTTGGTGAAGTCCTTGAGATCAGGGTCTATGTCCTAATAGTGGTTAGAGAGCTCCAATAATAAAAACGTACATTGCAGCAAAAAAAAAAGGCCAGCCAACATGTTATTGACTCCTTTCTGACATAATGTTATTCTGCTCCTAATATATTTTGTATTGAAATGATTGATTTGCCATATTCTGAGGAATTCATTTTACTGTTAAGCTATTTCCATTATAAATTTTAGTTTTTGTATCATTTTGGTGAACTTCTTCCAAAAGGTTATTATCAGCATTTTCCTGTTATTGAACTGCAATGATTTATCTTTTTCAATTACTTATATTTTCCTATAATTTAAAGTTTGCTTTAATTGCCCGAAGAATGGCTAAATCTGGTTGGTTGTTTTTGTGGTGTAAATGAGACTTTGATAGTTTTTTTCTAGTACTACGATGCTACCTGCTAATTTTAGATGCTTGTTTTTATGCTTTGCTGTGTCTAGAGTAGTCAACCACAGGCAGGAGAAGACTCACTTGGAATACACAGAAGACAATTTGCTCATTAGCCTTTGTTTCCTGGCATATTTGTGTCTGTGCCAGGTTAGGGATAAGGCTGAAGTTACCTGGTCTGCATTTAATTTCATAATACAAGCCTGAAACCTGCTGAATCTTACAGGCTATGTTTATAAAAATAAGAAAAAGCCCTGTTATTTAAAATAACGAAGACTGCGTTAACAACCCAGTGTCCCAAGAACAGAACTGTTGCATCGTGCTTTTAACCCAAATGTGTAAAACTTAATATTTAAAAGAACAACTTGTGTCACTTCACTATAGGCAGTAGGTACATGTCAAGTACAACTGCTGGGATTATTTATACAAGCTAGGACTGTGCTCATTCCTTCAGCTGTATTTTGCTGCGTATTAATTTTCATGGATTTGTAGAATTTTATACTCAGGAGAATAATTTAAGATTATAGTCTAACTAGACTTTGTTTGTTTACATATTTATTTTAATGAATGAGGAAACTTGTCTAGACCACACAGCTAGGAAGTAGTTGTTCTAAGAATTAACCCCATTGTCCATTTGATTGCATGTGCTTCATTCTTAAACTTTTGTAAGAGGCTCTTATTCAAAATAATGGCAGAGTCATACATGCTTTTCTAGAGTCAGCTGCCCCTTTCACTAAAGGGCTAAATGTTAGAAATATCCTTTTTCAAAAAGGGCTTATATATTCTGCATCTATTTCTACTCTAGTTTACTTTCTCCAGTACTTTCTTTTCTAATTATTCATATTTAATTCATTTTTGTCAGCAAATATTTATTGAATAATTTTTATATTTAAGTATATTTTTTGGCTCTAAGGGGAAAAATTGTACAAAGTTTAATTCCTGACTTTAAAAAATTTACAATCTTAATGGAGAGATTAGACATATATGCAAATAAGCATAATGAAATGCAGCATGTAAATATTGCCAAGTCATTTCATTGAAATGTTTCTACTCCTTGCTGTATGACAGTGAAGTGCCTTTATTTTCCAGTCACTGCCTTCTTCCTAGGTTGTATATGCTGACTCCTTTTAACAACTCTTTTAAAGGCATTCTGCTCAGATTTCATAAATAATTAGGCACTTTGGGGTAATAAGAGTTTCTTATTTGAGTTTTGAACTTAATCTTGGTGCATTTTTAAATTTCATCGTCCACTCATGTCTCCTTTCCACCCATTCTTTCACTGCAGATTAGTGCTATCGCACCGATGATCGAAAATGGAAGATGTTGGGGGAGTGGTCTTTGAGCTGGATCTTAGAAACCATTTGTCTGTTCCCTTCTCTGTGTTAATAGAAGGGGAAAAATCAGGAAAAATGTAAGCATCTTCTTAGGCAACTGGTAAAGATTAATTCTCCCTTGCTATCCAAAAATAATTCCCAGATCCAGGAGCCCACACAGGAGTGAGCCATCTTCCTTCCTTACTTCCCAGGAACTAGAAACAGAAGTCCGGCAGCAGCCTTAACTGCCCTCTTCCTTCAAGTCCCTCCTTCTCAGGTCTTATTCCTTCTCATTTCCCTGCTCTTTTGCTACATGAGGAGGCAAGACCACCACCTCATCAGACATTCACTGAGAAACAGAGTGTTGTCTTCAGGAAAGCCCCCTGAATTGTTTTGACTGAGTCTCAAAGCACCTTCCCTCCAACATTTAGGGTGAATTTAGGGTTAAGAAGATAACCATTCCTTTCTCCAAAAGGCATTTTCCTCTCTTCTTTTATCCTTTGTCAACTAGCATGGGGAGGGAGACAGGGACAGGCACTTTGGTAGTGAGAGGTGCTAGAATCAGTTCTCTGATCCCTTGCCTATGCTGGGAAAATGCACTGATGTAGGAATTCTTAACTCCCTTACACAGAGAGGTGAAATGATGTTTATGCTATTACATACAGTGAAACATCTGTAAATGTTTGAATCTGATATAATTATCTCTGAAACAAGAAAAGGTTTTTAACTTTCAGTAGTCCTAATTATGAATGTGCTCATAGAGTTGCTTCAATTTTGAACTGTATCTCTTTGACAGGTTTGAACTGTTGTTTTGTTTTGTTTTGTTTTGGTATTATTAATATGCAGTTACATAAGCAACATTGTGATTACTAGATTCCCCCCATTATCAAGTCCCCACCACATACCCCATTACAGTCACTGTCCATCAGCATAGTAAGATTCTGTAGAGTCACTACTTGTCTTTGTGCTATACTGCCTTCCCTGTGACCACCCCCTACATTATGTGTGCTAATCGTAATGCCCCTGCTCCCTTCCTTCCCACTCATCCTCCCCAGTCCCTTTCCCTTTGGTAACTGTTAGTCCATTCTGGGGTTCTGTGAGTCTGCTGCTGTTTAATTTTTCTGTTTTTGCTTTGTTTTTATGCTCCACAGACGAGTGAAATCACTTGGTACTTGTCTTTTTCTTCCTGGCTTATTTCACTGAGCATAATACCCTCTAGCTCCATCCATGTTGTTGCAAATGGTACGATTTGTTTACTTCTTGTGGCTGAATAGTATTCCAGTCTGTATATGTACCACATCTTCTTTATCCGTTCATCTACTGATAGACACTTATGTTGCTTCCATTTCTTGGCTGTTGTATATAGTGCTGTGGTAAACATAGGGGTGCATATGTCTATTTGAAACAGGAATCCTGTATTCTTAGGGTAAATTCCTAGAAGTGGAATTCCTGGGTCAAATGGTATTTCTATTTTTAGTTTTTTGAGGAACCTCCATATTGCTTTCCACAATGGTTGAAATAGTTTACATTCCCACCAGCAGCATAGGAGGGTTCCCCTTTCTCCACATCCTCACCAGCATTTGTTTTTCCTATTCTTTTCTATGTTGGTCATCCTAACTGCTGTGAGCTGATATCTCATTGTGGTTTTAATATGCATTTCCCTGGTAATTACTGATGCAGAGCATCTTTTCATGTGCCTGTTGGCCATCTGAATTTCTTCTTTGGAGAATTGTGTGTTCTATCCTTTGCCCATTTTTGAAAAGGGTTATTTGCTCTTTGGATGTTGAGGGGTAAGAGTTCTTTGTATATTTTGGATGTTAAACCCCTGTCAGATATGTCATTCACAAATATATTCTCCTATACTGTAGGATGACTTTTTGTACTGTTGATGCTGTAATTTGCTTTACAGAAGCTTTTTAGCATGATGTAGTCCCATTTGTACAATTTACTTTTGTTTCCCTTGCTGGAGGAGATGTATTCAGGAAAAAGTTGCTCATGTTTATATTCAAAAGAGTTTTGCCTATGTTGTCTTGTAAGAGTTTTATGGTTTCATGACTTATATTCAGTTCTTTGATCCATTTCGAATTTACTTTTGTGTACAGCATTAGTCAATAATCCAGTTTCATTCTTTTGCATGTAGCTGTCTAGTTTTGCCAAGACCAGTTGTAGAAAAGGCTGTCATTTACCCATTATATGTCCATGGCATCTTTATCATATATTAATTGACCATATATGCATGTGTTTACATCTGGGCTCTCTAGTCTGTTCCATTGGTCTATGGGTCTGTTCTTGTGCCAGTACCAAATTGTCTTGATTACTGTGGCTTTGTAGTAGAGCTTGAAGTGGGGGAGTGTAATTTCCACAGCTTTATTCTTCCTTCTCAGGATTGCTTTGGCTATTCAGGGTCTTTTGTGGTTCCATATCAATTTTAGAACTCTTTTCTCTAGTTCATTGAAGAATGCTGTTGGTATTTTGATAGGGATTACATTGAATCTATAGATTGCTTTAGGCAGGATGGTCATTTTGACAATAGTAATTCTTCCTATCCATAAGCACGGGATGTGTTTCCATTTATTGATATCCTCTTTAATTTCTCTCATGTGTGCCTTGTAGTTTTCAGACTATAGGTCTTTCACTTCCTTGGTTTGGTTTATTCCTAGGTATTTTGTTCTTTTTGATGCAATTGTGAATGGAATTGTTTTCCTGCTTTCTCTGTCTGCTAGTTCAGACATCATTGAATAGGAATATAACAGATTTCTGTGTATTAATTATGTATTTTGCAACTTTGCTGAATTCAGATATTAGATCTAGTAGTTTTGGAGTGTATTCTTTAGGGTTTTTTATGTACAATATGTCTTCTGTAAACAGGGACAGTTTAAATTCTCTTTTGCCTATCTCGATGCCTTTTATTTATTTCTTTGTGTTGTCTGATTGCTGTGGCTAGGACCTCCCAAACTATGTGGAATAAAAGTGGGGAGAGTGGACATCCTTGTCTTGTTCCTGATCTTAAAGGAAAAGCTTTCAGCTTCTTGCTGTTAAGTATAATGTTCTCTGTGGGTTTGTCATATATGGCCTTTATTATGTTGAGGTACTTGTCCTCTATACCCATTTTGCTGAGAGTTTTTATCATGAATGGATATTGAATTTTGTCTAATGCCTTTTCACCATCTATGGAAACAATCATTTGGTTTTTGTCCTTTTTGTTGATGTGATGGATGATGTTGATGGATTTTCAAATGTAACATCCTTGCTTACCTGGATAAATCCTACTTGAACATGATGGATGATCTTTTTGATGTATTTTTGAATTCAGTTTGCTAATATTTTGTTGAGTATTTTTGCATCTATGTTCATCAGGGATATTGGTCTGTAATTTTTTTGTGTGTGGTGTCTGCCTAGTTTTGATATTAGGGTGATGCTGGCATCATAATATGACTGTGGGAGTATTCCCTCCTCTTCTATTTTTTGGAAAACTTTAAGGAGGATGGATATTAGGTCTTCACTAAATGTTTGATAAAATTCAGCAGTGAAACTGTCTGCTCCAGGAGTTTTGTTCTTTGGTAGTTTTTTGAATACTAATTCAATTTCCTTGGTGGTAATTAGTCTATTCAGATTTTCTGTTTCTTCTTGGGTCATCTTTGGAAGGTTGTATTTTTCTAGAAAGTTGTACATTTCTTCTAGGTTATCGAATTTGTTAGCATATAATTTTTCAAAGTATTCTCTCATAATTCTTTGTATTTCTCTGGTGTCCATAGTCACTTTTCCTTTCTCATTTCTGGTTGTGTTTCTGTGTGTAGACTTTTTTTTTAAGTCTGGCTAGAGGTATAACTATGTTGTTTATTTTCTTGAAGAACCATCTCCTGCTTTCATTGATTCTTTCTATTTATTCTTCTCAATTTTATTTATTTCTGCTCTAATCTTATGTCCCTCCTTCTACTGACTTTGGGCCTCATTTGTTCTTATTTTTCTAGTTCTGTTAATTGTGAGTTTAGACTGTTCATTAGGGATTGTTCTTCTTTCCTGAGGTAGGCCTGTATTGCTATATACTTCCCTCTTCACACAGTCTTTGCTGTGTCTCACAGATTTTGTGGTGTTGAATTATTGTTTTCATTTGTCTCCACATATTGCTTGATCTCCATTATTTGGTCATTCATCCACTGATTATTTAGGAGTATGTTATTAAGCCTCCATGTGTTTGTGTGTTTTTTCATTATCTTTGTGTAATTTATTTCTAGTTTCATACCTTTGTCATCCAAGAAGCTGGTTGGTACAATTTCGATCATTTTGAATTTATTGAGGCTCTTTCTGTGGCTTTGTATATGATCTCTTCTTGAAAATGTTCCATGTGCACTTGAGAAGAATATGTATAGTGTTGCTTTTGGATGGAGTGTTCTGTAGAAATCCATTAGGTCAATCTGTTCTAATACATTATTCAGTGCATCTGTCTCCATACTTATTTTCTGTATGGTTGATCTGTCTGTTGGAGTGAGTGATGTATTAAATCTCCCAAAAGGAATGCATTGTATTCTATTTCCCCCTTTAATTCTGCTAATATTTGTTTCAGATATGTAGGTGATCTTTTGTTGGGTGCATAGATATTTATAATATTATACCTTCTTGTTGGACTGACTCCTTTATCTTTATGTAATGTCCTTCTTTGTGTCTTGTTACTTTCTTTGTTTTGAAGTCTATTTTGTCTGATACAAGTACTGAAACTCTTGCTTTTTTCTCCCTATTAGTTGCATGAAATATCTTTTTCCATCCCTTTACTTTCAGTCTGTGTATGTCTCTGGATTTGAAGTGAGTCTCTTGTAAGCAGCATATAGATGGATCTTGTTTTTTTATCCATTCAGTGACTCTATGTCATTTCATTGGTGCATTCAGAGCATTTACATTTAGGGTGATTATCGATACGTATGCACTTATTGCCATTGCTGGCTTTAGATTCATGGTTACCAAAGGTTCAAGGGTAATTCCCTTACTATCTAACAGTCTAATTGAACTCACTCAGTATGCTATTATAAACACAACCTAAAGGTTCTGCCTCCCCCCCTTTTCTTCCTCCTCCATTCTTCATATATTAGGTATCATATTCTGTACTCTTTGTCTATCCCTTGATTGACTTTGAGGGTAGTTGATTTAAATTTGCACATGCTTAGTAATTAATTGCTCTAATTTGCTGTGGTTTTATTTCTCCTGGTGAAAGCTATTGAGCCTTAGGAACACTTCCATCTATAGCAGTCCCTTCAAAATGCACTGTAGAAGTGGTTGGTGGGAGGTAAATTCTCTCAGCTTTTGCTTATCTGAAAATTGTTTAATCCCTCCTTCAAATTTAAACAATAACCTTGATGGGTAGAGTATTCTTGATTTGAGGGCCTTCTGCTTCATTGCATTAAATATACCATGCCACTCCCTTCTGGCCTGTGAGTTTTCTGCTGAGAAGTCTGATGATAGCCTGATGAGTTTTCCTTTGCATGTGATTTATTTCTCTCTGGCTACTTTTAATCGTCTGTCCTTATCCTTGATCTTTGCTATTTTAATTATTATATGTCTTGGTGTTGTTTTCCTTGGTTCCCTTGTGTTGGGAGATCTGTGCACCTCCACGGCCTGAAGGACTATCTCCTTTCCCAGATTGGGGAAGTTTTCAGCAATTAATTCCTCAAAGACACTTTCTATCCGTTTTTCTTTCTCTTCTTCTTCTAGTACCCCTATAATGCAAATATTGTTCTGTTTGAATTAGTCACACAGGTTCTCACAGGAGTCTTTGATTCCTAGAGGTCCTTTTTTCTCTCTGTAACTCAGCTTCTTTGTATTCCTCTTCTCTAATTTCTATTTTATTTATCGTCTCCTCTGTCATATCTAATCTGCTTTTAATACCCTCCATTGTGTTCCTCAATGATTGGATCTCCATCCTAAATTCCTAAATTCATTCCTGAGTTCTTGAATATTTTTCTGTACCTCCAGGAGCATGTTTATGATTTTTATTTTGAGTTGTCTTTCAGGAAGATTTATTAGTTCAGTCTCACTCACTCCTTTTTCCAATGTTGTCGAGATTTTGCTTTGAACAAGTTTCCTTTGACATTTCATATTTGTATGTGGCGCCCTCTAATGCCCAGAAGCTGTAGTCTCTGGAGCTGCTCAGCCCCTGGAGTGAGGTCAAGGTTGCAGGGAGTGGTACTGGTGTGTTGGTGGAGGATAGAGCTCTTTCTTGCTTCCCGGATGCAGTGCCTGTCTCCCGTGTCAGAGCCAGTGGGCCGAGCACACAGGTGTAAGCCTCTGACCTTTGTGTCTGTACCTGCCATAGGCAGGGCCTCCATCTTGCTGGCCTGATGACAGAGCAGTGACTGCCACTTTGTGAGCCAGTGCCGGTAGGCCAGGAGGAAGGTGCAGCAGGCTGCATATTACAGTGGGGGGCCTCAGAGCTGAGTAGCCAGCTGGGGGGATGGAGCACCTGAAGCTCCCAAAAGTTCCCAATCTGCTAGGCAGAATGCGCCCAGAACCTCAACCACCTATCCTTCCTCCTGTGCAGCAAGCTCCATGCAAACCCTTCCCCTTCAGCAGCCCTCTCACTGCTAGGATGCCTTTCAGACCACCCACCTTTCCTTTGTCTCAGAGCTGCCGATGTGAATCCTTGTCCTCCACAAAGAGCCAGTGTCTCAGTCTCTCAAGCATTCCACCTATTTTAGCTCTCCAACCCCACTAATCTCCAGAGGACTATGCAATGTAGGTTTGTGCTCCCAAAGCAGATCTCCAGGGCTGGGTGTTCAGTAGTCCCAGGCTTCCACCCGATCCCTGCTCTGTTTCTCTTCCTCCCACCAGTGAGCTGGGGTGGGGGGAAGGGCTTGGGTCCCGCCAGATCAAGACTTTGGTACTTTACCCTGTTTCATGAGTTCTGCTCTATTCTCCATGTGTATGCAGTCTGGTGCACTGTTCTTTGCTTTTGCTCTTTTAGGATTATTGTATTAACTATATTTTTGTATTATATGTGGTTTGAGGAAGAGTTCTCTGTCTCACTTCTCATGCTGCCCCAGTTGAATTGATTTTTAGTCTTTTCTGAAAGTTTGGTGATCCAGATGGTTTGGCATGTATTTTTAAAATACTACATTGATCTAAGAAGAAACTAGCTTTGTGGATTTATAATGCTTGTAATTATATATATAAAAACAAACATGGGGGATATCTAGGAGCATGAATATAAAACCTTCTTATTTCATTAACTTAATCCCTGTCTAAGTTATTATGGTTTATGGTACAATGTCATTTTATAGAATATTAAATTGAAGTAGATATTCCCTGCTTTTCATGTGGAAGTGAACTATAAATAATGACAAAATTAATAACTCTTCAAAAATAAAAAAAGTGTTAGGCTGGTCTTCAGGATTAGTGGATCTTGGAACTTAAAAAGTAAAGTATTGTGTGATTTTAATTTCTCAGCTTTAGACCTTAGCTGAAAGTATAAAACCTTCCCAAATTCAAATCAACATCCTATTATAAGTGCAATAATAAAGATGCAAAGAAAGTGCTCTGGAATTTTTTAAGAGGAAGCCATACTTCCTACTGAATGAACCAACAAAGAAATCCTGAAATAAGGGAAGTAGCATTTAGGGTGGTTCATTTTCATTAGCATGTAGTGAAGAAGAGTTAAAGAAGTAAATGTAGTTAAAGTTAAGTAAATACACATGTATGTATGTGTGTATACACACACATAGAAATAGTGATATGTATACATCCATAAAATATATCTATATATATCTATACACATACATAAATAATTTAAAATTTTTTATGCATATAAATTTCACAGAGCTATTCCAATTATATAATCCCATAAATATCCCAAAAGATATTTACTAAATCATTATTAACATATCTTTAGTGAAGACTGCTGGGAAGGAGACAGGGATAGGGGACTTTGTTTCAGTATTTCTTGAAGAAGCTGGTAATTTTTATGTTCTTCCCTTAAGAAAATTTTAAACTAAAATGTCTTTGGAAGAATAACACTTTTGCCCATTAGAATGTCAGTATTTGGGCCATGTTATAGGAATTTCATGTGGTAGTTGTTTGCAGACTCTGAAGACCAATGGCAAGCTGAGGAGTCAGAGAGATGTAGCACTTGAGAAATTGTAAGAATGCATTCTGAGGATATATGGGGAGGAATCACAAAGAGCCAATAGAAACGAAGAACTCAAAGGGGAAGCTGGAGGATGATTGCAGTTCTGGACATTTCGGGCTTAAAGCTGCATGTGGAGTATGGCGGAGGCCTTTGAAAGAGGAAAATTGGAATGTGGGTTTCCAGAGTTGGTTATAGACTTAGAAGTTACCATGTTAGCCCTCAAGGGAACTGAAAACACCAAGAAAGGGTTACATGAAGACATATTAAGAAATAGTGTCAGCTAAGACTGGTACAGGAAAAATAATGGAGTCACTGACCAATTACTAAGTACTAGGCAAACTAGTGAGAAACAATATAACAGAAAACTGTCCAGGAAAATCACACACAAACACCAATGTGATAGTCCATGCTCTTACCTTTTGGGATAATACATTCTTGTAGTGGTTCATTGTCCCTATTATATCTTATTAAGGTTTTTTTAAAAATTTTTTTAGGAGAACAAGTGAGAGGCTTTTATTTAGAGATAAAGTGAGAGAAAAAAGCTCCTGGCTTATGCCAGGAGGGGACAACAGAGTCCTCTTATTAAGGTTTTTAAAAAATATTTTTGAAATAAATTAGTATGTTCTTTTTATCACATATTTGAAAATGTAATTGATGGTTGTTTTCCTCCCTCCAACATTTTCCCTCTTGGAAAGCTCTCCCTCTTCCACTGTCTCCTGGAGTCTGTACTGGAGGATGGGAGTGGTGGGGGGTTGTGGTTCTATTATTTAATGACTATACAAAGCAATTTAAGTGTTATTTGTTAAAACAGATTTTGTCCTTCACTTCATTAACAGTTATCTCACTCTCCAGCCCAGTCTTAACTGAGAGGAGCTGACTCAGCTGTGAAATTCTGTTGTTGCAAAATAGTGCTTACTTTTTTGGAGAAAAACCCTATCAAATTGATTCATATCGATTTCATTTATCTCTAGCTCATTACAGTGACAAATAAATGATTAACATAAATAGCTAATAAATTGAATACAGATAAATTAGGCAAAGAAACCGACTAAAAGTCTATAACAAGCTTTGCCATTGCTTCTATGAGAAAGAAATTAATTTTCCCTGAATTCTTGAAAGCTCTGAGTCTTTCTTGCACTAGGCCAAAATTATTCTGTAATTTACATTAAATAAATACTTAATGCTAATGTTGGGAAGTTCATGTCATTTAACTTGTTTCTACCATTGATTCTTGCATCTCTGTCTACCTAACATCAGTACAGTTACAATTTCAAGGAGAGACAAAAGGATTTGTTGTAAGGATGTGTGAACTTTGAGAGGTGATTAAAGATGGCAGCTTGAGAGGTGAGGCAGAGACCTCCTCCTAAAGCCACATATAATACGAAAATATGATTAATACAACTAATCCTGAAAGAGCAATAAGAAAGAAGGCTGTACCAGACTGCATACACCTGAAAGAAAGAGCAGACATCACAGAACAGGGTAACATTCCAAACCTGTGACCGGCGAGACCCAAGACCTTCCCACAACCCTGTTCACAGGCAAGAGGAAGAGAAACAGAGCAGGAAGAGAGTGGAGGCCTGGGACTGCTGAACACCTGGCCCTGGAGATCTGCTCTGGGAGCATGAACCAACATTGCATGGTACTCTGGTGATTAGTAGGATTGGAAAGCTAAGACAGGCGGAATACCTGGAGAGACTGAGATTCCAGCTGCTTGCGGAAAACAGGAATCCATATCTGGCTGAACTGGGTGGGCAGTCTGAGAGACTTCCTAAAAGTGAGAGGGCTGCTAAAGGGGCAAGGATTCCACAGAGCTTACTGCTCAGGAGAAAGGACGGGTAAACAAAATTCTCTGGGTGCACTCTACCCAGCAGGTTAGGAACTTTCATAATCTTCAGTTGCTCCATCCCCCTGGCTGGCTCTGCAGCTCCAAGGCCCCCACTGTGATATGTAGCCTGCTGTGCCTTCCTCCCAGCCAGCCCACACCTGGCTCTCAAACTGGCAAATCCTGCCCTAGCATCAGGCCAGCCAAAGGGAAGCCCTGCCTACAGCAGCTACAAATGCAAAGCATAGAGGCTTATACCTGTGTGTTTGGCCCACTAGTTCTGGTGGTGGAAACACACATACCAGCTGGGAAGCAGGAAACAGCACTTTCCTCCCCACAGGCACCAGCACCACTCCACTGCAAACCCCGACATATCTACAGGGGCAGAGCAGCTCCAAAGACTACAGCTTCTGGGCACCAGAGGGTGATACATACAAATATGAAATGTCAAAGGAACCTTGTTCAAAGCAAAATCTCGACAACACTAGAAAAAGGGGCAAGTGAGACTGAACTAATAAATCTTCCTGAAAGACAACTCAAAATAAAAATCATAAACATGCTCCTGGAAGTACAGAAAAATATTCAAGAACTCAGGAATGAATTTAGGATGGAGATCCAATCATTGAGGAACACAATGGAGGGTATTAAAAGCAGATTAGATATGATGGAAACGATAAATGAAATAGAAATTAGAGAAGAGGAATACAAAGAAGCTGAGGCAAAGAGAGAAAAAAGGATCTCTAGGAATGAAATAATCCTGTGAGAACTGTGTGACCAATCCAAATGAAACAATATTTGCATTATAGTGGTACCAGAAGAAGAAGAGACAGAAAAAGGGATAGAAAGTATCTTTGAGGAAGTAATTACAGAAAACTT
Source organism: Manis javanica (assembly GCF_040802235.1). Lineage (NCBI taxonomy): Eukaryota > Metazoa > Chordata > Mammalia > Pholidota > Manidae > Manis > Manis javanica. The sequence goes on from NC_133157.1 coordinate 57,528,956, forward strand.
CACCAATCTGGGGAGGAGATAGTCCCTCAGGCCATGGAGGTGCACAGATCTCCCAAAAAATGGGAACCAAGGAAGACAACACCAAGACATATAATAATTAAAATGGTGAAGATCAAGGATAAGGACAGATGATTAAAAGCAGCCAGAGAGAGAAATAAATTACATACAAAGGAAAACCCATCAAGCTATCATCAGACTTCTCAGCAGAAAACTGACAGGCCAGAAGGGAGTGGCATGATGTATTTAATGCAATGAAGCAGTATGGCCTGAAACCAAGAATAAGTTATCTGGCAAGATTATCATTTAATTTGAAGGAGGGATTAAACAGTTTCCACATAAGCAAAAGCTGAGAGAATTTACCTCCCATAAACCATCTCTGCAGTGTATTTTGGAGAGACTGCTACAGATGGAAGTCTTCCTAAAGTTAAATAGCTGTCACCATAGGTAACAGAGGGATAGACAAAGAGTACAGAATATGATACCTAATATATAAAAAATGGAGGAGGAAGAAAAGGCAGGGAAGAAAAATAACCTTAAGATTGTGTTTGAAATAGCATACTAAGTGAGTTAAGTTAGACTCTTATGTAGTTAGGATGTTACACTTGAACCTTTGGTAACCAAAAATCTAAAGCCTGCCATGGCAATAAGTACATACATATCAATAATCACCCTAAATGTAACAGGTTGGAATGTACCAATCAAAATACATAAAGTCATTGAATGGATAATGACACAAGACCCAACTGTATGCTAACTACAAGAGACTCACTTCAAACCCAAAGACATACACAGACTAAAAGTGAAGGGGTGGAAAAAGATATTTCATGCAACTAATAGGGAGGAAAAAGCAGGAGTTGCAGTACTAGTATCAGACAAAATAGACTTTAAAACAAAGAAAATCACAAGAGATAAAGAAAGTGATTATATAATGATAAAGGCGTCAATCTAACAAGAGGATGTAACCATTATAAATATCCATGCACCCAACACAGGAGCATCTACATATGTGAAACAAATACTAACAGAATTAAAACAGGATATAGAATGCAATGTATTCATTCTATGAGACCTCAACACTCCACTCCTGTCAAAGGACAGATCAGCCAGACAGAAAATAAGAAAAGAGACAGAGACATTGAACAACACATTATCAGATGGATGTAACAGACATCCACAGAATTCTACATCCAAAAGCAACAGGATACACATTCTTCTCAAGTACATATGGAGCTTTTTCAAGAATTGATCATATACTTGGACACAAAAAGAGTAAATTCAAAAGATTGAACTTGTACCAGTGAGCTTCTCAGACCACAAAGTTATGAAACTAGAAATATATTATGCAAATACAATGAAAGTGCCCACAAACACATGAAGGCTTAACAGCATGCTCACAAATAACCAATAGATAAATGACCAAATAAAAACAGAGATCAAGGTATATGTGGAGACAAATGACAATAATAATTCAACACTGCAAAAACTGTGGGACGCAGTGAAAGCTGTGCTAAGAGGGAAGTATATTGCAATACAGGCCTACCTTAAGAAAGAAGAAGAATCCCTAATGAACAATCTAAACTCACAATTAACAAAACCAGAAAAATAAGAACAAATGAGGCACAAAGTCAGTATAAGGAGGGACAAGATAAAGATTAGAGCAGAAATAAAATCGAGAAGAATAAAACCGTAGAAAGAATCAATGAAAGCAGGATCTGGTTTGTTGAGAAAATAAACAAAATAGATAAACCTCTAGCCAGACTTAACAAGAAAAAAGGAGAGTCTACACACAAAAACAGAATTAGAAATAAGAGAGTTAAAATCACTATGGGCAGCACAGAAATACAAAGAATTACTAGAAAATACTATGAAAAATTATGTGCTAACAAACTGGATAACCTGGAAGAAATAGACAATTTCTAGGAAAATACAACATTCCTAAGCAGACCCATAAAGAAATGGAAAATCTTAATAGACCAATTACTAACAACAAAATTGAATTGATTATCAAAAAACTACCTAAGAACAAATTCCCTTGAGCAGATGATTTTGCTGCTGAATTTTATCAAACATTTAGTGAAGTCCTAATACCCGTACTTCTTAAAGTTTTCCAAAAAGTAGAAGAGGAGGGAATATTCCCAAACTCATTCTATGAGGCCAGCATCACCCTAATATCAAAACCAGGCAAAGACACCAAAAAAAGAAAATTATAGACCAATATCCCTGATGAATATAAATGCAAATATACTCAAAAACTATTAGCAAACTGAATTCAAAAATGCATCAAACAGATCATCCATCATGATCAAATCGGATTCATTCCAGGAATGCAAGGATGGTGCAATATGAGAAAACCAACAACATCATCCACCACATCAACAAAAAGAAGGACAAAATCCACATGATCATCTCCACAGATGCTGAAAAAGCATTTGACAAAATTCAACATCCAGTCATGATAAAAACTCTCAACAAAATGGGAATAGAAGGCAAGTACCTCAACATAAAGTCCATATATGACAAACCCACAGCGAACATTATTCTCAACAGGAAGAAGCTGAAAGCTTTTCCTTTAAGATCTGGAACAAGACAAGGATGTCCATTCTCCCCACTTTTATTCAACATAGTTTGGGAGGTCCTAGCCACAGCAATCAGACAACACAAAGAAATAAAAGGCATCAAGATTGGCAAAGAAGAATTTAAACTGTCCCTGTTTGCAGATGACATGGTATTGTACATAAAAAACCCTAAAGAATCCACTCCAAAATTACTAGATCTAATATCTGAATTCAGCAAAGTTGCAAAATGCATAATTAATATACAGAAATCTGTTACATTCCTAGTCACTGATGATGAACTAGCAGACAGAGAAAGCAGGAAAACAATTCCATTCACAATTGCATCAAAAAGAATAAAATACCTAGGAATAAACCTAACCAAAGAAGTGAAAGACCTATACTCTGAAAACTACAAGATACTCATGAGAGAAATTAAGGAAGATACCAGTAAATGGTAATACTTCAAATGTCCATGGATAGGAAGAATTACTATTGTCAAAAAGGCCATCCTGCCTAAAGCAATCTACAGATTCAATGCAATCCCCATCAAAATACCAACAGCATTCTTCAATGAACTAGAGAAAACTGTTCTAAAATTGATATGGAACCACAAAAGATCCTGAGCAGCCAAAGCAATCCTAGGAAGGAAGAATAAAGCTGTGGGGATTATGCTCTCTAACTTCAAGCTCTACTACAAAGCCACAGTAATCAAGACAATTTGGTACTGGCACAAGAACAGACCCATAGACCAATGGAACAGATTAGAGAGCCCAGATATAAACACAAGCATATATGGTCAATTAATATATGATAAAGGAGCCATGGACATATAATGGGAAAATGACAGCCTCTTCTACAGCTGGTGTTGGCAAAACTGGACAGCTACATGCAAAAGAATGAAACTGGATTATTGACTAATGCTATACACAAAAGTAAACTTGAAATGGATCAAAGACCTGAATGTTAGTCATGAAACCATAAAACTCTTAGAAGACAACATAGGCAAAAATCTCCTGAATATAAACATGAGAAAGTTTTTCTCAATGCATCTCCTCCAACAAGGGAAACAAAAGCAAAAATGAACACATGGGACTACATCAAACTAAAAAGCTTCTGTACAGCAAAGGACACCATCAACAAAACAAAATGGCATCCTACAGTATGGGAGAATATATTTGTAAATGACATATCTGACAAGGGGTTAACATCCAAAATATATAAAGAACTCACATACCTCAACACCAAAAAGCAAATAACCCTTTTCAAAAATGAGCAGAGGGTATGAACAGAGCCTTCTCCAAAGAAGAAATTCAGATGGCCAACAGGCACATGAAAAGATGCTCCACATCGATAATTATCAGGGAAATGCAAATTAAAACCACAATGAGTTATCAGCTCACACCAGGTAGGACGGCCAGGATCAAAAAAACTAAGAACAACATATTCTGGTTGTTGTTCCCACCTGCACAGCTGGTGGGAATGTAAGATAGTTCAACCATTACGGAAAGCAATTTAGAGGTTCCTCAAAAAACTAAAAATAAAAATACCATTTGACCTGGGAATTCCACTCCTAGAGTTTACCCAAAGAGTATAATTTCTCAGATTCAAAAAGACATATGAACCCCTATGTTTATTGCAGCACTAGTTACACTAGCCTAGATATGGAAGCAACGTAAGTGTACATCCGTAGATGAATGGATAAAGAAGAGGTGGTACATATACAAAATTGAATACTATTCAGCCATTAGAAAGAAACAATTCCTACCATTTTCAACAACATGGATGGAGTTGGAGGTATTATGCTGAGTGAAATTAGCCAGGCAGAGAAAGAGAAGTATCAAATATTTACCTCATTTGTGGAGTACAACGACAAAGCAAAACTAAAGGAACAAAATAGCAACAGACTCACAGACTCCAAGAAAGGACTTGTGGTTACCAAAGGGGATGGTTATGGGAGGGCGTGTGGGGAGGGAGGTAGAAGGGGATTAAGGGATATTATGATTGGCACACATGGTGTGGGGGATTATTCAGAAGGCAGTGTAACACAGGGAAGGTAAATAGTGACTCTGTGGCATCTTACTATACTGTTGGGCAATGACTGTAATGGGGCATGGGAGGGGACATGATAACATGAATGAATGTAGTAACCACATTGTTTTTTCATGTGAAACCTTCATAAGAGTGTATATCAATAACACCTTAATCATAAAATATAAAGAATCTTGAACTTTGTCCATACAGGCACTAGATAATTAATTCTGAGCAAGTAATTTCATTTTAACTCTCAAAACCTGCTATCACTAAAACAGAAATTGCGGTCCCTACTTCACAGAGCTTGATTCAGTTTCAGTTTAAATATATTGTGCAAAGTACTTAAGAATTATAAAAAACTTGGTTCTCATCAATGAGTATTAAACATACATGGCTCCATGTGAACATTTTTACACTATCCACCTTTTTTTTCTTTCCTTCCTTTCCCTTTCTTTCTTTTTAGCTTCTGTTTCAAACAATTCAACTGTAAGTGCAAAGTACAGGTTTTATATTGGAAGCCATTTGAGATAAATTCTCCCCTAGTAGTTCTAAAGTATGAATTTGCATATGTAAACTGTTTGCTTTATTGGAAATTTATGAAACGCTATGACTTATTAGGTATTGCACTAGGTGTTGAGAAACAGTGGGATGTAAAATCAGACAGAGCCTTAGTTTTTAGTCTGATTTGCAAACTTCATTATAAAAACCATCATAACTAGCAGCACCCCATCCACACTTCATGAAAACATGCAGATATTTTCTGAGTCCTATGGAAAAGGTATTGTTTGATAAAAAAAAAAAAAAAAAAAAGTCAGGTATCCCCACTGGCTTGGAACATCATGAATGTTCTCATTTTGAATTTTTTTATCTTACAGAAGGGCAGGTATAAACTCAGGTGGTAGACCTAATGTAGCCTGTTTGGCAAATAAGTCTTCTGAGTCCCCATAGCCATGTGCACACTCGTTCTTTTGCCTACTGTCTGTGGCTCCTTTTTTGCGGCGAGGCAGAACAGAGTAGTTGTGACAAAACCTTATGGCCTTCAAAGCTGAAAATATTTACCATCTATACTTTAACAGAAAAATATCCTGCTCTAGAGAAAAATCTCTCCATCAGTGTTCATCAAAGTCTAGGCTCTGTGAACAAGCCAGCAACATGTTACAATTGACTGTTCACTTTGCAATTAACTGTTCTTTGCTGTTTCTTCAGAGAAAACCTACCCTGCCACTACACATGAGGAAACTCCCCCAAAGGTCTTGTCCTGGTTATTGTGGCCTACACCGTTGTGCAAAACTGAGGGATTTCCTGTGGTCACACAAAATGGTGACCTCAGACTTCTGAATTTTGACATTTTAAAATTTCTCTTGCTACAATTTTTTTTTTCTCCAAAGGAGCAGTATTTGGTCAAAAACAATGCAGAGGATTTGGTGTTGTATTGGAGTCTAACTAGGAAGCCAGAGCTGCCTCAGATTAAAAATTGGCAGAAACGCTCTGACGGTCGCTGGTACTGTGATGCGATGGCCTGCTCCTGGTCACATGCTCTAGGCGACAGACACCTCTGGGTATTCACATTTCATCAGAGTCATGGCCAGTGCCTGGCAGGGTGCTCTTGTTCTACCTGCAATCTGTTAACCACAGCTTGTGCTGCTTATGCTCCATCCACCTCCGTATTCCCCATAGCCATGTGCACTCTGTCTATGACCCCACTGTAGCCCATCTGTGAATTTAGGGAGAGCTGTTTTAGGGTGCAAAGAGTCCTGGACAAGGATGGGGCAAAGGCACGTCCAAATGCACTGCACTTTATCAGCTGGGTGACTTCAAATAATTGCATTTACCTTCTTAGGCCTAACCGTCATCACTGTGGATTCAAGTCATTTAACAAGAGTGCTTATGTTTTGGCCCAATTAATCAATAGGCAGTAAGCAAGTATTTATCTTTTTCTTTTAACAACTCTTTAATGCTTTGACCAAATTGAGAGATAAGGAAACTTAATATCTAACTCAAGTCCACACTGCAGGTTGCCCACAGAGCTAGGATAAATTCCAGCATCTCCTGGCCTTAAAATCCCTACTTTTTCCCCACTAATATTTTTAGTTTATCCACAACAACTGACCCTAAAATGATACAATCAGAGTTATGAGGACTGAGACTAATAGAAAATCCCCACGTCTGTGTGTCTTTGCTAGTACTGACTTGATTGCACTAAAACATGTTTGAGATAGTAAGTAAACTGGGCTTTTTAACCCTGGATTAGGTCTCAGTAAGAGGAACTTTGACAGTTATGAAACAGTTACACACCAGCTGCTGAAGTATAGAGTAATAGTGATGTCAACTAGCAGAAGAGAATAGAGTAGTAAATCATAGAATTTTAAAAAATAAAATGCATTGCAAACCAGTGGTATTCTATGATTTAATTAACTAAGACTCTTTCCTCCTACTGGGAATGAGTATTTTCATTTTCTGCATAACCATGGTTAGATAAGGACACAAATTATCCCTTGATTTTTGACCCCTTATGACTGGTTCATCTTTGTCTGATTTGCTGTAATAACTAATGCTTTTCATGAGGATAGGTTCCCAGGGATGCTGTTCTTTGCAAAGTTCAAGATCCACTAAACAAGTTTACCACTTACACTAGTTTTGAACTTTCACCTATGTGTTCCTCTTAGCTTGCCCTGCTTTTAGTTTTATATAATTTATAAGGGAGAAAGATTGTACAGGGAAAATATTGTAGAATGGTTTTGAGAAATACTGCTTCTTGAATATTTTTTTAAATGTAATTTTCTACAAATTTATTTACTTATTTTCACAAGAAAATTGTTAACTTGCATAATACTTTTCAAACTTCAGTATCTGTCAGCTTCTAATTCAGTAAATCTGGGATGGGGCCCAAAAATTTGAATTTTTAACAAGCATCCAGATGGCAGCAGGTGGGTCATTGGCCCACATCGGCGTAACCTTTAACTGATTGCTGTATCATTTATATCCTACTGTGTGGCACAGTGCTGGGTATTTAGCAAGAAATGAATAGAGTGGATAATCAAAAGTGCTAATAGAAACAGGGCAATATGAGGTATTCATTCACCCAATGATACACTATTTCAGCACTCCATGACTGGCTGCCACGCACTGGACAGTATAGCAGTGTGTCTGTGTGTGTGTGCATACAGACATTGTAACTAGAAAAAGGCACTTTTCAATATACTCCATGCTACCAAAGAGCCTGAAGTGTAATAAGGGTTCTGGGAAAGTGAAAACGAATTTCAAGATAATATTTAGGTGTTACTAAAATTGTAAATGCACAGAGAAGTGACAATAGAAAGTCCAAACATAATGTCTTACCTCTTAAATAATAGATGAGTTTGTGAAAGTAAACTAGAAAATTGTGAAAGGCAAAATATATGTAAATGATAATATTTATAAACATCTCTCATTTTATGGAGATAACTAGGTCTCCCCAGCTCCATTCGTTATGTGGATTTAATGACTCAGCTTACCTCTCTTACTCCACTGGATAGCAAATGAGATATATCTATCTGATTTTTCATAGAAGGAAGTATTTATTGCCTATAACTGTGGCATGATATGTGCAGGACCTGGGACTCTATGCTAATAACATGCTACCTGATCTTTGAAAATCTTCCTTCAAGCCGTAGTAGCTATGAAATAATTCGTGGAGTTTCTGAAAGTAATAAAGACCCTTGTCTTGAGATGCCTGAACAGAGCTTATCTCTTTACAAGCATGTAAAATGAATACGGTGGTAAAGTGATGCTTGAAAATTACCTCACTGTATTCTTGTTATGTGAGCACTGTAAATATATTTTATCAATGCTCATGGTGGACAGTATGAACTTTATTTCCAACATCCAAGCAAATCCAAATTTTACATGACAGTGGACTTAAGTAATGCTCATTGAACTTGCATAAGGCTCATGGAAAGTACAGCATATTGGAAATTCAGTGATAAAATACTAGGAGGTTTGGTTGACAAATAATTTAATAGTTTTTTTCCTTTAAGATGTAGTAGCATTTTATTTGTACAGTACATAAATGGTACAAAACAATGCCAAGTAAAAGGAAGAAGCTTTAATCTTCTGCATATCAATCAAGGCTGGCCTGTGATAGTGGAGATACAGCCAGCATGACGTTTTCCACACAATGTGTCTAGTTCTAAAATTACTACTTGATTTTATGGTGCATGTATCTTCTTGTGAGGAAATATGAAAAGCAGAAAGTAAACCTATTTATCTTGGCAGGCAGTGCCCTGGATTTTGTATTTATTAAGGGCTAAACAGATAGAATTAAATATAGCAGACCTAATGGTCTATTTTGAAAGACATCAGTCCTTTGTGACCCCTATCTTATATATGTCCCATTAAATTATGTTTTGTTTCCGACTACTTTCCATGGGTATTTCATATTTTGAGCCACTTTTTGGTTAGAAGAATTTGGAAACCTTTAATAGGAATGTGTTGTAAAAATAAAACTAAGGTAAGAAAATGACAAGGACCTGTCCAAAGCTTGAAAGGAAGGCGGTGTCCACAGCATTTCCATCAAGTAATCCCGGCCTATGGAGAGCTGCCTACTGAGTCTAATGTGTGAAAAGCCACCCCAGTCTGGGCATACTCCACTTCAAACTTCAAATATACTTAAAAAAAAAATATATATATATATATACATAATGCCTCTAAAAGGATATTGCACCTTATAGTCTCCTTTTTCAAGGAGTTTTAAAATGTCCTAAGAAAAGGTGCCACCTGTTTGGGATTTATGTTTACCACTCTTAGGCTTTATTGCACATTGTGCTTTCATACTGAGCTTCGTCCACTGGGGAGCATCCAGACACAGGCTCATTGCTTCAAGTTGTTTTGATAATAATTTATCCGAGTCTGACTCCATCCTTCTGCATGTATTAAATTGAAGTTCTATGGAACATCAAACATATTTATTGATAAGAGAAAATTCTGTCTTTATGAGTGTTTCTGTAATGAAATAGGGTGAGGGATGTAGAAAGTCACTGGCAGTTTCAGTTCAAGAGATGTTGTTGAGGAAGAGAAAAATGGGAATGTTTTTATGAACATGAAATAAAACTCTAAAAATGATGAGATGTTCTAATATCCACCATTCAATGATATATAGGCATATTGTCCTTTGTGAATGAAGAGGGCACTGCAGATTCTTCTTGTTGGCAAGTCGACAGAGAGAAGGGATGAGCATTATGCGCCCCATCTTTCGTATCCTCACAGCCTGAAAGTGGCTACTCTCACAGACATTAAGGCCTGCTTTGTGGTTTTTGAAAGGGTAATATTTGCTGGTTTAGTGGGAGGTTCTTTATCTCCACCTGCATCCTAATCCTGCCCTCCGCAGATGCCAACCAAGGGGACCTGGGTTTTAAGTTTGATACTGTTGACAAGATAACCCTCCATCTCTGGAGCACTGCCTTACAATAAAGTCTATTACCTTGTTGGCCATGTGCCACAGCATTTTACTGTCTGTTAATGTTTTGCTTCTTTTTTTTCTCTTTTCTAATTTGCATTTAGAGGAGCTATCCACCTTACTTGACAAAGCAAAGCCAACTGCTGAGGTAGCTAATGATAAAGTACTGTGTCATCTCTTGAATCTCAAAAATTAGGAGACAAAGAGCTACCACACATTGTCTTTTATGTCTAAAGCCAAAGCCAGTTTAATTTTGTCAAAATGTGAAAAAGAATCATCCAAATGTGGGCTAGGTCCTAGCATTCAACTTTATGTTGAAAGTTCGTATTTGAAAACTGCAAGGGGTGGGAAGTATTAAGTTGATTGACTGAGAATAGACTGTAAAAAGAAATACAGGGATACTTGGAATACTCTACAGTGAAAGAGAGCTTAATATTTTGTTCCATTTGGTTTAAAATTGGAAGAAATCAGTTCAGATAGATGGAGCTCTTATATAAAGGATGTGATGGGTGCCAAACCTCTCAATACACTAGCTAAGTGTCCATATGGTTATCAAACTATTTTAATTAAGTACTTGCGTAGTGTGGAAAGAATAAATTAGTTAATAGAAAGAAGAGTGATTTGACCTAGTTCTTGCCTTCAAGGCACTTATAGTCTAATTGAATATAGTTATTCACATTCTTTTTATGTTCTGTAATATGTACTCTTCTTTCTCTGCAATTTCATCATTAGGGCTGTGCTAGTCTAAACCTACTTATGTATTCAACACCTTGGCTACCCTCAGTGTCCCAGAGAGCACCACACTAAGTAGGAAATCAGAAATTCCAAAAGATGAGTTGGAATTTTATTTTAGAAGGACTTTAAAGCCAAGAAAGTCATACAGCTTAATGATGTTAACTCTACATGTTGAAAACAAATTCTCTCTCCACCTCTCCAACCATCTTTTCATATATATATATAATTCAGGTGGGATAAGTGCCAAAATCAGTGAATGTCAAAGTTGATATAAAACTTTTCAAGACTTGAAAATTTAGTTCAGCTACTTTATATGCTATTTGAAACCTTCTCTATACTCCCTGTCCTGAGTATTTTGTTGTAACATTTCCTTCTGTATCTTAAACATCCAGATCTCAAAATGTCTCAACTTGAAAATGTTCAAGTCTCTCTTATAGCAAACAATTCAAAATACCTCTTTGGTCCTACATGGTTTTAAAGATGTCATCTTTCTTTTTCACAGTAAGTGTATTGAAAGAATTGTTTTGCTCAAAATTGATAACCTCCTCATTTTCTGTGCATTCATCTTACTATAATCTGATATTTGTCCCTGCCATTTCATTCTTCTAACCATTGATCTCTATATTGCTAAAGCCAAAACCCAGATTTTTTTCATTTCATTTCTGAAAGTTCCCAGGACACTACTTTCTCTTGTTTTTTTCTAGTATTTCTTTTATAGAAAGATGTATTTATGTACTCTCAGCTCTGTTTAGAGGTTTCTTTTGCCCTCTTCCTTAAATGGCAGTGTTTTCCAGGCTCTTCCCCAACCCCTTTTGCTTTTCTTTCTATACATTTCTCCTTGGATGATTCCATACATTCGCGGCTTCAGGTATAACCTGGAAAGTTAGGATTTCCATATCTGTACCTCCCACCACCTCAGATTCTCTCCTGAGTTTCAGAAGTATATAAGCAATAACTAGTTGATATTTACATTTGAATATCCAGTGGTAACCCCACATTACTCATATCTCAAAGAGAACTTAACCCACCTCCTCTCACTTCTTCCTATTTTCTCTTTAGCATCACAGTTGCCAAAGATTAGGTTGCTTTCCCTTTCTTCCCACACTCTCCACATTCAGATCAGTTGATTCTCCCTTTCTAATTAGTATCTATTACACCTGTTCTCTCTGCAGTTGCTGCCACAATCTTAGTCATGTTCTCACTGGGATTGCTTGGCAAAGCTAATTCCATGCAGCTAACAATAAAAAACAATGTCATTGCTCAAGTTTTCTGGCTGTATAGCTATGGAGTTAAGAAAAAAAGTCTGGGTTAGAGTCTAGTTTCTAATTACTTGAGTAATTCCCTAAGTTTGCTAAATATCAACTTGGGGTTGGTGTGATTATGAAAGATGATACATACTAAAAACTACGGCAGTGCCTATCACAGAGGAGATAAGTAATCAAAGCTTTTCTTTGTATTAAGAAATTTACACTCTGCTTACAGTTTTGCCTCTTTCCAATTTGTTCTACATCCTGAAGACAGACACATATTCCTCAGTCAAAACTGCGAAACTCCTTTCTAATGTTTATGAAAATATGTTAACACCCTACTTAGACTTAGAAGGTGCATTATCCAACCAAATATCTTACTACTAGTCTTATCCCACCCCACCCCCAAAATGCTGTGCTCTGGTTTTACAGAAATACTGTATCTCCAAAGTATAATGTTTTCTTCCATCCATTTACTGTTGCATAGGCTTCTCAGATTGTCAGAACTCTTTCACCCATTCAACTGAATACCTGCTTAGCTGTCAGGTTTGTTTCACACACCTTTACTTACTTGCCCTACTCTTCTGTCTGTGAGTCTAACCCCAAGACTCTCCTATTTCCATAACATTTTGTGTATACCTCAATCATGATACTTTACACAATTTATTCTAATAATCTGAATTCTAATACACTTTTTGCACTAGACTTATAACCTTCTCAAAGTACTCTATCATCTTATAACTGTACCTCCAACAATATGCTTGTAATTAATGTAGGTGTCTTGCCAATGAGTTTCAGCCGCAGGCAAGTTCACTATGGATTCAATGTGACCAAAGAATGTTACAATAAAAATTTCTTGGGGTGAAAGGATTATACCCAACATTATTTCCAGGTGGCAGGTCAGTCACTAGAATCCCATTCACTCAGAGCAAGTCTGCATGCAACAAGCCAGTCTCTGCCCCTGGGCCTCTCTGTCCACACAGCTGTCCCACACAGCCATCCTCTGGGCCTCTCTGCACAGTTGTCCCGCACAGCAGTCCTCTGGGCCTCTGTCCTCGGTGCTGCCACCACTCCAGCCTCTGCTCTGCTCTCCTACAGCCTTGCAGCCCTGCCACTGTGTCATGCCCAGAGCACTGGGCAGAGCTCTTTGTATAGAATCAACAGCCATGTATTGCCCACAAGTGTGCAGTGAGCTAATCAAGCAGGGCCAGGTGAGAATCCTGGTCACAGGAACTCTCATTTTATCCACAGTAGGGGATCTGAATTAATTTTTAGACAAACTGATCCTCCTCTCCACTTAGTAGTTTCTCTGTTCTGGTTGCTCTTTCCCTGCAGATATAAGGAGTAGCTTTACTATTTCTACCTGAACTTTCTTTTGTAAGTAAGTTTGGAAAAATGAAAATGACAAAAGTCCCAGATAAAGTGTTGTGTCCTTTAATATTAAACTCAGCTGCACATAACAAGTACAGAAAGAAAAACAATGACTCAAACAAAATAAAACTCTCTCTTTCATAGAAGATGACCATTAAAAGAAGCCAGACCT